>NC_134216.1:80597875-81287042 GCF_965140235.1 Caretta caretta
AGCCCATGGCAAGCTAGAACTCTGCCCAGCATTGCTCCTCATGCTTGCATGGAAGAATATGTTCAGAACCTCTCCAGTCTAGTGCAAATCCGATTAATGTATAAGCCAGTGTTGGCCTCATACACTTAGATCCATTCAAATTACTAGAGGCTTCATGCACCTATCTGGGGTCAGAATTTGGCCCCAACATTGAAATTGCCAGGCATTGTTTTGCCCAGTGACATTGTTCAGCTCTCGCTCAGACATGTTGCCAGTGACCATTCATCTATCATGCATCCCTGAAATCTGACTCCTGGGTTCAGGCATTGAGGATGTGCTCTGAGAATTGATGATGGATATCTAATAATATTAGCACACCCTTAGAATTAGTAGTATCACCGTTTTGCCATATTCCAGCAAACAGAAATAAGGACAAAATGTGGATGGTTGTTCAACGTGTTAAGCTAAATGCAGAAAGACTGAACTCATGGGTGTACTGTGGTGCCTAGATGTAAATATCCTCCCTGAAAGATGTGCAGACTGTTGCAAATAGAGCAGGCTTGAGAGGGCTGATGATTACTTTTCAGGGTGTCTGAGAGTACTCGGCCGACACATCTCAGCTGAAGGTTTAAAGCAGGTGGGTAAACTCTGGCGACTTGTTAGTTTTACATAAACCAGTAAAACCTGTTGCTATGAATAAGCATTACTGGTGAGAGGAGTTGAGGCACAAATCTCCTTGGGCCGAACTCCTTCCAGAGAAATTGCAGATGGATTCAATGTAAAAGGTGTTTTCTGCATGAGAAACACCAGTCTTCATTTCAGTGTAAAAATATCTGTTGCTGAATTGAACGTTCATGCCTTGCACATTGTGGGGTTGGGTGCACTGGGGTGTTAAAAGTGAAGATAAAGCAATATTTTACAGTAATCCCCAACAATCTGATCTGGAATTTCCTGGATATTGAATCAGGCCCAAAAGGCACACTACTGCAAGTTCTGTCTATTCAACAGATCTAATTCCTTGAAATCTTCAAAACGTAAGGCACAATTTCCATGAGCTATGTTTTAATGTTGTATTTCTCTTGAAGCTGAAAGCCTGTATTGATCCTGACTAGATTTTTCATGTTTGTTGGTGTGTAGAAGCAGTGAGTGAAGATGGCCAGATATATGTCTATTTCTTTGAGGAACATTTAAAAACCTTCACTCTTCCTTTTTCATGGGAGCGGGCCAGACTGCAAACGCAGAAGGAGATCCAGAAGGGACACACAAGGCAAGATGATTTTTTAAATTTGTCATGATAAATAGCATGACTATATCTTCATAAATTGCACTGATGTCACTAGTTGAGTAGGCACTGTACACACTGGGAAATTGCACAGCGTCTTCATGATTGCATAGGGTGGGTTTTTTATTTTCCCAATGCTCTTCATATTTCTATAATGAAAAAGGGATACTTTCTTTGGAGAGACACACAGCCCTATCCAGAGATCACAGTGCAGACTTGTTAGGGTTTTCCAAAGCTTCTCTCATGTCTTACGATGAAATATATGAAAGCATTTTAACTCTTGCTAAACATGAAATGATTTGCTTCTGGCTGCACAAAATTGGAGGAAGAGAATGTTAACTGGGGGTCTGGTGACCTTCTATACCACGATGGTAAAAGCCTTGATCGCGTGCTAATGGTATGTCACCATTCTGTCCAGTGTCAGTGTCTGTCACATGTCTGTTAGAGGCTGTGCTGGGCGTAAAGGAACCGTCTGTGCTGTCTTCTCCATCAAAATTAATTACAAGTTGTGTCTTGCAGCACCAGGGCTCTTTGGCCTATTCAGAAGAGTGAATGCCTTTAATGAAATGTTGGAAGGCAGGGTCCCATTGTGCTGTTTGTCAGCCTGGATCAAAAGCTGCTTTTTATTCACATCCCTTATTGTAACTGTATTTCCCAGCAGTTGCGCTCCAGAGGAGGCTCTGTCCCTGGCTTGCAGTATGGAGTGGGAAAGGGCCCTTTGGTAAGCAAAGAGCCAGAGGAGCTGCTTGTAGGAGCAAGTGTGTCAGGGGCACAGAGCTGGTGTCTGGGGCGGGTAGTATCCCTCTAGAGGAGCGAGCCCCTAGCAACCTACTCACCACTGTCTTGCTGTCTCCAGAAGGCATAGGATGAAGCCAGTGGCTAGTGTTTCTCATCAGAGCGCTGGCTGCCCTCAGGTGTGTGGTCTAGACTACAAAGTGAGATCAATGTATGGCAGTTGTGCGTGTGTCTATGCTTAAATTTGTCTCCCACCAATGTAAGCACCCCCTTACGCTGACAGAGTAACACCACCTCCCTGAGCGGCATAGAGGCACGGTCAATGTACTTTAGTCAACACAGGGTGAGTGCAGACACTGTTACTTACATCAACCTTAACTGTCCTCCAGCAGCTATCCCACAATGCGCCACACTGACTGCTCTGGTCACCATTGTGAACTCCACTGCCCAGGGGTCACAGAGACTGGAACCTCCCCTTCCCCGACACCATTTAAAGCCCCACCGATTTTTGAAATTCCTTTTGCTGATTGTCTGGCTTAGCGAGCACACTGAATAGCCCTCCATTGTTGAGTTCAACTGACCAGCTGACCATGCTGGCTACATGCTCCAGACTCACTCCTGCCTGGAGTAGTCAGGAGATATTGGCTGTCCTGCACCTGTCAGGAGAAGAGGCTGTGCTGACCCAGCTCTGAACCAGGTGAAGAAACGTTCAGACATCTACAAGCAGATTGCTTTGGGGATGCAGGAGAAGGGGTATGACAGGGACCAGCAGGAGTGCCGTGAGAAAGCCAAGAAGCTGCAGCAGGCCTACCTGAAGGCCAAGGAGGTCAACAGTTGATCCGGTGTGGAGCTGCAGACCTGCCACTTTTACAAAGAGCTGCATGTCATACTTGGCAGAGACCCAACCACCATCACCTCACAGCATCGTGGATACCTCCGAGGAGCCCAAGTCATAGGCCCCTGCAGTGAACAGCGAGGAGGAGGTGGTGGTTGGTAAGGAAGAGGAGGAGTGTGTGGGACAGGCGACCAGAGGATCCAGCCGTGGAGTGAGCCAGGACCTGTTTTTGACTCCACTGAGTCCAGCCAGTCGAGCATGGGTGAGCCTGATGCAGGTGAAGTGGCTCCATGAATGCCACCAACAGCCTTGAATTAGTTTGCGCTATGTCCCACAGCCATCTGTCCTCCAAGGAACTGTCATGTTCTCCACTGGTTTGATGGTTCTTGCAGCTCTGCAAATACTCCGGGATCGTGCGTCCTGTGCTCGCGATGCTCATGACAGTAGTGCAGAGCTGTGCGGGCTCCATGCGTCTGTCAGAGATGACAGACAGTGAGAGAGGCCACACGGATTTGTGGCATTTTGAAAAAAGGTGCAAAAATTATGGGAAATGGACAATATTACGGAACAGAGACTGTTGCAAACTGGAAGCAGACCCCTGCGTGACTCGTTTAGCCCCACCATGCATTGCCAAAACTTCCCCAAAGACAGTGCACTGAACGGTGGTGAGTTGCACACTGAGGTACCTACCCATGGTGCCCTGCAGTCTGCATCGACACAAGCACTCCTAACAAGTACGTGCGCCTTTGACAGATGGCACCAAGTTCGCACCCACACTAGCGCTGTACTAACTGTGGTGGCTGTATGCCCACGTAGCTTGAGTCAACAATCTCCTTCCTTAGATATTTTTAAGGTCAGGCTTGACAAAGCCCTGGCTGGGATGATTTAGTTGGGGATTGGTCCTGCTTTGAGCAGGGGGTGGGACTAGATGACCTCCTGAGGTCCCTTCCAACCCTGATATTCTGTGATTCTAACGTACGTTTGTAGTGTAGACATGGCCTTAGAGTCCAAGTAGCATGCGCCGCCTCAGGGGTATCTTTCCTTAAATGAAACCCACTCCTGTGTTGGGGCCCAGAAACTCCTTGCCCCACTCAATTCCCATGTACGCTTTATTTTCAGGGCCTAAGTGGCATGTAGGTGATGCAGAGGCCTCGTGCTGAACCCTCCATACAGGGGGATTTCATTCCCAGCAAATGTGATTATTTCCTTAGTTCTGCTATTTCTGAATTCCAGGCAGCCAGGAGCATACTGGCTTTGGCTTTCCTCCCTTCCTCTAAAATACTTTCCTTTTCCAGGTCAAGGATATGCTCTCCTCAGTCATTTGCAAAACATTATCCCATTTTGCCGCCTCAAACTGAGCATGTCGTCGGGCTGGGGGATCAAGAAACGAGGATTCCTAGTGCAGCAGATCTAACACACGTGGCCTCGGCCCAGGAGCGCCTCCCAGAGCGCCTGGCTGCTAATCTGGAGCTGGAGAAGAGAGAGCACAGGAGGTAAGTGACAGGAACAGCTGCACAGACCCTTTTCCTAGCAGACTCATTGATGGCTTTGCAGGGTGCTGGGGTTCATGAACAGAGTTTTGGCTTCTCTGTTGTATGGAGCTGAGGTTTAGTGGTTTCATGGAGGAACCCAGATAATTGCTGACAATCTCTCCTTTGCATAAAGCTGCTGTGTCCTCCTTCCCTCTCCCACTCCTCTCCTCGGCTATCAGAAACAGGGCTGGTTCTAGAGGGCAGGCAAGCAGACCATGGGCACCCATTCCTTGCGGGTGCTCAGCTGTTTTCTCCCTTCAGCTGCGTGGGAGGTGGGTGCCAAAAATGTTTTCTGCCCTGGCCAGCAAAACAGCTAGGGCCGTTCCTGGGGTTCAGAAACATCATAACGTGGGCACTGTGGGGTTTGAGATCTAGCCAATGGCTGCCACCAACAGTCAGACCATCAGTACTATAGCGAGGCTGAGTGCAACAGAAGAGCCGGAATTTCCATGAGCCCGGAGGGTACGAGGAGTGAAATCACAAAGCTTAACCCAGGATTCTTTGAAAGGTGTGATCCTACCAACCAAATCTCAGCACGAGCCCTCATGCTATTGCATGCCGTTGTGCCAGTCATCAGGCCAGGCCTTCCGCTGTTCTTCCAGCCCTCCTCTGTAGCTATGGGGACAGTTTGACACCTGAGGCTGGATCCCAAAGCAAGGCCCTCCACAATGACATGTCTTGTCTTAGTGGGTGAAGCACTAGCGCTGCTGTGCCAGACACAGGGAAGGGTTGTTTGACCGGTGGGAGCGCTCCATGCTGCACGTCAGTCAGTTGGAAGGGATTTCTAGGGTAAAGGCAGAGTGCTCTGTACGTTGCCCCTGTCACTTCACCTTGCCATGTGCAGTTCCTTGTCTGTGAGATCAGGAGAAGGTGAATGTATGTCCCTGTTCTCTCTCACTGACCTTTTCTGTCCGGGATCCTGGAACAGGTTAGATAGTACATTGGGCTGTTTCCCTTGCTTAACTGAAGGGATCCATTTCTCTAAAAGTTCCCAGGGTTTGGCATCTTTCATTGCTTTGAGGAAGCCAATAACTTGAACTCTGATCTGATGGCTAAGTAATACCCCAAGAATGTGGATTCCTCCAGGGGCATTGCTAATCCTGATTCTGAGCACTGCTTTTTTTGTTCTTCCGGAGTGACTCTACGCAGCTAAACTGATGGTTGTCATGTGTCATTTGCTAAGGTTTGCCAAGTGAGGTGTCACTGTATGCAGTTTAGGATCTATTGGTATCAAAGCTGGTGTATGAGCATCTGTTCTAGCATCAGGTGTTCTCCCTTCCCCTCTTATCTACCTATGCTGGCGTGGACAGTCAGTGTCTCTGGGGTGTGCTGCCTACCCCTGCTCGGCTGTTGGAGTCCTGATTGGATTGATGCCTTTTCTCAGGGTGAGTGGGAAGAAGGGGGGTGATTTTCAGATTAGCCGTTTTACAGGGGATTTTTTCCTTGCAGCTTTTTCTGCAGTGCGCTTTGCTTGAATTGAGCCACACTGTGTGAGTTCAGAACATGATGGATGGAATGATTGATTACAAGCAGAACCCACCTGTAGCGATGAGATGACTCACCGGCATGGCGCCTCCTGCTGGTGATCCTGGGAATTAGCTCGATTCCAGCCCGGAGCGCCCTCTGCAGGCCGGTGGCTCACCTGCCGCTGGCCCCCGAGTCCCTCCCGGACCCCGGTGCCTCTTACTTCGGGGTTCTGCCCCAGCAGTAACCCACAGCCTGGGTCTCCCCTCCCAGGGGAATCCCCAACTCTCTAAACTCCATCTTGCCTCAGTGGCTACTGCCGGTCGTCATCTAGCCCCCGCTCACTGGGGCAGACTGCAGTCTGTAATGGCCTCTCATCACTGGCAAGGGGGGTTTGGACCAGCTGCCTCTTCCTAACCCCGGACTGTACCTCGGCAGGCCCAGTACCTTCCTTAGGCCTTGCACAAGGCCTGCAGCCTGGGAGTTACCAGGCTGGAGCTCCCCAGCTCCCCTTGCCTTTCCCCAGCACTGTTCTGCCTCAGATACCCTTCTCTCGCAGGCAGCTAGGTCCTTCTCTCTCCAGAGCTAGAGAGAGACTGACTCAACTCCTGGCTCACAGCTAGGTTGACCAGACAGCAAATGTGAAAAATCGGGATGGGGGTAGGGGGTAATAGGAGCCTATTTAAGAAAAAGACCCAAAAAACGGGACTGTCCCTATAAAATCGAGACATCTGGTCACCCTACTCACAGCCCTTTTATAGGGCCAGCTGTGGCCTGATTGGGGCGTGGCCCCAGCTGTGGCTGCTTCCCCAGTCAGCCTAGCCTTTGACAGGAGTGGGGCAACTGCCCTGCTACACCACCCTCCTTGTGCTGTTAGCTCTGCTTTCATCCCTGCCTCCTGGATCATTTTAAGGGGAAGTTCTCTCATTTTTCT
Organism: Caretta caretta; assembly: GCF_965140235.1. Taxonomy (NCBI): domain Eukaryota; kingdom Metazoa; phylum Chordata; order Testudines; family Cheloniidae; genus Caretta; species Caretta caretta. The sequence continues at coordinate 80,604,637 of NC_134216.1, forward strand.
CCATCTGTATTTCCATCACTGTCTGTAAACTAAGGGGTCAGCGACTTCTCTCTGAACTTCATCAACAGGACTGCATTGAATGGGTCTCTGTAACTTAGACTGCAAACCTTCGAATGGAGACGTGCGGAGAATCCCAAATCAAACACCGTATGGATTGCTAAGAATGAACTCGCTCACTGCACTCAGGCCTGGACGAGTCTCACTGGTTAATTCGGGGAAATGGTCATTTCGTTTGGAATCCAACAAGCTATTGATTTTCCTTCTGCATAGTGCCATTTTCAGGAGCGATCTGTTCGATTTAAACCTCCCTTGAAGAAACTGCCTCGGCTCATGGCAACTGAGGGGCTCATCCCTGCCCTGGCAATGTAGAGAGAGAAGTGGTGCGGTTGCCCCTTTCCTGAGCCATGCTGTTCTCCCAGGACTTCTGACTTGTGCACTGTCCCTGGGGTGCTCGGGCTGCCGGTCAGACCTGATTTCCCTCTGTGGTTACATCAGCCCAGAGAATGTGCATGCTTCGGCAGAAAAGCACAAGGTGTATAAAGCCGAGCTGCCGTTTGACTTGTGCCTATGACCTTGTTTCTTTCTAGGTTTGAGGAGCAGCTACACCAGTGGTTAGCAGAAGACTCTGAGCAGCTCCCATGCTCTGTGTCTCTTCCCCTCTACCTCCCTCAGAGCCTGGTCTGTACACCTCAGGTTATCCATCCACTGAGTGGAACGCCCATGTCCCCACAGGCACAGGTAAAAAGAGATGGATGTATTGGCAAGAAATTAGAGCTTTACCTCTGCAGAGCACTGAGCAAACGCTGAACAGATTGATGTCCTGAACTTGCCATGGGAATAACAGATGGTTTTCATGGTAGAATTCCAAGTCTGTGAATTTCTCGAGAGAGAGAATTTCTGCCTGCCTGGGAGATGGGCTCCAGCTGTCCTGGATAAGTGGGCTGCTGTGAGCATATTTCCCAGAAACACAGGGTTAGCCTTGTGTTTATATGTGATTTTAAACATGAGTCCTTCTGATCAGCCCATCGCATTGTTGCTGTCCCCTTTACTATTGTGCATAGTAACTGTGAGCTGAGATGTGGTGCAAGAGAATCAGCCAGCCAACACTCCGCTCCACCGAGTTAAAGGTGGGAGATGGGTTGTGAAAGTGCTGGCTATGCCCCACCCTCCTGGGAAGGGAAGTGCTTGGCCTGCACCGCTAGGAGATTGCTGGTTCAGAGGCCAGGCTGTCTCCAGAGGTAGCAGAGGGATTTAACAGGCACATCCCTCCAGGGCTAACTTTCCCTTGTTCCTGTCGGACAAGTGATTCTTTGACAGTCATGCATCTTTCCCTCTGGACAGGCTGGAAGTCGTGTGGAACATGGGCATCTGGTGAAGGAGACAGGAACCTCTCTGTCAGACAGACTGAAACGCTTAAAACGGCTGATTAGAGCTAACAAGGAAGAGGAGATCGCCTGTGAGCTTCATCTCTCTGCCCTGCGGGACATGGTGGATGTTTAACCATGTTTAACTAAGCCAGCATGTGGAGCAAGAGATCTCACGATGAATGATTGTCCAGGATGTGGGGTCAGACAATAAATGTTCCCACAGCAGGGGCCTATGCTAGAAACTATGCCTCTCCTCCGGGGAGGAATCGTGGCAACATACCACTGGACAGGGATGGATCTTGTGCACCAATCCCTCGCCCAGCAGAGGGGGTGTGTGTCTGCTCACAGCCCCTCGTCTGCCCAGCTCTGCATTTCTTGTGAGCCTACGTCTGGGTTTTGTCTGGGGTCCTCCAGCGCCATGATTCCTTCACACCAGCTGCCCTGTGCCAGAGGTGGGGAACTGGTTGCCTCATGACAAGCAGTGCTTCAGGCTCAATCTGTACATTAATGTTCCCTTTCTATGAACTCCCCTCACTTGCGTCCCATGACTGCCCCAGCAGAGAGGGGTAGACTGACCGCCATCCAGATGCTCAGTATCTGCTCATCTTCACAGCTGTGAGGGAAACCAAGCAGCCCGCCCCCTTCTTTGACTGCCAGCCTCCCTGCCCGGCCAGCCTCTTGGGTGGGCTCCCTCTTGGTAATAGAGTAAGGCTGCTGAGTAAACTGTAGGCCACCAGTCTGGCAGAGTTAACACTTTAGCCTGGGATTGGATTTTGGTCTTTGCTGAAACGAGAACAATAAAATCCTGCCAGTGGGTGTACAGGAAGAAGAGCCATTCTGCTGGAATCATGCAGCTCAATTTGGTTTCACTAAAAGAATGTCATAAGGTTGGTTAGTCCTAAGTCAGTGAGGATCCTGAGGTAGAAGGGAACAATGCGACTCTAATCTAAACACAGAATATAGCTAGAAGTCACAGGCTGAGCAGTTTGTAGTTTATGGAAATTGTTCTGTTCTAGTGTGCTTGTTTTTTATTCACGGTTCAGTTGCCTTTTGAGCCTCCTAGCTGCCCACGAATATCTCCTCCCTGTTTAAGAAACATTTGGAGCATTGTTCTTGTTCTCAAGAATCCATAAGATTCCTGGACTGTTGTCTCTGAATAATGCTCCATGCAAGGGGATTCTGTACTTTGTGACTTAAGTTTCGTTATGTTGACTGTTTATGGCAGCTATGTCCTGAAAGAGCGGTTTTCCTCTTGTGTGGAATAGTGTACTGCTGAGAACCGAGCACATGCGATTTTGTTTTTCAGTAGCACAGGGGCATTGAGGAATTCTTTAGCAGCTGCTGTTTCTCAGCTTCTCATGAAGTTCTTGTTTGGAAAGTTGCATCGTTTTTATTTTAACATAAAAGTATTATCTGCAGTGAACTCATGGGAGAGTGTGTTTAATGAGAGTATTCTAATGGAAGGGTTTGTTCATGTAAGAAAGCCAGATTGTTTCAGTCTTAGATTGATCAGATATTCTGAAACATGGTTACCGACAGGTTTAGCAATGAGCAGCTTCTCCTTCTTGCCCACCCATCGGAAAGGAGTTGCCTATTTAAATGTTTGTATTTAAAATTCTCCCTGCTTCCCAAGCATTCACCCCCCTGCTCCCAAGTCCCCACATATTTCCCAGTCTCTCTTTTTAAAGTAAAGCTTTTCATTTCTCCTTAAAATACCAGTAGTAAATTTGGGTTTATCTTTTAAGTTAAAGATCTGCTGATAAAAACTGGAAAATGAGGGTTTTAAAAAAAGGAAAGGGAGGGTGTGCGCGAAGGCTGTTCTTGCTGGTAAACTCTTCCTGCAGACCATGGAGCTCCTTTGGGATTATTTTTGAAACAGACTGAAATGAAATTAACCAGTCCACATGCCTTGTGCTCTCAGCAATGGCTCGCTGGTAATGCTGTGGTTGATCTGCTCTGCATTTGCAGTTAGTGTTGTAAGACTGTAAAATGGAATCAAGAAACCTTGGCACTGTTTTTGAGATCATGCTTTCAACTATGTACCAATGTAACCTTCCTATGTATATAATAAATTTTGAGTGGCTTAAATTGTATTGTCAACATTTATCACTACACAAAAATGCTGCTTACTCTGCATTTACTTTGCATTGAAGACTTGCCATGTCTGCACTAGAAATGCTACAGTGACACAATTGCAGTGCTGCAGCTGTGCCGTTGTCGTGTAAACACAACAGAAAGGGTTCTTCCTTCACTGTTATGAATCCATCTCTCTGAGAGGCAGTAGTTAGATCGACGGAAAACGACCTAGCAGTGTCTACACCAAGGCTTAGGTTGGCTTTACTACGTTTCACTGGGTGTGGAATTTTTCACAGTCCTGAGTAACGTTGCGAAGCCGACCTAACTTTGCAGTATAGACTAGACCTTTGAAAAAGATACCCCAGAGTTTTACGTGCGTTGACTATGCCTAATTGCTGAGAGATGATAAAGCAAATAAGTATCTTAAAATATATGCTGCAAATGTTTGTGTTGCTGTGTTGGGAAGTAAAAGGGAAAGCTGGACCAGCTCTATCAATTTTGATAATTGATATTTAAATAAAAAATATCCTAGGACTTGTCAGAAAGCCTTCCCTTCCACCCCGGTCCTATGTCAGCTGAATTCCTCTGGCACGACAGAGTTCCTGGCTTAGCCTGAATTGTTTCCCAAATACTGTCAGTTAAGTTTGTCTCAACTGGTGATGTTTTCAGGATTCCTAATCCTCACCTGAGTTCAGGGGAGTGTGAATGGTCAGCTGACTCTTCCAGTGTGACTCCTGATGTGAAAAGCATCTCTGTAACTGCTACGTTCATACTCTCAGTTCTGTCCCTGCGTAGGCAGTCACGTCTCTTCTAATATAGTGACTAGCCATGATCACATCTATTAGCTTTTGTTAGTGCCGCGGAGTCAACGCAGTTCAGAAAGAGTGAGCTGGATTCTCTTCTGCTGCGTGCTGCTGATGCACAGTTGCTTACTAAGCTCAAATCAGTTGTGTCTGTGTAAACCATGATCATCACTGGTAATTTGGAGTCAGTGGGGTTTCATCTCAGCGCCTGATTTGTCCTCCATTACCTTGCTTACTGATGACAACAAAGGGGAAGAAGCGAGCCCGACTTGACTCCCAGAACCCAAGTCATGGCTAGCTGGCAGTTATGAAAACCTTAGTTTTGAAACCGTGTCACTTTGTATGGAATGCTCTGGGAGACAAACATGGCTCCCCACGCACTCTGCCGCTCTTGTGAGACTGAGTCCATGTATAAAGCCTTCCTGGGTGTTGCCACCATCATTGTGAATGTATCTACTTGGAACAAGTTTGCATATGCACTGGTTGTACTTGTTCATCATATACTGGTACAATGCCAGCACCTCTGGCTATGGGAACTGGCCAAGCAATGCTTATTTGCCAGCGTGACAGACCTCTTAGATCCTGCTGATAGTTGGAAATCACTGCAGTGAATGTTTCCCAATGGCACGTGCAGTCTGGGTGCAGAGTCATTAAAGGAGGCTGATGCGGCTCTGGAAGGAGGGGCTGTGTGCAAGGAGGACAGGTGCAGGAACACACAGCCTGGAAACTATCCCCCATTCTCTCCAGCTCTGGTTGGAGCACACTGAGCGCCTCAGCCCTGAGAAGCACCGTACTCAGCTGGAGAGGATAAACTGAAGGGACATGAGTAATGAGTGCAGAGTAAAGAGGGGGAAGGTTTGAGCACTCAACCCAAAATCAAGAAACCGAAGGACATGAAGAGAAAAAATTACTTATTTGCGTATACACCAATGCTAGGACCCTGGGTACCAAACAGGAATTTGAATTAGAACTGCCCATTTATGAGCATAAATTTGATCTACTTGGTATTACTGAGACTCGGTGGGATGATTCCCATGACTGGAATGTTAAAATCAATGGGTATAACCTGTTTAGGAAGGATTGAGGGGGCAGAAGGGGAGGGCGAGTGGCACACTGTCAAAAATGACTTAACCTTTTCCCATGTCACTGATAACTCAGAAGAAAATGATTTAGAATGCTGATGCATCAATGTCCTAACCGATAAAGCACAAGATGGGGTACCAGTTGGCATCTACTACAGACCATCGGATCACGTCAGAGAGCAGGATAACCAGGAGTCTGTACTTGGACCAGTCCTGTTCAATATATTCATAAATGATCTGGAAAAGGGGGTAAACAGTGAGGTGGCTAAATGTACAGACTATACAAAATTGCTCAAGGTAGTTAAGTCCAAAGCAGACTGCAAAGAGCTACAAAGGGATCTCACAAAACTGGGTGACTGGGCAACAAAATGGCAGAGGACATTCCGTGTTAATAAATGCAAAGCAATGCACATTGGAAAGCAGAATCCCCACAAAATGATGGGGTCTTCATTTGCCCTCTTGCGAGCTGGTATAAATGCACCCCTGGCTGGTGGCAGTCGTTCTCTGCCTGCTGGGAAACGCCCCCCCAAAGGAATTCTGAAAGCGCTGTAGTCTTGGCCTTCCAGGGGCAAACCCGGCCTAGGCCTGTCTCCGGCGTGTTCATGACCTCAGCAGTGAGGGTCTCAGCTGTCCCACCGCCTGCGGAGGGCGGGCGGGAGGAGAGTCTGCTGCAGCTGAAGCAAGAGCCTGCCCGTGAGATCGCTGGGTCTTTCCCAGCCAGCCTTCCGGTCGCCTCCCATCCTGACAGCGTGTGAAAGCGTGGCGGGCCGCGTCTTCTAGGGTGCGAGGGCGAGGAGCACAGCTCTGAGGGAGACGCCCCTTCTCTCTCCCAGCAGGCCCAGAAACAAAGTCTGGCCAAGGGCCTGGGTACGAGTCGCCCAGAGCACGACCCATCCCTGCCTCCGGCACGACTCTGCAGTTCAGGGGCCCCTCGACCGGCACTGAGCGCCTGCAGGATCATGCCCCCGCCCCCTCCCCTCCCCCCGCCACGGCCCCGCCCCCTCGGCCCCTCCCCCCACCACAGCCCCGCCCCCACCTTGGCCCCGCCCCCGTCACAGCCTCGGCCCCTGCCCCGCCACAGCCCCGCCCCCTCGGCCCCGCCCCCCACCACAGCCCCGCCCCTCCCCCGTCACAGCCCGGCCCCCTCGGCTCCGCCCCTGCCACAGCCCCGCCCCTCCCCCCGCCACGGCTCCGCCCCCGCCCCGCCCCCCTCGGCCCAGCAGGCACCGGCCGGGCCGTGGCCGACCGTAATGCCCCGAGCCGGCCACCGCAGCGCGGCCCCGAGAGGCGACAGGGCGGTGGGTCACGACAACCGTCAATACGGCTTCCGGCTCCTGACGGCCATTGGACAGCCGCAGCCCCGCCCAGCCGGCGGCCACGCCCCCTGCGGCGGGCCGACCGCCACGTTGGCTCATCGGCAGCCAATGGGCTCCCGTGCATGCTGTGACGGCCGCCCTGATTGGCTGCCGGCGCTGCGCGAGCTGCCGACCGGCCGGTCTCTCGGGCGCTGGGGTTTCCTCTCGGCCGGTGCCTCCGGCTGCGCGCGCTGCCGTCGGTGGGTGAGTCCCGTGAGCCCGCCCGGAGAGCGGGGCCTGGCTCGGCTGCGCTGCGGCCCGGGGGGCGGGTCTCCGACCCCCCCGTGCCCCCCCCACGGGGCTGCCGGCCCGGGGGGCGGGTCTCCGACCCCCCCGTTCCCCCCCATCCCCCTCACGGGGCTGCCGGCCCGGGGGGCGGGTCTCCGACCCCCCCCGTTCCCCCCCCCTCACGGGGCTGCCGGCCCGGGGGGCGGGTCTCCGACCCCCCCGTTCCCCCCCCCTCACGGGGCTGCCGGCCCGGGGGGCGGGTCTCCGACCCCCCCGCCCCCCATCCCCCTCACGGGTCCCCGACCCCCCCCCCCCCGTCCCCCTCCCGGGTAGGTGTTGGCCTCGGGCTTAGGAGATCCGGGTTCTGTTCTCTGCTCTCACACAGGCCCACCTGTTGATCACTTTAGATAAGCTATTACCAGCAGGACAGTGGGGTGGGAGGAGGTATTGTTTCATATTCTCTGTGTGTATATAAAGTCTGCTGCAGTTTCCACGGTACACATCTGATGAAGTGAGCTGTGGCTCACGAAAGCTCATGCTCAAATAAATTGGTTAGTCTCTAAGGTGCCACAAGTACTCCTTTTCTTTTTGCGAATACAGACTAACACGGCTGTTCCTCTGAAACCTGTCAAATCCTATTGACTGTCAAAATGAGAGACGTAAGTTTCTAAATCAGCTAGGCATTGATGATAACAGAGATATCCTAATGCATGCATACGAAGCAATGGAATGTAGGTTCCATGCGTAACTTCAATTCTTGTACTTCCTAACTTTTTAGTGTATAACTTTGTGACCTTAAACTTCAGCTTGCCTGAGGAAGAAGGAAACAAAATGTGCGGTGAGAGAGGGAGGGAAAAGGAAGCATCTGTGGGGCGGTGGGGAGGGCGTTTCTGAGAATTCATGCTCTATAGGTTTATATCTGATAGTACTGACATCAGCCTTACTTAATCATAATAAAAATAAGTACACCTAATATTGGTGGGATTTTTAACCTAGATGATTCTAAAACATTGTCTTATTTCTAGTTCCAGGTAGATGACTGAGCAGAGATGGCTCCTTGTATAACTGTTCTGATCATTGGAGCTGGATGCCGGGGAAAACACTACTCTTATTTTGCTGTGCATTTTCCCAATCGAATGAAGGTAAAGATGTCCTATGCTGTCAACATTTTTCAAGGGGTCATGTGTTTTATGGTTGTTAATTTGAGCAGAGGTCTTGAATTGCAGCAATCACCATATAAAACGTGAGGTAAATTACTTTAAGTGTTTGAAAGTTGTTAATGAGAAAACAGATCTTTTCCTGATATCTTATTGTTTTATTGGTTCATAACTCATAACAGCAGGAATTTTAAATTTCAAACAGAGCATTCGCAATGCATTGTGTTAGAAAAGTGATGGTTTTCAACTACTGTATTTAGCTTCTGAAAGTGCTGTATTGAGTGTGAGCACTTCGTTGTTTTTTCCTTAAGTTTAAAGTTCAGAATTGCAGGTAGAGCACCTGTGCATGCATGCGCTGCTGGGGAACCGTAGCCTCTTTTTAGAGAAGGTTAAGCTGGAGCATTTACGAGCAATCTGACAAAACTCTCTTTTGAAGCTGGACTCTCTTCCCTCCTCTTTCACTATCCTACATGAGAGAGGTGGTTTGATTTAGATCACACTTGCTAAAAAAACAAGTCCCCTTTGGGCATTTGTACTTACCTGCAGCAGTTATAGGTCCGACTGCAAGTGAGCAATTAGTGAAGGAGAAAAAGAACAAGGGACACAGAGCTGGTGTTCAGTTGCACTACTAGAAAAATGCTTGACATCATATTCTCCAACTATTAAATTACATTGAGCACAGTCTAAAGAAGCTCTTGACTAAGTCAACAGCAAATTTAAGACTTAAAGGCCAAAGTCTGGGCCGTGCCCACAGCACCGCATTAGTCCGTGATATAGGACATGCGGGTTTTGGCCGGTGGATCTGAGAGCACCCTTTCCAACAGCTAGCAGTGGTGTAATTATCCTCATATCCCTTTAAAGTAGCAATAGAGGTTGTGATAATCAAGGACATTGAGGAGCAGAGTTCTAATCCCAGCTCCTTGTTAGACACATCAGGAGCCTACTCTGCCATCGTACCCTCTTCAGTTTAACTGTGTCAGTAAACCAAACTTTGTTATACAAATGCCAAACTGCCCCCCTCTGTCATGCTACTATGAGAATGAGATTTCCTGCACTTAGTTTTTGCTGTGCTGTCCACTTCTGATCAGTGCTGACAGCAGTGAGTGGTGGTGGAGTGACCATGGCACAGGATTCTCCTGTGCAGCAAGATGCCTGTAGTTGTTCGCTCTTCCTGCCAGGACTGTGGCTATTTTCAAGGTGTGGCGCTTCCTAATCTTACTTAGAATGTCCCACTGATCTTGCTAATCACTTGTTTGGGAGGGGGCAATGGCATGCAGAGGAGACCCTAACCTTCGACACAAGCTGTTTAACGTACAGTCAGTTGCTAATAAGACAATTGCCACCTGTATTCTGGTAATGGATAAGATGCTTGGCCTTTTGTGTATTACTAAAATAAGCTGGAGGATCCTGTTAGTCCTGTGATGACTTGGTTTGCTCCAGTGGAATAACCAGTGCAAATGTAAGCCTCAGGAGGATCAGCAAGAGTTTGTGACTATGGCTTTTGCCTCCACACCTTGCGGGGTCTCAGAGCCCGGACTCCAGACTGAGATTGAACATCTACACCGCAGTTAAAAAGCCCTGGAGCCTGAGCGTGAGTCAGATGACATGGGCCAGCTATGGGTGTTTAATTGCAACATAGACATACACTCAGACAGCAATGACAACTCTTTGTGTACTAGAAGAATGTCTTCCATGGTTGGTTAAGAGATTGCAGTTCAGTACTTGTCTGCGGTGAATTGAAAAATACAATTCTTTTATCATTTTTACAGTGCAAATATTTGTAATAAAAAATAATAGTATAAAGTGAGCACTCTGCACTTTGTATTCTGTGTTGTAATTGAAATCAGTATTGAAAATTATCAAAAAATATATAATAAATTGCAATTGGTATCCTGTTGCTATAAGTGCGGTTAATTGCGATTAATTTTTTGAGTTAATTGCGTGAGTTAACTGTGATTAATTGACAGCCCTAGCTACAATACACAGAAGTACTGTTGTGAGTGTATTCACTCCCCTTGAGCCACAAGATTTACAAGCACTACATTTTCTTCTGCTTAGGATTCATAGAGCACAGCGGCAGTCCCAGCCCCGGTGAGTACGGCCCAGAGGGTAGGGGGCAAGATGGCACAATAAGGGGGGAAATCACAGGCATGAGTATATGTGGATAGGGCAATTGCATTGAATACTGGCACCGTTTTCCACAGGCAGTGGTGACTTTAGCTGGTATCTCACTCTTAAGGGCACGGAAGCTGAAACGGAACAGCTCCTGCACCGTGTGGCTGCAGACCAGGTCCATATGCTGCTAGTCTGTGTGCTGCAATGATCCCTGCTGAATTAATTGCTGAGTGGCTTGGGAAAGTGTCCCACCACTGCGGAAGAAATAAGGCTGCTCTCCCCAGGAACCTTTGGCAGAGGATTGCAGACTACCTCTGGGAAAGTTTCCTCGAGATCTCTATGGAGGATTCACGGGACATCCGAGTGCACATACAAACTGTTCCACAGGGATCTCTCTGTGGCCTGGGGTAGCCCTCACTGGAAATGCTAAGGTTAGGGCAGGCTGCAAAAGGGAGAGCAGATACTCCCAAGACTGGTGGGTAACACTGAAGTTAAACTTCCCAACCAGTCACACAAACTGTGCTTCCGATCCCTCACACTGGTTATCAAGAAGCAAAAAAGAAACCGCACAGTGCCCTTGTCATAAATATAAAGGGAAGGGTAAACACCTTTAAAATCCCTCCTGGCCAGAGGAAAAACCCTTTCACCTGTAAAGGGTTAAGAAGTTAGGATAACCTCGCTGGCACCTGACCAAAATGACCAATGAAGAGACAAGATATTTTCAAAGCTGGAGGGGGGGAGAAACAAAGATTCTCTCTGTATGATGCTTTTGCCGGGAACAGAAAAGGAATGGAGTCTTAGACCTTAGTAAGTAATCTAGCTAGGTATGTGTTAGATTCTGATTTCTTTAAATGGCTGAGAAAATAAGCTGTGCTGAATGGAATGTATATTCCTGTTTTTGTGTCTTTTTGTAACTTAAGGTTTTGCCTAGAGGGATTCTGTGTGTGTTGAATCTAATTATCCTGTAAGGTATTTACCATCCTGATTTTACAGGGGTGATTCTTTTTACTTTTTCTTCTATTAAAATTCTTCTTTTAAGAACCTGATTGCTTTTTCATTGTTCTTAAGATCTAAGGGTTTTGGGTCTGTGTTCACTTATGCAAATTGGTGAGGATTTTTATGAAGCCTTCCCCAAGAAAGGGGGTGTAGGGTTTGGGGAGGATTTTGGGGGGAAAGACGTTTCCCAGCGGGCTCTTTCCCTGTTATATATTTGTTAAATGCTTGGTGGTGGCAGCAAAAAACTCCAAGGGCAAAAGGTAAAATAGTTTGTACCTTGGGGAAGTTTTAACCTAAGCTGGTAAAAATAAGCTTAGGGGGTTTTCATGCAGGTCCCCACATCTGTACCCTAGAGTTCAGAGTGGGGAAGGAACCTTGACACCCCTTTATTGCATTCCAGTTTTCTGGCTCCAAGTCAGCACCTAGGTCCAGTACAGCGAGAAGTTATTTTAAACTCTGTACACATATACAAAATGTTCTTCTGACCCCAAAGGGTCAGACACATTACCAGGTCAGTATAGGTTTGGAGCTTACTCAAAATACTATGCTGCCAACCAATCCTTTAGTGTCTAAAACTAAAGGTTTATTATAAAGAAAAAATAACAAGAAGAGAGTTGTTAAATGGTAAAACAGTCACATACATACATGCACTTTGAAGGCTTTGTGTCAGGTTCCTAGCAGTATTGGTGAGTTTGCTGGCTTGAAAGTCCCTCTGGAACACATCCACGACTTGGTTCTTTGTTCAGAGCTTCAGTTTGTAGAAGAGGTAAGAAGCAGGAACAAAGACAAAATGGAGAAGATGCAGCTGCCTTTTATAGTCTTTTGCCATGCGGCCTGTGCTTCCTTTGTTTTAAACACAAGCTGCCTAGCACATGGCTTGAAAGCCTTAGAGTTCTGTCCATCAGCAGGTCCCTGCATGCCTTGCTGAGTCATAAGGGTATCTGCCTTCTCTCAATGGGTCAGTTGTATAAACTGATGGTCCTTAATGGGCTATCAAGCAAGCTAGGCAGTGCTGGTGCCAAACTGCCTGGGGCTATCACCCAGAAGCATAGCACAAGTTTTGTAATACAGACATACATACTTATCTGTAACCCAAAATACAAAGGTGATACAAACACATAAATGAGATTCTCATATCTGGCAAATTATAACATTTTTGCAGATATTTTACATGGCATATCTGGCATAACTCATTGCAATTTTATAATATTGGTATGAATAATATCCTAAAGTGTCCCCCAGATCCCATACAGCATCACACCTTGTGCCTAGCTATACAGGGAAGTGAGAAGCAGATCAAGACTCTACCTCAATTGGTTATTTCACTACCTCTTTTAACACGATTAAAAAAGGGTAAATGAACAGATGTGTCCCTGCAATATCAAAGCAAATGGCACACTTAGCAGCTGTTCCTTTCCCTGCCTCAGGCTTACTTGTGCTGGACTGTATGGACTGGCTCAAATGCTCTGGAGTCAAAAAGAGGTCCTGGCTCACTGCAACACTGGATCCCCCGGTTGCCTGTATTTCATTCTCTTCCTCCTACTTCCTCCTCCAACACCTCGTTCTCAGGGTTCACTCCGGTGGCCCATCGAATCATAGAACTGGAAAGGACCTTAAGAGGTCATCTAGTTCCCTGCACTCGTGGCAGGACTAAGTATTATCTAGACCACTCCTGACAGGTGTTTGTCTAACCTGCTGTCATAAATATAAAGGGAAGGGTAAACACCTTTAAAATCCCTCCTGGCCAGGGGAAAAGCCCTTTCACCTGTAAAGGGTTAAGAAGCTAGGATAACCTCGCTGGCACCTGACCAAAATGACCAATGAAGAGACAAGATACTTTCAAAGCTGGAGGGGGGGAGAAACAAAGGGTCTGGGTCTGTCTGTGTGATGCTTTTGCTGGGGACAGAACAGGAATGGAGTCTTAGAACTTAGTAAGTAATCTAGCTAGATATGCGTTAGATTCTGATTTCTTTAAATGGCTGAGAAAATAAGCTGTGCTGAATGGAATGTATAGTCCTGGTTTTGTGTCTTTTTGTAACTTAAGGTTTTGCCTAGAGGGATTCTCTATGTTTTGGATCTAATTACCCTGTAGAATCATAGAATATCAGGGTTGGAAGGGACCTCAGGAGGTCATCTAGTCCAACCCCCTGCTCAAAGCAGGACCAATCCCTAACTAAATCGTCCCAGCCAGGGCTTTGTCAAGCCTGACCTTAAAAATATCTAAGGTAGGAGATTCCACCACCTCCCTAGGTAACGCATTCCAGTGTTTCACTACCCTCCTAGTGAAAAAGTTTTTCCTAATATACAACCTAAACCTCCCCCACTGCAACTTGAGACCATTACTCCTTGTTCTGTCATCAGCTACCACTAAGAACAGTCTAGATCCATCCTCTTTAAACTCCCTTTCAACTCCCTTTCCAGTAGTTGAAAGCAGCTATCAAATCCCCCCTCATTCTTCTCTTCTGCAGACTAAACATCCCCAGTTCCCTCAGTCTCTCCTCATAAATCATGTATTCCAGCCCCCTAATCATTTTTGTTGCCCTCTGCTGGACTCTTTCCAATTTTTCCACATCCTTCTTATAGTGTGGGACCCAAAACTGGACACAGTACTCCAGAGGAGGCCTCACCAATGCTGAACAGAGGGGAACGATCTCGTCCCTCGATCTGCTGGCAATGCCCCTACTTATACATCCCAAAATGCCATTGGCCTTCTTGGCAACAAGGGCACACTGTTGACTCCTATCCAGCTTCTAGTCCACTGTAACCCCTAGGTCCTTTTCTGCAGAACTGCTGCCGAGCCATTCGGTCCCTAGTCTGTAGCGGTGCATGGGATTCTTCCGTCCTAAGTGCAGGACTCTGCACTTGTCCTTGTTGAACCTCATCAGATTTCTTTTGGCCCAATCCTCTCATTTGTCTAGGGCCCTCTGTATCCTATCCCTACCCTCCAGCATATCTACCTCTCCTCCCAGTTTAGTGTCATCTGCAAACTTGCTGAGGGTGCAATCCACACCATCCTCCAGATCATTAATGAAGATATTGAACAAAACCGGCCAGAGGACCGACCCTTGGGGCACTCCACTTGATACTGGCTGCCAACTAGACATGGAGCCATTGATCACTACCCGTTGAGCCCAACAATCTAGCCCACTTTCTATCCACCTTATAGTCCATTCATCCAGCCCATACTTCTTTAGGTTGCTGGCAAGAATACTGTGGGAGACGTGTCAAAAGCTTTGCTAAAGTCAAGGAACAACACGTCCGCTGCTTTCCCCTCATACCTCATGTAAGGTATTTACCATCCTGATTTTACAGAGGTGATTCTTTTTACTTTTTCTTCGATTAAAATTCTTTTTTTAAGAAACTGAATGCTTTTTTCGTTGTTCTTAAGATCCAAGAGTTTGGGTCTGTGGTCACCTAGGCAAATTGGTGAGGATTTTTATCAAACCTTCCCCAGGAAGGGGGGTGCAAGGTTTTGGTAAGGATTTTGGGGGGAAAGACGTTTCGAAATGGCTCTTTCCTAATAAAATAAAACTGGTTAGACGTTTGGTGGTGGCAGCGAAAGTCCAAGGACAAAAGGTAAAATAGTTTGTACCTTGGGGAAGTTTTAACCTAAGCTGGTAAAAGTAAGCTTAGGAGGTTTTCATGCAGGTCCCCACATCTGTACCCTAGAGTTCAGAGTGGGGAAGGAACCTTGACACCTGCTCTTAAAAATCTCCAATGATGGAGATTCAACAATCTCCCTAGACAATTTATTCCAGTGCTTAACCACCCTGACAGTTAGGAAGTGTTTCCTAATGTCCAACCTAACCTCCCTTGCTGCAATTTAAGCCCATTGTTTCTTGTCCTATCATCAGAGGTTAAGAAAAACAAATTTTCTTCCTCCTCCTTGTAACAAGCTTTTACATACTTGAAGACTGTTACCATGTCCCCTCTCAGTCTTGTCTTTTCCAGAATAAACAAGCCCAATTTTTTCAGTCTTCCCTCATAGGTCATGTTTTCTAGACCTTTAATCATTTTTGTTCCACTTCTCTGGGCTCTCTCCAATTTGTCCACATCCTTCCTGAAATGTGGTGCCTAGAAGTGGACACAATACTCCAGTTGAGGCCTAATCAGCATGGAGTAGAGCAGAAGAATTACTTCTCGTGTCTTGCTTACAACACTCCTGCTATTACATGCCAGAAAGATGTTTGCTTTTTTTGTAACAGTGTCACATTGTTGACTCATATTTAGCTTGTGGTCCACTGTGAGCCCCAGATCCCTTTCCGCGGTACTCCTCCCTAGGCAGTCATTTCCCATTTTGTATGTGTGCAACTGATTGTTCCCTCTGAAATGGAGTACTTTGCATTTATCGTTATTGAATTTCATCCTATTTACTTCAGACCATTTCTCCAGTTTGTCCAGATCATTTTGAATTTTAATCCTATCCTCCAAAGCACTTGCAACCCCTCCCAGCTTGGTATCATCTGCAAAGTTTATAAGTGTACTCTGACAGGTTTCAGAGTAACAGCCGTGTTAGTCTGTATTCGCAAAAAGAAAAGGAGTACTTGTGGCACCTTAGAGACTAACCAATTTATTTGAGCATAAGCTTTCGTGAGCTACAGCTCACTTCATCGGATGCATAGGAGAGTGGGGTGGCTAAGGTTCAGGGTTCAAATCCTATTGATGATTATGCAGTTGTACATAACAGAATTTGTTTTTACCTTTTAAAAATACCTTATGTATTTACATACAGGGAAGGAGGGAACTCTTTAGGTTGCCAAGTTATGCGCTCAGATGTTAAAAAAATCCCAGGCCTATGGCTGCCTCGGCAACCTTCATTTGTCCCCCTTGTGTGTATGCATTCTGATCTTTAACTACGATGATAGCACGCTATTATCGTAGGATACCTGTCTCCATCACTTACTCCTGAGGGAATTCTGCGCATCAGCGGACATGCAGAATTCCTCTGTCTCATATAATTGTGTATTTTCCTGCATAAAGTACATTTTACCTCAGAAGTGCTGCAGTTTTGCCTTTTGCCCACCAGAAGCCATTGTGGAGCCGAACAGCTGGCTGCATTCATGCTGGCTGGTCTGGTGCCAGAGCAGCTTCTGGTGGGCAAAAGGCAGGACTGCAGCACTTCTTAGGCAAAATATATTTTATGCAGGAAAATACAAAATTCTATGCTCAATGGTGCAGAATTCCTTCAGGAGTAGAAGTTGATCACAGCACCCTGCCTGCGGAACCAGGTTAGGGCAGAGTGGGGAACACAGGACTGCTGGGGGATCACAGACTGGGGTTTGGAATAGCTGGGGGGGGGGACAGACTGGGGAATGGGCTCAGGAGCTAGTGGGCTGACAGCGTTGAGCCTGGGGATGGGGCGGGGAGGGCTGCTGAGACCGATGGGGGTGCAGGGACAAGGGCAGACGTGGCTGACTGAATGGGAGAGGCTTGAGGTCAGCCAGGATCTGCATGGGGGAGACTTCCCAACTCCCCAACAATCCCAGCCTCCATCCCCCCAAACACCCATCACACCCAACACCCGCTAGGTTCACTCCTAGGCTCCTTCCCCCTCCCTCTGCTCCTCCCTCTGACTCCCCCAAGCCTTTTCACTGCTTCTGACAGGTGCAGGAAATACAGTTCTGTATTGTAATTTAAATGAATTACACAAAGTTCTGTATTAATATGTCTAGAAAGGAATCTATTTGTTAAAAAAAAAAAATTACCAAAATCTTTTTTTTGGGGGGGGTGTCTGTATTGTTACAGACATACTTGCTGACAGATATTTAGAAATAAATTACCAAAATAATTGAAACTGGCATGATTATATTGTGTTATTTTCACAAATAAGATATGCAGACTTTTGCAGAATTTTCAAATATTATGTACATAATTTTTAAATTTTTGGCACAGAATTCCCCCAGGAGTAACCACTGCACAAGATAGATGCATAGGGGAGCCAAATTAAGGTTTCATGGGTGACTGTAAATCTGGCATTTACTAACTTTTGGGTGTTTAACTTTATAACCACGAACTTGGCTTTTTGTATGTAATCTTAATTATGCTGTCCTAAATAATTCGTCTTCCTCCTTTATGTGTAAACCCTATTTTACTTGTAAATGATTATCCTCTTCCCATATAGCTGTTAAACCAGGTTGTACTTAGTTCCTGGAATATTTTCACCTTAGTCAATGTCTTCATCTGCCTAATCACTTTGTTGCTGTTCTCTGAATTCTTTTGTTAACATTTTTCTGGTATTGACTCTCCCACAGCCCTTTGCAGAACATAACAATGTTCTTCTTTTTTTAGGTAGTTGGAGTTGCAGATCCTCATGCTTTTGCTAGAAATGACCTTCAGAAGATTCACTGCATTGACAAGAAAAATGTATTTAATGGTAATATTTGCCTCACTGTCTTGTTCTATAAGCCATATTATGAAAGACTAAATTAATGAAATATATTTCTATATATCCAAACACTAATATTAGTTTATATGGGGAGCCTTTTAGGACATACATCTGGGGTTTGTATTTATGGAATATAATTTTATTTTGTATTTTTAAAAAAAAATCAAAAAATGCCCATTCAGGGCTTTGAGCAGTCTTGACATGGTTTAAAAAAACTATAACTTCTCATCTTCAGAAGGATGATGTTCCCTTGGTGACTGTACATGTTAGAGCAAAATTACTTATAGTGGATCATAGAAACAACCACTATTGCCATATTTAGGTAATCTGCTCAAGTCTTCCTTTTGTGACATTTTATTCTACAGTAATAGCTAAATGTTTTTGCTGTGAGAACAATAATAAAACCCATAATGTGATGTCTACCACTGACATCTAAACCCTTTTAAATACAGTAGACCCCTGCTTCACTGAGTCTCCATTTACTCCTGGGAAAATTCTGCACCAAAAAATTAAAAATTCTGCACACATTTTAAAATTCTGCATATTTTATTTGTCAAAATAACGCAATATAATCACGCGAGTTTCAATTATTTTGGTAATTTTTTTAAACTACAATACGATAGATGGAGAATAGGAGTGGAGAGCACTGGAGGAAATCTCCAAATTGCCTTTGTCTAATAGTAATGTAGCTAGTTTTGTTCCTAGTTATTAGTCAATAAATATGTGCAGCCATATGCTCAGAATTATATCATAGGCAACTGAAGTGCAAGTGAGGGCTTTAGAATCAAAATTTATATTGGCTACTCACCATTGCCAAAAAGGTCAATAGTAAACAGTTCATGGAGCACATTTTGATAAGAACGTTTTTCAGTTCAAAAATTTATACCATTTATATTGACTAAAGCATTTATAAGGCTATACTGTCGTTTACAATAAAAGCTCCTTTACACCACTCTGGCAATGTTAAGGACCTTTAAATCTTTTACACCTGTTTTATATTCCTGGGGGAATTCACTAAGCAGGCAGGCTGCTATATTCTGCTCTGACAGTGCCTGCCTCATGCTTACCGCCTCAGAAATATCCCCAAAGCCCTGCCTCCCGTACCGGGTGTGCCGCAGTAGCGAGCGAGAGGGACAGAGTCTCGTTCACTGACACGCCCAGCCCCCCTAAACCTCCCCGGCATTGATTGATGTCTCCTCCTTCATGCATGCCTGCCAAGCCCTGTACACACACGACACACCCAGTGGTGATTTCCGTCTCTGCAAGCTGCTTCGGGTGCCTGAACGATGTGCCTATGCTGCCAGGGAGGGGCGCATGACCTCTCTTGTGGCATCCATTTACTTCCCTGTCAGAAATAATTTTTCTGCAGGGAAGCAAAGAAATCTGCAGGGGACATTAATTCTGTGTGTGTGCAGTGGCACAGAATTCCCCCAGGAGTACTCCATTTTCTGGCTCTCCTTATTAACTCAACCACTGTCAGCCCCCGAGTGGCTGGGGCTCAGGCTGTCAGCACCTGGTGGCCATTATCTGGTTTACCTGGATTTTTGGTTATCTGATCTGGATAAGATTGGATAATTGGGGTTCCACTGTACTGAATAAAAATAGTGAACTATTGTTTTGAAGGAAAGTATGTGAGTTTAGGCTGGGATCTGCTTAGTGAGGGAATCTTTAGATCTTGATAAAATGATGGAATTTGATTTAAGCAAACCTGCAGTGGTGGGAACTTCATAGTAATGATTATTGTGGCTTTCTGCATTTCAGTATGTCTGACGGAAGTTAGGAGTATAAGGGGGAAAAACTTTTTTGATGGTTGGATCTTTGAAATAACACAACTGTGCCTATTTCAGTGTGCATCTGGAAGAGTGCATGCAGTCTGTGTGAATCCACATTATGTGACGTTCACTGCATCTGATTCTGTTTAGCAATGTCTTCAAATATAGCAAATTACGTATAGGTATTTCTCAGTAAGAGCTGCATACAAGCCAAATTTTAAGTTCTAAAGTGAAGTTGTTTTAAGTTAAGTAGAAAAGAAGCATCTAAACACGTCTTAAAAATCCATTTTATTTAAGTACAGGCCTACAGTGAACACTTTGAATTGCTTATCAAAAGTATACTATTTTTGGGGGTGCCCAGTGGGTCAATACATACAAAAATATAAAGGTATTAAAGCTACGGTTGGCAAAAATAAGGGAGAAACTAGCTAATACGCATCTTTTATTTTCTGCATCCCTATTAAGAGTTGCCATCTATGAATTTAGGTAGTATAGGTATCAGGTTTTGAACTTCCTGTGAAGATCTAATAACAGGAATACTGCCGGACAGATTTCGTTCTGGGGCAAGTACTCCATAGATCAACTACAAGGAGTAGTTTGTGCAAAAGATGGAAAAAGTCACTGTAGATCATCACAACCCTCTAAAACTAACACTGAAGTGAGGTGGATTTGTGTTACAAAAATACCATAAATGGAATATCTGCCTCCAAAAGTGATAGGCAAAAGAATATTTCCACTACCTACAGTTACTAATTCTATCACTGGCTTTTCAGTCTAATACACTTGCTTTAAAGAGCAATGTCAGAGTAATCCTGTATGACATGATACTGTGCAATTAAGTAAGCCATGCATGTAGCGGCTTTGTGTATATTTAAATATATTAATCTTTGTTTTGATTGATAAAATAATTGTTTTTCCACGTTAATATAATTGTCCTTTATTTTGTGACTTTTAGAAAGTCACAATGAAACATTTTAGAAATGTGGTGAAACATTTTTAAAAAGAGCTCAGAGCATTTATTCAGACTTTCTAAAAATTTCCTTTGGGCTGTAACCTTTTGTCCCTTAATGTGTCATGTTAATTGTTTCAGAAAGTTAAGTATCTGAAACAGGATCTTAGGCTCATTCTATTTTAATTGACTTCAGTGAATGCAGAGGGGCATTAAAATACTGTCTCAGCCTTAATTACAGAATCATAGAATCATAGAATATCAGGGTTGGAAGGGACCCCAGAAGGTCATCTAGTCCAACCCGCTGCTCGAAGCAGGACCAATTCCCAGTTAAATCATCCCAGCCAGGGCTTTGTCAAGCCTGACCTTAAAAACCTCTAAGGAAGGAGATTCTACCACCTCCCTAGGTAACGCATTCCAGTGTTTCACCACCCTCTTAGTGAAAAAGTTTTTCCTAATATCCAATCTAAACCTCCCCCACTGCAACTTGAGACCATTACTCCTCGTTCGGTCACCTGCTACCATTGAGAACAGTCTAGAGCCATCCTCTTTGGAACCCCCTTTCAGGTAGTTGAAAGCAGCTATCAAATCCCCCCTCATTCTTCTCTTCTGCAGGCTAAACAATCCCAGCTCCCTCAGCCTCTCCTCATAAGTCATGTGTTCCAGACCCCTAATCAATTTTGTTGCCCTTCGCTGGACTCTCTCCAATTTATCCACATCCTTCTTGAAGTGTGGGGCCCAAAACTGGACACAGTACTCCAGATGAGGCCTCACCAATGTCGAATAGAGGGGAACGATCACGTCCCTCGATCTGCTCGCTATGCCCCTACTTATACATCCCAAAATGCCATTGGCCTTCTTGGCAACAAGGGCACACTGCTGACTCATATCCAGCTTCTCGTCCACTATCACCCCTAGGTCCTTTTCCGCAGAACTGCTGCCTAGCCATTCGGTCCCTAGTCTGTAGCTGTGCATTGGGTTCTTCCGTCCTAAGTGCAGGACCCTGCACTTATCCTTATTGAACCTCATCAGATTTCTTTTGGCCCAATCCTCCAATTTGTCTAGGTCCTTCTGTATCCTATCCCTCCCCTCCAGCGTATCTACCACTCCTCCCAGTTTAGTATCATCCGCAAATTTGCTGAGAGTGCAATCCACACCATCCTCCAGATCATTTATGAAGATATTGAACAAAACCGGCCCCAGGACCGACCCTTGGGGCACTCCACTTGATACCGGCTGCCAACCAGACGTGGAGCCATTGATCACTACCCGTTGAGCCCGACAATCTAGCCAGCTTTCTACCCACCTTATAGTGCATTCATCCAGCCCATACTTCCTTAACTTGCTGACAAGAATACTGTGGGAGACCGTGTCAAAAGCTTTGCTAAAGTCAAGAAACAATACATCCACTGCTTTCCCTTCATCCACAGAACCAGTAATCTCATCATAAAAGGCGATTAGATTAGTCAGGCGTGACCTTCCCTTGGTGAATCCATGCTGGCTGTTCCTGATCACTTTCCTCTCATGCAAGTGCTTCAGGATTGATTCTTTGAGGACCTGCTCCATGATTTTTCCGGGGACTGAGGTGAGGCTGACTGACCTGTAGTTCCCAGGATCCTCCTTCTTCCCTTTTTTAAAGATTGGCACTACATTAGCCTTTTTCCAGTCATCTGGGACTTCCTCGGTTCGCCACAAGTTTTCAAAGATAATGGCCAATGGCTCTGCAATCACAGCCGCCAATTCCTTCAGCACTCTCGGATGCAACTCGTCCGGCGCCATGGACTTGTGCACATCAGTTTTAGTGTAACAGACTACTTGGAATTGAGCCTAGAATTAATTCAAGAGGTGTATATAAAACTTGCACTGTAGTAACAAATAGTTTGTTCTATTCTTTTTAATGTGAAATAATATTTTTCCTTTTTTTATACTTGCTCACTTTTGTAACATAAAGGCTGTCTCAGCTACAGACATTAGTTGATTCGCTATTTTAAATCTCTTTTTCTTCAGACTGGAAAGTAGCCTTGGAGAGAGAGAGGTTTGCGGATGCTGTTATAATAGCAACACCCGATAGACTGCATAAGGTACGATGGACTTCTTGAGCATTACACAAAAATCATAACTGGAATAACAAAGGAGAGCCCCAGATTGTAAAGTGTACATCGTTCACCTAGCTCTGTCTTTCCAACCTTGGTTTGTTCACGACTTTGATCCATTCTTTCTCACTGCAGGTTTGATATGCACTTGGAAAATATGAACATGCATGAACATTCAATGCCAGGACTTAAGTCATTCTCTACCAATAGCCTCTTAGTTAGAAAAATTAAAATCCGGAACTTAACACCTAACCCATTAAATGATGACAGCCTTGCCCGATGTCCAGTTGGGCCCCCCCGGCTCACCAGCTTGCCGTGATGGGGCCAGCTGCTGAATCCCCAGGTGTCTTAAACCCCTAGAGCCTTAACAGAGCTTTGCCAGAGCCGCTGTCTTAGGGCCTCCGGCCTCATTCTCAAGCAGCCAATCTTCTGTCCCGCGTTCCCTGGCCCAGCCCCTAGAAACAGCCCTCAGACTCCTCCTCCCGCAGCTTGAACACACCCTCTGTCAGATCCCCACCTGAAGGGGCCGCGGGGTGGGTGTGATTTATAAACTCATAGACGCTTTGCGCAGGGTTCTCCGATGCTTTTGCTCTTTTTTCATGTATTTCTCATGCTAATAATCTATATTGAAATAATAAACCCTTCATGCATTTACCTTTTCAGTTTCCTCACCACACTGGAATGTTCTCTGGGCTGGGGTCATGGTATCCGGGGCCGTTGCACGGCTTGGATTCTGAAAGCTGGAGTGTCTTGCCCAGTTTACTACCTCCCCTTGACTGGTTTTCTCCTTCCCCTTTCTTGCCCAAAACTTCCTGTGCATTTCCTGGAGCCTTCCTCCAGTTAATGCTTTTGCAACCTCTTGCTTGGTCACTTCTCTCTCTTCTACCATTTCTTCCCCTCCACCCCCACCTCACCCCACTTCCCCCATCGCTTCAGACACGAGCAGCTTGAGCAAGCCCATTGTCCCGAGGTGCTTCATCCCGAATAGATGGTCACTGAGTTCCACCATTGTACCTCCCAGATGAGGAAAATACTTGTTGGCTATGGTGGATACACAGATTTTGTTCTCACTTAGAAGTTACGCTGGCATATCTATGTCAGGGGGTGTGAAAAAAAATACACCCTTCACCAACATAGCTGTGCTGACAATATAGATGCAACTGTGTCAACAGAAGAGTGCTTCTGTTGATGTAGCGAATGTCATTCAGGGAAGTGGTGATCATATGCCAGAATAAAATATGTCATTGTAGAGTGTGTCTATGCTAGGGGGCTGTGCTGGCATTCCTCTGCTGCCAGAGGCTCTGTAGCGTAGGCATGGCCAGAGGCACAGAGGCCTTACATGATACAGCAGTTTCATAATATCAAGCAGAACGTATAAGTTGTACAGGCTCCCTGAAGTCACCACACTGGGGAGAAGATATCACTGGCACCATCTGGTTTTTAGCAGAATCAAAAGGTCAGGAATTTAAATGAGAGTTTTAAAATTTTACACATAGAAGTGTAGGGCTGCAAGGGAACTTGAGAAGTAATCAAGGCCCACCCGCAGCGGTGCATCAGGATCAAGTAAACATAGACTGCCCCTGACAGCTGTTTGTCCAGCCTGTTCTTAAAAAATCTCCAATGATGGGGATTCTACAACAGGGGTGGGCAAACTATGGCCCGTGGGCCGCATCTGGCCCACCAGCCGTTTTAATACAGCCCTCGAGCTCCTGCTGGGGAGCGAGGTATGGGGCTTGTCCCGCTCAGGTGCTCCAGCCAGGGAGCAGGGTCGGGGGCCGCTCCGTGTGGCTTCTGGAAGCAGTGGCATGTCCCCACTTCAGCTTCTATGCGTAGGGGCAGCCAGGGTGTCCACTCCACACTCTGCCTCTGCCCCAAGGGCCGCCCCCGCAGCTCCCATTTCCCAGGAACGACGGCCAATGGGAGCTGCAGGGCAGCGCCTGCAGATGGGGCAGCGCGAAGCAGAGCCACTTGGCCACGCTTCTGGGAGCCGCTTGAAGTAAGCGCTGCCCCGAGCCTGCATTCCTGAGCAACCCCCTGCGCCCCAACCTCCTGCCCCAGCCCTGATCCCCGTCCCACCCTCTGAACCCCTCGATCCCAGCCCGGAGCACCCTCCTACACCCCAAACCCCTCATCCCCAGCCCCACTCCAGAGCCTGCACCCTCAGCCGGATCCCTCACCATGCACTCCATCCCCCCGCCCCAGCCCAGAGCCCCCTCCTGCACCTGAACTCCTCATTTCTGGCCCCACCCAGGAGCCTGCACGCCCAGCCAGAGCCCTCACCCCCTCCCGCACCCCAACTCCAATTTTGAGAACATTTATGGCCCTCCATACAATTTCCATACCCAGATGTGGCCCTCGGGCCAAAATGTTTGCCCACCCCTCTTCTACAATCTCTCTTGAGAAACTATTCCAGTGCTTAACTACCCTTATAGCTAGAAAGTTTTTCCTAATACCTAACCTAAATCTCCCTTACTGCAGTTTAAGCCTGTCCCTTGTTCTCCATGTCCAGTGAAGGTAGGACAACTGGTCTTCTTGTGAGTATCCGCCCCCATGCCTTTGATTGGAGAATTTTGGTAGCAGTGCCCATTTTACCCACACATGTGCCCCCCACATCCTGATGACCCATATGGGATACGTAGGGCTGTGCGGGAAAACTGCCCTCTGTTCCTTCTCAGCCACCTTTGGCCTGAGATGGAGCCACAAGCATGCCTGCTTTACTTTTACTTAGTGCAGTGAGTTGAGTTTGGAGTTTGCTGTTCCCCCTTTGCCGGTTCCCCATTTTAGGGTTGGTTTTGGATTTTAGTTAACGAGGAGATCTCCAGGCTTTAAACATTGTCTTTTCTGCTGGCAGGCTGTCCCAGTAAGTGGTGGACACTCTTGTGTCTGTTTGGGAGACACCTATATACAGGCTAAGTGTATTGTCTGCTCCTTGTTCAAGAGCAGATCTCGTAAAAACAAGGAAATAATGTTCAAGCTCTTGATGAAGGAGCAAGCCTGAAGCCTGGCTTCTGAACTGGGCTCCGAAAACTCCTGTCAGTGTGCTCCAGACTAGTAGCCTTTCTTTGCAGCTGCCCTGCATTGTTAGCCCAAATGCAGTCAGTGACCTGCTATAATCCCCAGATCCTCTTCTGCCATTCTGCTGCCTAACCAATTAGTCCCTGCTTTATAGTTGTGCATTTGATTTGTCTTTCCCATGTGTAGTACTTTGCAATTGTCGTTATTGAATTTCATCTTGTTGATTTCAGACCAATTCTCCAGTTTGTCAGTGTTGTTCTGAATTCTAATCCTGTCCTCCACAGTGCTTGCAACCCCTTTCAGCTTGGTGTCATCCACAAATTTTATAAGTGTACTTGCAACCTGTGATCCCTCTAAGCTGCGTGGTCGGGCAGCCGCCCAGGAGTGATTCAAGTGCTGCACACTTGATTATCACATCCAGCAGTGTGTGTTCAGGTGCCCCTGCCCCCCCTGCTTTGCAGCCACGTTGCTCCTGCCCTCTGCCTTGGAGCCCCTGGCCAGTTGCTCCAGGGACCCTCCTGCTGGCTGTGCAGAGCCACGGAGTGGAGGGGATGCTGATGTGAGGGTGTCCCCTGCCCCTATACCCCATCTCCGCAGAGCAGGGGACAGGGCTCAGGACTCTAAGCAGGAGAGCTTCTGAGGTCTGAACGAACCTTCTGGGCAGTAAGAGCCTTAAAGAGACAGCGCACGGTCTCTCAGAGACTTCCCCACCAGCCAGCACACACAATCTCTCTCTCTCTCTCTTTCTGTCTCTCACACACGCACTCTGTCCCCCTCCCCCCTGCCTATGTACCCCATCTCCACAGAGCAGGGGAGTGGGGGACAGGGCTCAGGAGCAGGAGAGCTTTCAGTGAGAGTGCCTTGAAGAGACAGCGCACGGTATCTCTCAGAAACTTCCCCAGCAGCCAGCAAACACTCTGGGTCTGTGTGTGTGTATGTGTCTTTCTCCCTCTCTCTCTCTCTGTCACACTCACCCCCCAACACATACTTGTGTTGTTGTTGTTGTTACTTCTTGGTACTTCCTGCAATGCACAGATATTCTCTGTAATTTTATTCTTTCAAAGTGCTGTTATTTTAGTTTTTTGTCTGGTCTACGCATTTCATAATTTTTATTTCTCTCTTACACTTTAATTTAATTCTTTGAGTAGTGAGTTCTAAAATACCTAACCTGTCCTGGCTGGAGTAATTATCCCTGTGGTAACTTTTTTAAAATATATATTATATCTAGGTTTTTTGTTTCTACTGGTGGTGCACAGCCGCACATTACCTCGGTGCACATAACAAAATTTATTCCGCACACGGATGGAAAAAATTAGAAGGAACATTGCTCACAACTCCATTATCCAAATCATTAATGAAAATTATTGAATAGCATTGGATCCAGAACTGACCCTGTGGGATCCCAGTTGACCTGCGATCCCAATTTGACAGCAAACCATGATAACTACTCTTTAAGTACAGTCTCTCAACCAGTTGTGCAACCACCATATAGTAATTTCACGTAGACCACATTTCCCTAGTTTTCTTATGAGAATGTCATGTGGGACTATGACCAACGCCTGACTAAAATCAAGACATATCACATCTACAGCTTCTCGCCCCTGTCCACAGTAACTTGCTCAAAGAAGGAATACCCCCTCCCCTGAAAAAATCAATCTGTAAATTTCCCTTAGAAAATCAACTCTAGTATTATTGAAGTTATAACATCATAAGGACTTTGGCAGTATTGTCAGTGAACTAAAACATGGAATATTCTATTAGTAATAATAATCATACTTAGCATTTATAACCCCTTAGAGAAGATATGAATATCACCTTTTAACAGAAAAAAATCTAGAAAATCAGTTTTTGAGATTATGTATTTATAGAACAGGTTATATAAAGAGTGACTGTGCCAAAGAGCTTACAGCTGAAGGATCTCATTCAAAGCCCACTGATACCAAGCCGAAAAGGCAATAAAACAGTACAATACACTGCAGTATCCAATTAAACAAACGAAGGGAAGACTGCTTGGTAGTCTGAATGTTCTACAGACCCAGAAGGTCTTCAGGAAGTTGTTATATGAAGCAGGAAGAGGAAGGCAAATTAAGAATGTAAATCAGAAGACAAACCTTAAGTGGCTGCATGCAAAAGGCATGACATTAACACAGTCAATACTGAAAAATAAAAATTGTTTTGGATCAACCCAAAATGAATTTTTTTTTCACTTTTCTTAGAGAAACAAATATCTGAAGGAAAAATATTTGGGTTGAATTCAACACTTTGTTTTGATTTTAGCCAGCTTTTTATGAAGAGCAAAGGAAATACAAAAACACCATTCAGACAACCAACCCTTCCCTCCCCCTCCCCCGTATATCCTATAGCCTTTTGGTTAGAGCACTTCCCTGAGGTGGGGGACACCTGGGCTTATGTCTCAACTCTGCCTGGTTTACAGCAGGGATTTGAACTTTAGTCTCTCACAGCTTAATAATTTATTGGAGGAGGGAGTGGAATGCAGGTGTCTCCTTCCAGACAGTCTCCTAACCAGCAGGCTGTAGTGTCATTCTCTGTCTCTACCCCAGTGACTATTTAAGTATTTTATACCAAGTGTAACAACTTCCATAGGAGTGACTGAGTTGATGCTATCCCAGAATACTCAGTACCATAACCACTGGACTATTCTGCTGGAAGTGGGAGTCCCTAGTTCAAATCCCTCCTCTGAATGAGATGGAATGGGGACTTGAACCTGGGCCTCAGATATCCTACGGCACGTCTACACTGGCAAAGTTACAGCACCGGCAGTTACAGTGCTGCTCAGAGAGCGCCGAAGGAAAACCGCTGTTGTGTGTTCACACTGACAGCTGCCTGCGCAATAGCATGTTCACACTTGCGGCACTATTCGGAGCGGTGCACTCTGGGCAGCTATCCCACAGGGCACCTCTTTCTCTTTTGCCACTAAGACTTGTGGGAAGGTAGAAGGGGTAGCGGGACATCCTGGGTCTTGTCTCAATTCCCCATGATGCATTGCTTCGCATCCCAGCGATCCCTGTGTTTTCGTCCGCATTTGGGGCCATCTTTCAACGGTTTGTGTACTGCGCGCCCTGCCCTGCCTCTTTCTGGGTGCAGGAATGGATCCCGAGCTGTTGACCAGAATATTGTTCACACTGACCAACATGTCACGAGTGGCAGTGGAGTTATTCCTTAAACTACAAAGGCAAGAGGAGTGTGACATCGATCTCGCCACACGTAGTAGCTGTGACATGAGAATGCTTGTGGCATTCACGCAGGTGCTGACCACAGTGGAACGCTGCTTTTGGGCTCAGGAAACAAGCACTGAGTGATGGAATCACATCGTGATGCATGTCTGGGATGATGAGCAGTGGGTACAGAACTTTGCATGAGGAAAGCCACATTCATGGGACTGTGTGATGAGCTCACCCCAGCCCTACGGAGCAAGGACACGAGAATGAGAGCTGTCCTGTCGCTGGAGAGGTGCGTGGCAATTGCGCTGTGGAAGCTGGCTACTCCAGACTGCTACCGATCGGTTGCTAACCAGTTTGGAGTGGGAAAGTCGACCATTGGAGTCGTGTTGATGGAAGTGTGCAGGGCCATCAATCGCATCCTGCTCCGAAAGACCGTAACTCTGGGCAACGTGTGTGAGATTATGGATGGCTTTGCACAAATGGGCTTCCCAGCTGCGGAGGGATGATAGATAGCACACACATTCCAATTCTGGTACCAGACCACCTAGCCACCGAGTACGTTAATTGGAAGGGGTATTTCTCAGTGGTTCTCCAGGCACTTGTGGATCACCGTGGGCGTTTCACAGACATTAACGCAGGCTGGTCCAGAAAGGTGCCGGATGTATGCATCTTTTGGAACACTAGCCTGTTCAAGAAGCTGCAAGCACGGACTTTCTTCCCGGACCAGAAGATCACCGTAGGGGAAGTCGAAATGCCCATTGTGATCCTGGGAGACCCCATCTACCCCTTAGTGCTGTGGCTCATGAAACCCTACACGGGGCAACTTGACAGCAGCAAGGAGAGGTTCAACAACAGGCTGAGCAAGTGCAGAATGACTGTGGAGTGTGCATTCGGCCGTTTAAAAGCCCACTGGTGATGCCTGTATGGGAAGCTGGGCATGGCCGATGACAATATTCCTATGCTTATAGCCGCGTGCTGTACGCTCCATAGTATTTGTGAAGGGAAGAATGAAAGCTTCACTCAGGGCTGCACCGCAGAGGCTCAGCGCCTGGAGGCTGAGTTTGAACAGCCGGAGACCATGGCTATTAGAGGGGCGCAGCACGGGGCCACAAGGATCAGGGATGCTTTGAGGCAGAAATCTGAAGCTGAAAGCCACTAATATTTGTTGCTATGCTCGGGATTGCGGTGCTTGTAATGCTAAGAGGTGGATGGTGCACATGATGCAAGAAGGGGCCTTAACATAATTGTATGTTGCTTTGTAGTGCTCTTTTTGCTTTCACTTAATAGAAAAAAGATTGGTTTCAAACAAACAATTCTTTTATTGAAAGACAACAACCAGAGGAGAGAGTCAAACGAAAAAGTTCATCAGCAGGGAGGGGGATGGGGGAAGGGAAGGTCTCAAGAGGAGGAGGGGTCCCGGGATGGCTACAGATTTGTGTATGCCCAGGGATCACACCCAACCTTCTCCTTTGGAGTACGATGCAGCGGGTGCTGTACGTCAGCAGGGCCAAACTGCAGAGGGATGGGTGTTGAGTGCAGTACGTAGTGGGAGTCCACACTGCTGGACTGTGAGGAGGGAGGAGTGGAATGCTGCGGGTAGACAGTGGAGCCAGGAGGTTGATAGGAGTGTGTTGGTGGTGTGTGTGTGTGTGTGTGTGTCTGGGGGGCGCATGGGAAAGAGTTTTGCGACAGCGGCTGCAGGGGAGCGCGGGCACAGAGCTGCTCAGTTTGAACACCTAGTATCACCTGGAGTGTGTCTGCTTGGCGCTCCAGAACTATTACGAGCTGCTCGGTGGTTCTTTCTGGTGTGCCGCATTCTCCTTTCGTTCCCTCTTCTCGCTGTCCTGCCACTCCTTCAATTCCTTTTTCTCAGCGGCGGAGTGCATCATAACCTCACGCATAAAGTCCTCCTTAGTTCTTCTTGGACGCTTCCTAATTCTTCACAACCATTCTGCTGCCCATAAGGGAGGCTGGCCTCCCAAGGTCCTCTCTGTGAAGTTTAAATGCAACATTTTACAGAAACAGTATTGTTTGCAACATAGACAACACTGTTTCAATGCTTTAAAACACAGCCAGTACTCTCACACCTGACACTAATTGGCTGACCCCAGGCAAGCACACACAAGCCACAAGACTCCCAAAATGGTGAGTAGCTGCAGGGGCAGGGTAAATCATTGTTCCCGGACCCTGTTGTACACTGGGCACATGGCTCTTGGGCACTTGGGGACAGCGAGCACCGTAGGGGGGGCCGGATAATCATTCCTCTCCTCACACATTCCACAGGAGGTGGTCATTATGGAAGATATCTCGCTGCTGAGGGTGAGCAGGGAATCAAGGGAGGGTTTTCTCCAGGCCTGTGGCTTCCGCCCTGGCCCCTATGCAGCTAGCCTCTGTGCAGCAATGGTGTCCCCTCACCCCACCCATAATGGCACAGTGCTGCCGGAAATTTATGGTTAATAGGGCAAGAAACAAAGCAGCTCTGTCAAGGAACCTGCCGCAGTGGATTGCCCAGTGTCTCCACGAGAGTTTCCTGGAGATCTCTGAGGGAGATTTCCGTGAAGTGAGGGAGTGTATCAACAGCCTGTTCCGCTGCTCAAACTAGGCATGCGGTGGGAGACAAGCCTGCTTCCTGCAACCCTCCTACCCCCAACATCTCACATCAGCAATTCCCAAACTCAGATCCACTTACCAGGGGCCTCCTCTCTTGTCTGTGCTTCGGCAAGATCCAACCGCTGTGACTGGCTAGGCTCCTCCAGGGTAGAAAAGAGCTCCTGACTGCATGCATCTCTGGCCTCCAAGTCATCCTCTGCTTCTGGGTTCCCCTCCCTCCTTCATCCAAGATTGCCTCCTCCCAGCTCAGTGCACTCTCAACTGGCACGCAAGCCAATGAAGTATCCACAGGGGACTTTGCAGTGGAGGTGGGCTCACCACCGAGTATCGCTTCCAGCTCTTTGTAGAACCGGCAGCTGGTGGGTGCAGCACCGGAGTGGCAGTTTGCCTCCCATGCCTTGCGGTAGGCGTTCCGCAGCTCCTTCCCTTTGACCCCACACGGCCGTGTGTCCCGGTCATGGCCTTTTTCTGTCATGCATCTAGAAATCTGTCTGTAGGTATCATCATTCCAACGGCTGGAGCGCAGCTGGGACTGCACAGCCTCCTCTCCCCAAATCCCGATGAGGTCCAGCAGCTTGGCATTGCTCCAAGCAGGGGACCGCCTGGTGCATGGAGCAGGCGTGACCACCTGGAAAGATGCGCTGAGACCACTGCACGTACCACCGAGCAAACAGGAAGGGGACTTTCAAATTTGCACAGGAATGTCCGGGGTGGGGCTGACAGTGGGTCACCTGAGGGCAGGGCAGTCGAGTTCAAACCGATGGGCAGAGAGGTAAGAACAGATGTTGTGGGACACCTCCTGGAGGCCAATCGCAGCAGTGTCATCACCCTGGCGACTACACTGGCAGCAGAGTGCTGTGAGCCCCAGCACAGAAAGCTCTATGCCCCTCCTCGGGGTGGTTATCTTAGAGCGCTGCATCTGCACAGTTTCTGCGCACTCGGTTCCTTGGCCGTCTGTGCACCTCGGGAGCTAGAGCACTCACAGCTGCTTTACTGCACGCAAACTTGCCAGGGTACACGGGGCCCTAGGTAAGTGCTGTACCATGAGTCTATGGAGTGGGGGAGGCATTTCCGCTTCCTTTGGTTTTGTGAATGACATCTAACGCCCCTTGCAAATCTAGCCCAGAAAATGTTATGGGCCAAAACTATCTAGTGAAGTTGTGTGAAATTCTCACGTAGTTTTGGTGGCCCGAAACTGCATATTTTGTTGAATAAACTGTTTGTCTGAAAAATGTTGTTTATTTCTAATTGTGAGTAAACAATGATAGGGAGAAACATTTAGTTTCTTGTAACTTGTCTCTTTGGTTTCTCTCTTTTCCTAGGGTCCAGCGATAGCTTTTGCTAACAAAGGCTACCACATTTTGTTGGAAAAGCCCATGGCAGTAAGTTAAGCAAGATCATAATGTTAAAGTTTAAACAGTGGGGATAATTTTCAAATATCAGGGTAAAATCTTCAATCAATTTGTCTTAGTATCTTTTCTGCTACATTTGCTAATTATGAAAGCCCTGATCCATATTCTTTTATATTTAATAAACAAAAAATGGAAAAAAAAATTGTACATAGTCTTCCTTGCCCTGATCCTTCCTATTTTCATTTCACTTAGAATATAAACTCCTTAGGGTAGAAACTCCCTTAAAGTGTGTGTGTGTGTGTGTTTGTACAGCCCTAGCACATGTCGGTGTTAATGTAATAAATAATATTCTGCCTGTCTGTAACTATAGTGTAAGGTTTGCTTCCTTACAGCACATCTCTGGCTTTGGGATCTTGCAGTAAGGTGGTCATGTTAAATTTATGGTATCATGTAATTTCTCTGGCAATAGACCATAACGTTAGGCACCGGATTTTGACTTCATTGCAGAATCTAGAAGAAGAAGAAATGAAATGTTTGGTTTAATACTGTCCTGCTATCTGCAATAAGGTACCCTGAACCTGCACCTCTGATGTCGGTGGGAGCCTTGCCATTGACTTCAGTGGGCACGGGAGCTAATTCTGAGAGTCGGAGGAACACCAGTTCCTGCAATCTACCTGTCTTTCTACATAAATGTTTTTGCACTTCCAAGTTTGTACTATTGAAGTTGCTTTACAGATGGATTAAATCTTCACCAGTTTTGGGGTGCTATATAAATAACATATCTTTTATTATTGTTTATATTTGTATTAGTGTGCTTTCAGTGTTATACATAAATGTAGGAAGAGACAATCTTTCCCCTCAAAGAGTATAGACAAGATAGACACAGTGTGGGAAAAAGAAGGAATATTATCTTCATTTTATAGATGGAAATTGAGGCACAGAGAAGCAACATACTCATGGTAACAGAGTCTGGCAGAGCCTAGGAGTTGATCCCAATACAGGCAGTCCTCGGACTTATGACACAGTTGGTTCCTGAAAAATTGCATCGTAAGTCAAAACGTCATAACTTGGAACTGCAATGCACTCCATTGCGGGAACAAGTGTCGTAAAGTCAAAACCAATTGTCATCAGTCGAATCGGGGGTCGATTCAGAAACGCCATAAGTGCCATTCGTCGTAAGTCGAATGTCGTAAGATCAAGGAGTCCCAAGGGTAGTGCCTTAAAACCACCCTTCCTCTAATGTCAGATACTTTGATATCCAGTATGGTAGGTCCTTCCAAACATCAAAATATGTGCTGAAATCTTGGATGACAAGTTTCACCCTGCAGAAGAGTGCTTTGGTCTAGTTAAATGTAGTTTCTATTGATAGTGCAAACATATACATAACTAGAGAATTATTGGTGAGTGCCATTTTCATACAGTTGCAGATAAAATTTCAATTTAGCACATAAGTGCCTACAAAGATATTTAATAAAATGTATTTTTCAAATTGCTAGTGTTGTGACAATTAGCAGATTCATGCAGTAACTGTGGTACATAATGCAGGCAGAATAGAAATAACTGACTGGGTTGTTTTCTCTGGTTTATAAGGTAACACCTGAGGACTGCAAAGAAATTGTGTCTGTATGTAAAGCTAACAATGTCATGCTTGCAGTGTGCCATGTCCTGCGGTACTATCCAGCCTCACTGAAGATAAAGGTATACTTATTGCTTGAACAGTAACCAGTGGAGTCAGTAAATGTTCATTCCTGCTATGTGATATGAGTATTAACTTTCGTGAGCTTGACATTGGTCATGGGAGTAGGGTCAATAAATTCCTGTACTGCTATGTGTCACACTCCTAGTACTACTGTGATTGGTTGTCAGCGCATGAAAAATAATCATTTAGAATTACAAGAAGCAGCTGTGAAAGTTTAGGCCAGGACTTTAGGTGTTCAGTTAACTGAGAAAATAAGGCTGTAAATGAAATTCCATTAAGAGATTGCCCAAATGGATTAGGCTATAAATTAGCTGGCATTCCAGGACCAGCAAGCTTTAAACGTCTTTTAGAAATCTTTCTACAAGGCTACTTTGGAGCTGTTAGAGTGTGCTGTATCAGTGGGAAATGCAACACTGCTACCTGGAGGGAACTGAGACTCCTCTATGTAACTTCTTTGGTTCTGGGGACTAAGACTTGAGTGCATAAAGAGGGGTTACTTTGAGATGATTACCTGGGTGGCTCCAGACTCCCTGCTTTCCTTGCCCGCTATTTCAGAGTCTTGTGGATGTTTGATTTTGTACTGAATTGAGTATATGTGGGCCTTGTCAGTGGTTGTAAATAGATGAAAAATGTATTCGTAAAGTTTTAGAGCTAAAATTTTAATTAACAACAAGATTTAATGACAGATTTGAGCTGTGGAAATGTGTATTATGGAAGATTATCAAATTGGCACACATATTGTCTAGAAATGCATGTCAGCTGAAATTTAGGATTCTCCTTCGAGGAGTGTCCCTGTCGGTGCTCCACTTCAGGTGAATGAGCGTCCCTGCACCTTTGATTGGAGAATTTCAGCAGCATTGCCTGTCTGGGTCGCACATGTGCCCTCACCAATTTGCACCGTTGTTGATGCCTATCTAGTGCTGTGCAACCAGACCCCCCCCGGTTCCTTCTCATTTGCCCTCGGCCTGACACAGCTCTCGGAAGCGTAACACTTGATACTTAGCTTTAGCATCAGAATGGCCTATTTAGTACTCTAGTTAGATTTCACTAACCCCGTTATCCCCATTTCTTCTTTTTTCTCTCTCTCAATTTTTTTCCTCGTTATTTAAGTTTGATTACCCCCTAGGGTAGTGCATTTTCACCCTTATGGCAGACTCTCTACGATTGGAGCCATGCTTGGTTCACTGGGTTTCAAGAGGTGCCTTTCCTGTGGGGAGGCGATTCGAAATCTCCGATGGACACTCAGTGCATCTGGTGCCTTGTTGAGACACACATCCCACAAGAATGCTCTCGCTGCCACAACTTAAAAGCTCGCCCCAGGAAAACAATAGATTTAAAACTTAAACTTATTCTAATGGAGAAGTCACTACGCTCGGCATCCGACCCCAGTCAGCAGATTCCCTCTGGACGCCATTGTCCAACAACCACTTCTGACACACAGACTTCACCTGTGTCACAGAGGAAAGATCACTCCTCTAAAAAGATGGCAAGAAAACAGGGACCAACTTCCCCTCTTAAAGAGCCACTGAAAAAGAAACGGTCTCCGGCTTGTTCTCAGTCCTCAGTACCAGTCGCACCATGGCTGAGTACGTACAAAGCACCAGGGTCCTCCAGTACACAGGCGCCAACCTTTTTCGGTGCCAGTGGGTGCTCGCGCCCCCGGCCCCACCCCTACTCCACCCCTGCCCCAAAGTCCCCGCCCTAACTCCGCCCCTCCCTGCCCCTATTGGACCCCTCCCCAAATCCCTGCCCCAGCCCCGGCCCCGCCTCCTCCCCCCTCCCCCCAGGCTTGCCGTGCAAAACAGCTGTTTCGCGGTGCAAGCGCTGGGAGTGAGGGGGGAGAAGCAGGACATGGCGGCGTGCTCGGGGCGGAGGCAGAGGCAGAGGTGAGCTAAGGCGGGGGGGCGGGGCGGGGAGCTGCCGTTGGGTGCAGAGCACCCACCAATTTTTCCCTGTGGGTGCTGCAGCCCCAGAGCACCCGTGGAGTCGGTGCCTATGCTCCAGTAGCGTACTAAAAAAGCCAGCGACCACAAGCGGGCAGGCCCAGTCAGGAGGCAAAGAGATGCCTGCCTCCTCCACCACAGTACCGACAGAGCTGTCCAAACGTGTGAGACTGACAGGTTCTCCACAGGCTACGGCACCACCTTCAGCTCCCATGGCGCAGCGTGCTCTGACGTCCGCACAGATGTCTCCAGCTGCGACGGCACAGTGCATCTGGCCCGCCTCGGCACCGAAACCATCGGTACTGCACTAATTCCTTCACCACAAGGACTGACTCATCTGGTCAACCCCAGCCTCACCACTCCTCAGCACAGATGTTACTCTGGTGCACATGGTACCCATGCCAACCCACCTCACCTCTGGCCCCTCCATTTTCCAGGGAGGATGAAGAAGAGGGCACTTACTCATCATGCCATTCCTCTCCCATTCAAACTAGTATGGTATTAGGTCCAGCTGTACAGCCCAAATATCACCACTGAGCTGACACCTAGATACAATATGGGCACCCATGGATGCCATCATCTATGCCATTCCCTACATAATGGCCCTACGGGGACCCCGGGGGACATACAGGAGACAATACCCTAGACTCCCGAACTCTATAGAGAGGACTAGATCTCCTCCATCACTCTCAGTGAAATTTTTGAATAACAGGAAGAAACCCTGGAACAAGAAACTACCCCAACAACCAACATTTTCTCTTCTTCCTTCGATGAGGCCATGATGCCTCCATCACCCATAACAGCCAATGATTTCAGATACTTTCAAGAGCTGTTCAGAAGAACTACCGATTCCCTAGAGAGTCTCTAGAGGAGGTTCCAGTGTCCCAACATAAATTACTAGACATTCTGCAAACATCATCAAAGATTGCACTTCCAGTAAATGAAGCACTTATGGAACCAGCAAGAAATATATGGCAGACCCTGGCAACTATCCCGCCCACTTACAAAAGAGCAGATAAAAAAATATTATGTCCACTCAAAGGAGATGGACTTTTTGTTCTCTCACCCCACACCACTGCAGATCCACTGCCTATGACAAAGTATGGAAACGGTTAGACTGCTTTGACCGCAAGGCCTGTTCATCAGCCACTTTCCAATTTCAACTGCTAACTATGCTGCACTGATGGAAAAATATGACCATACAAATTACAGTAACTCCTCACTTAAATTTGTCCCGGTTAACATTGTTTTGTTATTAGGTTGCTGATCTATTAGAGAACATGCTCGTTTAAAGTCGTGCAATGTTCCGTTATAAGGTTGTTTGGCTTTCCCTGGTCCACCCACCTGCCTGGCGTTCCAGTCGGGGAGCGGGGTCAGGGCTCGGGGGCTTGCCCTGCTCCGCCCGCCCAACGCTCCTACCAGGGAGTGGGGTCAGGGCGCAGGGGCTTACCCCATTTTGCCCTCCTGGCATTCCAGCCAGGGAACAGGCAAGCCCCCACACCCCGACCCCGCTATGCCCCTGCCTCAGCCAAGCTTCACAATCATCATTGGTGAGTACAGTATTACATCGTTTGTTTAAAATCATTTAAAACTTATCCTGTATATGTATGCAATGTCTTTTGTCTGGTGAAATTTTTTTCCCTGGAACCTAACCCCTCTATTTACTTTAATTCTTATGGGGAAATTGGATTAACTTAACATCTTTTTGCTTACAGTAGCATTTTTCAGGAACATGACTACAACGTTAAGCAAGGAATCACTGTACTCCAAAATGTCAGACTTTATTGAATATATACCAGAGGACAAAAAAGAACAATTCAAAGTGATGATTGCAGAGGGCCATTGCCTAGTCAGAATTGCTTTACAGACGTCTCTAGATGTGGCAGATATGGGGGCACGTTCCAAAGCTACCACCATAGTCACGCGTCAGGCTTCATTGCTTCACTTATCCGGCTTCTCAAGGAAAGTACATCGAC
Organism: Caretta caretta; assembly: GCF_965140235.1. Lineage (NCBI taxonomy): Eukaryota > Metazoa > Chordata > Testudines > Cheloniidae > Caretta > Caretta caretta. The sequence continues at coordinate 80,642,792 of NC_134216.1, forward strand.
TGTGGAGGATCCCCCTTTTAATGGTCTGAAGTTGTTTGCCATGATGACCGATGAGTCCCTTCACACCTTGAAGGCGTCTAGGGCAACTCTTCATTCCCTCAGGATATACACATCTGCAGAGGAAAAAACAGGGGAAATACTATTCAACCCAGCTTGCAAGAGCTGCCCCCTACGCCCGGGAACAGAGACAATATGATACACAAAAACGCAGACAGATCTCCAAGGTGTCGACCACTCCCTGCTCAATCAGCAGTGTCCCAGCAACCCTCTGCAAAACAATAATTTTGAGGGTTTGTTCGAGGGCCTGAGACACCTCCCCCATTCCTCAGTGCTGAAACCATTATTGACCCCCTTTTTGGACACTATTTGACCCCTTTCTACTCAGCATGGAAGGCCATCACCATGGACAAATGGGTTCTAGAAATACTCAGCACAGATTATTCAATACCATTCATCTCCATCCCCCCCTACCCACTCTCCCTTCCTGTCTCTCTTCAGTGACCCCTCTCATAAACATCCTCTACGGGAAGAAGTAAACCACCTCCTACATTTGGGTGCCATGGGACCACTACCATCATAACACATAGGGAACAGTGTTTATTCTCACTATTTCTTAACCCAGAAAAAGAACGGCGGATGGAGACCTGGTCTCAACCAGTGCATGAAGAGTGGTTCCTTTGAGATGGCTGCCTGTGTGACTCTGGAGTCCCTGCCTTCCTTGCCAACTATTTGAGTCTTGTGGATGCTTGATTTTGTACTTAATTGAGTATGTGGGGGCCTTGTCAGTGGTTGTAATTAGATGAAACCTGTATTTGTAAAGCTTTAGTTGACAATCAGATTTAACGACAGATTTGAGCTGTGGAAATGTGTATTATGAAAGATTATCAAATGGGCACACGTTGCCTAGAAATGCATGGCAGTTAAAATATAGGATTACAAAAGTATCATATTATCTGGAAGGGTAAAGGGGGTATGGAGTTGGAACAGTTAATTCCCACTTTGAGGAAAGATAGCAAGTCTTTATTTCCCAAAAAAGTCCATAATGGTTCGCTTCTGTGTAAGACCTCAGTGTGATGCTTTGGGTTTCAACCCGGGCCTGTTCTGGCACCACCTGCCTTGCACCCTTGGTTCCGTGGTGTGGCCTTGGCTCCGAGCCCTGACTCTAGTATCATGCTCACAGCACAATGGTCTCACCCTGACTTCCACCAGCCTGGAAGGGTGACCCCAGCAGCCCCTCCAGCCCCGAATTCCTCCCAGACTGGCTCCCCTGCAGTATCCAGTCCTTCTCAGTGGACCCTCACAGAAGATAGTAAGTTCACTGCCTCCAAAGACACAGAACAAACACCAACCTGCTAGTTTAGTTGAAAGCCCGCACTCGTTTGAAATGTATAGCATTGAGCTGGTTTGTAGTAAAACTAAAAATAAGTTGGTTAGCAAAGACCATAGGATTTAAGTGAGGTCTAGTAAGAGGGAAAGAGATGAAAAGTTACAACCAAAATATGCTTTCTAGTGATTAAATTTAACTTCAGCAAGCTACAGTCTTGGTCTAATCAAGTTTCTCACTTATGTTCAGTTTTCAGAGACTTCCAACCTTCTTTGTTAAAAGGTTCCACTTTTCTGAGATGTACAGGAGCTCTGACATTTTGCATCTGCTCAGTAATGGATACCCAAGATGGCTCTTTGTCCTTGTTTATATTTTCCAAAGTTCAATGATATTGCTTCAGGATGCGGGAAGGTTTCCTGGAGCTGCAGCGTCCATCCTGCACTGAGAGAATTAAGTGGCCACCCCCCACACTGGTTTGCCTAATGGCTTTGTCTGTCTTGCATGTAAAAGTAATTTAATTGTCTCTCTTGTTCAGTTTACATTGGAGAAACATCCAAGCAAGAGGAACCACGTTTCTTTGTCCAGAACAGGATGACTTAAACACTGCCTGCCAAACACATTTTGAGAATGTATTTCCGGCACATATAATATAATATAATTATAATTCTTCATACACCCCACAATAATATGAATGACCAGCATGTCACCAGTTTATATAGGATACCTTACAAGACACCTTTTAGATACAGATTATGACTATAGTGAGGTGGGGCAATGAGTGTGTCAGGTCTCGTATGAGTTACGATATGTTGCGTCCTCTGCTAGCTGGCAGTGAGAGGCTTCCGGGGTCACAACGATCTTGACAAGTTAAAAGAGATGCTGTTAAGTTTGACTTAAATTGATATTTAGCTATAAATACATTTGATACTACAGAATAGTGACACTGGAGAGAGGCAAATGAGTTATACCATGAGCCTAAATTTGGCCTCCAGGACCTTTCTCCTATCCTTCCCTTTGTTATTGATACCTCCATGTACCAGGACCACAGGCTCCTCCCCATGTCTTGAGAGATCTGCAACCTTCCCACTTGGAAGGCAAGTCACCATGCAGTTCTCCCAGTCATTTCAAACCCAGCTATCTATGTTTCTAATGATCAAATTCCCTATTACTATTACCTGTCTCTTCCTAATAACTGGAGTTTTCTCCCCTGGAGAGGTATCCTCAGTGCAAGAGGATACCATGACATCATCTGGAAGGAGGGTCCCAACTATGGGATCTTTCCCCTCTGCTCCAGTTTGGTATTCTCCTTCCCTTGAGACTTTCATCCTCCTCAACAGCACAGAGGCTGTCAGACTGGGGTTGGGATCGTTCTGCTGTATCCTGGAAAGCCTCATTTGTGTACCTCTCTGTCTCCTTTAGCTCCTGCAGTTCAGCCACCCTGGTCTCCAAGGCTCGTACACTGTCTCTTAGGGTCACGAGCTCCTTGCACTGAATGTATGCATACCATAGGGAGGATAATCATACATGCTGCATTGAGTGCAATAAACTGGGTAGCCCCACTCTGTTGCTGGTCTTCTGCCTGCATTCTCTTTTTACTCCTGCAGCTCTTTCCTCTGTTGTTGTTGTTTTGTTTTTATCATGGGTTTTTTATTGCCTTAAAGAATGTTAAGTGTATCTAGCCTCCACCACACACTCCCCCTCTAAACTCCCTCACAAAACTCCCCTGGTGGCTGCTTGTGTTTGCTAGCTCCTCTGGTCGCTTAGGAGCTGGCTTTTTAAATCCCTGGTCTCCGCAAGTAGCCCCATCCCCTGGTTAAGGGTTGATGGGTGCTAAGGGGCTTAGGGATGAAAGCCTGGTTAAGAAGCTCTCAGCCTTGCTAGACTCAGCTCATGGTCCTCCAGACAAACCAACCACACTGTATACTTCAGTCAAGCAGCAAGCACACCACAAACACACACACTACAGACAACAAACTCACCCTAAGGCTCACATAATTGCTCCTCCTTCACCTGGAGAACTCCTTCGCAAAACTCCCCTGTTAGCTGCTTCTTTTTGCTATCTCCTCTGGTCACTTAGGAGCAGGCTTTTTAAACCCCTGGTCTCCCTGAGTAGACCTGCCTCCTGGTTAAGGGTTGATGGATGCATCAGTCTACACCTTCGCAGAACATTATGCAATCATCGGGGACTCTGCCTCTGATGCCATCTTTGGCTCCACAGTACTTTCATCTGTGACTAACCTAACTCCGAAGTCCCAGCCCTCCAAGGGGGGTACTGCTTGGGAGTCACCTACAGTGGAACACCCATAGGGACAGTACTCAAAGAAGTTACCTTGTGCAGTAACAATGATTCTTCGAGATGTGTGTCCCTGCGGGTGCTCCACTACCCACCCTCCTCCCCTCTGCTTCGGAGTTCTCGCCATGACTCTGCGAGCCCAACAGACACGGCTACTGAAGTTCTCTGATCAGCAGCGCAGGGGGGCGCACGTACTCCTACAGTAGAACACCCGCAGGGACACACATCTCGAAGAACCATCTTTACCGCACAAGGTGAGTACGTTCTTTTTTTCCCAGTTGATTCAATTGCTTATTTGAGGTTTGGCTCTCCCCCTTCTTTATACCTCAGATGAAGTTTCTCTTCCCTGCTGGGGTGTAGCCATGGTGTCTCTCCCTCTTCCCCCCTTCCCCCCAGCTTGATAGCTTGGTTTATCTGATATGTAAATGAAATTCTCAATGTCTTTCAAAGTACTTTGGAAGTAACTGTCTACTGGAGAAACCACATTCCTTTGTTTGTGGAGGTAGCTCCTGTTTGGCCAGAAACCCATTTTCAGAATGTGCTGCAGCTCAAAAAAGATCCTGACATTCGAGAGTTCTATCGCTAGATCGTGAGTGAGACTTAATTTGACTCAGAAATTGTGACTCGCGATAAATTCGCAAGAGTTGCCATGTCTATTTGTGGTATCAGAAAGAGGCTTTGTGTCCCTGAGTAGGCAGAGCAAACTGAGTTATGTTTCCTCGCTGTCTGTTTATATAGGAGCTACTAGATGCTGGAGCAATTGGAGACATCTGCCACATACAGCATCTGGAGCCCGTAAGTGTGTGTGTCATGGTATTGTCTGAGCTTAGTTATTCCTATTAATCAGTGCCTTGGTAGTAAAGGGTTGGTTTCAGAGTAGCAGCCGTGTTAGTCCGTATCCGCAAAAAGAACAGGAGGACTTGTGGCACCTTAGAGTCTAACCAATTTATCTCAGCATAAGCTTTCGTGAGCTACAGCTCACTTCATCGGATGCATGTAGTGAAAAATACAGTGGGGAGATTTTATACACACAGAGAACATGAAACAATGGGTGTTACCATGAGCTATTACCAGTAGGAGAGCGGGGGGGGGGGAGAGACAGGCAGGGAGGGGGAACCTTTTGTAGTGATAATCAAGGTGGGCCATTTCCAGTAGTTGACAAGAACGTGTGAGGAACGGGGGGGGGGGGGGAATAAACATGGGGAAATAGTTTTACTTTGTGTAACGATACATCCACTCCCAGCCTTTATTCAAGCCTAAGTTAGTTGTATCCAGTTTGCAAATTAATTCCAATTCAGCAGTTTCTCATTGGAGTCTGTTTTTGAAGTTTTTTTGCTGAAGAATTGCCACTTTTAGGTCTGTAATCGCGTGACCAGAGAGATTGAAGTATTCTCCGACTGGTTTTTGAATGTTATAATTCTTGACGTCTGATTTGTGTCCATTTATTCTTTTACATAGAGACTGTCCAGTTTGGCCAATGTACATGGCAGAGGGGCATTGCTGGCACATGATGGCATATATCACATTTGTAGATGTGCAGGTGAACGAGCCTCTGATAGTGTGGCTGATGTGATTAGGCCCTATGATGGTGTCCCCTGAATAGATAAGTGGACAGAGTTGGCAACAGGCTTTGTTGCAAGGATAGGTTCCTGGGTTAGTGTTTTTGTTGTGTGGTGTGTGCTGTGTGGTTGCTGGTGAGTATTTGCTTCAGGATGGGGAGCTGTCTGTAAGCAAGGACTGGCCTGTCTCCCAAGATCTGTGAGAGTGATGGGTCGTCCTTCAGGATAGGTTGTAGATCCTTGATGATGCGTTGGAGAGGTTTTAGTTGGGGGCTGAAGGTGACGGCTAGTGGCATTCTGTTGTTTTCTTTGTTGGGCCTGTCCTGTAGTAGGTAACTTCTGGGTACTCTTCTGGCTCTGTCAATCTGTTTCTTCACTTCAGCAGGTGGGTATTGTAGTTGTAAGAACGCTTGATAGAGATCTTGTAGGTGTTTGTCTCTGTCTGAGGGGTTGGAGCAAATGCGGTTGTATCATAGAGCTTGGCTGTAGACAATGGATCGTGTGCTGTGGTCTGGATGAAAGCTGGTGGCATGTAGGTAGGCATAGCGGTCACTAGGTTTCCGGTATAGGGTGGTGGTTTTGTGACCATCGCTTATTAGCACCATAGTGTCCAGGAAGTGGATCTCTTGTGTGGACTGGTCCAGGCTGAGGTTGATGGTGGGATGGAAATTTTTGTAATCATGGTGGAATTCCTCAAGGGCTTCTTTTCCATGGGTCCAGATGATAAAGGTGTCATCAGTATAGCGCGAGTAGGGGCTTTAGGGGACAAGAGCTGAGGAAGCATTGTTCTAAATCAGCCACAAAAATGTTGGCATACTGTGGAGCCATGCGGGTACCCATAGCAGTGCCGCTGATTTGAAGGTATACATTGTCCCCAAATGTGAAATAGTTATGGATGAGGACAAAGTCACAAAGTTCAGCCGCCAGGTTTGCCGTGACATTATCGGAGATACTGTTTCTGATGGCTTGTAGTCCATCTTTGTGTGGAATGTTGGTGTAGAGGACTTCTACATCCATAGTGACCAGGATGGTGTTATCAGGAAGATCACCGATGGATTGTAGTTTCCTCAGGAAGTCAGCGGTGTCTCGAAGATAGCTGGGAGTGCTGGTAGCGTAGGGCCTGAGGAGGGAGTCTACATAGCCAGACAATCCTGCTGTCAGGGTGCCAATGCCTGAGATGATGGGGCGTTCAGGATTTCCAGGTTTATGGATCTTGGGTAGTAGATAGAATACCCCTGGTCGGGGTTCCAGGGGTGTGTCTGTGCGGATTTGTTCTTGTGCTTTTTCAGGGAGTTTCTTGAGCAGATGGTGTTGTTTCTTTTGGTAACCCTCAGTGGGATCAGAGGGTGTTGGAGAGCTGCCGAGCAGCCTCTTGTTCATATTCCGACCTATTCATGATGACGACAGCACCTCCTTTGTCAGCCTTTTTGATTATGATGTCAGAGTTGTTCCTGAGGCTGTGGATGGCATTGTGTTCTGCACGGCTGAGGTTATGGGGCAAGTGATGCTGCTTTTCCACAATTTCAGCCCGTGCAGAACACAATGGTACTTAGCGTACATAACACTTAGCATATATGCTATTCAGCATATTCTCAAGTGTGCTAGAAGCAACTAATTAAGTGCTGAATACTATTGTTCCTTTTCCTTCTTAGTTACAAAATTTAATTAGTTAAATAGGATTTGAGACAACAGACTTTTTTATTTTACTATTTTTAAGTCTTGTGTATTTTTTATATTCTTTATTAATCATCTATTGTGAACATAAAACAACTAGAAATATTCCTTTTTAAATGCTTTAGAAAACAAATGGCTTAATCCTCTTGTTGCCAAAACTCGGGGGTAAATCACTGGAGAACTGCTGACTTCACTTCCATGACCCTTGTAATGAGAAGCATCCCTAAACAAATTTTTTGTTTTGAACTTTCTGCTGACTGTGTAATCCATTTTTAAAAGTATGTGTGTGTGGGCGAGGGAGAATCTCTCATATTTTGTCCCATCTTATTTGGCAGATTTGATTCTCTTCTCCCACACTCTACCCCCATATGAATCTAGCTCCTTCTCATGTATATCCTTGTTTGTATACCAACAGCATCTATTGAATCAGCAGGAATGTGCGATATCTGGAAATAGTTTGTGGTAACTTCTAATCAGAGCTACAAAAAGGTGCTGAGAGCATTATTTTGTGTGGGCCTTACCAATGAATTTTTTTAATTTCTCAGTAAAATGTTGGATTTTTATTTCTAAAGTTGATATCAGTCAGAAGAAATTTACTGTTAGATCATCACTGTTTAAAGTTAGTGAAAATTTAAAAATTCAAGCACTGAAATTAAATTTTATTTAAATGTCAATAATGTTTTTCCCCTACCATTTAATTTGTGGTTTAGTATGTCAGAAACTAATGTAGCTTACAAATTCCAAGCAGACAAACATTGTCTTTGTTCACTATTCTGTTTTAGGAGGAATACTTCAGTTTCCAAGTACAGTGGTTAAATGATACTATCTACTTTTGCACGCTTTACCTCGAGCAAAATTAAAGTCACATAAATTGTGTCCCCAGCGTAAGCATTTTTAATAAACTGGCAGGAATCAGGTGTTTAGAAAAGCAGAATTTTCCTATGACCTTTTTACGTTACTAACACTCAGGAAATTAGCTTCCTTTTTTTAGTGAAAAGGATTTTAGATATTCAGCAAATTCTGCTGTGACACTTAGGCAAACAAATCTGGATTGGATCATTCACAAGGAAGATGCCAAATTATTTGTTTATACTTAAGTAGATTGGGAGGGACTGTGATTTTTGTTTTGCTTTCTGGAACTCCGTTTTTGGAGTTTATAGGAAGTACAAGTTGTTACCGTCTGGCCCAATACCCCTTTATATGGACACCAGTCTGAGTGAATATGTATACTGGCTCTCATGTGCTTCCAAGCCAGTTGGGTCTGGATAGCATCTCATCACCATTTCTGGGTCTGGGTCCTTAGGACACTCTCCAAGACTTAGACCTCTTTGTGCCTTTCCTTGGGACATAGGACATTCCTGCCCTAGACCTTGAAATCTGTGTCTGAGACCTCCTGAGCCTCACAGTTGCTTACTCATGCTCCTGCGGAGCTCCACTAAGGCTGTGGATGCTCTGGGCTTCTAGTTTAAGCCCTGTGGGGACAAAGGAAAGCAAGGAACACAGGTTTAGCAAAGGTTTCAGAGGGATAGCTGTGTTAGTCTGTATCAGCAAAAAAATCAAGGAGTACTTGTGGCACCTAGAGACTAACAAATTTATTTGGGCATAAGCTTTCATGGGCTAAAACCCACTTCATCAGATGCATGCAGTGGAAAATACAGTAGGAAGATATATATGAAACAATGGGTGTTGCCATACCAGAGAACATGAAACAATGGGTGTTGCCATACCAATTGCAACGAGACCAATTAATTAAGGAGGGCTATTATCAGCAGGAGAAAAAAAACCTTTTGTAGTGATAATCAGGATGGCCCATTTCAAACAGTTGACAAGAAGGTGTGAGTAACAGTGTGTGGGGGGGAATTAGCATGGGGAAATAGTTTTTACTTTGTGTAATGACCCATCCACTCCCAGTCTTTATTCAAGCCTAATTTAATGCTGTCCAGTTTGCAAATTAATTCCAATTCTGCAGTTTCTCGTTGGAGTCTTTTTTTGAAGTTTTTTTGTTGGAGAATTGCGACTTTTAGGTCTGAAATTGAGGGACCAGGGAGGTTGAAGTGTTCTCTGACTGGTTTTTGAATGTTATAATTCTTGATGTCTGGTTTGTGTCCATTTATTCTTTTGCGTAGAGATTTTCTGGTTTGGCCAATGTACATGGCAGAGGGGCATTGTTGGCACATGATGGCATATACCACATTGATAGATGTGCAGGTGAACGAGCCTCTGATCGTGTGGCTGATGTGATTAGGTCCTATGATGGTGTCCCTTGAATAGATAGGTGGACAGTGTTGGCAACGGGGTTTGTTGCAAGGATAGGTTCCTGGGTTAATGTTTTTGTTGTGTGGTTGCTGGTGAGTATTTGCTTCAGGATGGGAGGCTGTATGTAAGCGAGGACTGGCCTGTCTCCCAAGGTCTGTGAGAGTGAGGGATCATCCTTCAGGATAGGTTGTAGATCGTTGATGATGCGTTGGAGAGGTTTTAGTTGGGGGCTGAAGGTGATGGCTAGTGGCATTCTGTTACTTTCTTTGTTAGACCTGTCCGGTAGTAGGTGACTTCTGGGTACTCTTCTGGCTCTGTCAGTCTGTTTCTTCACTTCCACAGGTGGGTATTGTAGTTTTAAGAATGCTTGATAGAGATCTTGTAGGTGTTTGTCTCTGTCTGAGGGGTTGGAGCAAACACGGTTGTATCTTAGAACTTGGCTGTAGACAATGGATCTTGTGATGTGGTCTGGATGAAAGCTGGAGGCATGTAGGTAAGTATAACAGTCATTAGGTTTCCGGTATAGGGTGGTGGTTTTGTGACCATCGCTTATTAGCACCATAGTGTCCAGGAAGTGGATCTCTTGTGTGGACTGGTCCAGGCTGAGGTTGATGGTGGGATGGAAATTGTTGAAATCATGGTGGAATTCCTCAGGGGCTTCTTTTCCATGGGTCCAGATGATGAAGATGTCATCAACCTAGGGTAAGTAGAGCACAGGCGTTAGGGGATGAGAGCTGAGGAAGTGTGGTTCTAAGTCAACCATAAAAATGTTGGCATACTGTGGGGCCATGCGGGTACCCATAGCAGTGCCGCTGATTTGAAGGTATACATTGTCCCCAAATGTGAAATAGTTATGGGTGAGGACAAAGTCACAAAGTTCAGCCACCAGGTTTGCCATGACATTATCGGGGATACTGTTCCTGACGGCTTGTCATCCATCTTTGTGTGTAAATGGCTTCTACATCCATAGTGGCCAGGATGGTGATCTTCCAGAAAACACCATCCTGGCCCTTGAGGAATTCCACCATGATTTCAACAATTTCCATCCCACCATCAACCTCAGCCTGGACCAGTCCACACAAGAGATCCACTTCCTAGACATTACAGTGCTAATAAGCGATGGCCACATAAACACCACCCTATACAGGAAACGTACTGACCGCTATACTTACCTACTTGCCTTGGGAAAGTTTAGATATATCTTCAGTGCATAGTACAAAATGGAGTTCATTTGATAAACACAGCCCACTTTTGTCACAGAAGTATAATGAAGAAGTTCGTGAAATCTGTGCGACATTTCAGATGGAAATACTGTTGACACAATGTAATGTATTTTGCTAAATGTTCCATTTTACCACAATCTTTTCACTAAGAAAAAATTGAAAATAATATTTTTAATTTTATCTGATATATATATATATGTGGTTGAAATCTGCATCATTTACAGGATCAGTGGTCTTTAACTGTGTTTTCTGTATGTTAAGAATATGCAATATACAAATTTCAAACATGTTTTTGGAGTATGCACCAAGGTGATGTTTTTCTAGCTGAAATGAATTTGGTGTCTTCATTCAAGTTTCTAGTAGACAGGGGTCCACAATATAGAAGACAACCATGGTTAGCACTAATTGGTAACTTTGATAGTCTCATAAGGAATCCAGGGATTGAAAGCCATGGACACTTGAGTCTCTAAAGTTTGTCCTTTCAGGTCAAGAGTCAGAAACACTTGTAGGGCATAGGGTGAGGTAAGCCTGCACTGCTGCTTCTCTTGCTGTACCTGATCCTTATTATAAGACCTCAGTGAGCCTGTCAATCTAGCAACTTCTTAGCTGTCAAGCCCCCCCTCCTTTAAGATTTGGGATTATTAATTATTTTAAACTATAAATTACTTGTATCTATTCACTTCATTAATTACTGTTTATTTCTTGTAAGCATAGGTTGGATTCTGGCATTTTGCCCACTCGTTTGTGAGAGGAAATTGGAGGAATGAAGCAGAAAGTACATTTTCTTTGTTAGCCAAATCCTGCCATGACATCGACCTCATTCATTTTTGGATGGGTGATAAAAGGTTTACAGCATCTTTTTTATCATATTTGTTCTAAGAATAAACATGTGCAAACACAAATATGGTGTGTTATAGTTACACACGTTTTATGTAACTTTCCCCTTCCGAGAGACTAAAGCCCTGTCTATGCTACAGATGTTTTGCCAGTCTAGTTACAGTGTAGATGCAGCTTATGATGAGAGAAGGAGTTTCTCCTGTCGGCACAGTAGCACCACTCCTCCAAACGACATTACTTGTGTCGTCAGAAGAACTCCGCTGTCAGTACGTTGGAGGTTTGCCGACATAGCTGTGCCGACAAAACTTTGTTGTGTAAACCTAGCCCCAGTTAGCTCTTTTCCCCGCTGAGTGTAATTGACCGTCACCCTCCTAGAGAACAAGGAGCCTGAACCTTCTTCTAAATGTAGATCTCCTGCAGTGATACAAAAAATGATCGATTAAATTACATTGATTTAAATATTGGCGTTCACGTTAGTTAAAGGAAAATGCTCGTAGTTGTTATTACGTCCTGGCAGGAAGAATAAACCAAAGGCGGTAATCAGACTGTGGCGGAAAGTATCTATCTAGGGACATGCATGTCTCCGTCACTGTAGTATCTGAATGCACTGCAAATATTAATGAATTTATCCGTACAACTCCCTTGTGAGGTAGGGGGTTTTATATCCATTTTATAGATTGAGAACTGAGGCAAAGTCTGTGACTTTTCGAGGGCCACACAGTGAGTCTGTGACAGAGCTGGGAGCTCAGCCCAAACCTCCGGAGTCCAACACTAGTACCTTAGCCACAGGTCATTCTTTCTCTCCTGAAACTTAGTATTCCAAGCACGGTCTAATTTCTTTTTTAAATTGCATCTCCAGTCTGTCCAAAATCACCAACCTAGCCAAATTAACTAACTAAACTATTATAGCTTCACTGGAAAATTTAGTTGCAAGTTGGATGTAAAACTTGTATTTATCAGAAAAGGATGGAATCCTCAAAAATGGAGGAATTGGAATGACAATGGCCCTGAGTCTGGGACTCGCTGTGTCTACTTGTGAACCAGTGCATAAGGGCCCCAGTTCAGCAAAGAACACAAACATATGCTTAAATGGGACTTAAGGACCTGCTTAAGTGCTTTGTTGAATGCCACAGAGACATCTTCAAGGTGTGATAATTTTACTAATTTTCAAGGCTAGAAATATTCCTTGGAAGGTCAGCTTGTGGAAAGCCAAGCATTTCCATTTCTCAATGACATACATTATTTTTCTATCCTGAGAGATTGAGATATCAGACCATAATATCTTATTTTTATTATCCCCCTTTTATTTTTGTAAAATACTTAATTTCTGTAACATTATCTCTAAAACCACTAGAATTAGCTAGGTTGGATTACATCTTCTAACTGTTCAGATAGTCTCAGTTACTGTTGTGCAGCTCCTGTTGAAGTCATTTGTCTTCACTGGTCCATAATCTTGAACAGTCTGTGAAATATCAGTTTCTAAAAATCGTGCCAGAGTTGAAGTGGGTGAGGGAGGAAAAGAAGATGAGAATCAGAATGATGTGATTTTTACGGTTTGATAGCTCCTCACCTCTCAGAACATCCAGTGGGACCAATGCAAACACCTTCAGGGCCAGTAAATATTATGCAGCACTTATCCTGGACTAGAGGTCATAAAGAAATTGTGATCCTTGACTTAAAAGTATAAACATAGAGATGTTGTATTTTGTATTCTCAGACCCATTTTAGTCTCAGAATTTTTTTAGTATAGAACTAAAGACATATTTTTTTCCAGTTCCTTGAAGGCAGCCCAGTTATTGTTTGTAAATTCTTATAACAAACTGGAGACAAGAGAAAAAAAATCTGAGTTCTTCTGACATCATTCCGTTGACTGGGACCCTGCTCAGTTAGAGATTTCCTGATGTGACAAAGCTCTGTCCTTGCCTCCGTGGGTCCCATGTTTCCTGGCGGATTTAGCTAGCCTCAGAGGCTCACTGTGATCCTCCACGTAACCCTTCTTTCTCTAGAGACAAGGGTCACAGTCTACTGAGCCATTTTCATCATAAGCCAGTGAGGGAGGTGAGGAGAAGTTATTCTTCCTTGCACAGTCTCTGTTGTCTCCCAGCCTCAGTGATTAATCAAGGGGCAAAGGTGGGGAGGGGGGGGAAGCCTGGGCCCACCATCTACTTCGGGTTCCAGCCCAGGGACCCTACTAGTATCACCTATGGTAGCTGACCTTTTAGAAACATGACATATACAATTCCCTGGGCTACTTCCCCCACAGCAGCCCTCACTTCCTTAAGCTCCACTTCACCCTTACCTCAGGGCCTCCTTCCTTGTGCCTGATATGGTGTGTACTACTCAGCCTCTCCAACAGCTCAACTTCCTCCCACAGCTCCTGACATGCACCCGCACCTGACTGACTGGGAGGCTTTTAACTAGTTTCAGCCAGCCCCTGATTGACTTCAGGTGTCCCTATGAACATAGCATTCTCCCTGCCTTCTGGAAAGTTCTTAATTGGCCCCAGGTGTCTTAATTGACCTGGAGCAGCTTCCATTTCACTTAACCTGGTACCAGGGATTTGTTTAGCCTGGAGCTAATATATCTATCTCCCACTACTTTTCCATAGCCATCTGGCCTTGCCCCGTCACACTGAGTAATAAAATTATTTCCAATACTAAGACATGTCATCAGAAAAAAATCTTAGTGAAAACAGTTGCCCCACTAGTGTAACAGAAAACCAACAATTAATTGGTGTTGAAGGACTTTGAATATCTAAAAGCCTGATCTAGGTTAGACTGAAATTAGTGAAAGCCTTTCTGTTGACTTCGGTGTGTGTTGGATCAGGCCCAAAATGAACAGTTAAGAAAATGACAATTTCTACACGTTTTTATACTGACAGGTTTGTTTATTTATGAAAATATCTGTTTTATTTCAGGTGCTTAAAGGTGTCATCTTTTGGCAGTCTCTCTCATTTTACTAATGAGCATAAGGTTTGTATAAATACTACTATATAAAGGAATACTCAAAGTCTCTAGCCTTATTTCAGCAAAGCATTTAAGCATGTGCTTAAGTCTATCTCGATTCAACAGACCACTTAAGCACGTGCTGTAAATTAAGTTCATACTTCTTTGCTACCTTGGGGTCTAACTTATCATTTACTCTCCATTTTATTTTATTTCCAGGAAGTATGTGACCATCTTAAACATACCTGTAGTTATCAGTGTTTTTTCTGCTAAAAATGTGCATTTTGAAATGTAGTGAAAATGACATAAACATTGCAGGAAATTCCTTCTTTTGTGTTAACAGAAGCCTAATCTTACAGTAGCCAAGCTCCTGAAGCCCTAATGAAATAACTCAGGAGTGTAGAGAGCCTAAAATGACATAGCCCAAGCAGAAACTGCTTATGCCATTTAAAAAAATATATATTTAATCTCAGTATAGTATGCATTACGTCTAAAGACGCACCAAGCTAGTTCATCCTGGCTTTCCCATTATGCCTTCCATTCTCTTTAGCACCTTCCATGCTATAAAATTGTTCCACACCACTTTCAGTATCTAACTCTACTTTAGATTTGGATTTTAATTTGTGTCAATAGGACTACTCACATGAGTAAAATTACTCATGTGCATAAATTTTACTAGATTGGGCCCACAGTTCGTAGAATATTTGGATTCACAGTTTGGGACCTTGGATTTTTTTTAATGGAAAAACTATTGACTTTCTAATGTTGATTTAAAACATCTATTAATTGTAAGCTAACTTTTAAGAGAATAAATATTCAGCTAAATAATCTGAATTTGTTTTTAAAAAAAGTCAGGACAAAAGAGTTTGTCTGCTTAGGTGTTCATTCCTCACAATCATGTGTCATGTCATGATCAGTTTATAAAAATGCAAAGGCCATGTAAATGTAACTGTCTGGTTGTCTGTTTGGATTCACCAAAAAGGAAACGCAGAACGTAAAAACCACTGTTGCAGCTTTGCCTACAAAATATGAATACACTTACATAAAAATCAACCAACCGAAAAAAACCACCCTAAACCCACTATGAAGCTAACAAGATGTGCCTGCCATCATCCAGATCACTTTTCTTGTGTAATGTATCCCTTTCCCCTGTCCTGCATATATTTGGTTTGTTTGCGAAGTATAAGCTCTTTGGGGCTTGAAATGTGTCTTAGCAGATTTTGGGCACTACCACAATACAAATAATAAGCAGTAAAGTAATTTAAGGATCCATCATCAACATTAATTTAGCCATCTTGTAAATTCTGTGTCTTGTAGTATACATATTGTTACCTAAACTGTAATGTGAATCTCAGGTGTGGATAATATCAACATTGGGCATTTCTAAGGTACCTGTAGTTGTGGGTATCTAAACACCATTGTTGAGTTACACGTTTAACCAGATGAGTAGGAATAGATATTAGTATATGAGCAATGAGGCTGAATTATTGTGGCTGCTGGAGCCCTTCGCATTTTCCAGATCTTGACTTTTTGTAATTGTGCAACCTCAGCATTTCATTAACTTAGCCACTGGCACTTGCTTTCTTTTCCAAGAGCAGGATGGGGGAAATGCCTGTATTTATAGTAGGAGGACTTGTGGCCCCTTAGAAACTAACAAATTTATTTGAGCATAAGCTTTCGTGGGCTAAAACCCACTTCATCCGATGCATGCAGTGGAAAATACAGTAGGAAGATATATGTATATATGTAACCCTTCTGCCCGTCAGAGTTGGCAGCAACAAGGGCCAGGTTCAGTATCTAGGGGTTCCATTCCAATAACACAATGCAAAACCGGCTCGAGCCCCCACCCAGTGACTGGGACAAATATATACTGTGGTGCCTCCAAGGGGCAATACTTCCCCTCTCGCAAGCACATAGTCTGAGTGTAGCAAAAAGCCTTTTAATAACAGAGAGAAACAATGTGGCATTATGTTGGGGAAACACCACCAACAGGATTCATAACACAACCTCTGAGCAAAAAACCCACCCCAAGCAAATTGGGGCGTGTCCTTTCCCTTTGGTTCTTGAGCCCAGCAACCCAAAATCACCCAAAGTCCCAAAAGTCTCTGTCCCTGGTCAGGGCAGCCCCAGAGTTCGAAAGTTTATCTGCAAAGTTTTACCTCCCAACCTGGGTGGAGATGGGGGGCGGGTGGTGGTTAAGGGGCACCTTACGTGGTCTAAAGCTGATGGCCCCACCTCTCCATGGGGCTCCGCTCTGCCAGCTGCCCCGTGAGGTGCTCCAGGCATCCAACAAACTGCTCTGCTCCACCAGCCGCTCTGCTCGCCGTCCCGCAAACTGCAGTGCTCTGCTCTGCCAGCCGTCCCACAAACTGCTCTGCTCCACAAACCCTGCTCTGCTCTGCTCACTGTCCTGCAAACTGCTCCGCCATATATCTTCAGGCTCCTCACTACTTAACACAACACTCAGTGATTTCAGCTGTTAGTAAGTTTAGCTCTTTTGTGATTTCAGCTTGTAGTAGGGGAGCCTCAGTGCTGGTGCACCATTAGCCCAAAGTGAATTCAGCTCAGCAGCCTGTAACCAAACTCCTAATAGAATCAAATTAGCTCTGATATTCCACAGTGGAGAGAGGAGGAAGTACAATTAGCATGTAAGGCCCTCACCAGGGGGCCCATACCACCAAGTATTAATACCTGTCCCCAGCCTCACTCCCTTCACTGGGTTTTTGGAACCCATGACCCTTGCCTAGCGAGTGCTGCTTAGTTGATGGTGAGTCCCTCCATCATAACAAAAGGCCGAGTAAAGTTCCACTGTCCTTGATTCACATAATCAGGATAATAACAGTTTATTCTTGCCCCAATAACAGAGAAACTGGGGCTCCTACAGCAGCCAAAGTGACCATCTAGGCAGGGTGGGTGTGCCTATGCAAATTAGATCAGCCCCTAAAGTTCTTTTCCACAGCCCACCATGACTCCCCACCAGATGTCAGGGTAGAGCTCATCCTGACTCTGCTTACTTCTATATACACAGAGAACATGAAGCAATGGGTGTTATCATACACACTATAATGAGAGTGATCAGTTAAGGTGAGCTATTACCAGCAGGAGAGAGAGAGAGAAAAAACAGAACAAAAAAACCAAAAACCTTTTGTTGTGATAATCAAGATGGGCCATTTCCAGCAGTTGACAAGAATGTGTGAGGAACAGTAGGGGGGAAAATAAACATGGGGAAATAGTTTTACGTAGCCTTATGCTGGGATTTTCAAGAGCCTAAGTGCTTTAGGCACCAAATGCCAATGAAGCTAATTCAGAAATAATTTTAACTTCCTTTTTGCCCTCAAACCAAACACAGTGCTTATGTATGTCCGTTTTAACTTCAAAGTTTTAGTCCCTGGCCGCTTCTGCTGTATCTTGAGGAATGTGTAGATTTAATTTTTTACAATGAATATTTTGCATAATTTTTTCTGCTATCCCATACCTTAAAACGAGGGAGAAGATTTGCTCAGACTTTTAAAAAAATATCATTTTTGGGCAGAGATCAAAAGTTTCAGCCCCAAAGGTGAATTCTTGGAAGATTGTGAACACGTGAAAATGGGGTAAAATGAAAATAGTTTTCCAACTTTAACTACCAATTACAGTACTTGCTGCATAAGCATGTTGTTTAGTACTGTTAGCATATACTTATCTAGCTCCCTGGTGACAGAGGGCTAGTTGCAGCACCTTGGACTGGAGGCTCAACTGGATGGTTGTAAACCACTTTTTCTTGGGAGATGATGAATAAGGCTGCAAGTCTGTCATGAAGGTCACGGAAGTCATGGATTCCGTGACTTTCCATGTCCTCCGTGACTTCTGCAGTGGCTGGTGCTGGCCCAGGGGCTAAATCTTCCTAATATTGCAATAAGTGTCTTTCTGTGGATGAAAATACATGAGTAAAATTAATAAATAATGAACCACTGTAAATTTGCTTTAGCCCAAAGGAGCTGCCAGTCGGTGCTTAGACTGTTCAGTTGAACAAACCTGTCCATATTCAGCCAAGAAGATTTATCTACAACGTGCAGAGAAGGTGAGTATAGTACTGTTTTCAAGCAACATATCTTCCAAATATTGACTACATTGATCTCAAAATGTGTTCAACTTCCAAGCAAAAGGAACTCATCTTTTGGTTTTCCTAAGATCTTGGAACATAAGAATTACTGTATAACATCAGACCATTGTGTCATCAAGGATAATATTTTGCTTCCGATGGCCAACACTTGACGTTTTGGAAGAAACAAGAAGGCCAAAATGTATCCAAGCTCTTTGCTGAGTGTTTGCCATGGGAAGGGGATGATTTCTTTCTGACTCCAACTTTGTATAAAAGTGAATTTTAAAGGTTTTATAAATAAATGGGATCAAAGAAATGTTAGGAGGGAGCTTCAGTAATAGATTTTAAGGCCAGATGGACCACTGTGATCATCTCGTCTGACTCATAACATGGGGCATAGGACTTGCCTGAATTAATTTCTGCTTCAAGTCCAGTAGCTGTTGTTGAACTAGAGTATATCCTTTATTAAAACATCCAATCTTGATTAAAATTTTCTAGTGATGGAGAATCCACCAGAACCCTTTTAAGATGCTAAATGTAAATTTAGAAGCATATGAATAGAAATGCCCTAATTTTTTTTCAGAAGTGCTGTGCAAACCCAATTTCCATTGAACTGAGTGGGAGTTGCAGATGCTGAATATCTCAATACATTCCTGTAGTAATGTAGGGGGATGGCTGAGTTTATCTAAAAGGCACATCTCTTTACAAGGACATAAGTATGAAAGTGAGGAATTGGTGTGATGGGTTGTCCCCCCTCTCGGGGTGCCACCTAGGGCTGGATTAAGATTATGAGGAGCCTAAGGCTAATGGAGGGAAGGGTCTAAGTATGAATTACATATTGCAAAAAAAATTATGAAGTCATCAAACATTTTTCTACTTACATATTTACATATTATTTATTTATGTAAAATTAACAAGGTTATTCTGCTCTCATGACACTCAGTTCTTCAAACACATTTTTTTCCTAGCTTTAGCTTTGGCAAAGTCATGAATGATGTCATCATAATTCAAAACCCTGAT
Organism: Caretta caretta; assembly: GCF_965140235.1. NCBI lineage: Eukaryota > Metazoa > Chordata > Testudines > Cheloniidae > Caretta > Caretta caretta. The sequence continues at coordinate 80,662,004 of NC_134216.1, forward strand.
GATTTCATTCTCAATGCTCAAGAGGAACAAAGCACTGAGATGCTCTTGAGTCATGGTGGATTGGAGGACCTTTTAGACCCTTGTTAGACGAGAGAAGGAACATTCTCCACTACAGTTAGTGATCATTAGTGACAAATACAGCCATAATGCAGTTTCAACATTTGGGAAACTTTCTGTCACTGGATTCAGTGATAACTTGGTACATCCAAATAGATTTGCTTTTGTCATCTTTTCTCTCTATATCTGAGAGTGTGATGCGAATTCAACAAATTGAACAAATTCTTTAGTAAAATCTACTGGAAGATCGTTTGGGTACTTCTGACACAGACATTTGATACCTTCACTGACTTTGGAACTTGAAATGTTAGGCAAAAAATTTGTCAGTACTCTAAAGGTTTTGTCAATATTTTCATAAGCCTCAATCCGATGTTCTAATGCACTCTTCAGTTTGTCGATGATTGTGATGAAGGTATTAACTGTGAAGGCCTCCTTGTCACTGAATGAGTGGGCAGTTGCATCGTTGCATGTCTTCTGTCTTTTGCAGCATTTGGCAGACTTCTACTCATAGTTAGCAGGCCTTGCAGCCCCCTGAATTTCATAGGCATCAAAACTATCCCACATTTGTTGAAGAACAGTTCCAAGGCTCCTCATTAGGTTTACAGCACTGGAAAGGTCAATTTGAGCACATTGCAAGCTTAGACTGCACTTGCTGAATGGCTGAAGTATATCATTCCAACCCTCACACAAAATACCAGTTTCCAAAGTGTGCATTGCATCATTCAGGGTCTTCTCATCTTTTCTTGTTGTGATTCAGGGGTGACCTGAGGAGGTGAGTGGAGAATCCCAGGGATAGCAAGTATTCATAAGACTTTTCAAGGCTGGAAAGGACCATTATGATCATCTAGACTGATCTTTTTCATAACACAGCCCATGGAATTTCACCTTCCTCAGTTGAGCTATAGCTAAGGCTACGATTTAATCACGGGTATTTTTAGTAGAAGTCATGAACCAGGTCACAGGCAAGAAACAAAAAATCATGGCCTGTGACCTGTCCATGACTTATACCACAAATAACCCTGATTGAATCTTGAGGGGGCAGGGAGGGAGCCCTGGGGGGCCCACAGCACCAGCTGCAGGGAGGGAGCCCTAGGCTCAGCCATACTGGCCGCTGTAGAAGTCAGACACGGACAGACAGACACGGAGCCTTAGCTATAGCATATCTTTTAGACAGAATTCCAATTTTGATGTAAAGATTTCAAGGTGAATCCACCAGCTACCTAGGTAAGTTATTCCAATAGCTAATTACCCTTTTAGTTAAAAAAAAAATTAATTTTATTTCCCATCTTAATTTGTTTGGCTTCTGCACCCAGATATTGGATCTTTTTATGCCTTTGTTGCCTAGAAACCCCCCAACTATCAGAAATCTTCTCTTCATGGAGGAAATTAGACTAATCAAGTTGCCTGTTGACCTAGAGTCACTCCTGCAGCTCTCTTCTGAGCTCTTTCCAATTTGTTAACATAATTTTTAAAGTGTGGACACCAGAAGTGGACCCGGTGTACACAGAGATCATACCACCTCTGGACTCCTCCTTGATGCTCCCCTGTTTATACCTCAGTGGATCATGCTACCTCTCTTGCCACAGCATCATGCTGTGAGTTCACGTTGTTTACCTACAGGAACAGGTTTGCGCCCCAGCTGCAGCAAATGGTTCTGATTTCTGTACATATAAATGAGAATTTGGTCCAAGATAAGAAGAGGCAAGTTTCTTGCCTTTTTAGATGAGATAAGAATACAGTATGTCTTGCATAAGTAACGTTGTTATTTTTGTAGGGTTATTTTAATTGGCCAGTGTCTGTTGTGTGCAACAGTGGAGTTTGTGACATAGAATCTGTGACAGAGGGCCTACGCAGCGGTCCATACGGAAGATGCGTTTATGAATGTGACAATGATGTTGTCAGTAACCAGGTATGATATTTTTTTGTTCATCTAAGTAGCGTATGTAAAATTTTATTTATTTACTTACATTAAAAAATTGTAGAGATTAGTCCTGAGTATGAAACCAGTACGTCTTCAAATAAATCAGTTAGGCTGTTTTATTTGGTTAAAGTTTTCCCTGTTTGAGATTTTGTAAGGAAAGATTGGCCCTTGAGAAAACGTTGGTGCGTAAGCTCTAGTCTTTTGGACGTGCTTCCACAAGCATAGGTCTAGTAGCACCTCTCCGATACTGTGTGAACCCGCTGGAAAAAGTCGCCTGTTGAAAAGCATACTGTGCGCAGCACAAGATAAAACCAAGTAAAACTCTGTGACAAATAAAGCCTGTACAACACTTGAACTCTGTGCTGCTCTAGTAGAAATGTTCACAACACACAACTCATGGATTTTACAGCTTGCCTCTTGTGCTAGAGATGTAACTTCTGTTAATTTCATCTTTCAGCTGTTTGTGCTGTCTACTTTGTAACTCCTAGTTATCTGATAGATGACAGGAAATACACCTTCACCCGCTCCTGCCAGATTCCCCTCGGCACTTTTAGAGGGGCCGTATGTTTCTTAACTTCTTTACTCTCTGCAGGTTGTTAACATGGAGTTTGAAGGAGGAGCAACAGCTGCTTTTACCATGATGGCCTTTACGGAGCAGCTGTGTAGAAGGAAAACCACCGTGTATGGGACCAAGGTAAATGAACGGGAGATTGCCCCACAGTTCAGTACCTCACCATTTCTATTTACTGAGCACAATCTTGTTCCCACTGAAATCAATGAGAGTTGTGGATAAGGCCTATTATAAGGATATTATGGGTAAGGCCCTTTGTAAATCACACGTTCATGGACTGCATGGAAATCATGGAATTAGCCCTTTCCAACAGCAGGGAGGTGGAAGTGGGCATCACTGCTCCCGCGTCCCCACTGAGGTTGCTCATTGCGGGGGTTAGCAGGCTGGTCCCATTCAGGAGGGGGGCAGGAGGATGGTGAGCTGGTCCTATCCCAGGGCGTGGTGAGGGGAGCGTCTGACCCACGTGGCACTAGATGGTCTGGGGCAGGAATCAGGGCCTAGCTCACTCCGCACTGAGATCCAGCTTAGGCTGCCACTGCTGATTCCTGTCTGGCCAGCAGGCAGAGAGAGGCAGCCCTGATAATGCAGCGATTAGGAGTGGCCCATCCCAGAGCAGCCCCTGGCAGCCTTGGGGGAGACAGCACAGGAGCTGAGACCAGGATCCATCCCCCACCGTAGCCAACACAACGACAACGGCCAGCACTGCAGCCACTTGGAATATGAGCAGCTGCGTGAGGAGGCCCTACCCCGATGGAGAGATCGGGGCTTGAGGTAGCCCTCTTCCCTGCAGGGCGATCGGAGTGTGAGGATCAGGCTGAGGGGAGGGATCCTGGCCTCAGCTCCCCGCCAGCTGGTGTTGTGTTATCTCCTCCCAGGCTGCCGGGGGTCACAATGGGGCAGGCCAGGCTGGGGCATCGAATCGTGGTGTTGTCAGGGCTGCCCCCTTCTCCCCACTGGACAGACAGGAAACAGCAGCAGTTGCTGGAGCTGAGCATGGAGCTAGCTGGGCCCCAATCCCTGACCTGGGTTGGGCTGGGTTGGACTGGCCAGCATCGTGTGGTAAGACACCAACACTGCCTGCGATAGGACCAGCCCTCCACCTCCTACCACACTCTGGGATGGGACTGACCCGCTAACTGTGCTTCTGCCTTGGCACTGTTGGAAAAATCACAGCAGTTCAGGGGTGATCAGCAGCCATGCCTGTCCCATGAAATGCAAACTTTTACCTGGGACGCTACCGTGAATTTAAAAAAGAAAAGAAAAAAAAAAAGTCTGTTATTTTCTGAGGGCCTTACTTATGGGGACACTACCTCATTCCCATTAAAGGCCAGAGAGACAGAGACACTGAGGGCCTGGATTCAAAGTATGAGAGATTCTAAGCAAAAGCGATGGTAGTTTGGAAAGGTAGGAATGTAGAACAGTCGGCATTATGTGAGGAGAAGCAGCAAGGCTTGAACGTGTGTGAGTCAAAAGAGGGCCAAATCAAAGATGATGCCTGGATTATGGGCCTTAGCGATTTTTGAATTAATATCTTGCTATAAACACTAACACTGCAGCATACTATGTGTGTAACTGCTAACAAAGTGTCGTTATGGGGAAACGTCTTGCTGAGTGCAACTGTTTTTCATCTCTGTTGCTGCACTGGTTTATTGGACACCTCTGTTACACAAACCACGATGGTCTAGTAATTCAGTATGCTAACTGCCTCTCCAAGACTATTTTACCATATAATATTTCCTGCTGTTTTATGTTGACTTTTGAGACCCATTTTAAAGGCCTGTGACCATATGAGGCCTTTGTCAAACTGGAGGTCAGTGGCCAGCAAATAAACAAGTGCAATAGCTCTGTCATGCATTTTTGATCTTCCTGCTGATTAAGCTAGCCATTCTTTTAATACCATGTAGATGCTGTCCATAGCGAAGATATTAAAAACATACAACGTAACTTTTCTAGGAGTGGTCTTAATATCTTATTTAGAGATTTTTATATACATTTTTATTGTGATACAAACTCATTGTGGACATTACATTTAGGGTGCGTCTACACTGCCCATGTTGAAGCGAGGCCACGCCGTGGGCAATGTAGACATGCTTTAGACACACTAGAAACACTGTCAAAAATTCGGAGTGACGTTTTTAGTAAGGTGTGTTTTGTGCTTTACTTTGGACTTCTAGGGAGAACTATTCTGTGATGGTGGGGGACCAGTGCAAGTTTTTGACTTTTGCACAAGAGAGAAAACTGCTTATCCAACAAACAAATCCACGTTCATTCCAAGCCATTTAATGGGTCACGATGGAGCTGATTACTATCTGATGGACAGCTTTATTTCAGCTTTAACTGTAAGTTCTCTTTGTCAACCCTGCCACAAGGATAGGGATTTCCACAATAACAGACATTCAATAAAAGCAGCAGTGGTAGCAGAAGTCCCATTATTTAGACATCTCCTCCCTCATTCTACAAGCCCCTTGTGAGAAACTTCTCTCGACTATAGTCAGATTTCTGGGTGATGAGGGGATAATTACATCTTAAGTGTGGATTTGGAATGCGTTTACAACTTAAAATGACAATATTTTTGTATTGTTGGCTGTCCCTTATCTCCTAATTGTGAATAAAATGTGGTTTATAAAATGGCTCTTCCTTCAAATGTTAAAACTTTGAGCGTCAGAGGAAGCTGGAACATCAGCTCAGGTTTGTCTTCTGAAGATGCAAAGTTTTAAGTAAAAGAGATCTAATACAGCCTTCGGGCCTCAGCCCTCACATTTACTTCTGTTTTTATTTTTTAAAACAATGACAATCCTATGTAAAAAACCCCTGTGAATTAGGGTTGCACAAGTGCATGTCTTCACAAAAACACAAACATTAGAAAGCGCGAAACACGTAAGTTAAAGGAACATTCATTCTCAAGCATTAGGTTACTACCATAATGCTACTCAACCACTTCAAAAAGAATGCTGAGAAATTGGAGAGAGTTAAAGCTACAAGAATGATGTGTGGTCTGACAGCATACCCCGCAAAGAGAAACTTTGGCTCAATCCATTTAGTTTACCTCAGAGAAGGTTAAGAGGTGAGTTGATGATGGTCCTATAGTGATCTACATAGGGAGCAGATATCTGATACTAGGGGACTCTTTTTAATCTAGCAGACAGAGGTGTTAGAAGATCCACTGGCTTGAAGTTGAAGTCAGCAAAGTTGAAACTTGCAGTAAGATGCCACCAGTTCTATCAGGGAAGGTAATTACCACAGTTCTTGATAATCTGTTCCAGTGGTTAAATTACCACACTTTGTCTTTAAAACAAGGCTTTGATGCTTTTCTAACCTATACAATTTAGTTCAAAGACAAATTGTTGGACCGGATGCAGGAATTTCTGGGTAAACTCTATGGCCTGTGTTATGCAGGAGGTCAGACTAAATGATCACAGTGGTCTCTTCTGACCTTGGACTCTGTGAAGCCACACCAACATGCTAACTGAAACAGCAATGCACAATGTGAATTATAAGCTGTTAATTCGTTGTGTTGTATAACATTATGAACATAGACATGCAATGATATGACTCTATGTTCCAGTAGCGTTTGTGTACATGAGGGTCAGCAGCCGGGATTGAACTTGGACCTCTGGATCTAAAACTACAAGCCTCTATTTATTGCCTGAGCTAAAAGGCTGTAGCAGACAAATAAACATCTATGCGGCCCAGTCAATCGAGGGGGGACAGAGAAGTGCACTTTGTCACCCTGGGTTATGTTTGGTATTGAGTACTGTGCAGCTGATACTGTCTTTAAAGTAATAGGGCTCAGTACACAGCCAGTATGGGCCAACAGGGGCGTGCCCAGAGGCCCCGACCAGCTGGGGGGCCCCACAGGTGCAGCTTGAAATCTAGCTGTGGCCCCTGCTCCTTCTCTCTCCCCCTCCGGCTCCTCTTCCCCCGGAGGCCCCACCTCAGGCCAGCCAGAGAAGCCTGGAGGTGGTGAGCAATCCCCCTGCCTCAGACAGAGCTGGCTGAGTGCTGCTCGCCCAAGCCCCATGCTGAGCTGGCCCTAGCCCCCCACCTGGCGCTGGAGCGAGGGGCTCCCTGTGTGGAACTGGAGCAAGCCCCTCTCCCTCCCCCACCACTGTGCGGCACGGCGCGCACCCAAGACCCTCTACCTTTCCCGCTCCTCTCCCCGGCATGGAGGTGCTCTGAGCCCCTCTTCCATCCCTTCCCCCCCCCATGTGGCACTGAGCTCCCCCGAGCCCCTCTCCCCCTGTACAGAGCTGGCCCTCTCCCCTCCCCCTTGCAGGGCTGGCCCAAACCACTCCACGAAACCCCCCATCTTCCCCCTCACAGGGCTGACTCACGCCTCATCCCCCCTCCCCACCCCGAGCCCTGCCACTCACCTGCCCTGTTGGCAGTAACATTCTAATTAATATTTACTCCATTTAACTGTATGGTGATTGCCCAACCACTGTCTAACTCTTGCTTTGGTATAACTCGATTAAAGGGATGATAAACAATTTATTTCTGAATACTCCCTTGAGCCTGATCATGCAGTCCTTTTGGGAGAGGGATGCAGAGATCCAGCTTTATAAACCAGACTTCTCTGTCTTTTATTCCTGTAACACTAGAAATAATTTTGTTTTTTAAACAGGAGAATAAACCATCCCTCATTCAGACTGGTCCAGAAGCAACCCTGCAGACCCACCTCCTTGTATTTGAGGCCGAGAAATCCAGAAAAGAAAACCGTGTTGTGTGCTTAGAAATGAGAAAGGAACTCTTCCCAAAGCCTACATACAAATGAACTTTTAAATTTGAGGAGACAGAATAAAAACTGGTCCCAGTTACCAGGGAAATCATGTCTTGTTTATACTAATCTGGAATATATATGGGGATGGGCATTACATAAAATCAAACTTTGCATACTACAAATCTGTAAAATGCAAAAGGTGTGTTTAATAGAATTTTCTATGTCGTTTCATTAATTGTTTTAGATAAAGAAAAAATATTAAAAATCATCAGTATTTTTTTCTGTCTTGGTTTCCTTTAAAGGACACGAAGCTTATTCTTACAGCAGCACTTCACTTAACCCTTAAGTACACTCTGACCTGAGCAACCAGCAGTTAGGAGGTACAATGGCAAAGGTTTTGACAGCATGGAAGTGAGTTTAACTCAGCATTTCTCGCATGCGGCCACCAGGGGCTTTTTGTGCAGGCCTAACAGCCTCCTGGGCAGTGGTGGAGAGGCCAAAGCATCAGCCTCTCCCCTTCCCTCCCTGTTGCTCCTGCATGAGCCACCATGCACCGCCTCTGGAGACAGGTGGGGCACAATGCTGCAGGAGCCAGGTGAGTTCTTGACTCACCTGTGGGGTGGGCAGGGCACATTGGGGCTTGGGCTTCAGCCCTGGGTGAGAACCTGGCCGCAGGGCTTCAGCTGCACGGCTCGAGCCCCGGGCTCTGACCCAGGCTCCGGCCACGTGACCTTGGCCCTGGGCGCTAACCCCTGGCTGTGCAGCAGCAAGTGCTGGCTCCGGGCTCTGGCACCGACCCCCAGCCCTCACCCCGCTCCCTAACCCCAGCCCCAGGGTGGTGGGTGTTGATCCACACCTCCAGCTGCTCAGCAGCAGCCGCCACCAACCCTGGGCTCCAGCCGCTCGCTCTGGACCCTGGGGGTGCTGCCTCCCAGCTCCAGCCATATGGCAGCAGGGCTCACCATTCTCCGCGACGCCTCCCCGAACCCCCATTTATCGCCCCCAGCCCCCACTGCCTTCCCTGGTTCCACCTCTTTCCCCCCCATTGCCCCAGACCCCTGCTGCCTCCCTCTCCAAACCCGGGGCTTGCTGAGAAAAGCGAAACAAAGAAACATGCAAGTATCACTTTTCACAGCACACTGACTAGCACCTGGGAGGCTGTGAAAAGTGATACTTGTATGTTTGTTAATATCACTTTTCACAAACTCCCAGCTAGCTACTAAGTGTGCTGCGAAAAGCAATATTCAACATACAAATATAATTTAATAATTTAATAATAATTTAATAATTATTTGTGAGTCTGAAAAAACCCTACATAAATAAATTACAAGGATTTGGACACGTGTCTGTGCATATTTATTTGTTTTTCCTACAGTTACGTATTTTAGGGAAAAGTGTCAATGCGGCCACCAGCAAGAATTGGTGGGTCACAGTCCGAGGCCACCAAAAAATGTGTTCGGAGAACCCCTGGTTTAAATGTACTAATAGGCAAAATCCAAACCAGCCATGTCTGCCTGAACCTTTTCAGGCAGGACTTCAGGTATCACCCAAAAGATCTTATTTTTCTTTGGTTCCATGTAGACATTTGCTCAGATTTTACTTCTCCATTAAAAATGTAACCAATTCCCAGCTGCCTGGCAAGTGAGAGCTGGCTGAGTTTCCATGGTTCTCCCCGCACCCTTATGGGTGTGCTGCCAAGGGAGCAACACACAGGCCTGCAATGAATCTCAAGTGCCTCTAACTTGCCTAGCTCTTCTCAGCCATTTCTCTTGCTGTGAGCTGCCCTCCTTTTGAGCCCCACCACCTTCCTCACATGCAGGAACAGCAGCAGATTGCCATCTTGGAGCAACAGCTGAGGAAGGCGACTTTTCTGTCAGCACTAGAGTGGTCTATTGTATTGTGCTCTTCTTAAATAAGCAGGATACTGTGATCGTCCAGTGAGCGTGTCTCAGCTTTGTTACGTCGAGTGCTTTAAAAGGGGTGATGCGCTGCACTGCGTGGGCTGAGAAAGATCTCATGTGCTCCCCATCATCAATTCTGAGATTTGCACTGATTGGCATTAAGGCTTTTGGGGTGATGGTTCTATGACTCAAACTCAGTGGCTTTGTTTGGTCTACCAGAGTCTGCGGTTGGTGATCTTCGGGGATGGTACAAGCCTTACCTAAGACATTTAAGCGACTTAGAATGTGGATGGAAGACGATAGAATGAATGATGTGCGAGTTCCTCCCAGTAACAGGGATAGCCGTCTGCCTCTGAACATAGCTCAATTCTTATTGTGCTTAACACGCTGGAATATGAATGGCTGCTATGGGTGGCTGATAATCTATGAACATCATGTAGTAATTCCTGGATTTTTAAATTATTGTTTTAGCTGGACGCATGTATAATGTTTGATCAAATACTGTTCAGGGAGAAAGGTATAAAACCATCCAAGTATTTGCTATGTTTAGAGTCATGTTCTGTGGGATACCTTCTAGAAGAACAGTAGTGTGGTTAAGTAATTCGTGTCACATTCTGTGCTGCACCTCTGCACCGAAAAAAGGATTTTCTGCCGCTTACACTATTTGCGGCTTCATTGGGTGAAAATAAAGAAGCAACAGTGGCCAGGTCTGAGTGTCCCTCCTCTAACAAAAATCTTGAAATAGTTCACTGTAAAATTAAAAACCAACTGTGGCTTGTCTTAAGTAATGGTAAGGAGACGTTTAGAAGGAAGCCTCCAGGTGCATCCTCACCTGTTCGTTGATCCAGCACAACTTCCTATAGATTAGACTCTTACGACAGTCAGTAACGCTCTCTCTACCTCCACAATAGAGCTATTTAGAAAACGGGAGTTTGTATTCAGTTTGTATGAATGCTGTAATCTGGAAGGCCCAGATCCACAAAGGTATTTTGGTTCTTGACTTCCATTGGATTTCAGTGGAATTTAGGAGCCTAAATTTTACCTTTGTGGATCTGGGCCTAAGTAATTGCCGTTTGACAAACATGAAAGATTAATAATTTGTGCAAAATAAGAAGTAATTAACAAATGAGGACAATCAGAATCCTTGTCTAAGGACTCCTAAAGCCTCAAAATACTTTAATGTTCTTATGAAATAATTCACATCCACTATCATTTCTTTGTCTGTAGTAAATATATTGTCCTTTTTAGTTGGCACACTGTTCTGATCGTTGTCTGTACAGTAATCTTTTGAGTAATTCAGTTCAGTGAGATGTTATCAGTCACCTGGAGTTTCTTCCTCAGAAGCTGTTATGGCTTTCAAGGCTCTTCTCTTCCTTAATCTTTCTGCATTTGTGATTGTCATAGGATGCAATGGGAAAAATCCAGAAAGACCTGAAAGAAAGATGATTTATGTTTATAGCTGGAGTTGCAATATGACTGTTCTAGACTCACAGATTCAAAGGCTAGAAGGGAGCGCTGTGATTATCTCGTCTGACATCCTATATAACACATGCTATAGAACTTCCCCAAAATAATTCTTAGCATATATATTTCAGAAAAACATCCAATCTCAAGTTAAATTGTCAGTGATGGAGAATTCACGACAGCCCTGGATCAACTGTTCCAATAGTTAATGAGACTTTTAAGAAGTGAGAGTAATTGTCTCTCTCACCAACCCTCTAGTGGCTTGAAGTGCCTTTTACTGCTGTCTCGGCCAGCTCAGCGTCTCCATAAATGAGACCCGTTCCCATTTCCTCAAAAAGAACAGGAGTACTTGTGACACCTTAGAGACTAACAAATTATAGCTCATCTTAATTAGCCTCTTACAGTTTGTATGGCAACTCCCACCTTTTCATGATTCTCTGTATGTGTATATATCTTCTTATTATATGTTCCATTCTATTCATCTGAATAAGTGAGCTGTAGCCCACGAAAGCTTATGCTCAAATGAATTTGTTAGTCTCTAAGGTGCCACAAGCCCTCCCGTTCTTTTTCCGGATACAGACTAACAAGGCTGCTACTCTGAAACATCCCATTTCCTGTGGCCAAAAGAAGGGTGATTGCACATATACATATTCTCAAGGATACATGCAAAGAAATGAAGAAAGAGTCTTTGGTACTCCAAGTATGCGGAGGATCACCAAGGAAAACCTATTGTCTTTTAAGAGAAATAAGCAAATAGTTGAGATTGGAAAACACACTGAGTTACCTAGAAGTTTTTCAACCGGTTTTGTGACATGTGCTCCACAACCAATCCAGTGTTTGATTCTCTCGATGTTCAAGCCAACAAGCTTTTCATTGTGGCTATTTGGGAGTGGGTCATAGCAGCCCACTTGCTCCAAATACTTGCTGTCCCGTGCTCGCTTGTTATATGCGGCCACTATACGGAAGAAGGGTCTGTTGGCACAACCACCAAGAGCCAATCGGATAGCTACGTGTCCTCCATGATAATTTTTCATAAGGAGATGAGCTGAAGGGAAGATCAACAGGTGTCACAATAGATTTGATTATAAACAGATGCGTATAGACGTCAAGCCAAAAAATTCCAAAGGCCTTAGAGAAAAGCTTGGTTTCATTTAAAAATCAAGAAAACTGCTGTAACCTTCCCTTACGCAGCAACAATAGATTATTCTTCATGATGCAATCGAAGTCTGTACCTTGCCAGGAGATTGAGGTCTTAAAGCAATTTATTTACAATAAAGATGACAGATTTGCTCTACCAACCCTTAAGAGAGTTCAGCGGTGAAGGCTGCACATTCTCCACTAACTGTGATTGATTTAGAGGGATGCAGAAACTGGGGTCTGTCAGTACAACATGGTGTGCACGCAACCCTTAACAAGCCCTGTCTGCACTTACCAAGGTGCACCATGATGACCCTTGAAAGCACCTGAAAGAGGAAAAAGACCATGAATGAATCCCCTGCCACTCCCAAACACAGAACAAGGGGCTAGCCCACAGCAGCTGTGCCGCTGTAAATGCTATAGGGTAGACATAGCCTGAGTTGACAGAGATGAGAACCTGAAAGTTATACACCGGACCCTCGCTAGAACACGCGTCTATATAACACAAATTCTGATAGAACGTGGTTGCGGATCCCAAATTTAGTAACCGTCATTAACTTTCATTGTAACGCGGTCCCCACTGTAACGCAGTACCCGCTAGAATGCGGGATTTGGCATGGATCCCAAATCCCACATTCTAGTGAGGGTCCAGTGTAGTTTGAAAATCCTGAGGGAAACATGGGAGTTTAGTTGCAAGCCCTGCCCTGGCCCCTGTAGACTCTGTCTCTCATGACCCATGTGCCATGGCGATCCTGGGAATGGAAGTTTCAAAGCACCTGCCCCCACTCCCACTTTTATGCTTTGGGGTTTAGGTAACTTTCAACCTCTTAGGAGCACAGGCAAAATGAAAAGATTTTTTTTTCCCCCTGGTAGCCCTGCTAGGCATCAGCCTCACTGCTGCACCCTGCTTGCTTTTCTGTTTCAATAGCTTTGTTGCTAGGGCAATGCCAACAAGTGCCACATGAGTACATAAAATCACTTGTCATTTTAAGGTAAGAATTCGTTTCCCCATTATATTGGTGTTCTGAGGATTTGGTATTATTTTATATATGTACGTTAAGGCTGTCAATCACAGTTATCTCACACGATTAACTCAAAAAAATCAATCGCGATTAATCACACTTATAACAATAGAATACCAATTGCAATTTATTATATATATTTTGATACATTTTCAATACTGATTTCAATTACAACACAGAATACAAAGTGCAGAGTGCTCACTTTATATTATTATTTTTTATTACAAATATATGCTCTGTAAAAATGATAAAACAAAAAAAATAGTATTTTTCAATTCACCTCATACAAGTACTGAAGTGCAAACTCTTTATTGTGAAAGTGTAACAAATGCAGTTTGTTTTTTTTTTGGTTGCATAACTGCACTCAAAAGCAAAACAGTTGAAAACTTTAGCGCCTACAAGTCCACTCAGTCCTACTTCTTATTCTGCCAATCGCTAAGACAAAAGTTTGTTTACAACTGACGGGAGATACTGTTGCCCGCTTCTTATTTACAATGTCACCTGAAAGTGAGAACAGGCGTTCACATGGCACTTTTGTAGCCGGCGTTGCAAGATATGCCAGATATGCTAAACATTCGTATGCCCCTTCATGCTTCGGCCACCATTCCAGAGGACATACTTCCATGCTGATGATGCTCGTTAACAAAATAATACATCAATTAAATTTGTGACTGTACTCCTTGGGGGGAGAATTGTAGGTCTCCTGCTCTATTTTACCTGCATTCTGCATATGTTTCATGTTACTGCAGTCTTGGATGATGACCCAGCACATATTCGTTTTAAGAACGCTTTCACAGCGGATTTGACAAAACGCAAAGAAAGTACCAATGTGAGATTTCTAAAAACAGCAACAGCGCTCGGCCCAAGGTTTAAGAATCTTTACAATTTTTTTGTTTTTTACAGAGCAAATATTTGTAATCAAAAATAAATATAAATTGAGGGCTGTACACTTTGTATTGTGTTGTAATTAAAATTAATATATTTGAAAATGTAAGCATGCCAAATATTTAAAGTAAATGGCATTCTATTGTACAACCGCACGATTAATCGTGATTTTTTTTTAATCGCTTGACAGCCCCAATATATGTGTGTGTGTGTCTATATGTACACACACTATGAAAACTACTTGATTGGGTTGCAGTAATTGTTATTCTTGGATATTAACTAGTTCAGGGACTCCTCAAATCTTGCTGCTAATTGCCCGCGGTTTAAGAAATAGCCGAGAACTCCCGGTTCACAGGACGTGTGTGCGGGTCTCTGTGTGTGTGGGGGGGGGTCTCTGTCTCTGGGTCTCTGTGTGGGGGGGGCTCTGTCTCATGGGTGTTTCTCGTGGGTGTGGGGGGGTCTCTGTCTCGTGGGTGTGTGGGGGGGTGTGGGGGTCTCTCTGCGGGGGGGTCTGTCTCGTCGGTGGGTCTCTGTGTGTGTGGGGGTCTGTCTCGTGGGTGTGGGGGGGTGTCTCTGTCTCTGGGTCTCTGTGTGTGGGGGGCTCTGTCTCGTGGGTGTTTCTCGTGGGTGTGGGGGGGTCTCTGTCTCGTGGGTCTGTGGGGGGTGTGTGGGGGGGTGTGGGGGTCTCTCTGCGGGGGGGTCTGTCTCGTCGGTGGGTCTCTGTGTGTGGGGGGGTCTGTCTCGGGGGTGTGTGGGGGGGTCTCTGTCTCAGGGTCTCTGTGTCTCGTGTGTGGGGGGGTCCCTCTGTGGGTCTCTGGGTGGGGGGGGTCGGGAATTCAAAGCCGCTGGTTTTATGCTGCGCCCCCCCCCCCCCCGTGGCTGGCCCCGCTCCCGCCGCCGGCCCCCCCCGCTCCCGCCGCCGGCCCCCCCCGCTCCCGCCGCCGGCTCAGGGCGGCCCCGACCCCGGCCCCCGCTCGCGGCCGGCGCGCGGCTACCTGGCGGAGGGGCGGCGCTGCCAGGCCCGGCCGGGCTCCTCCCCCCGCTCCCGCGCACGCCGGCTGAACCCCCCGGATCCGGGCCTCACGGGCCGCCGTAGCGCGGCAGCGGGTCGAGTCCCGCCGGCGTCAGGGGGCGACGCTGCGCTGTCGGGGCCGAGCCGTAGCGCGCCTGCGCCGTGCGTGCCCGCGTCTCGCGGCCGCTTTTCCCATCGGCCCCCGCGGGAAGTCGCTGTCTGGGGACTACTCCCGTCAGCCACCGCGCGGCCCCGGGCACGCTGGGAGACGCAGCGTGCACACGTACGTCACCCCGCAGGCTCCGCTCCCGCCCCGTCGCTGTCGCGCCGAGATGATGTCACAGCGCGCGACGCTCCCCCCACCGTCAGAACGGGCCGCGCGGCCGGGGCGGGGGGGCGAAGCCGGGCCCCGCGGGTGACCCTCCATTTCCCATCAGGCATCGCGGTGCACGCGCCTGACCCCCGGAGCCGGGGCCGCCGCTGGGGGGCGGGGCGCGGCAAGGTCTCCCCGGGGCGGGCTGCCCGGAGCGCGGGGCGGGCCCGTCCAGTCAGGGCCGCGGCTCTCCCGCCCCGCCCGGGCTGGTCCCAGGAAGAGCCTCGGGCCGGTCGGGCCGCCCTGACGCCTGCCGGGCCCATCCCGGGCGGAGCCGCGCCTCCCGGGCCCCCGGGCCGGGGTCCCCTGCAGAGCCCGCGGGGCGGCGGGCCCGTGGCCTGCCCGGGAGGCGGTGGCCGCTCCCGCTGCCCGGCCGCTGGCGCCCACCGAAAAGGAAGGAAAAATCCTGGCAGGGGATCCTAGGGGGCTGGAGCCCACCGCGATGAGTGAGTAATCCGTCCCTGTGTATCCTAGGGAAGCAGCCCATGGGTCATTGTGCATCTGTTGATTTAAAATGGACACTGGTGGCCTACAGACGAAGGAGGACAACTTTTCAAATCCAGTGCGCACAGAGATTGTATGGACGCTTCAAGTATTGAATACAATGCTTTTATCCGCAGTCTGCTCATTAAACAAAGACAGAGGAGCAGGATTGGGAGGTTAGGCACTGACTTCCCCAGAATCATTCCTCTCTTACGGGGGGGGGCAAGTTTTGTAGAAATTTTGGTGGCTCTGGGAGGGAGTTTGGGGATGGGAGGGGCTGCGAGGGGAGGGGATGCAGGCTCTGGAATGGAGTTTGGTTTTAGGCTCTGGGCTGGGGGAAGGGGTGGGGGTGTAGGAGGGAGTTTGGGTGCAGGAGGGGGGTGTGGGAAGGGGGTGGGGGTGCAGGCTCTGGGCTGGGGGAAGGGGTGGGGGTGCAGGAGGGAGTTTGGGTGCAGGAGGGGGGTGTGGGAAGGGGATGGGGGTGCAGGCTCTGGGCTGGGGGAAGGGGTGGGGGTGTAGGAGGGAGTTTGGGTGCAGGAGGGGGGTGTGGGAAGGGGATGGGGGTGCAGGCTCTGGGCTGGGGGAAGGGGTGGGGGTGTAGGAGGGAGTTTGGGTGCAGGAGGGGGGTGTGGGAAGGGGATGGGGGTGCAGGCTCTGGGCTGGGGGAAGGGGTGGGGGTGTAGGAGGGAGTTTAGGTGCAGGAGGGGGGTGTGGGAAGGGGGTGGGGGTGCAGGCTCTGGGCTGGGGGAAGGGGTGGGGGTGTAGGAGGGAGTTTAGGTGCAGGAGGGGGGTGTGGGAAGGGGGTGGGGGTGCAGGCTCTGGGCTGGGGGAAGGGGTGGGGGTGTAGGAGGGAGTTTGGGTGCAGGAGGGGGGTGTGGGAAGGGGGTGGGGGTGCAGGCTCTGGGCTGGGGGAAGGGGTGGGGGTGTAGGAGGGAGTTTGGGTGCAGGAGGGGGTGTGGGAAGGGGGTGGGGGTGCAGGCTCTGGGCTGGGGGAAGGGGTGGGGGTGTAGGAGGGAGTTTGGGTGCAGGAGGGGGGTGTGGGAAGGGGGTGGGGGTGCAGGCTCTGGGCTGGGGGAAGGGGTGGGGGTGCAGGAGGGAGTTTGGGTGCAGGAGGGGGGTGTGGGAAGGGGGTGGGGGTGCAGGCTCTGGGCTGGGGGAAGGGGTGGGGGTGCAGGAGGGAGTTTGGGTGCAGGAGGGGGGTGTGGGAAGGGGATGGGGGTGCAGGCTGTGGGATGGAGTTTGGGAGCTGGGTGCAGGCTCTGGACTTGGGCAGGGCCTGGGGGTGCAGAAGGGGTGAGGGATGCAGGCTGTGGGTCAGAGATGGGGTGTGGGCTCTAGGCTGGGGGTGCAGGCTCTGGGAAGGAGTTTGGGGGCCAGAGAGGGGTGTGGGCTGTGGGAGGGGGTGATGGGTGCTGTGGGGAGGGGACTGCCATCACATGTGGCTTCCTTCCTCCCCTGCTCCCCCTCCTCATAGCATCGCTGGGGACAGGGCTGCCCCTTGCCCAGTGTTTGCAGGAGGGGTGGGTGGGGGGGTGGATCAGAGGGTCAAACACTCACCGAAGCCCCAGCAGCTGCTCAGGTGAGTCAAGCGGGTCCGCTCCAGATGTCTCCCGCCAGAAGCCCCCTCGGCGTCTGGTGCCGGGGGGGGGGGGGGGGCTGCCAAGCATGTGTGTGCCCCCTCCCGCTCCCCCTTCCCAGGTGCTCTTGTGCGCGGCTGGAGCTGCCGGCAGCAGAGGCCAGGGCGAGACGCGCCGCTTTCACTCAGGCAGGGGGCTCGGGGGGGCAGGTGGGGGCTGGGGGCGGATGCTCTGGACCAGGGGCCGCTCCAGGCAGGGCCGGGGGAGAGACCCAGATCCAAACATTGTTGGAGCAGGGCCCCAAGCCCTGAATATTTCTGAAGCCCGGGTTCCACAAGGGACTATAACTCGCTGCCCCTGCTCTCCTAGGAATTCCCACGGTAAATCTCCTGTCAAGGAAGAGCCTGAGGAATTGTGATCAGAGGAACTACCCAGAGCACCAGACAAATCAGGGCCCTGAGCTGAGAAAAACCAAGCCTCCGCCAGTTCACATTATTTCAGCTGTCCTCAGCACAGACACCCCTGAAGCACCCGAGGATTACTTGAAAGGCTTTGAGAGGCTTGGCTCTGCAGAGCGAGAGAGAGGGAAATCAATGACAGAGTAGACACGGGATGGAAAGTTACAGGGACACAAATTTCTCTGGTTATGTCGAGCGTGTTTCCAAAATCTAACCCGTTGCCTGGCGCAATGGCAGAGCTTGTGTTAAGAAGACAATCTAGGAGTATTGTACCTTTAGCCATGGCGCACAAAGAAGAAGATGCTTTACAAAGTGATTGACAAGTGGGGGCGGTGGATGACATCCCCGCTGAGTTCCTTATTGGGAATTATTGTTTGATGTGACTAAGGGTGTGGATGTGGTCACTTGCAGCCAAAGTGCATCTTTGTGCTGAGATCCCAGGGAGAAGGGGGGAAATCCCAGAAGCTACTCAGAGCGACAGAGAAAGTCTCTTTGACACCCCGGCAGTGGAAAGAAGCAGCGTGTCTCCAGCAGCAAAGGGAGGTGGGGAGATGAACTCCTGCAGCGCAGCAGAAGGCAGCCTGCCCCGTGCCCTCAGAGACAAAGGGGTGGAAGAGGTGCCTGCCACTGAACAAGCTGTTCCAGTTGTTCACAGCCAGAGTTTTGCAGTTGAGGAAAGCATAGCCCTGGCCCAAGAGAGCACCAGGGATGGTGGCTTAGAGGGGGCCCCAGGAAAGGAAAACAGGGAAAGGCCTTTTAAAGAAGACGGAAAATTGTCTAGGAAAGCTCCAGTGGGAGAGAACCAAAGCCCTGACCAACCCTCTCAGCAAGTGAGTGTGCCCAGGCAGCACCCTGGCGAGTCATGTTGTGAGCACAGGCATGTCCTCATGCTGGTCACTTGGGGATGGATGCCCCACTCAGGGGGGCTGACTCAGCCTCTACTTCCCCCCCCCACCCCGCCAGGCAAGCAGCCTGGAACTCAGACTCAGAGAGTGAACGGTGTCGCTGACCGTTCAGAGGAAAGCAGTCACACAGCCAACCCCTTGGGGACATGGGGTGGTGGCAGACGGGCTCTCCCTCCAGGCCCCAGTGCCTATGTCCTGTTTTACCTTGCTGGGCTCAGGCACATCTGATCCCTGGAGGAGCGAGGGTTGGGATTCACCAGGCATCCATTTTGACATACTTGTGGAAAAGGACGGTATCTCTTTAAGGCAAAATTCAGCCCCTGCCTCCGTAACAGCCAAGGATTTGAATCCAAGGAGCCTTCATGCTGAACAGGCATCTGTGTGAAGATGGAAATGACCCGGCTGGCTGGGGCTGGGGGGTGTCTTCCCCTTGCCTGGCAGCACAACGGAAGCAGTGGAAAGAATGCTGCTGGTATCAGGGACACCTGGACAGAGGGAGGATTTTCTCAACCCACAGAGCCCACATTACAGCCCTTCAGGAAAGGGGGCTGGAGAAGGACTCAGTCCCGGGGGTGAGGGCATCAGGTTGACCCTAAGAGGGAAGATGGTCTTCTTGCATATGTGCAGCCCTGGGGTTGGGAGACAGCTCCAGACCGGGCCTGACAATGAGCAGGAGCACCCTGCATCCTCACCTCACCGGAGTCTGCAACACCCAGGGCCATCCCTTACTTGCTGTCCCGGTGGTGCCCCAAATTATGGTGACGTGAATATGCAGACGCTGGGAGGAGAGGTTACCTGGTTAATGCCACCAGGGCCATCCCTGGGGGGGTGCGGGGCCTGTGACAACCCCCACTCCATGCCAGAGCATGCCCCTCCCTCTTCCTGCCCCTGCTCCACCCCCCTCCAACCCTCCCCAAGCTTCTGCCCCTGCTCTGCCCCTGCCCCACCTCTTCCCATCCCTGCTCTGCCCCCATTCCACCCTTCCCCCAAGCCCCCTTCTCCGAGTGATGCTGGGAGACGGCGGACTGGAGCAGGCTGGGGCCAGGTCACCCTGCTTCCCGCTGGTGACTGCGGGGTCAGGCCCGACCCCTGCTGCTGGTGCCAGGCCCCCACTAACCCTCCGGGCTGTCCTGGGCCCCATGCTTCCACGTATTCTGCTGCTCTCCTTTCTTCCTTGTGTCAGGATCCTGAACTCGACCATCTCATGGTCACTGCCTCCCAGGTTCCCATCCACTTTTCCTTCCCCTACTAATTCTTCCCGGTTTGTGAGCAGCAGGTCAAGAAGAGCTCTGCTCCTAGTTGGTTCCTCCAGCATTTGCACCAGGAAATTGTCCCCTACCCTCTCCAAAAACTTCCTGGATTCTCTGTGCACTGCTGAATTGCTCTCCCAGCAGATATTAGGGTGATTGAAGTCCCCCATGAGAACCAGGCCCTTTGATCTAGTAACTTCATTTAGATGCCTGAAGAAAGCCTCGTCCACCTCATCCTCCTGGTCCGGTGGTCTATTGCAGACTCCCACCACGACATCACCCTTGTTGCTCACACTTCTAAACTTAATCCAGAGACTCTCAGGTTTTTCTGCAGGTTCATACCAGAGCTCTGAGCAGTTGTACTGCTCTTTTACATACAGTGCAACTCCCCCACCTTTTCTGCCCTGCCTGTCCTTCCTGAACAGTTTATATCCATCCATGACAGTACTCCAGTCATGTGAGTTATCCCACCAAGTCTCTGTTATTCCAATCACATCATAATTCCTTGACTGTGCCAGGACTTCCACTTCTCCCTGCTTGTTTCCCAGGCTTCTTGCATTTGTGTATAGGCACTTAAGATAACTCGCTGATCGTCCTGCTTTCTCAGTAAAAGGCAGGAGCCCTCCCGTCTCGCACTCTCCTGCTCTTGCTTCTTCCTGGTATCCCACTTCACCACTCACCTCAGGGCTTTGGTCTCCTTCCCCTGGTGAACCTAGTTTAAAGCCCTCCTCACTAGGTTAGCCAGCCTGCTTGCATAGATGCTCTTCCTCCTCTTTGTTAGGTGGAGCCCGTCTCTGCCTAGCACACCTCCTTCTTGGAACACCATCCCATGGTCAAAGAATCCAAAGCCTTCTCTCCGACACCACCTGCGTAGCCATTCGTTGACTTCCACGGTTCAATGGTCTCTAACCAGGTCTTTTCCTTCAACGGGGAGGATGGACGAGAAGACCACTTGCACCTCAAACTCCTTTATCCTTCTTCCCAGAGCCACGTAGTCTGCAGTGATCTGCTCAAGGTCATTCTTGGCAGTATCATTGGTGCCCACATGGAGAAGCAGGAAGGGGCAGCGATCCGAAGACTTGATGAGTCTCGGCAGTCTCTCCGTCACATCGTGAATTCTGGCTCCTGGCAAGCAGCAGACTTCTCGGTTTTCCCGGTTGGGAGGACAGATAGATGACTCAGTCCCCCTGAGGAGAGAGTCCCCACCCACCTCCTTCTCTTGGGAGCGGTGGTCGTGGAACCCCCATCCCTAGGACAGTGCATCTCATGCCTTCCAATCGGCGGAGTCTCCTTCTGCTCCCTTCCCTCAGATGTATCATCTAGTCCACTCTCCGTGTTAGTAACTCTGGAGAGAACATGAAAACGGTTACTTACCTGTATCTGCATTGCTGGTACATGGACGCTCCCCTTTCTTCTTCTGGCGGTCACGTGCTGCCAATTTTCTTCACCGTCCTCCTGTCCCCGCTGCGCAGCCTGCTCTGAATCTTCAGAACGTTGTGTCCGTAGAAGCATATCCTGACGTCTGTCCAGGAAATCTTCCGTTTCTCTTACCCAACACAGGGTCGATACTTGTTTCTCCAGACCTTGAACCTTCTCTTTCAATATGGAGACCAGCTTGCACTTCGTACAGACAAAGTCACTTCTGTCCTGTGGCAGAAAGACAAACATGGCACAAACTGTGCAGGTCACAACAGCTGAACGCTCACCATCGATATTACCTTCCATCATTTCTATATACCTGGAAAGTAGTCCATGATAACCAGGTAATAATATCCTTTGAATTTGCACAAATCTGCAGCTTGTCTATTCCAAGACTAGTCTCTCTGATAGGGATTTTTGTACACTGTTTCTGTGTTGTCTCCACTTGATTTAGACTGGATCTCCATTCAAAAGTTAACTATCATTAAATCGTCCATTGAGTTCTTTCTCATTGGGCTCATCCTGACTGCCAAAGTGCAGCTCAGAAGGTTCTTGGTCTTCAATCTGTTGAACACATTCACTCTGAATGCATAGCCTTTGTCTTTGTAAATTGTTTCTATGGTGAACTTGTCCACGCAGTTCAGAATCCCTCCAGAGCTAATCAGAGCTGTGTCAGCTGACTTCAGCTCTGGGAGGGGCTGAATGTAAGTCCCTTCTGAAATGGCTGTGACATCAGCTTCTGAATCAATTTTTAAGTCAATAGTCTTGCTATAAATATCCAGTTTTACTCTCCAGGCAGATTCTGTGTTGTC
Source organism: Caretta caretta (assembly GCF_965140235.1). Taxonomy (NCBI): domain Eukaryota; kingdom Metazoa; phylum Chordata; order Testudines; family Cheloniidae; genus Caretta; species Caretta caretta. Next base: position 80,683,971 of record NC_134216.1, read on the forward strand.
ACAAGTGAAAGATCCCAGAAACAATGGCTCTTGATTCTCTGTAATGTTAGTCAAACCTCTGACTGCACTGGTGCAGGAAGCAGCTGCAAAATTATTAATATTTTGTGCATTTATTACACCTTCCACCTCTGGGTTGATATGCATCTCTCAGGCTATGACTTTTACCACACCTTGTACATGTAGGCTGGAATTTGTCCCTCTTAGTTGGAAGTTCTGTCTCCTTGCCTCTGGCATTTTATGATAGACTTTTAGCATTCAAGTTTCTGTTTGCAGCTTCTAAGCTAGTTTTGCGGGTTTCAAGTTTGTCCTGCCTTTTGTTCTGCTGCTTGATTAGTTCAGAAAGCTTTGTTTCCTGTATAGCTGTGGCTAGGGTTAAATCTCTCTTCTGCTGTAGCTGCTGTGAAAGGTTTTTATTTTTTAACCCAATAACCAGCCTATCTCTGATATTTTCATGTTGTACAGTTTCAGCATGACAGTTTTCAGCCAACGTATGCAGAACTCTTATAAAACAGTCAATATTGTCCCCTGGTGCTTGAATTCTCTGGTGGAAACATGCTCTTTCATAAATCATGTTTCTCTGCAGTATAAAGTATGCAGCAAAGCCTTTCGTAGTCATCTTTGTGACTGTTTTCAGTAAAGTCAAAGGATTTAAGGCTATGTTCTGCCTGCTTCTCCATAGCATAAATTAAAGAAGATACTTGTATAGGTCCAGTTTCCTTGTGGAGTTTGTTTCAATGTACAATCTTGCAAAATATGTTTCTAGTCTGTCCATTCTGAAGGTTTGTCAAAGCTGAAGTTCTCTGGGGCATTTAAAAGTGGCATGCTGATGAGATCCTGCAAACTTTGTTGGTTTTTTTCCCTTCTATTTACATGTCTGTTGCTTTCTTCCTTCAGTTTCCGTTCTCCTCTGGCACTAGTTTATTTCTGACATCGTAACAGGCATCTATCCCAGATATGGACTGGCTACAGAGGTTCCTTCTAAGACAGATACCCTCACACCAGATGTGTTCAGTATAAGGGCATGTCTACACTACGAAATTAGGTCGATTTTATAGAAGACAATCTTTAGCAACTGATTTTATACAGCCGATCATGCATGACCCCACTAAGCGCATTAGGTTGGTGGAATGCATCCTCAATAACGTGGCTAGTATCGACTCTCAGAGTGGTGCACCATCGGTAGCTATCCCACAGTCCCCGCTGCCCACTGGAATTCTGGGTTAAGCTCCCAATGCCTGATGGAGCAAAAACATTGTCACGGGTGGTTTTGGGTACATGTTAGTCTCCTCTTCTCCCTTCCTCCCTCCTAGAGAGCAATGGCAAACAATCGTTTCGCTCCTTTTTTCCTAGGTTCTCCGTGCAGATGCCTTAGCACAGCAAGCCTGGAGCCCACTCTGCAATGTTCACAAAAGCAGTGTGCAGCTAACACCTCGCACATTATCCTGCAGTATGTGCAGAGCCTAGCTAGGAGCTGCCACCACGAGGAAGATTGTGACGAGGACACGGACACAGATATTCCTGAAAGCACGGGATGTGACAATTGGCATATCATGGTGGCATTGGGGCATGTTGATACAGTGGAACGGCGATTCTGGGCCTAGCAAACAAGCACAGACTGGTGGGACCACATAGTGTTGCAGGTATGGGATGAAGAAAAGGAGGACTTGTGGCACCTTAGAGACTAACCAATTTATTTGAGCATAAGCTTTCGTGAGCTACAGCTCACTTCATCAAAGTGATCAAAGTGTAGCTCATGAAAGCTTATGCTCAAATAAATTGGTTAGTCTCTAAGGTGCCACAAGTCCTCCTTTTCTTTTTGCAAATACAGACTAACATGGCTGTTACTCTGAAACCTGTCAGGTATGGGATGATTCCTAATGGCTGCGAAACTTTTGCATGCATAAGGCCACTTTCATGGAACTTTGTGAGTTGCTTTCCCCCGCCCTGAAGTGCAGGAATACCAAGATGAGAGCTGACCTGACAGTTGAGAAGTGAGTGGCAATAGCTTTGTGGAAGCTTGTAACACCTGACTGCTACCGGTCAGTCGGGAACCAATTCAGAGTGGGCAAATCTACTGTGGGGGCTGCTGTATGGCACCATAGTAAAAATTGAAAAATGTTTCACAACCATTTTATTAGATTTAACTCATGTTTTAAAATCATCACACAAATTAAAGTGACTACTCAAGCCTTCTATGAAGCACTATACCTACATCCTTCTTGGCTTCTTGTAATTTTGCACAACTCTGTTAATGAACTTCTTGAGTGCAGTGAGTTCATATTTGCTGACTTCTCATGTTTCCAGTACTTCCAGTCCCTCACGATATGCTCATGATCAGGCAGAACGTGACTCCTTTCAGAACACAAAATACTATTCAGTGAGGGAAAATAACATTCAACTGTAGCTCTTGTGACTGGGAGTAGCAAGAGATGAATTCCTACTTCTTTCACCCCGGGAAACATAGCACAAAAAGTGGGTCAAACCACTAGTGATGATAAAGAAGAAGTTGAAGTCAAATCTTAATCTGTTTGTCATATGATATTCCAGTCTGTGTTCAAATTCTCTATTCTGTCCTGGGCACATGGCAGCCCCACTGCTGGTCGTGCCTCACTCCACTCAACTGTGAGCATTTTATAAGACAGGCACCTGTAAAAGCTATGTAGAGGTTGAGTAGAATCCAGAAGTCACTGTTGTAGATTCGTAAAAATCAAGTCTGTGTACTATTTCAGCTGGTTTAACAAACACTTTCTGTCCTCTTCACTTAAGAAGACTTCACTTAAGTGCCTTTGTAAGTCAACTTCTAGACTGAAGTCTTTGCTTCTGCCAATAGGTTTTCAACTGATTGAATCAAATGTAGCTTCTATTGCTGGACAGAGATCTAGTACTGTTGTAGCAGATGCCTGGATGGCATTGTTTAATGACCAAAGTGGTTGCAACAGTAGACTTACAAGAGAAAGAATAGGAGTACTTGTGGCACCTTAGAGACTAACCAATTTATTTGAGCATGAGCTTTCGTGAGCTACAGCTCACTTCATCGGATGCATACCGTGGAAACTGTAGCAGACTTTATATATACACAGAGAATATGAAACAATACCTCCTCCCACCCCACTGTCCTGCTGGTAATAGCTTATCTAAAGTGATCATCAGGTGGGCCATTTCCAGCACAAATCCAGGTTTTCTCACCCTCCACCCCCCCACACAAATTCACTCTCCTGCTGGTGATAGCCCATCCAAAGTGACAACTCTTTACACAATGTGCATGATAATCAAGTCGGGCTATTTCCTGCACAAATCCAGGTTTTCTCACATCCCCCCCACCCCCATACACACACAAACTCACTCTCCTGCTGGTAATAGCTCATCCAAACTGACCACTCTCCAAGTTTAAATCCAAGTTAAACCAGAACATCTGGGGACAGTCTCTACGTAAAAGAACAAATGGACACAAATCAGATGTCAAGAATTATAACATTCATAAACCAGTCGGAGAACACTTCAATCTCTCTGGTCACGCAATCACAGACATGAAGGTCGCTATCTTAAAACAAAAAAACTTCAAATCCAGACTCCAGCGAGAAACTTCTGAATTGGAATTCATTTGCAAATTGGATACTATTAATTTAGGCTTAAATAGAGACTGGGAGTGGCTAAGTCATTATGCAAGGTAGCCTGTTTCCTCTTGTTTTTTCCTACCCCCCCCCCCCCAGATGTTCTGGCACTTAAAGAGACTTACCATGCAATTGGGTGAAAATTCATTAGGATACCTTTCTTCTCATATATCAGTTCACAAAGGATGATATATTTGTGTCATGTGAGATTTAGACCACAAAGAAAATAAAGCTGTTCTAGAAAATTCATCCCAATTGCTCTGGGTTCAGTCCACCATCTTCTGGAATGCTCTGAAAAAATTGTGATTGATTCGTCTATTTTCTTGAAATTAATAATTGAAGCTACTTACTTGAAGAGATAGTTGAGCAGGTCATGAGGGGAAGCACACCACCTGGCATTACGTCGACTACGTTTTGTTTTAACCTGGATGCAGCATTAACACTTTTATTGTAGTTCAATTTTGAAGATTTATTCACAATATTCAATTTAGGGCAGAGTGCACTCTCCTCACTTTGATTATTTGAAAATAAAGACCTAAAATTATCTTGAAATGGATTCATTTGGGTTTTCATCCAACCTGCAGGTTTCTAGGTGGCATGGGCTGGTGAAGCTACTTGTTATTCCCAGGCTTTCACACAGGGAAAGGTTAAGCTGAAAATAAATATTTTTTCCTTAAAATTTAATTCAGAAATACCTGTGCTCCTTTCGCTATTGCACACTGAAATTATGTGTAATTACTAGGGTTTCTTATCCAATCTTATTGCATTACAGCCAGGAGTGGGGATGTAACAAAGTGGGAAGGGGAGAGAGACCCCAAGGAAAAAGAGCCTCTGGATGGTGTGATGGATTTGGTCACAGAGATCCCCTTGAAACTGTCACTTGATGCGCTGGGGTACCACTGAGAATAACCCCCCTGCCCAAATGGGTGCCCCTCAACTCTGTCTTGCTAGCTAGACACTCCAGTTTAGCTCCAGCACATTCTCAGAGAATGGGTCACACCCCTCTGCAGTTCCTTAGACACTGAGATTCACTCAGCCGTGGGGCTTTTCAGTTCACAGGGACTGTTCCAGCACCGAGTGTACTGCCTTTCTGGGAGCCTGAACCCTAGATAAATCTGCCTTACTCTGTATAAAGCTTATACAGGGTAAATTCATACGTGTCCGCCCTCTTTATCACTTAGAGATATGTACAGCTATTTGTGCACCCCACCCCGTAACAAAGACTTACACTGTGTTTATCAATAAACAAAAGTGATTTTGTTAAGTATACCAAATAGGATTTAAGTGGTTTTAAGTAATAACAGACAGAACAAAGTCACAAACCAAAATAAAACAAAACATGCAAGCCGAAGCTTAATACACTAAGGGTATGTCTACACTGCACAGTTGTCACCAAAACTTTTGTCTTTTGTGGGTACTTAAAAAGCCCCCCTATGAAAGACAGAAGTTTGGCCACCACAAGCGGCGGTGGGAACGCTCTCCTGCCAACAAAGCTTATGCTGCTCACGGGGCTGGAAGTGTTTTGTCGGTAAAAGTGCCATCAAAATACTGCAAAAGAGCATTCACACATGCTGACTTTTAGCGACAAGGCTGTATCGACACAGTGTAATGGATGTGGGCAAACTGGAGAGAGTCCAGCAGAGGGCAATGAAAATGATTAGGGGGCTGGGGCACATGACTTACGAGAAGAAGCTGAGGGAACTGTAAAGTAAACAAGTAAAGCTCCTCCCTTCCCTAGCTGGTCCATGTCAGTTTAATAGCATAAACGTCACTGACCTGGGCAGTGGCTGAAAGTCCATGTGTGGCTGCTCATGGGCCTGGTGGAAGGGGCTGGGGTCTCAGCCTGGTCCCTAGTGGGGCAGGTGTCCCTGTCACACACAAACATAACCAGTGAAGTCTGCCCTGCACCCTTTGTCATTAGCCTCAGGAGGGAAGCCAAGGACTCGATGGAGCTCCTCTCTCTCTGAGGTCAGGGCTGAGCCCCGTGGAAGTGGGCAGCCTGGGTGAGTGGATGCTGGGGCTCCTGCCCTGTACAGGCTGTGGAATAAGCAAAGAACTCCAGTCCACAAGGCTCTCCGTTCACTTGTCCAGTCTGGCTGAGGAAGGTAATCTGGAGACCCATTGTGGGGGCCTGGAAGAGGCCACCTGGGATGAGCAGCAGAAATTCAATTGTGCTGGGGAAGCTGTGATCACTAAAGATGCTGCTGGGGATGTGGCTAGTTCCTGGGTACAACGATGCAGCAATTTGGCAACACGGTTAATAGAGATATTGTGGCATCTGAGCTGAGGAAAGCAGAGATGCTGCTTTGACTTCCCCCAGCCCTGCTGTTCCCTGGATGCTGTTGGCTGAAGAATTTCTTTAAGGGGGAGGAAATCACTGCTGCTGTTTTGCAGATGAATGCCCCAGCTCCACCGGAGCAGAGCTAAGGTTAAAAAAAAAAAAGTCATACGTATTGTATCCTGTAATTTATGTGCTCTGACTGTAGGATGTTGAGTACTCAGCCGGTTGAATAGAAACATTGAGTTCGGCAGCTGAAGATGCCATCTTTGAACCTTCCTAAGTAAATGGTGGCTGTGTAGATAGATGTCAGCCCTTATGTCACTCCACAAATGTGAGTTATAGCTCTTAGTGCAAAACCTAGCTGAAATACTGCTATTTATTTATTGTGTTTACTAAGGAGGAGTTTTACTCTTACACATAACTGGAGCCCAGTCATATCCCTACCCCTCTTGCTTTCACAGGGGTCTGGCATTCAAGCCCCTGGCTTAACAAGGTCCTTTCAGCTGAGGGTGACCCCCTCATTTGGGACAGGCTAAGCACAATTCTGGTCCCCTTTACTCAAACAGTAAAGACAACAACATTTCATTCAGTACTAAAGTGATTTGTAACCCAGCACCAGCCAAAGTTGATCATTTTGAGCCACACTGCTCTATATGCTGGATATCTAGGCAGCGTAGGTGTGTTCATGTAAATACAGTTTGCTCCTGAAGTCTCTCCCCTTCCCAGCTAGCTGGCCAGGGACAGCTCATTCAGATCCTGCTCACATCCCACCCCCCTCCCCCACAGATAATTTGTCATCGCAGCAAAGCCCGCTCCAGATGTTACAAACTGCATGAATTCTCATAAGTTTGTTTGTTTACTGGTCTTATAACTCTGTCATGCCTATTGAGAGTTGGCATGGCAGGGACAGGGACAGGGGCAGAGGGGACTTTTTCTTGGGCTAGGGGTGGTGAGAGTTCCCTTGAGGGTATCCCTGCTACTGGCACAGGCCCCTGCATCTTGGCTGGTGGGAATGGCAAGCAGGTGGTCGGTGGGAGCGGCCGGGCACTGAGAAACAGTAGCTGGCAAGGCGGCCTGTCATAACCATACAGCAAAGGGTAGCCTAGATAGAATTCCTCCTTACCTGTAAGGGGTTAAGAAGCTCAAATAACCTGGTTGGCACCTGACCAAAAGGACCAATGGGGAAAGAAGATACTTTCAAATCTTGGGGGTGGGGAGGGGAGGCTTTGTTTTTGTGTGTTCTCTTGGGAAGGAGAGAAGCATCAGGTCAGAAAACTTCTTCTCCTATAAACCATCCTAAAAGTCTCTCATATTACAAAAATTGTAAGTAAAAGCCAAGCAAGGCATGTTCGATTATCTTTTGTTTTGCTTGTGAATTTTTCCTTTGCTGGAGGGAGGTTTATTCCTGTTTTTTGTAACTTTGAAACTAAGCCTAGAGGAAGTTCTGCTGTGTTTTTGAATCTTTTGTTACCCTGTAAAGTTATTTTCTATCCTGATTTTACAGAGGTGATTTTTACCTTTTTTTTTAAAAACAAAATCCTTCTTTTAAGAACCTGACTGATTTCTCTATTGTCCTAAGACCCAGGGGGTTGGGTCTGTGATCACTTTGTAACCAATTGGTTAGGATATTATTCTCAAGCCTCCCCAGGAAAGGGGGTGTAAGGGCTTGGGGTAATATTTTGGGAATAGGAACTCCAAGTGGTCCTTTCCCTGATTCTTTGTTAAATCGCTTGGTGGTGGCAGCGTACCCTCCAAGGGCAAAGAATTTGTGCCTTGGGGAAGTTTTAACCTAAGCTGGTAAAAATAAGCTTAGGGGGTCTTTCATGCGGGCCCCCACATCTGTACCCTAGAGTTCAGAGTGGGGAGGGAACCCTGACACGGTCAGTCAGAGCAAGTGCTCTGACTTTCTTCCCTGGGTGGGAGGTGAACTCACACAGATGCACCTCTGAACCTTGGATCCTACTGATGAAGGACAACCACTGTGGAGTGGGGTGTGGAGTGGAGTGGGGTGTGGTGAGGGAGCGGGGGGGGCACAGTAAAGGAACTTTTGGTTGTAGAACATGAGGCAAAAGACACTGCCCCATTCAGTGGGAGTGGGCGTCCTGCTCACAGGTTTATGTTTATGATGAATCCTGCTTGCAGCATTTTCCCTAATTAATGTTGGGTGACTTCCCTCCTTTCATTAAAAGTTTCTTTATTACATTCAGACTCTGTGTTTGCGAGTGGGGAAGTATTGCCTCTAAGAGGCACCCAGGAGTGGTGTGCAATTTTTCCAGGTTATTGGGTGTGGGCTTGAGACGGTTTTGTGTTGTACTGTTGAAAAGGAACCTCTAGATATTGAACCTGGCCCTGGTTGCTGCCAAATCCACCTGGCAGAAGGGTTACACATACTTATAGCTTCCTTTCACAGGAAACAAGCTGACAGTGTCAGCACCAGGTGGGCTTTTTCTTTGACTGGTGGAGAGAGAGAAGCCCATTTTGAGTCTTTGATCTCTGATCATCGCACACAATTACCACTTGCCTTCAAATGTGCATGAATTAGCACTTTCCTGCTGAAGTGCTTCATTTGCATTGCATGATTATTTCTTTCTCATTTGATGGGTTATTTAGTTACAGGGGTATATACAATGTAAATGTTTTCTATTACAGTCTATCAGGATACAGATAAGTGAAAACAATGCACGTAACATCCCACAGTTTTCATGAAGTTTAAACACCAAATAAATTTACAACCACTTTGATCTATACTAATGCACAAGTGAACTGGCCTGGGGCTTTGGCATGAGTTGGCAGCTGGTCTTCCAGCATCACAGAAGCCAAGCCAAGAACAGGGACTGAGACCCCAAGTGGATTGTCACAATTGTGTGTGTTTCTTTAAAAAGAGCTGGGTTGGTTTTTTTTAAAATACCACAAAACCATGTGACTTTTTTGAATTCCTCCTGTCCTCTTCCACTTTCACATTCACCCTCTCACTGCAGCAGAGAGGGGCGTATGAAATGCTGATTAAAAATCATTCAAAATTAAAGTCTGTAAGATCTGAGGAACATCAAGGAGCTGGTGGGAAACTTTAATGCCCTGAAACAAAACTGGAAATAGGTAATGGAAAAAAAGCAAAAAACAAACAAAAAAGCCCTTCTGGCTTGACTCTGAGGAAGGAGAAGCTGGGAAGTCCCCACAGACTGACTCTGCTGAGCAGTTTCTGCCAGTTTAAACAGGTAGGTGAAACACAAACACACCTCCTCTTAGCTGTATTTACATTTGTTTATTGCTGTCATTCAGGCCGCAGCATGGTCCAGCTCTAAGGACAGGCACAAGGGGCCAGGAATATCTGACAATTAGCTTCAGCTCTGCCACTGTAGCGAATGGTGGTCCTGTCTCTTTACAATTCAGGTGTGATCCGGGGATTGTCACCAGGGCGAAGCAGCATCCTTCCTATGTGAGAAAACTACCTGTGATGTAAAGGGTCAGCACAGAGCCCTGAGCAACATCACTTCAGCACCCCATGGGGTGCATGGCGAAAGGAAAGAGGGATCTCTTCACCACAGGGTGCGCCTTGGTCCCAATTAGGCTGGCGAACTGGCTGTGAGAGTCAGGCCGTGCTGGATTCCTAGGACCCAGCCCCATGATGGGGGAGGATTCCCCCTCCCCAAAGTCCTGCTCTTTAGCTGCATGGTCTGATGGGTGGAGAGTCACATGGTGAAATAAATTTCTTTATAATAATAAATATTAAAAAAAAAAAATCTTGGAGAAATAACTCTCCTCCCTGCCCCCACTCCTGGGCCTGACCTTGCCTGCATTGATGTCAATGGGGGTTTCACCACGGTCTTGAGTGAGTGAAGGGTCAAGTTCTTTGTGTCTCAGTTTCTGTGCCTGCCAAAAGTGGGTTATTAACATTCGCTCACCTGCTGCAACAGGGAATGGTAGCGATTGATTTTTTCAGCCCTGTGAAGATGTAAATTGCGAAGCAAATAGGAAGATGTGGATTTAGCACAGCCTTGCCTATTGGGGAGAAGGTCCTGAAAGGTGCTAATGTCCCTAGAGGAGACACTCCCACCAGGGCCGGCGCTAGGTTTTTTGCCGCCCCAAGCAAAAAAAGCGCAACTGCCCAAGCAGAAAAAGAAATAAATAAAAAGGGGGGTGGCTGGAACACCGCCCCTGGAATTGCGCCGCCCCCCACACGTGCCTGCTTTGCCGGTGCCGAGAGCCGGTCCTGACTTGCAAATATTTTTATACATTCCAAACACTGGCTCATGAATTGTCAGTCTTGTATGTTTAACAAACTACAAAATAGACAAGTGATGTCAGGAAAAACATGGCCAGTTCTCCAATATCTGGAAGCAAGGGAAGATAAGGGAACTGGTAAAAGGGGAGACTACAGCAGGTGACACTGAAAGGTGAACTGTCAGGCTAGAGGGAGGTTCCTCATGGAGTTCCTCAGGGATCAGTATTGGGACCAAACTTTTTTAACATTTTCATTAATGACCTTGGCACAAAAAGTGGGAATGTGCTAATAAAATTTGCCAATGATACAAAGAAGTTGGGAGGCATTGCCAATATGGAAGAGGACCAGAATATAATTAAGATGATCTGGATGACCTTGTAAACTGAAATAATAGAAATGGAATGATATTTAATAGTGCAAAGTGAAAGGTCATGCATTTAGGGACTAACAACAAGAATTTTTTCCTATAAGCTATATAGCAGTTGGAAGTGACAGTGGAGGAGAAAGACCTGGGTGTATTGGTTGATCACAGGATGACTATGAACCGTCAATGTGATATGGCTGTGAAAAAAGCTAATGCAGTCTTGGGATACATCAGGAGAGGTATTTCCAGTAGGGATAAGGAGGTTTTAGTACCGTTATACAAGGCACGGGTGAGACCTCACCTGGAATACTGTGTGCAGTTCTGGTCTCCCATGTTTAAGAAGGACGAATTCAAACTGGAACCGGTACAGAGAAGGGCTACTAGGATGATCCGAGGAATGGAAAACCTGCCTTATGAGAGGAGACTCAAAGAGCTTGGCTTGTTGAGCCTAACTAACTAAAAGAAGGCTGAAGGAACATATGATTACTCTCTATAACTACAGCAGAGGGATAAATACCAGGGAGGGAGAGGAGTCATTTAAGTTAAGCGCCAGTATGGACACAAGAACAAATGGATATAAATTGACCATCAGCAAGTTTAGGTTTATAATAAGAGGAACATTTCTAACCATCAGAGGAGTGAATTTGGAACAGCCTTCCAAGGGGAGTAGTGAGGGCAAAAAACCTAATGGACGCCAAGACTGAGCTTGCTAAGTTTATGGAGAGGATGGTATGATGAGACTGCCCACAATGGCATGTAGCTGATTTGCGACTGGCTGGTGATGGGAGACTCGATGGGAAGTGCTCAGAGTTACCTTGTGTTGATTTCACTGAATTGTTTGGTAAAAAGAAAAACAAAATTAAAAAATCAGAAAAAATTAAAAGTTTCATTTCAGGATTTTTGAAATTCAGTGCTTTGATTTTTTATTTGAAATGACTTTTCATTTAGAATTTTACTTCAATTTTATTTTATTTTTTAAATTAAAAGGCTTTAAAATAACAAAGGAAATTAAATGTTTCGTTTCAAGTATACTTAATCCTGTCTCAGCCTGGAAAGATGGACTCATGGCTTTCTGGGGGCCCATCGAGTCCTACATTTCTATGATTCTATTATATGATTCTGGATCAAATGAAATGTGAAATGTTATACCTATTTACTTCTTGATTTGCTGAAATTTGTAAAAAAAGAAAAAAAAAGATTTTTGGGTCAAGCTGAATATTTTAACTTTAAAAAAATAAAATAAATATTCCTATTATTATTATTGGGACTGCCACCAAACTCCGTTATTTACACAGCTTTAAAGAAGAGGCGAGGCAATACGATTTCAACTTTTTTGTAAAATCTTACAGTTATGATCAAAACAGTTACTTACCTTTGTACTCTTTCAGAGGCCATGTCCTTTTAGAGTTGGTCAATACACTTTTTGCTGAGATTTAATTGAAAAAAATGATGATCTCTTATAAGCTGGTCAAACAATAGCAAAAGATCATGAAAAAATACAGAATTTTTGCAAAAAGTATTCATTTATTCTTCATACTCCAGCCTCCAGTTTTTCTCTTGTCACAATCTCTGCATTATGCTCATTTTTCTCTCTTGCTGTCCTGATATAGTTATAAGGAAAATGAAGGTTTCCTCCTTCCCTCATGGCCCTGTAATGAGCTCCTCTCTGCCTGGTTACATCATGTTCTTCATTATTCTGTCCGGTCACAAAGTGGACTCAGGTAAGAAATTCCCATGGCTTCAGTGTGCTTTCTGCTCTCGTGGTAGATCAATAGATCATTAGATTAGATATAATCTCTTTAGCATATGGATATGTGTCAATTCCAACCTTTAGGAACATGTACAATGACATTTATACATAACCAAACACAAACTATAACCGCAAACTGCTCTAATATCTGGAAAAGAAATCTTCCCACTCCATCTAAATGCAGTCATTCTTGATTCAATTTGTCCTTTCCCAAAATCAAGGGGAATAGTTAGGTCTGGGTTGGCAGCCTGGACTAAAGATCAACGGATCGGGAGTCAGCCAGACCAAGGAGCAAAGAAATCTGAAGCATCAAGGACCTTTCACTGAAAGTTCCCTGGCACTCCATTTAAACCAGAGAGCGGTTACCTCAAGCAGCCCAGCTGATATGATCTGCCATGGTATGCCGTAGCGAGGCAACACAATCTCTTATGTAGTCAAGCCCTGGATTCCACAGGACTTAGATCAAAACCACCTTGAATTGCACTGGATGCCTGAGCAGATCACAGAGCTGAGAGGTGAAAGTTTCCTGGTGAGATGAACGAGTGCTCTGCCCATTCTGCACCGGTCTTAGACATCTAAGGTGGACAGACCGAACCACGGCCTGGTGCAGCTGGAGCGGTGGGTCAGGGAAAAAATAAGTAAACATCAAGGAAATACCTCATTGTTTCAGGTTTCAGAGTAACAGCCGTGTTAGTCTGTATTCGCAAAAAGAAAAGGAGGACTTGTGGCACCTTAGAGACTAACCAATTTATTTGAGCATGAGCTTTCGTGAGCTACAGCTCACTTCATCGGATGCATACCGTGGAAACTGCAGCAGACTTTATATACACACAGAGAATATGAAACAATACCTCCTCCCGCCCCACTGTCCTGCTGGTAATAGCTTATCTAAAGTGATCATCAGGTTGGGCCATTTCCAGCACAAATCCAGGTTTTCTCTCCCTCCACCCCCCCCACACAAAGTCACTCTCCTGCTGCTGATAGCCCATCCAAAGTGACAACTCTTTACACAATGTGCATGATAATCAAGTTGGGCCATTTCCTGCACAAATCCAGGTGGCCCAACTTGATTATCATGCACATTGTGTAAAGAGTTGTCACTTTGGATGGGCTATCACCAGCAGGAGAGTGAATTTGTGTGTGGGGGGATGGAGGGTGAGAAAACCTGGATTTGTGCTGGAAATGGCCCAACCTGATGATCACTTTAGATAAGCTATTACCAGCAGGACAGTGGGGCGGGAGGAGGTATTGTTTCATATTCTCTGTGTGTATATAAAGTCTGCTGCAGTTTCCACGGTATGCATCCGATGAAGTGAGCTGTAGCTCACGAAAGCTCATGCTCAAATAAATTGGTTAGTCTCTAAGGTGCCACAAGTCCTCCTTTTCTTTTTGCTCATTGTTTCAGTTTCCTCCCTCTGTCTCTCTGGTGTCCTAGCACCCTCTAGCAACCTTTGCCTCTTTCTCTAATATTGTGCTGCCAAAAGGGAGCCGCATTCATTTTGTGCATGTCTGGAGGGTAGGTGTCTTTATGCTTTGGGGGGGGGGTCCCACTTTCTGGGGGCTGTCCCTTTCCCCTGGGATGCCGTAGCAAACAGGGTGATTATCTGGATATACATATCCCCTAATCTATAGCCCTGAGTGTTACCAATAGGCTTATCTCCAAGGCATTCGCTCTGAATCGAGGCGTGTGTTAAGCATCCACCTCTTCTATTCAATATGGCCTTGGAACCATTAGCTAAAGGCACTGGTGCCTGTCTACATGCCTCTGGCATTGAGGTTTCTCAGCAAGCGTGTTAAACAATGTTACACGAATAGTTACTCCTTCCCCACCCCACAAATCCTGACAGCTCTGTTCCTGATTTACCAAATTTCTGTACAAAAGATATGAGTTTGTCAAGCTTTTAAAGCAGGCTGGAATAATGCCGACATTTTCTCTATTCCTAAGGGGGATGCCTGAAATACGACATTGACTGATGGGATTTTGGGCAGGGGCAAGAAGGAAGGAAAGACAGGTTCAGCATGTAGGGATACCACGACTGCCAGCATTATGGTGAAACGGAGCATGTTACCCCACATGAATGAGCAGCTGAAAGTGCGCAGACGCTGTGGTATCAGGGCCCGAAAACATCCGCAGATGGATACGCCTGGGGAAAAGTGGAGAGCTCTGTCATGGGGTTGCAATGTTACTGTTCTGTTAAAAGGAGGGGGTTTGGTTTGTTTGGGGGTGTAATATATATTTAGGGTGCAAAGTCTACCACTCAAAAGTTAGGAAATGCCAGATTTATGATTGCAGGTGCAACATTAATTCAGTTTCCTTGTATATACAAAGTCACGTGTTAATTTCCCATCAGTCTCCTTCCTCATGTATTCAGGGCACAGGATGGATGGTGCTCAGGGAATGCGGGAGCTATGCCTCATTGCGCTGAATGAGGAATGAATGACCTTGTGGGCTTTTCTAGGGCATTCATCACTGAAGTATCTTGAGTGCCTCACAAACATGAATGTTTGATCTTCTCATTTCTGGTGTGAGATAGCAGAGTAGAGGACACTGCCCATTATCTGAATTCCCTTTATCTGAAAATCCACAGTGTGTCCCCACACCCCGTAAACACTGGGGGGTTCAGATAACAAGGAGAGCCATTTACAGCAGGGAGTCTCATTCGTGCCACATGAGTGCAACAGTGTATCCTCTCACATTGTGGTTCCGTGGCTGCAACACTGCGTCCAGATCAAAGCGCCGTCCGGGCAACTCCTTGTATCTGCAGTGGCATCTCTAGTCAGGTCTCCTCTCTCATCAGCGAGCCCAACAGCACAGTTCAAAACAGCATTTCCCTTTATCCGAACACCTGGTTATTCAAAAGCTTCAGGCGGCCCTCGGGCCATTTGAATAAACAGGGGTGTTCGGTGTTATTATTTATTACTAGTTTAGTGGTGGGAAACTGAGGCACGGCGTGATTAAGGACAAAATTTGCAAAGGTCACCATTAAATGTAGGCCCCAATGTGAGACATCTGAGGTGTCATTTATTTCAGGGTAGGTCACATTTTTATATGTTCGGAGCACTCTTTGGACAGCTAATTAATCTCTGTAACACTCAAGAGAAGTAGTTGGGTAAGTATTGTTCAGATGGGGAACTGAAAAGTAAAGTGCAACACCCCACAGTGACTCAGGATCTTGTCGCAACCCAAAGTAAAAAAAAAATACCGGGCTGGCCAATTGTCGACTGACCACAGGAAAGAACAAAAAGCCTCCCGCTTACGGCAGGTTCTTGTCACGTACACCAAAGGGTGCCGTGCACAAACCCACTGACGTAAAGGGCGCCAACCCGTAACCCGGAAGGCGGAAAAGCTAAACGACCTATAGCAAAGCGACACGACCCCAACAAAGCTCCATAAAATACAGCAGCCAACAAGCACGGGGGGCGGGGGTTCCCGTGTGTCCGCCAAGGAGACTGATCATCCCTCAGCTGAGAGAATCCTCCTGTTAGCACCGGCCCGTGTCGTGTCATGTTTATTGTAGCTCGCCTTATGCCTACCATGCAATTGGTGTCTGTCCTGCTGGTCAGTTGGCTCGGCTGTGTATGTATGTAATTTTCCTATCATTTAAAAGTACATCCATTACTTCTAGGTCTGTACCCCCCCCCTTTCCTTGTCGCCTAAGAAGCTGTATCATTTGAATCGTTCGCGGACGTTTGCTCTGTTCCTCAGTCACCGCGTAACTTTGTTATCCAATAAACATTGCCACTGTGTATTTAAACTAATTCACTTGTCAGTGGGCTTGTGTTTTACCCAGTAATATACCTCCCGAGCCTGTTCGCGTCACGGTCGGATCTGAGACAGGATAGAAACTCAGCATCTTTTAATGCCTCAAACTCTTTACTACTGTAATGACAGCGTAGATACTTTCCACTGACCTCCCTTGCAGCTGTGAGTGCTCAGCGCTTCTGAGGTTTCACACCCAGAAAATGAAGAGCAAAGAGTGTTAAAAGCAGCCACCACAGAGCAGTCACTGCCAGCTCCCCCTACTATTGCATGCACAAAATTACACGACAGGAAGGTTAAGGTTGTAAAGTCAAGCACTCAAAGGTTAGGAAATGCTGGAATTCAGACCCCTTGATGCAGTCATGTCCAACACCACACAGTGGAGCCTGGGATCACTTTCAGTGTAGACGGAAGGGCCTTAATGTCAGAGCACAGTCCGTGCAGTGAAAAGAAAGTGAGGTTGGAGCACGCTCAAGAAGACGGAACTTTTGGAGATCGTAACAGTCAACCTCCCCCCTGATAGGGACCCAAATGAGAAATAAAAAATCTTCTCGATGGCACATGCACAAATGGTGGTTTTCAGAGCATTATAACTTGGCCAAATATGGGTGGATTTTCATAGGGACAACAAGAGTCACCTCCCTGATTCCCAGAGCTGTCTGCCTGCCAGATTTCATGTCCCTGCTCCAAATATGGGGTCCTGGATTGTCCAGGGTTGCAATACTTGTAAGAATTTATTTTAATGTTAGCAAAACAATGTATTATTTCCTCATCATAGCTGGGGTGAGTAGTGTTAGACCAGCCGTAATGAAATATAACACAGCGCTTGTAATGATTACATTTTCATCAAAAGTTCATTGTTTTCATATTTGTTTTCTTTGTCTCTTTGCTACATTTCACAGCTCAATTTAAAGTGATTGGACCTGACCACCCTGTCATGGCCACTGCAGGTGAGGACATTGTGTTACCCTGTCACCTCAGCCCCAGGGTAAGTGCTGAGAGCATGGAGGTGAGGTGGTACCGGTCCCAGTTCTACGCACTCGTGCACCTTTATCGCGACGGGGACACTCAGAACGAAAGGCAGATGCCGGAATATCAGGGAAGGACGGAATTTCTGAGAGGCGACATTGCGAATGGAAGCGTTGCCTTGCGAATACGCCACGTCAGACCCTCTGACGAAGGACAGTACAGGTGCTTTTTTCGATCAAGTGTTTTTCATGAAGAATCCCTGTTGGAACTGAAAGTAGCAGGTCAGTACCTTGGGCTGGTGTTTCCTTGTGACACAACATTTCCCACCCTCACTTGTGTATTATCACGACACTGTCGTGTAGGCTTCCAGCAGCCCTGAAAAATTGTCTGACATCTTCACCACGTGTCTCTCTGCATTTCAGGTTGTCCCCACCCCCTCCTCACCCCAGACCTCTTTACAGCTAACAGGCTACAACTTCCCAGGTGGCCACGGGTCAAAACATGAGAAACCTGTCGTTGGTCTCAGTATTTTTTTGCACTGGGCAGTGTGTGTGTGGGTGTGTGTGTGGGTGTGTGTGGATCTGTGGGGGGGGGTGGGGGTGTGTGGGGGGATGGGGGGGGGTGTGTGGGTGTGGGGGGTGTGTGTGTGGGTGGGTGTGTGTGACAATAGTCAGCAGATGCCTAAACTCTTTTTGATCGTCAAGTTGAGTTATTGTCCACAGAAAATCTTCCCAGCACAATGAATTGAACCCCTCCCACTTCCTGCCACCCAGCCTCATTCAACACATCCCATAAAAAAACCATATTGAGAGACGAGATGGGCTTTGCAACACGCTCCAAAATTTATCAAATTCAGGGTCTGCAAGGCCAAGGAAATGGGGGGAGTTAGAGCTGGCTAAGAAATGAGATTTTGCTCCCAGAAACATTTCTACACAAATTTTAATTGAAATTATCCCTTCAGAGTTTTCCACTTTTCACTGACCTCCCACACCCTCCCCAGAAAAAGTTTCAAACCAAATACTTCAACTAGCTCTTAAGTTAGTTCCTTACTTTAGAGTCCTTCTCAGAGAACATCCTTCCTCAACCACCCAGGCAAAAACATCAGAACTGAAGTGCAAGAGATCTGAAGTGTGATAAGAAGCACGAGCAGAGAGGTGGCCCCTGAATTACACAGAACTCAAACTTCATGGGGCTTATGATCAAACTGAAGGTGATCAGGGAATGAGGGGCATCTCACTGGAAGATATGTTTGAAAAGAAAATTAAGAATGTGGTTAAGTTTTTTGCTGGGCCATGGTTTCCTGGATGATGAGTCCTAGGAATTCAGAGGAGAAACCCATTCATTCCTTTTATTAGAGATTTAAGTATTTATATTTTATACTGAATATTCATATAAGTTAGCATTGAGAACTAAAGCAGTTTATCCCACTTTCCTTCAGGTCTGGGCTCTGCTCCTCTCATCTCTGTTGAGGGTTATCAGGATGGAGGGATTCAAATGGTGTGTCGATCAGCTGGGTGGTACCCAGAGCCCGAGGTGCAGTGGAGAGATCCCAGTGGACAGGCTTTAACATCACTGTCAGAAACAAAACCCCGAGGGGCTAACGGCCTGTTTGAGACACAGAGTTCTATCATTATAACAGAGACTTCTAACCAGAGCCTGTCCTGTCATATCAGGAACGCCCTCCTCAACCAAGAAAAGGAGTCGACAGTTTATATAGCAGGTCAGTTACTATCCAAACAACACCCAGCGGTCACCAATAATTAATAAGTACATAAAATAAAAATTGGTTAAATAAATTACGACTGATAAATAATATGAACGTATTTGCACCAAAGACAGCTACTGTTAAAGGTCTCATGAGTGCTCTTCCTTTTCATCTCATGTTAATGACTTTGCAAATGTTAAATGTCAGACACTTCGTCTTCTCTTGTCCGGGGTGGATTAGTAATGTGACACTTTCTTGGGGGTACCCAAGGCTGTGAGTCACCATGTTACCGCCTGTCTCAGTGAGAGAGTGCTAAGCTGGGTGTCAGCTCCCTGGCACCACCAGCCTGTCACCCCCTAAACAATCTGCTCAGGGCTCTGCCAGCCCGGACTTTACCTTGCAGGTTAACACTAGGGGCATCCAAGGCCCCGAGCTTCTCTGAAGCATCCCTCTGTAATGTCCAGCCCGTCCACTGGACACTCCCAGTAACTACCAGGTTCGCTATTCCCAGGGGAACAGTATACACACAGCTTGATTGGTATACAACTCAGGATCAGGTCCTTTATAACAACAAAAAGAACAGGAGGACTTGTGGCACCTTAGAGACTAACCAATTTATTTGAGCATAAGCTTTCCTGAGCTACAGCTCACTTCTTCTGAGGTATAATTATAGTGAAAACAATCATAAGTTTGCCGAAGATTAAGTTTTAAGAGATACTGAGTAAAGATAATGTAAACAGACATGGTTACACATAAAACAAAAGTATAACATGCTTATTAGAGGCTAAACTTAACTTCAAGAGACTAAAATCCTTGTCTAAAGTAGTTTCTCACCTAAAACAGTCTTTTCCAGCATCACCAACCCACATGGCTAGGACCCACCATTCATGGATGTAAAAAGTGCTGTGAGGAATAACAAAATGGCTTACTTGTCTTCCTCTTAGACCCCAGAATCTATCATTTTTGTCCTCAGAGTCTGTATGACTCCCCTGGTTCCTGGGTGCAGGCTGCAAGGTTTCTTTAAATATTCCTGTTTCCCTGTATTCAGCCAAGGCTCCCATGACTTATAATGCTGAATTTACATCTTATCTCCTGTCTGGAAGAAACCTGTCTGTCTGCTCTGCCTGGGACACAGTTTCTAAATCATATTTTCAGTACATACACACACCTTCTTAAGTATCATCTGAACATACATCTCACACTGATTAGGAAGAGCAGTATGACAAAATCTTTTATTAGGTCCCTGTCAAGGCTAAAATTCCCCACTCTGGCACTTCAAGTGCAGAAGGTGGGGGCCCACATGAATGACCCCCTAAGCTTATATTTTACCAGCTTAGGTTTAAACTCCTCCAAGGCACAGAGTCCTCTGCCTTGGACAGGTATTGCTTCCACCACCAAGTGATTTACACCAAATATTCAGGGAAGGGTCACTTGGAATCCCTATTCCCCCAAATATCCCCCAAGTCCTTTCACCTCCTTTCCTGGGGAGGCTTGAGAATAAAATACCAACCAGCTGCCTTAGCAATGTGAGCACAGACAAACCCTTTGTCTAAGGACTTTGGAATCAAAGTGTTCTTTTTTTAAAAAAGGTAAATTTTATTATAAGAACAAAATAGAGAACCACATCTGAAAACTCAGGCTGTTAGGGATTAAACACCAAAAATAACTTTCTTGGGGTCCAGCTTAAAGGTTACAAGCAAACCAAACAAACGCACCGGGGGTTAGCACAGGGGAACCCACAAGCCAAAACAAACAAAAAGATCCGTGACCACAATTTCTAACATTCTCTAATCTACTGACATGTCTGGGGTTCCAATGAGGTGTGTCTCAGTCTGATGCTGAGGATTTCTCCTACCTGGCCCGAGGTTCTGACGGCATATTTTCTGCCTGGTTTCTCTCCGCCGCCCAGAGAACAAAGACCCTGCACCCAGCAGATTTCCCCAATTTGAAAGGGTTCAGCCTCCCTGTTGGTTCCCCCGCTCAGGTGCCAGCCCACTGTAAGTTTACCTTTGCATAGCATTGAGACCTTTTAACCCTTCACAGGGAAAGCAAGTAGAGACCAGCTACTAAGAAGGATTTTATAGCTAACTGACTGGGCTGGCATACATAAAGGTTACCTCCTTTCCCCCTGTATTCATGACAGCCCCTTACATCATTTTCTTGACGGATAAATACCGTGAAAGTGGTGTGTGGGGTGTAGTGAGTTTCTCAGGACTGTCAGGTTTCAGAGTAGCAGCCGTGTTAGTCTGTATCTGCAAAAAAAACAAACCACCAGGGGTACTTGAGGCACCTCAGAGACTAACAAATTTATTAGAGCGTAAGCTTTCGTGGGCTACAACTCACTTCATCATCATGGGCTACAGCCCACTTCATCGAGTGCATTCAATGCTGTAGCCCACGAAAGCTTATGCTCTAATGAATTTGTGAGTCTCTGAGGTGCCACAAGTCCTCCTGGGTTTTTTTTTTCAGGACTGTCAGCAGTTGCTGACCCAGAGAAGCGAAGGATTTCTGTGTCACAGCTGGTTTTACAGATTCAGAGATGATGATGATTATCACAACTATAGCACCAGGGAGCCCTCGTCATGTGCAGATGCTGTACAAACACAGAACAAAAAGAAAGTCCCTGCCCCAGGGGCCTTACAGCCAGTGGTGGATTAACACACAGGCCCATGGGCCCTGGCCAATTTGGGGCCCTCACAGGAGTGCCAGAATCTGTGTAGAGGGGAGGGTGGGGGGCTCGAGTGCCAGAACAGTGTAACTCCTGCTCCCCGTCTTCCCCCCAGCAGCCTGCCACTGCTCCTGCTCTTCTCCCTGGGGCTCTGCCCCCTGGCCCGGCTGGAAGCTGTAGCCAGGCCATGGTGAGGACTGCCTGGGGAGCCCGGGCCACTGTGAGTAGCCCTGGACCCTCCACCTGCCCTGGGAGGGGGGCTGGGGTGCCTGAGAGCAGCTCCTGGCCTGTGTCCCTGCCCCCCAGGGCAGGTGGTGGGGCTGCTCACAGTGGCCTGGGCTCCCTGGGTGGCTCTTACCATGCCCGGCTCTGGCTTCCAGCCTCGCAATGGGGGAGGGCCTCGGGGGAACAGGAGGAGCAGGGGGCAGGGCCCCATGACAATGAAGTGCTAAGGCTCACCTCAGCCCCCTCTCCGGGAAGAGGCTGGTACAGCTAGAAGGGGCTGCGCTTCACAGCGTGGGATCATCTCCCGCACCGTGAAGCATAGCCCCCGCCTCTGCGACTCCATGCCTGCCTGAGGCCACTAAGCCCATGTTAAAAAGTAGGGGGCCATAGCCCCACTGGGTCCCCCAGTTCTGGTGCCCCTGGGCCCCCTGGGCATAGGAGATTCAAATGTTCTTTGTGCCCAGGGCCCCAGTAAATCTGTCAGCCTCCACCCCAAAGCCCGCTGTGCCTCCAGCATTTATAACGGTGTTAAATATATTAAAAAGTGTTTTTAATGTATAAGGGGGGTCGCACTCGGAGGCTTTGCTATGTGAAAGGCGTCACCAGTACAAAAGTCTGAGAACCCCTGATCGAGTCTGACTCCCGCGGAACACAGGCCACAGGATTTCCCTGACTTAATTCCTGTTGGAACTAGAGCATATCTTGTAGGGGGGTTGGGGGGAAGCATCCAATCTTGATTTCCAGTGATACAGAATCCACCCCGCACCCTTGGTAAATTGTGCCAATGGTTAATAATCCCTGCTGTTAAAAATGTGGGCCTCATTTCTAGTCTGAATTTGTCTACTTTCAACTTCCAGCCATTGCATCTTGTTCGCTGAATGAGATGCACAGAAATCTGCAGCCTCTGCAGCTAGTGCAGAGTGGATTGGTCACATATCCATAGGATGTCTGTGTCTGGATGGTGAGGAACTCTGACCTACATTGGTAGAGTGACTGCCAGTGAAGTAGGTCTCCAGCCCATACACAGAGGGTGGAAGGGACAAAAAGAAACACAAGTTATGTCCGTGGATCATAACTCTATTGACAGTGACAGACGTTGCAAGGAATTTCTGCCTGCAACAGATAAGGAAACACACTGAGCACACCACATGGATCTCCCCCCTGTTATAATGCAAATTCCTGTTCACAGCTACATGCTCACCCTGCAAACAGGTAACACACTGCACACCGAACCTGGGCACGTATTCCAACCCTCAACATTTGCTCACGTTGCTAAGACTGTAATTAAGGTTGGATCCTTTATACAAACCAAAGAGGTTGACTGGGTCCAGGAAGTCAATGGGGTTACACTTACATGCTATTCAGTGCCGCACTGCTTAATACCTGGCAGGACCAAGCCCGAAGTGAAAAGCTGAACCGAACTTTAATACACTTTTTGAAGTTACCTATAGAGCTGGGGTGCATTTTTTGTCCAAAACTTTTTTTCCAAGCAAAAATGCAGATTAAAAAAAAAAAAAAAAAATCATGTCAGCTTCACTCAACTGTTCATCGACAAAACACCCCCCAAAAGACAAGATGTTGTTTTGACATTTTTGAAACATTTTGATTTTTCAAGTTGAAATGACTTTCCTTTTCGAATTGCCTCCAATTTTATTCTTCAAAAGGGCAAAAATTTAAAGAAAAACATTCAAAATTAAAATGAGTTTTTACTTTTTGGTTCATCAGAATTTCTGTAAATCGTTTTCAGATTGGCCCAAAATGATTTTTTCCCCCAGAACTGAGAGCAAACTGAAAAGTCTGTCACTTGTACAGGTCTAGTTATTTGTGTTAACTTTAATGTTCTCAACTTCATTGACTTTAAGTTTAAAAATTTGGGGGGGGGGGTTGGTGAATTTGATAAGCCCAGTACCAGATCTCTTCCTATGTGTATTAATTAAACCAATCCTTTAATGGAGAAATGAAAGGAGCTGCAGCTCCCCTTCCTATACTCTCCTCGAAGGTGGAACCTGGGTTTGGCTGATGGATACAGAAATAGCTCCTATTCCATTCATTTCTTTGCTGTCTTTAGTATTTTTTTTAACGAATACGGGTGTGGGTGTGTGTGTTATGTGTTTCAAATTCTTACAATCACCATTGCACTCTGATCACTGACTTGTACATGGTCTAAGTTTAGCTATTACTTCAGTTAATGCTGATTTTTTTTTCTCCACAAGCAGGGATTATTTCTAAAGTATATTGAGAAATAGACAAATACATTCCCTCCCCCCCTTCACTTCTGCTTTGTGACACTTTCATATTCCCCTCCCCCACTCTTTCTTCTAGATGGTTTCCACATTAGAAATATGGGATCCTCACTTCCCTTTGTTTGATGCACTTCCTTCCCTCCCTACTCTGTTGAAATTATGTAGCTGAAACAATGTTTAAAATCGGATTCTGGTATTTTTTGTTGCTCAGACAAGAGTATTTACACCCTTATCTCATAAATCTTGCTGGGATGTATTTTTCTGAGATACAAGTATTTTATTTTCCAAACTGCCGCATCTCTCTGGGGTTTTGTTTTTCAGAACCTTTTTTTCCAAGGGTGTCTCCCTGGATGGTGGCTCTGTACGTGTTCCTGGTTATCTCCTTTGCTTTGTTAGGCGTTGCTGCTTTTCTCTTCACATTAAGAGGTAAAGGCCTAAAGAGGCGAATACAATGTGATAAGAGGAAAAAAAAGATTTCCTCTGTAGAAAAGATACTGGTAAATGGACAAGACAGGAATGACTAGGACAGAACAGCATAGAAAGGATGAAAGAGACCGGCACGGAAAGTGCAGCAGGTGAGGAAAGGAGGGGGGAAAATAATAATGATGTAGGACCAGGCTCAGCTGAATCGGGATGTGATTACACACATGATTAAGCATGTGCTGAAGGGTTTTGCAGAATCAGGGCTATAACCATGGTGCAGCATTATGCTTTTAATATGAACATGTGGTTATCCTGATAAACCCAGTCTGAGCAGTTATGCATGTGCGATCACATTAGCTGTGCATGGAAATTGGTTAGTTAATTGTGCCACTAATTTATTTGAGGTCTGGCCCTAATAATGACATGTTATCCAAATAGCAATCTTCATTTGTTAGCCCAAATCCTCCTCCTTCCCCTCCAAAGAGAGCCTCTAGTACCATTTGTTCACCTTTCCATACCCCTCTCCCAGTTCCTGGCTGGCTCTAATGAGACCTGATGCTTCACCGTTTACTTAACATAGAGCCCTGCATAGATCCGTGTTCCTGGTGATTTACAGAATTCAGGACAGATTGTAACTCTGTAATTTGCTCTGACAAAGGGCGCTGCCCCAGGAACAGACTGGAGAACACTGTAATTCCTCCCAGCCTCCCTCTTGCTCTGCTGAGGCACTAAGGCCTGGATCCACAAATAGACTGAAGTGTTAAAATGCTGAGCATCACAATGGCTAATGTTCTGGCACCCAGAAAATCACTTGCACAGCACTGTGATCCACAAACCCCGAGTTAGGCTCCCTAGTCAATGACTGGGGGGAGAGAGGCACCTAAGAATGGGAGCCACAAAAGCCAGAACGCCAGGCAGGGAGCCACCTAAACTAGCCAGTGGCAGATGCCAAGGAGAGGGGTGTGGTCTGAGTCCTGCCCCATCTCTGAGTTTGGCACCTCAATTTAGGCTGGAGAGAGGTGTCTCTCTATGAACCCCTCTCCTGCACTGAGCCATTTCTTGCAAATACAATGGCAGAGTAGACCCAATGCCACACAAAATGGCCAGGGGGACGAGGGGCTTTCAAGCACATTAGTCTCATTGTGGATTTGGGCCTGAGTGATCACTGAACACCACACTAACGGGGTTGCCAGTTCTCACAATTTTAGTGCAAGTCTCTCGCTCATTTCTCCCACTCAAAGCTGCAGCAACTGGAAAAATTTGTTTGTGAGAGAATCTCAACTTTCTTTAAAAAAAAAATGTCTGATACCAACAGTTATGGTTGAGGAGAAAAGGTCAAAGCCATACAATGATAAAAATGTAAGACTGGAAGGGACTTTGAGACGTCACCTACTTCATCCCCACACTCTGTGGTAGGACTAAATAAGAGCATCTCTGACTTGTTTGTCTAACCGGTTTTTAAAAACCTCCAGTGATGGGGGTTCTGCGGCCTCCCAGATGAACGTGGTTACGAGCAGCTCAAACCCCAGTAGACAAATAAGAACACAACATTTATTTAAATCTCACTTTTTAATCTAATCCCATGAGTAGAGGCCTGAGTCAGGCTATTTGAAAACTTGGCGTTGGTAATGCTGATACACCAGGTGTGTGATGTGTTATACGCAAGGGCTATTTGATGATTAAATACCTACTTTTGTGAAAAAAATCTTAATAGAAAACAAAATATTTGAAGAAGTATTCATTGAACTTTCTACAACAACAATATTGTGTGGGGGCGGATACCAAGCATGAGATAGTTCATGACAAAAGACAACTTGAGAAAGTTATAAGTCGTTATAAGTAGGGTTTGTGTACAGATACACGCTTCAACCCTGATTTCTGCATCAGTAAACTCGTGTAATGCAAAGATACGAAGGGGAAACTGAACGCTTTCAGAGTTGAAGAGGTGTTAAACAGATGGAGAACTGCTGACAAGATGCAGTTCTTATGAAAGAAACACTAAGGGTCAGATATTTGGAAGTATTTAGGTGCCTGAATCCCATGAAAATCAATGGGAGTTTGGCATCTAAATATCTTTAAATATCTGGCTGTAAATGCACATCATGTTATCCAGATATTAATTTGTTTTCATTCTTTGAGGCGCGCACATCTTTCTCCAGAATGATTTATGTAGCATTCTTGATGTTCAAGGTTTCTTCATGATTTACACCTGAGTGGATTTGCCTTGACGATGAAAGTGAATGCAAAATGTGTGTAAAATGTTATTATTCTAGTATCATAGCTTCTTTATGCCACTTTACAGCCACAGTGGAATCATTAAGAATATTTAATAGGATAAAATAGAATGAAACTATATCATGAGGCTATGAAGACTTTTCTTTAGATATGTATTTACTGAAACTGAAGAGCCTAAGTAATCCATACTAACTTACACTGGTTTGTTTTGTTTTAGGAAACCTTCATGCAAAAATTGGTAAGTTATTCCCTCTTCTTCACTACATCATACCTGTGTGTGTCTGTCAGTGTTTTAATTTGATTGTTTAATATAATTTATTTTAAATAATGTTTGAGAGTCCAGGCAGACATCATTTCATGGCCTAAAGCGAATGGAAATGTTGCCCACATTTTCAAATGTGACTACAAGTAGTGACTTTGGATACCTTAGTTTTTGGGTGCCAAACTTGAAATCTCCTGGACTGGCTTGATTTGCAGAGGGGGTACACTTTCTGAAAATGTAGCTCCATAACCCTACCAAATCCTTATCACCACAATCCCAATGCCACAGGGTAGAGATGGGACAGAGCAAATAAGGATTGATGAACCACACATAGGCTGTCTAGACTTCACACCACTTGAAGTGACATGTTGCGTGTGGGTAGCTACATATAATAAGCCATGTCTACACTTACCAGGGATCGACGCTGCTGCAATCGATGCAGCGGGGGTCAATTTAGCAGGTGAAGACCCACTAAATCAACAGCAGATTTGTTCTCTGGTCGACTTCAGTACTCCACTGGAAGGAGAAGATTAATGTAAGTCGATTGGAGAGCGTCTCCTGTCGACGCAGGGCGGTGCAGACACGGCAGTAAGTCAACCTAAGCTAAATTGACTCCAGCTATGTTATTCACGAAGCTGGAGTAGTGTAACTTAGGTCAATTTACCGTGGTAGTGTAGACAAGGCCATAGTGAAAAGCAGGCAGTGTCCACACTGCAATGTGGTATGAGTCAGTGAAAAACTCTGGCCTGGGGGAGGCAGTGAGGAAAGGCTCCAGAAGCAGGGTGGCAGCAGGACACTACATTGCTAAAAACAGCTGTGTAGGTGGGGGAAGAATTGTTTGGGTGCATAGCCGTCAGGTTCAGGCATGTCTGTACTCTACGCTCTTAAGCAGTGACTCACCATCTACACAGCTATTTGTCCCCATGCGAGGGGGGCATGCAGGGTTTGTACTCTGCACGCTGCTGTAGGGAGTGTGCAATGTAGGTGTACCCATAGTAGCCTGAAGTTAGGCACCTAAATCCATAGAGAGAGGAATGCCTCGATGTTCACCCATCGCTCAGACAGACTCCCGTTGTGCTTTGTGCTCAGCATCTCTGGCAGTCAGGACATATTTAAATACCTTATGCCCCTGTCCAGCAAACTCTTATGCATGCACCTACACATGTGCACAAACATTTGCTGGGTCAGTGTTGACAGAGTGAGATTTTCTAAGATGCCTAAGTGTGCATTTTCACTGGGAAAACAAGATGCTAACATTGGTACTTACATGTGTTAGCTAACCAGAGGTAAAATACCTGATGAAGACCAAGCAGGTTGTATTTTTAACAGGAGTTAGCCGGTCATGGTCAAATTATTGAAACAGAACATTGATTGACATGAACTGGAATAAAGTTCTGTTTTTCAGTTTGTGGAAGTTCAGGGGATTTTTTGACTTTTTGTCTTGATTTGAGCTGGAAAGAAAAGTTGACCTCTTGAAAATACTTTTTTTTTTAAAAATTATTCATAGTTTTAATTATAAGAATACGGGGGGGGGGGGTAGCCAGTTGCATTTGAACAATAACTGACATACAGTTTGCTCAAATATATTTGGGAGTGGTCTCACGAAACATGATCTGCTGAACAAGTCCGTAGTTCTTGAGATGTTTCGAGGGGCAAGAAAACTGTTTCCCATCCAGTTCTACAGTTGTGTATAGGTCAGCCCTCAAGCAGATGAGTAACTTCACTCCCACATACATTTTCAGGACTGGCCATACATGTAAAGCACATTGACAAATAATCATAGGGTACTCACTGGGAAAGTCTAACTATAATAAGTTACTATGACTAAAGAGATACAGTAATTGAGCTTGGAAGGATAAGGTTCTAATTGGTAGTGTTGGTCAATGTTGATTTTGCCATACATGTACAAACTGAACAAAGAAGATTTCCGTAGACAATAGAAGTTTACAGGTAGGCAAAGTAATAAAAATGCTGCTTGAGAATTTAGGGTTTGATTTAAGGATCTTTACTTTGTATATTTGGACATGCAAGGCTGAGAATTTGGGTTTTAATGGTTATAAAGATTTACCTTTCTCAATCTCATGTCTAGTGTCCTCAAATCATTGTCTGACACCACCACCCCCCCCCAAAGTTCCCTCAACTGTAGGAATTCAGATAGATAGATAAATATAAAAAGCTTAAAATAAACATTATCCATCAAGATTTTAAAAAATGGAATTCTGCCAAGCATAATAGCTATGTAAATTATTAGAATGCTTAGAATAAAACCTATCCAGAAGCTCATTCTTGTGATATTTCTTTTTTACTCTGCTTTATCTATCTTCTTTCCTTAGGGAAGATCCAGGCTGAAAAACGTAAGTTACATTCTTCTTAGTATAATCTTCTGTGCACATTTGTATCCTTTTGATTTGTTTTAATCTACTCACCAAGGTCTAGGTCCTAAAAGAGACTTAAGTATTGCAATTCCTAACTCCAGACAGTGAGAGAGAGAGCCCCCCATCTCACTATATCCATAATGCTCACACCACGTCATGAAGAAACCCTGTCCTTTTCCCAATTGGGTGGGTGCTGCCATTCCAGTGCAGGTGAAAGAGGGCTTCTCTGGGGCTGCAGGATTCCCTCCAGTTCTTCTGGGCAGCAGTCCTCTCCCCTTCAACTTGCTTCGGCCCCTTGGAGCTCAGTGGTTAAAGCAGTCACCTGGGCTGTGGGAGAGCTTCTTTCCAAATCCCTGTTCTGCCCGATTAGGAGCAGGGACTTGAACTTGGGTCTCCCACACCCTAGGTGAGTGCCCTAGCAACTGGGTATTCTGGGACAGATGCAGAGACACTCACTTTCTCTCACTCTTCCTGATCTGGTTGCTCACACCTTTTCTTTGTGTAATGTGTGGTCTGGGCATGCCTACTGGATCAGGTCCCACAGGCTAGACAGGGGAATGCCTAGCCAGAGTATCTCCCCAAGCACCTTTGTGCCACCAGGACTTAGGCAGTTGTGTGCATCCCCAAAGGCAGAAGCTTGAGTGCCTAAGGGATTTAGACACCTATAGGGTGGGGAGAAGGCAACTGGCAGCGCATTCTCTGTGAGAGCTCTGAAACTTGCTCCCCTCCTTGGTCTGCAATAGTCTGTGTCCCACTGCTTGATATGGGACACGGCAAGAGCTCCATCACCCAGACAAATCAGACGTCTGTGATACGTGATTATTAAAACCAGAAATCACATATATTAGGCTCTTCCAGATCTTACCCTAAAATCACACTGATAGCCAATCCTTTAGTAACTAAAAACTAAAGGTTTATTAATAGCTTTGAAAAGGAAGAGAGTTGAGATTAAAATGAATCAGATACTTTGCAGCTGGTTTCAGAGTCTGTAGGTCAGGATAATAGCAGTGATGTTAAATCTGCTAGCTTGCAATAAATCTTTGGTTCATCCCAAATACTGGGGTCCTCAGTCCATTGTTCAAAGCTCTTCTTTGTTAGAAATTGTAGTCCAGAAATGTGGAACAGGAAAGAGGCGAAGAAATTATGTCACCGTCTCCACTTTTATACCCTCAGCCTGTGTGCATGGAAAGTTACTGGCACAAACATGGAGTCAGGGATCACATGTCTTTCATGTCCCGCTGAGTCACTGGGCCTCCATTGTCCATATGCTCTCTGCAACATCCTCTGGAGATGCCCACTGGCAGAGTTCATTCTCCTTAATGACCCATCAACCATGGCTGGCTGGTCTTGATGTAAATCTATCATGTGGGTGCCTCCACCCTGTTGGCATCCTCTGCTGCACTTCCTGATGTCTAGAGTGTAGTTACAGGACAGTATTCTCCTGGTCCCAGGCTCCCTAATGGAGCTGGGGCCCTCATCAATATCTCAGACCCAGTCACTTGATGCTGCTCAGTGGGTCTGATGATTCCCAGGACCTGCCTATTGGGCTTCTCCCAGGAATAGGGCTGTCTGGTCCCTGGCCCCTCTGGCCCTGAAAGGGGCAGTCTGGCCTGTTACAAAGAGGGTGTGTCCCCAGGATGATGGGGATGGAAAGAGCTTTTTGTAGCTGCTGGCTGCCCATGTTGGCTTCCTTTCCTGTTGAATGTTCTTTTTCATTGCTTCTATGGTGTCAGGTTTTTATATTAGTTAAAATTAGAGCTTCTGTCTTGGTGTCTTTATCCAACAATAAGTAAATAGAAACACAAAGCTAAGCTTATTAATCTTGATGGGAAGGAGAGTAGAATGGATAAAGATTCAGTTACAGAATCAAATGAATATTAAATGACGATATAATCTGATTCAAAAAAGCTCTGATAGTCTTTAAAGTTAAGTGCATGTGCATTCCCATTGACTTCGATGTGCCTGGACCCAAGCATGTGTCTAAACGCTTTTCTGAATTGACACCACTGATCTGCTACAGGCCTGTGACACAGAAGACAAAAAATCTAACCCTGTCCTACTTTTATTTTCAAAAGCACCCATTGCTTTGCTCTGGCTGAATGGGAGTTTCACGACTGACTAACTTCAGCGGGAGCAGAGCTAGGGCAGCCCTACTCATAATCTTCAGAGTAAAGACAGAAGAACAGCTAAAGATTCAGGTACAGAACCAGGTAACTATGAGAGGCTCAAGTCATGTTAGCCAACTATTAGCATTGTAGGAGCTGACCCTGCAGTCTTTGCACACTGTATGCTGCTAGTGAAGCCAACAGGAGTTTAGGGTACGTGAAAAAGCAGATTTGGTGTGAATCCTACAGGTAATTCAGACCTGTAAATGTCTGAAAGTATTCATTTGTTTGATAGCTAATCGTAGTGAATGCACAAGCATGAATGAAAACTCAGCCTAGTTGCCACCTACCACCCCACACTGGAATCCAGATGGGGTATCAAACACCTACAATCCATACTGAAGAGGGACCCCATCCTGAAATAAATCTTTCCTAAACCCCACTTCTGGCCTTCAGACAACCTCCCCAGTCTCTCCAAGCCCATCATCAGAACAAAGCTCCACACAGACCAGGACACACCAAGTCAAAGCAGCACCAGACCCTACCAGAGCAGATGCAAAACCTGCAGCCGTATCCCCATTGCTACCGTGATCAACCCCCCACAACACTTTCAAGATCCATGAATCCTGCACAGGCCTATCACAACAACTTGGGCACTAAATGCCCCAACACCTATGTCTATGTCTACGCCACAACGTATACTGGCAACATACGCTACACTGACATAGGGGCCGGTGTGGACAGTCAGTGCTATGTCAGCGAGAGAGCTTGTCCTGCTGACTCAGCATCTGCTGCTCGCGGGGACTGGTGGAGTTAAGCTGAAGGGAGAGGTCTCTCCCATCGTCTGACAACAGTTCCATTCGCGCGCTTACAGCGGCATACGTGCAGCTGCGCTGCTGTGAACGCGAGCGTAGCTGTGCCCTTTGTGGGGGCAGCCAGACAATCACTACACTCCTAGGCTTTGTCTACACTGCCAATTGAACGACAAAACTTTTGTAGTTCACAGGTGCTTAAAAAAGCCCCCCACCCCCACCCCGAAAGACGCTCATAGGGGGTGGAAGTATTTTGTCGGAAAAAGTGCCTACAAAAAGCATTCACACTGCCAGACTTTTAGCGACATGGCCGTGTCGCTAAAAGCTGTGTCGTGTAGACAAGCCCTCAGATGAACTCCCAGGAAACTGATAAAAGACAAAACACCCTGTCACCTGTGGGTGAACACTTTTCCCAAAACAATCACTCTATATCTGACCTCTCAGTCCTTATCCTCAAAGGAAACCTGCACACCGCTTTCAAAAGGCTTTCATCACTCTGCTAGATACTAAAAATCATGGACTGAACAGAGACTCTGGATTTGGGCTTATTACAACAATCCGTAACTCACTAACCCTTTCTTTGGGTATGTCTACACTACGGAATAAGGTCGAATTTATAGAAGTCGGTTTTTTAGAAATCGGTTTTATAAATTCGAGTGTGTGTGTCCCCACAGTAAATGCTCTAAGTGCATTAAGTGCATTAACTCGGCGGAGCGCTTCCACAGTACCGAGGCAAGCGTCGACTTCCGGAGCGTTGCACTGTGGGTAGCTATCCCACAGTTCCCGCAGTCTCCGCTGCCCATTGGAATTCTGGGTTGAGATCCCAATGCCTGATGGGGCTAAAACATTGTCGCGGGTGGTTCTGGGTACATATCGTCAGCCTCCCGTTCCCTCCCTCCCCCCGTGAAAGCAAGGGCAGACAATCATTTCGCGCCTTTTTTCCTGAGTTACCTGTGCAGACGCCATACCATGGCAAGCATGGAGCCCGCTCAGGTAACCGTCACCCTATGTCTCCTGGGTGCTGGCAGACGCGGTACGGCATTGCTACACAGTAGCAGCAACCCCTTGCCTTGTGGCAGCAGACGGTACAGTACGACTGGTAGCCGTCATCGTCATGTCTGAGGTGCTCCTGGTCGCCTCTGTGAGGTCGATCAGGAGCGCCTGGGCAGACATGGGCACAGGGACTAAATTTGGAGTGACTTGACCAGGTCATTCTCTTTAGTCCTGCAGTCAGTCCTATTGAACCGTCTTATGGTGAGCGGGCAGGCGATACGGACTGCTAGCAGTCGTGCTGTACCATCTTCTGCCGAGCAGTCATGAGATGTGGATGGCATGCAGTCCGTCTGCTGCCAGCCAAAGATGTAAAAGATAGATGGAGTGGGTCAAAACAAGAAATAGACCAGATTTGTTTTGTACTCATTTGCTTCCCCCCCCTCCCCTGTCTAGGGGACTCATTCTTCTAGATCACACTGCAGTCAAGGTGCAGCGAGGTAAATCTAGCCATGTATCAATCAGAGGCCAGGCTAACCTTCTTGCTCCAATAAGGACAATAACTTAGGTGCACCATTTCTTATTGGAACCCTCTGTGAAGTCCTGCCTGAAATACTCCTTGATGTAAAGCCACCCCCTTTGTTGATTTTAGCTCCCTGAAGCCAACCCTGTAAGCGCCCCTCCCAGCGTCAGAGCAATGGCAAACAATCGGGCATCTGAGAGTGCTGTCCAGAGCAGTCACAATGGAGCGCTCTGATGGGGCTAAAACATTGTCGCGGGTGGTTCTGGGTACGTGTCGTCAGGCCCCCGTTCCCTCCCTCCCTCCGTGAAAGCAAGGGCAGACAATCATTTCGCGCCTTTTTTCCTGAGTTACCTGTGCAGACGCCATACCACAGCAAGCATGGAGCCCGCTCAGGTAACCGTCACCCTATGTCTCCTGGGTGCTGGCAGACGCGGTACGGCTTTGCTGCACAGTAGCAGCAACCCCTTGCCTTCTGGCAGCAGACGGTGCAATACGACTGGTAGTCGTCCTCATCGTGTCCGAGGTGCTCCTGGCCGCGTCGGCTGGGAGCGCCTGGGCAGACATGGGCGCAGGGACTAAATTTGGAGTGACTTGACCAGGTCATTCTCTTTAGTCCTGCAGTCAGTCCTATTGAACCATCTTATGGTGAGCAGGCAGGCGATACGGACTGCTAGCAGTCGTACTGTACCATCTTCTGCCAGGCAGGCAAGAGATGAGGATTGCTAGCAGTCGTATTGCACCATCTTCTGCCAGGCAGGCAAGAGATGGGGATGGCTAGCAGGCGTACTGTACCATCTTCTGCCAAGCAGCCATGAGATGTGGATGGCATGCAGTCCTTCTGCACCGTCTGCTGCCAGCCAAAGATGTAAAAGATAGATGGAGTGGGTCAAAACAAGAAATAGACCAGATTTGTTTTGTACTCATTTGCCTCCTCCCCTGTCTAGGGGACTCATTCCTCTAGGTCACACTGCAGTCACTCACAGAGAAGGTGCAGCGAGGTAAATCTAGCCATGTATCAATCAGAGGCCAGGCTAACCTCCTTGTTCCAATAACAACGATAACTTAGGTGCACCATTTCTTATTGGAACCCTCCGTGCAGTCCTGCCTGAAATACTCCTTGATGTACAGGCACCCCCTTTGTTGATTTTAGCTCCCTGAAGCCAACCCTGTAAGCCGTGTCGTCAGTCGCCCCTCCCTCCGTCAGAGCAACGGCAGACAATCGTTCCGCGCCTTTTTTCTGTGCGGACGCCATACCACGGCAAGCATGGAGCCCGCTCAGCTCACTTTGGCAATTAGGAGCACATTAACCACCACACGCATTATTCAGCAGTATATGCAGCACCAGAACCTGGCAACGCGATACCGGGCGAGGAGGCGACGTCAGCGCGGTCCCGTGAGTGATCAGGACATGGACACAGATTTCTCTGAAAGCATGGGCCCTGCCAATGCATGCATCATGGTGCTAATGGGGCAGGTTCATGCTGTGGAACGCCGATTCTGGGCTCGGGAAACAAGCACAGACTGGTGGGACCGCATAGTGTTGCAGGTCTGGGACGATTCCCAGTGGCTACGAAACTTTCGCATGCGTAAGGGCACTTTCATGGAACTTTGTGACTTGCTTTCCCCTGTCCTGAAGCGCATGAATACCAAGATGAGAGCAGCCCTCACAGTTGAGAAGCGAGTGGCGATAGCCCTGTGGAAGCTTGCAACGCCAGACAGCTACCGGTCAGTTGGGAATCAATTTGGAGTGGGCAAATCTACTGTGGGGGCTGCTGTGATGCAAGTAGCCCACGCAATCAAAGATCTGCTGATATCAAGGGTAGTGACCCTGGGAAATGTGCAGGTCATAGTGGATGGCTTTGCTGCAATGGGATTCCCTAACTGTGGTGGGGCTATAGATGGAACCCATATCCCTATCTTGGCACCGGAGCACCAAGCCGCCGAGTACATAAACCGCAAGGGGTACTTTTCAATAGTGCTGCAAGCTCTGGTGGATCACAAGGGACGTTTCACCAACATCAACGTGGGATGGCCGGGAAAGGTGCATGATGCTCGCATCTTCAGGAACTCTGGTCTGTTTCAAAAGCTGCAGGAAGGGACTTTATTCCCAGACCAGAAAATAACTGTTGGGGATGTTGAAATGCCTATATGTATCCTTGGGGACCCAGCCTACCCCTTAATGCCATGGCTCATGAAGCCGTACACAGGCAGCCTGGACAGTGGTCAGGAGCTGTTCAACTACAGGCTGAGCAAGTGCAGAATGGTGGTAGAATGTGCATTTGGACGTTTAAAGGCGCGCTGGCGCAGTTTATTGACTCGCTTAGACCTCAGCGAAACCAATATTCCCACTGTTATTACTGCTTGCTGTGTGCTCCACAATATCTGTGAGAGTAAGGGGGAGACGTTTATGGCGGGGTGGGAGGTTGAGGCAAATCGCCTGGCTGCTGGTTACGCGCAGCCAGACACCAGGGCGGTTAGAAGAGCACAGGAGGGCGCGGTACGCATCAGAGAAGCTTTGAAAAACAGTTTCATGACTGGCCAGGCTACGGTGTAAAAGTTCTGTTTGTTTCTCCTTGATGAACCCCCCCGCCCCTTGGTTCACTCTACTTCCCTGTAAGCTAACCACCCTCCCCTCCTCCCTTTAATCATTGCTTGCAGAGCCAATAAAGTCATTGCTGCTTCACAGTCATGCATTCGTTATTCATTCATCACACAAATAGGGGGATGACTACCAAGGTATCCCAGGAGGGGTGGTGGAGGAGGGAAGGAAAATGCCACACAGCACTTTAAGCACAGCACTTTAAAAGTTTACAACTTTAAAATTTATTGAATGACAGCCTTCTTTTTTTTGGGCAATCCTCTGTGGGGGAGTGGCTGGTTGGCCGGAGGCCTCCCCACCGTGTTCTTGGGCGTCTGGGTGTGGAGGCTATGGAACTTGGGGAGGAGGGCGGTTGGTTACAGAGGGGCTGCAGTGGCAGTCTGTGCTCCAGCTGCCTTTGCTGCAGCTCAACCATACACTGGAGCATACTGGTTTGGTCCTGCAGCAGCCTCAGCATTGAATCCTGCCTCCTCTCATCACGCTGCCGCCACCTTTGAGCTTCAGCCCTGTCTTCAGCCCGCCACTTACTCTCTTCAGCCCGCCACTTACTCTCTTCAGCCCTCCACCTCTCCTCCCGGTCATTTTGTGCTTTCCTGCACTCTGACATTATTTGCCTCCACGCATTCGTCTGTGCTCTGTCAGTGTGGGAGGACAGCATGAGCTCGGAGAACATTTCATCGCGAGTGCGTTTTTTTTTCTTTCTAAGCTTCACTAGCCTCTGGGAAGGAGAAGATCCTGTGATCATTGAAACACATGCAGCTGGTGGAGAAAAAAAAAGGGACAGCGGTATTTAAAAAGACACATTTTATAAAACAGTGGCTACACTCTTTCAGGGTAAACCTTGAAAGTTAACATTACATACATAGCACATGTGCTTTCGTTACAAGGTCGCATTTTGCCTCCTCCCACCGCGTGAACGGATTTTGGTTGAATGCCAGCAAACATACACTGCAATGCTTTGTTCTACAGTGATTCCCCAGTACGTGTTGCTGGCCTGGAGTGGTAAAGTGTCCTACCATGAAGGACGAAATAAGGCTGCCCTCCCCAGAAACCTTTTGCAAAGGCAGAACCGCAAATGCCAGGGCAAAGTAATCCTTTCACATGCTTGCTTTTAAACCATGTATAGCATTTTAAAAGGTACACTCACCAGAGGTCCCTTCTCCGCCTGCTGAGTCCAGGAGGCAGCCTTGGGTGGGTTCGGGGGGTACTGGCTCCAGGTCTAGGGTGAGAAACAGTTCCTGGCTGTCGGGAAAACCGGTTTCTCCGCTTGCTTGCTGTGAGCTATCTACAACCTCCTCCTCATCATCTTCTTCGTCCCCAAAACCTACTTCTGTATTGCCTCCATCTCCATTGAAGGAGTCAAACAACACGGCTGGGGTAGTGGTGGCTGAACCCCCTAAAATGGCATGCAGCTCATCATAGAAGCGGCATGTTTGGGGCTCTGACCCAGAGCGGCCGTTCGCCTCTCTGGTTTTCTGGTAGGCTTGCCTCAGCTCCTTCAGTTTCACGCGGCACTGCTTCGGGTCCCTGTTATGGCCTCTGTCCTTCATGCCCTGGGAGATTTTCAGAAAGGTTTTGGCATTTCGAAAACTGGAACGGAGTTCTGATAGCACGGATTCCTCTCCCCAAACAGCGATCAGATCCCGTACCTCCCGTTCAGTCCATGCTGGAGCTCTTTTGCGATTCTGGGACTCCATCATGGTCACCTCTGCTGATGAGCTCTGCATGGTCACCTGCAGCTTGCCACGCTGGCCAAACAGGAAATGAGATTCAAAAGTTCGCGGTTCTTTTCCTGTCTACCTGGCCAGTGCATCTGAGTTGAGAGCGCTGTCCAGAGCGGTCAGAATGGAGCACTCTGGGATAGCTCCCGGAGGCCAATACCATCGAATTGTGTCCACAGTACCCCAAATTCGAGCCGGCAAGGTCGATTTAAGCGCTAATCCACTTGTCAGGGGTGGAGTAAGGAAATCGATTTTAAGAGCCCTTTAAGTCGAAATAAAGGGCTTCATTGTGTGGACGGGTGCAGGTTTAAATCGATTTAACGCTGCTAAATTCGATCTAAAGTCCTAGTGTAGACCAGGGCTTTTTGTCCTATGACTGCAGGTGTTAATGGGACACTACCTTGAATGGTCCCTTACAATATATGCTAACTAATCTGTTCCACCTTGCCTTTAGCTATGAGCTCAGATTACCTTTCCTAGATCTGAAGAAGAGGTCTGTGTGGCTCGAAATCTTGTCTCTCTCACCAACAGAGGTTGTTCTAATAAAAGACATTACCTCACCCACCTTGTATCATGAATCCAAATGTAATTCATTCATAGATTTAAGGCTGGAAGGGACCATCAGATCATCTAGTCTGACCTCCTGCATGACACAAACCAGAGTATTTCACCCAGTTACCCCGGTATTGAGTCCAGTACTCTGTGTTCAGCAGATCTTTCAGAAAGACGTCCCGTCTTGGTCCGAAGACATCAAGAGATGGAGAATCCATCACTTCCCTTGGTAGTCTGTTGCAGTGGTGGAAGTTCTAATTTGAGTAATGGTTTTCTTGAAACTGTAAATCAAAATAAAATGGAAAACTCCTTAATATCTCCATTCAGTGAAAAAAATCTTAAATAATGTATTTATCCATTTGTTTTATTTTAGGGAAACTTCTTGAAAATATCAGTAAGTTTCATTCCCTTCCTCCAATATCACCTCATATGTGAAGTTGTGTGCAGTTAAGTTTTTAATTTAAGGGACAAGGTCAACTGAAAAATCACAGGTAACGTCAATAACTTATTAACAGTAATCCCCACGCTATGTTATGGGAAGTCATAATGCAACCAGGATTTTAAAATACTTTGAAGGACTGACTTTCCCTCATTCCTGAATAGCTCATACTCCCGGTGAAACTGAAGGGAGTAGCAGCAAAGCGTCCTGTGGCACCATACAGACTATCAGACGTACTGGAGTATGAGCTTTCGTGGGTGAACACCCACTTCCCACGAAAGCTCATGCTCCAGTACGTCTGATAGTCTGTAAGGTGCCACAGGACGCTTTGCCGCTTTTACAGATCCAGACTAACACGGCTCCCCCTCTGAAGCTTGAAGGGAGGAGGAGGTTCCCAAAGAATGAAGGTTTACAAAGACTAGTAAGCAGTAAGAATACCGAGCTCTTCTGTAAAGAAACTTCATCGGTAGATCTCAAAGCACTTTAGAGATCATGATCATGAAACTGAGGCACAGAAGGGGCAACTAACATGCCCAGGTCTCCCAGCAGGCCAGTGGCAGAACCATGATTAGAACTCATGTCACCTGAGTCCCCGTGCTGTGTCTGCTGGGCCACACTGCCTCTCTAGCAGTAATTAGTGATCGGGCCTAAACATATTGCACCATTCCAAACGGTAAACCTTTGACGGTAACGCTCCAGTCCTTCAGACACTTGTGTTCGTGAGAAATTTTTCTTACATGCCTAAGTGTTTTCAGGCCCGGGAAACCATAATGCACTTTTCACCTGCAAGGATTTGTCTACATCAGAAGCACTTTCCGGGTCTAGGAATCCCAGTAGATCACAGGGGGAAAGTGCGGATGGGGCCTGTGCCAGCAAAGCCGTGCTTTGTATGATATAGTAAAGCCACCCCCACGAGCGAAACAAGCAATATCGGTCATGGCACGGTTTGCCGTTATAACTGGATCTCCACAGCACAGCCCTGTCAGCCAGGGATCACACCGCCCCACAAGGGCAGTGGGTATAATAGGCCAGGGAAGGCTAAAGCCTTCCCAAACAGGATGCAGGGCACCCCCCTTTGGAGCTGCCTGGCTGCCTTTGGAGCATTGCCCCTGAAAGGGCCCTGGCCCATGGCCCTGCCCACACTCCACCCTGAGACCCCACTCCTGCATTCCCCCATGACCCCCTACCCACACTGCTCCTCTTCCTGCCCTGCCTCTTACCCCATGGCCCCTCCACCCACCACTCATGCTTCTCCACCCCTTTCTCCTGTGGCCCCCTCACCTGCCTTTTGTGACTCTTCACCACTTCCCCCACATTCCCCACCTGCCTCTCACGCTTCTCTGTCCCTTCCCCGGCACCCCCCACCCCTGCCTCTCACACCTCTCTGCCCCTTCCCCCACATCCCCACCCCTTTCCCCAGGCCCCACTGCCTGCTTCTCGCGCTTCTCCACTCCTGTCCCGTGATTCCCCCGCCACCCTCTTGCGACTCTGCACCCCCGGAGAGGCAGAGAGACACCGGTGACAGGACGGGGGCCCTTGGGTGAGGGGGCAGAGCAGCACGGGTGGCAGGACCCCTCGGGTGGAGAGGTGTGGGTGGTGGGAGCAGGGCCTGGGGTGGAGTGGGGGTGGAGTATAGGCAGGGCCTCAGGGGAAGGAGGCTGAGCAGGCTGGGCTCGGGGGGGCAGGTGTCGTGGCCACAGTCCAGGTGCCAGTGGCCCCTCCCATCTCTCGGGAGCTTCCAGCTCTCAGGCTTAGCCTCCCCAAATGTGGGAGTCACTTACCACCCATGCCTCCCCACCTAGGTGGCAACTCCGTGGGTGCTCTGGGGCTGGTGCACCCATGGAAAAAAATCGTGGATGCTCAGCACCCACCAGCAGCTCCCCAATCAGCACCCCCCCGCCTTCCCCTAGTGCCTCCCACTTGCTGGGGTCAGCTGTTCAGCGGCGTGCAGGAGGGGCTGCGGGGAGGGAGTGGCGCAGGGACAGGAAGAGGCAGGGGGAGGGGGAAGAATAGGGTGGGAAGAGATGTGACAGGGGAGCGGGGTGGGACGAGGCAGGGCAGGAGTGGGGATTGGTGGGGGTGGAGCATGGGGCACGGCAGGGGTCGAGCAACCCAGGGAACGCAGGAACTCGGCGCCTCTGTCTCCCCACGTGCCTGGCTGACGTCGCTATGCCAACAGGCGTCTGTGGTGTAGATCTGCTCTTACTGCCCTACCAAGGAAATATGACCAGAGGCCCTGATCCTGCAGACACCTATCTTCACTGCTGTGCATTGTGCCCTGGAAATCGACAGTAATTCCGGCGCCCAGGGTACAGAGACTTAAGCACGTACTGAGCTTTCGTCTCGTTGTCCTGTTCAAGTCAGCGGCTCTTTACAGGGTTACAGCCAACTGCCCATTTGGGATTGGGGTCAAAGTAGATTAATTAGAGTGCTTATAATGAAAGCTGACCTTGAGATCCATAGCCTTGAGAAACAAAGCTCTTGATAGGCTTTCATTTACTGATCTAGTTCTTTCCCTTTTTTTTCAAGGTGATCTTCAAGAAGAAATTAGTAAGTTATAACCTCCTCTAATGCAATGGTTTGTATGGAGTTGCATCCTAGGCTGTGTCTACACTGGCAATTGAACGACAAAACTTTTGTTGTTCAGAGGTGTTAACCCCCTTCCCCCCCCAAAAGACAAAAGTTTTGCCATGACAAGTGCCAGTGTGAACAGAACGTTGTTGGCAGAAGCACTCTCCTGCCAACAAAGCGAACGCTGCTCATTGGGGGTGGGAGTATTTTGTCGGCAAAAGAGCCAACAAACAGCGGCTACGCTGCCCGACTTTTAGCAACAGGGCTTTGCCGACAGTCGTGTCGCTAAAAGCTGCGTAGTGTAGACAAAGACCTCGTAAGTACTGTAGGCTTCAGTCACCGGTACGGAAATGACATGACACCCCAGGCTTTGTGAATAAATGTAAAGTCTGGGATTTTCAAAAGATCCGAAGGCAGTTAGGCACCCACTTTCCACTGAATGTCAATGAAACTTGGGGCCCTTACACACTTAACCTGCTTGGAAAATCCAAGCCCAAATCAACTCTTTGGAACAGCGTCTGTCTTTATTCTGTGTTTGTACAGCACCTACCACAACGGGGTCTTGACCCAGGGCTGGAGCTCCTCTGAACTACCCAATGCAAATAATAAATAACTAATAGAAGTGCTGGCTCCCATTTTCAGCTGTGGCCAGAGGAGGACATAAAAGAGCAAGTTACGGCTCCCTGACTCTGGGACCAGTCCTGCAGACCCAGCACAGACATAATCTGTGTCACTCTGGTCATTTTCCAGCCCCAGCACACCTTCTTCCCCAGAGGCTGCTGAGGGGGTGGTTCAGAAGTTGAGTACACCAGCTCTGGGCCTGCTAGGGACTCCATCACACCAGGGAAGCCTTCAGCTTGGGACATCCAATTGCTTTTTAGTCTAGACGTCAAAAGGGCCCACAAAGTAGCAGAAAATCCAGTCCCCTGCCTCAGCCACATCATTATTAATTATTGTTATAAAAATGCTAGAATGTGTTGCCCAAGTTGTAATCTTCGGCATAAGGCGTTCAGCTTGGCTGGGGTGGTTTTTTGTTTTGTTTTTTTGAGGGGGGATTGTAAATTCACTGAAATATGTTTTTTAGGGTACTGAAACTATTTGCAAATTTGGGTTGAATTCACTGAATAATTTCAACTGAAAACACTTAAGAATTCAGAAATGGTAAAATGGTTTGTTTCAAAAATGTGAATTCAAATCAATATTTCATTTAGAGAGTGTCAATTTGAATCAATATTTTGTTTCAAAATAGCCATTCAGATTGATATTCTAAACATTTTGTTCAACCAAACTGTTTTGTTTTTTTCATTTCTCATTTTGTGAAGGAAAAAACAAACTGAAACAACAAAAGTGTGTGTGTGTGTGGGGGGGGGCAACGTTCAGTTTGGCCACCGAACAGAAAAATCAACAATTCACTGAGCTACACCGCTGCTGACAGCTCTGATTCTATTAACCAGAAAAGTAGAAAACAAGCCATAGCCTCAAATTGTTAGTAAAGTATTAGTGATTTCAAGGCCTACTTTTCATTCCTTCTGTGTGCAGAACTCCCAGAGTAGTGAACAGGAGTTTGGGATGCACAAAAAATGGAAAAAAGATCAGTAACAAGTGAGCAGACAAAACCGTCTTGCACCCATCAAACCGGTAACCCTTCCAAAATAATTTCCAGAGCCCAGCCCCACACAGGATCACACGTATGAATAATGCTCTTCCGGTGCATAAAGATTTGCAAAATTGGGCACAACTAACACAGGTCTGACCTGTAACCCGAGGGTGCCTACTGGGAGACATATACGGTAATAAGAAAGAATAATTTTGTGCTTGTAATGAAAACGGTCTTTCATATCTGTAGGCACCTGGACAGGAGCACGACATTTGTATTTATTTTTATCTGTTTTGTTTTTTCTTCTTTCCTTAGGGAGATTGCAGGCAGAAATCGGTAAGTTAGCATTTTCCTCGTATTCCCTTTTGAACATAGTCATCTCATATGAAGAATTTTAACTCTATTCTCCAGCACAATCCCCCTCCCTCCCCAAGGTTCACTATGCACTAAGGTCACCAAAAGGCAATGGGAGAAACATGAAAAGGAACAGAAATAAAGGTTTCCAATAGAAACTCTGACGCTGTTTTATTGTTCGCTGTAGCATCCAAGTGATTATAGGCCGAGGCCCCAATTCAACGTAGCACCTAAGCAAGTGTTTATCTTGAAACACATGCTTAAGTGCTTTCCTGAATTGGGGCCATAACATAATAGCGTTGTGGCAGACAAGGGACCGTCTAAACCTATTAGGGTGGCATTATCAAAAACACCCAGGACTGGCCTAAATTTGCTCGTACTGAAGTCAATGGTGAAACTCCCACTAACTTCAGTGGGAACAGAGCTAGGAAAATACTACCCTTAATCTTTATAGTAAAAGCAACAGCACGAATAAAGACCAAGAGAATTGTAGAAATGCAGAATTGGAAGGGACCTCAAGAGGTCTTCTAGTCCTGCCACTTCCCCCCATCCTGCCTTGGTACATGTGGGTGAAGCATACCTAGACCATCCCTGAAGGTGCCTGTCTGATCTGTTCTTAAAAACCTCCAGTGATAGAGATTTCACAACCTCCCTAGCTAGAGAAGCAAATAAATATTGAAGGTTCAAGTCATATCAACAAACTATTCCCATGTTAGGATTTGATCCTGCAGTCTTTGCACTCTCGATTGCTAGTGAAGCCAACAGGAGATTAGGGTCTGTGAAGCAGAATTGGCCTGAATCCTACAAATAATTCAGAGCTCTAAACCTTTGAAAGGATCGATCTGTATGTGTAGTGAATCCAGAAGTGTAAAGCAACATGAAAGAAAAATGAAAAGGAGTACTTGTGGCACCTTAGAGACTAACCAATTTATTTGAGCATAAGCTTTCGTGAGCTACAGCTCACTTCATCGGATGCATACTGTGGAAAGTACAGAAGATCTTTTTATACACACAAACCATGAAAAAATGGGTGTTTACCACTACAAAAGGTTTTCATTTGTATTTGTTTTTGTTTTATTTTAGGGAAACACCTTGAAAATATCAGTAAGTTCTATTTTTCTTCTAATGAAATATCTAACATGAAGTTT
Organism: Caretta caretta; assembly: GCF_965140235.1. Taxonomy (NCBI): domain Eukaryota; kingdom Metazoa; phylum Chordata; order Testudines; family Cheloniidae; genus Caretta; species Caretta caretta. Next base: position 80,728,475 of record NC_134216.1, read on the forward strand.
TAGGCAGCAAAGAAAAATCCCATGTAATGACAATTGAACCCAGATATTGCAAAGACATAAGCCAATATGTAACTTTATGCAATTCAGTGGGACTCTTACACGTGAATAAGTGTTTGCAGGATCAGGCCTAAATCTGGATGCACTCAGATAAAATATTACAAGCTTCTAATTATTTATGTGGATTTCTTTCTCTCTCTTTTTAGGTGAACTCCATGAAGAAATTAGTAAGTTATATTTCCCGCAGTTGAAACTTTTTTGTAGGGTGTTACTTTCCATTATAACATAATTTTCTTTTTCTACCCTCAAAGTTCCTGCAGCTTTAGATTAGACATACAGTGAATGATCTGATGTAAAAAGGCAATGTGAGAACATGTTTAAGTGACTAGAAGTCATGGTACTGACTCAACCCTGGTCTACACGGGTGGGGGCGGGGGATCAATCTGAGTTACACAACTTCAGCTATGTGAATAACGGAGCTGACGTCGACGTACTTAGATCTACCCACTGCGGTGTCTCCACGGCGGTGAGTCGACGGCTGCCGCTCACGGCGCTGGAGTTCTGGAGTCGATGGGAGACTCGGGGGTCGATTTATCGCACCTAGGCTAGACGCAATAAATCGGTCGCTGCCCGCCGATCCAGTGGGTAGTGTAGACATACCCTCAGCATGCTGACTGAGAGTGGCCGCAGCAGAAGATGGAGAGGACTCAGTAATGGCTCCCTGGCCAGTTCGACACAGACCCCAGCCTTACTGTCGAGTAGCCTAGAGGGGTGGAATTTTTTAACCAATTTTATTTTTAGGGGGGAAAAGAGGAAATTCAGTGACATCAAAATGTTTTGAGAATTCATGTTGAATTTGCCAAATTGTTTTGGTGTAAAAAATCTGAAGAGATTGAAATGTTTTGGTTTCACGTTTTCAAAATGCAACATTGAGTTTTTGATTCAAAATGACTTTTTGTTTTGAAAATTCCTTTATTTTATTTTTTTTAAGAAAATGCTTGAAATCAGAGCAAGGCGTTTCACTTCAGGTCAAACAAAGTATCTTGGTCAACCTGGAACTAATTTTTTACTGACCTTTTCAGTCACTGAGAACAACTAAATAAAAAATCTTTGTGGTTCAACCTGAAATGCGCCTTCCCCGCCAACTATTTGGAATTGCAGAGATCTGAGAAACCTGTTATTCGCCCAGCTTTTGATTACAGCAGCTGCTGGGCTATTCTAATCCATACCACCTGGCTGCAGCTGCTCTATGGCTTCTCGCCAGGCAGATGTTACCAGCGGGCCGTGCTTTCTAGCCACCCCCCTTCTGACTTGTTGCGTGGCCCCATTGTGGTGGGCTGCAGGGCGGCTGTGCAGAAGCTGGCCATGCTAGTTCAAAGCCTGTTAGGGACTTGCCCATGCTGGGGAAGACATCAGCCGCTTCCTGGCCCCTTTGAGCAACTCACATGATAGGTTTCAGAGTAGCAGCCGTGTTAGTCTGTATTCATAAAAAGAAAAGGAGGACTTGTGGCACCTTAGAGACTAACCAATTTATTTGAGCATAAGCTTTCGTGAGCTCCAGCTCACTTCATCGGATGCATGCAGTGGAAAATACAGTATGACAATTTTATATACACAGAGAACATGAAACAATGGGTGTTACCATACTCACTGTAACAAGAGCGATCAGTTAAGGTGAGCTATTACCAGCGGGGGTGGGGGGGGAAACAAAACTTTTGCAGTGATAATCAAAATGGGCCATTTCCAGCAGTTGACAAGAATGTGTGAGGAACAGTGTGGGATGGGGGGGGGGGGATAAACACGGGGAAATAGTTTTACTTTGTGTAATGATACATCCACTCCCAGTCTTTATTCAAGCCTAATTTAATGGTGTCCAGTTTGCAAATTAATTCCAATTGAGCAGTCTCTCGTTGGAGTCTGTTTTTGAAGTTTTTTTGTTGTAATATTGCGACTTTCAATCTGTAATCAAGTGACCAGAGAGATTGAAGTGTTCTCCGACTGGTTTGTGAATGTTATAATTCTTGACGTCTGATTTGTGTCCATTTATTCTTTTACGTAGAGACTGGTTTGTACATGGCAGAGGGGCATTGCTGGCACATGATGGCATATATCACATTGGTGGATGTGCAGGTGAAGGAGCCTCTGATCATGTGGCTGATGTTATTAGGCCCTGTGATGGTGTCCCCTGAATAGATATGTGGGCACAGTTGGCAATGGGCTTTGTTGCAAGGATAGGTTCCTGGGTTAGTGGTTCTGTTGTGTGGTGTGTAGTTGCTGGTGAGTATTTGCTTCAGGTTGGGGGGCTGTCTGTAAGCAAGGGCTGGCCTGTCTCCCAAGATCTGTGAGAGTGATGGGTCGTCCTTCAGGATAGGTTGTAGATCCTTGATGATGCGATGGAGAGGTTTTAGTTGGGGGCTGAAGGTGACGGCTAGTGGCGTTCTGTTACTTTCTTTGTTGGGCCTGTCCTGTAGTAGGTGACTTTTGGGTACTCTTCTGGCCCTGTCAATCTGTTTCTTCACTTCACCAGGTGGGTATTGTAGTTGTAAGAATGCTTGATAGAGATCTTGTAGGTGTTTGTCTCTGTCTGAGGGGTTGGAGCAAATGTGGTTGTATCTTAGGGCTTGGCTGTAGACAATGGATCGTGTGCTGTGGTCTGGATGAAAGCTGGAGGCATGTAGGTAGTTATAGCAGTCAGTAGGTTTCTGGTATAGGGTGGCAACTATGGTGACAGAAGGAGGGGAAAGGATATAATGGAGAGATGTGCCATATTAGAAGAAAGTTAAACCAATCTATATTAAGGATAAGGAAAGTAGACATGACATGAAGGTCTAGATTGCATGATAAATGTCTCCCCTACCTCAGCCATATCAGCATTAGTCCCCAGATGCTATGATACTGTTATTTGGAGTACTGTGTCCAGGATGTGGACAAATTGGAGAGAGTCCAGCGGAGGGCAACAAAAATGACTAGGGGGCTGGGGCACGTGACTTACAAGGAGCAGCTGAGAGAACTGGGGTTATTTAGTCTGCAGAAGAGAAGAGTGAGGGGGGATTTGATAGCAGCCTTCAACTGCCTGAAGGGGGTTCCAAAGAGGATGGAGCTCGGCTGTTCTCAGTGGTGGCAGAAGTGGCTACACCTTGGAAGAGAGAGAGGGAATTCTGGTGACAGAAGGAGGGGAAAGGATATAATGGAGAGATGTGCCATATTAGAAGAAAGTTAAACCAATCCATATTAAGGATAAGGAAAGAAGAAAGTCTAAAGACTGAGTTATAGAACTGAATGAATATTAATTGTTCATGTGGTGTTAGCCGTTATCATTTTAGGGCTTACTCTTGCAATCTCTGTACGCCTCAGGCTCCCAGAAGCAGAACTGGGCCCCACTTCTAGACACAATTCAAAACTGTAAACCTTTGAATTTTTAGTTTCACTTGTAACCAGAAAATCCACAATATGGATAGAAATGTAATTAATGATTATCTGGACACTAGGAATCAATATAAAATGGAGAAAAAATATTTAAACCTTTGTTCATTGAAAAAACTCTTAAATAGTTTGTATTTATTTCTGTTTGCTTTATTTCAGGGGCACATCTTGAAAATATTAGTAAGTTCAATTTTTCTCCCAATCTAATCTCTCATATGAAGTTGTACGCGGTTAAATTGTTGTTGTTTTTAATTAAAGGAATAATGTCAATTTGAAAATCAAATGCACTAACTTTGGCCACAATTCAGAGGGCACAGCAGATCAGTCATTTGCAGGATTGGGGTCTTTGTAATAAATCATTGTCTACAAAATGGTATGTCAGAATAAAAACCAGACTTTGATAATAATGTTAAGGTCTGACCTTTCATTTCTTGCACGCAAACCACTCCCAGTGCAATCAAAGGGTACTGGGCTGTGAGGAATAGTAATCAAAATATTCTGAATTTTGATTTTCCATCATCATCATTTTTATTTCCAATGACCAAAAAGGGGCAGGGAAAATGTCAACCAAATTGTCACTTACCCTCCCCCCACAAACACAAGCTATTTTCCCACCAGCTCTAACAATTAATAATCAGACCTAAAGACACTTTGCTCTGCAAAACTGTAAATCTTTAAAAAATTATATTGGAGCTCTGAGCCAACACGTTCTTAAACTTATGCTTCATTTTCAGCACACAGGTGGCCTTGTTGAAGTCAATGGGAGTGCTCACATGCTTAAAATTACGTACGAGCCTCACTCTTTGTATCATCAGTGCCTAAGAGTCCAAGCCTGCAAATACTTACATGCATGAGTAACTTTATGCATGTGCCTGAGTGCTGGTCAGATTGGGTGTTTATAATGCATTGTTGACCTGTAATCTTAGCTCCTGATCCTGAGTTTGGAGCCATGCGAGTGAACTGTTGAATTCAGCCCCCCTGATTTCAGTGTAGATTCAGGTCTTTAGAATACCATGGGAAGGTAGATATTAATAGCAATGAACAGCCATGATCCTTCTGCATTATACAACCCACTGGTGAATGTGTTACAGGCCTGCCTGCGTACTGCTCTACATACAATATGAGTCTGCTACAGACCCTTGCTAAATCTACAGCAATTTGGTCTTTTTGTTAGCTCTGGAGGTCCCCAGTTAAATGCCTGGTGCATCAAACAGTATGGTGGCCATCACACTTGCATATGGTTAACTTTAAGTATGTGATTAGTTCCACTGAAATAATTCAAGGCCTATGTACGTGAGCTGAATGACTATAACGAAAAGTGATCTTTAAATTTCCAAACATTGTAAGAGAATTTTTAATTGCCTTTTCCTTTTCTTTTTATTTAAGGTGAACTGAATGAAAAAATTAGTAAGTGATATTTTCTCATTTTTGTATGGATTGCATCTTCTCGTGACATTTTCCATCTACTTTTCTCCCCAGACAGGAACTGCAGGCTGAATTCAAACACACAACAAATGATTTGTCACCAAGAAAGATTGTGAGATAGTGATTAAAACTAAGGGTATTGAATAGATATGCTGGTCCAGATTCTCAGCCACCTAATGAAACAGTGTGACATGCATTCTGAGTTTTGACAAGCTCTAGTCTGGAGTTTTATAGTACTTCCTTATGGAATCACAGAAATGTATAGAAACACTGCGAGTACCAACTCCAGCACACACACGCAGGCCTTGACTTTGTACTAAAGTCCCAGATCAGATACAACATGATAATAACATACAAGACAACAATTTAACACTAAAATGAAGATACAACACTATCTGTAGGTAAGGAGTTTGTCTACAGTGAGCATCAAGTTACATATTTTCACTGCCTACAACCCCTGTCCCACGCTGTGTAGTGGTTGGGTATAGGATGTGGCCTTTAAACCCACTTAGGGCTAGAATAATTGATACTGGAAGATTTCAGAGGTGCTTTATCCATGGTTTGGAAGGGAATCGTTTCCCAAAGACTGATTAAAAAGTCTTGGCCTGAGATGGTTTTGATGAAGGAGTCGGGCTTCATTTATTCTTGGGAGAAAAGCTCGTCCACAATGTCTTTATTTCCGATGTTTTAATTATTGTTACTATTATTATTATTTAGGTGGACTGCAAAGGGAACTTGGTAAGCTTTTTCCCCCCTTCTTTTTTCTGTAATGCATCCTTTTTTATTAATCAGATTCAGCTTAACAATGAACTTATTCACATGAGTGCTCATCTTTATTTGATTTGCTTGGTTTCAGAATGGAGAAAAGCCCTAGTTTGTCCAAGTAAGTAAAGTTTGTATTTAGTTAATGTCCAAATTTCACTTCCTTGAGAGAACCTTGCTCCTATTCTTGGTAGAAATAGTTTAAAACAACACAAAACACAAACAGGAAATAACGCAATAGTTTCTCTGGTTGAAGTTTGAATGGTGAAGGCGGTTCCCCAAGTGAGCTGTAGAGCTGGGGAATCTTCCTTTGGGAACACAGAGAGGAGTGAATTAACATTTTTCTGGATAATACATGCTCAGGTAGTACTTGAATGGGATGCTGTCCTGATGTTATTCTTTGCACATTCATAGGGGAAGGACAGTCCAGCGGCTAGGGTGTTAACCTAGAATTCTGAAGGCCTCAGTTCAGATCCCGTCTCCTGTGTGACATTGGGCAAATCACTTAATTTCTTTTTTTGCCAGAAGCTGGGACTGGGTGACGGGGGATGGATCACTGGATGATTCCTGTCTGTTCATTCCCTCTGGGGCACCTGGCACTGGCCGCTGTCGGAAGACAGGACACTGGGCTAGATGGACCTTGGGTCTAGCCCAGTCTGGTCATTCTTATGGCCATTGCATTACATGTATAAACAGTATATTCCTGACAGTGCGATGCCTCTAACCAGAGAATGGCTAAATCCTTAGTCTCCTCCTGAATATATATATATATATATGGATGAACCATAGCCTAGCTCCTTAAGTATATTGTAAAATTAACTTCCAGAGCAGAGGGTCAAATTATGTCACTGAATCTAGCAAACTGATTTACATTTTCAGTAATTGTGAATACAGTGGGGCAGATGGCTCAGACATGTCCAGTGTTTCTCAGGACATCGTGCATGATTCACTGAACTTTTTTCATTTCCCTGACTATCTTGCATCTAGTGCTCCTTTCTTTCTGTTCATGCATGAACGCCATGGCCTGCACAGTAAACTGCATGAGCCTCCCTGACAGAGCCAGAGAGACAGGAAAGAAGGCGAGTAAAGGTTATCCTCGGGCAGGAAGGTTAGAAAGAGGAAGAAGGGGGAGGTCAGCATGAAGGAAGAAGAACATTGGAAAAGAATGAAAGAAAGGGAGCCCTGGGGAATGAGGAAGAAAGAAGCAGCTATTTGAAGGGAAGGGATCACATATCAGGGAAAGGCTATGAAGAGGAGAATTAGGAACCTGACTGAGAGAGTCAGGATAGGGGAAGAAAAGGGGAAACATACCTGAAAGAAAATGTATGAGCAAGGAAGTAACAAAGGAAGAGAAGAGAGATCAACAGAACAAAAGCAAGGTGATTCTTAGCCTGAAAACTGATAGGCTAAGTCTGGGCCCAAGGTAGGATTTTTCTATTGAGTTTGAACTCAACAAATCACCCACAAGGTTCTCCCTGCCTGCAGACATTTCCTGCAACATGAAAGAAGATTTCTTCCCTTCCACCCAAATCTCCTCCTATCCTCCTCTCCAAGCCCAATTTCCCCCAGTCTCCATTTTGGCGATGTCCAAAGTGAAATATTACGATTTTTTTATTCAAAAAGACTTTTCATTTCAAATTTCACTTCATTTTTTTTTCAGGTTTAAAAACCCTCAAAAGTGAAACAAAATGTTTTATTCTGTGTCAAACAATATATGTCATTCAACCCAAAACAAACACATTTTAAGATTTTTGGTTGACCCAAAATGATTTTTTTAAATTTATTTTTGGTGTGAACCTAAAAATCAGTTATTTGCACAGTTCTGGGAGAAGAAGACAAAGATGCACAAATGCTTCCCACACGGGTTTCACCTGGTGCTCCATGGGTCTGCTCTTATATACACCCAGTGTTTAACATGTAATGAAAGAGGTTCCAGGGCTCAAGCAGTTTTTTTTTACATTCATAATTGATGCAGCAAGCCCAGAGGTACCAGGGCTACAAACTGCCAAGCCTAGAGATGACAGGGCTCAACGCTGGCATGTCCTGGCACAAATTTAAGCACTGAACACATCCCCTTCCCCACACAGTCCTCCTTATTCCTGATGTATGATTTGATGGAAATTGTCTGTCCTTTTTTATTGTCAGCCATCCTAGTGATCAGGTTATACTGGGAGCTCTGTCTTCAGGGGAAAAGACTAGTTTGTCATTTTTTGTTAAAGTTTGATTCTATGGCAGTCATTTGATGTGCTTAGTGGAGGTGTGTGAATAGCCAATTCTTCAGTTTGCCAGCTGTACTGAAAACAAATACATGCAGGAGAACCTCAGAGTTACAAACACCAGGTTTATGAACTGACGAGTCAACCACAGACCTCATTTGGAACTGGAAGTGCATGATCAGGCAATAAAATAAAATTAAATAAAAAAGCTAATACAGTTCAGTGCTGTGTTAAACATAAACTACTAAAAAAAAAAGGGGGGTTGGGGGGACAGCAGCATTTTTCTTCTGCACAGTAAAATTTCAGAGCTGCATTAAGTCAGCTGAACATTGTAAACGTTTGAAAGGACAACCATTACATTTTTTCAGAGTTATGAAAAACCTCCATTCTTGGGGTGTTCGTAACTCTGAGGTTCTACTGTAAATAAAATGAAAAAATCTTTTCAGGGTGGCTCAAAATGATTTTTTTTTTAAAGAAATTGGGCAAACTGAAAAGTTGAAAAAATCTGGTTGAATGAAACAAATCTTTTGGCCAGAAATGGCTGATTAATCTATAAAGGTTAAAACATCTTTTAAAATAAAATTGAAGCAAATTTCAAAAAGAAAAATCTTTCTGAACCAAAAAGTCAAACTGTTTTGTTTCAAAAATGTGAAAAAGCAGTGTGTCAACTTTTTCAGAGTTTTTTCCCGACCAGAAGAATTCTCTGAATTTTACACAAATTCGTGAAATCTTTCAGTCAGTCCAAATCTACATTTTTCAGAAAAAAAAAATTCCCCCAGCTTCAGTGCTTAGATTGCCAAAGAGAATAAACCATATTAACTACTTTCAAATTTAAACTTTAATCCCCTACATTTTGATGCTGGACACTGGTCTTCATATAGGGTTGTCCTGCTGACTGCTGTGTTGTTGATTGTTTATTTGTTTTCAGCTTTATTTATATAATATTAAAAGCCAGACCTCATCAGCCAATTTTGAAGCTAATATAAGTATTGTAACCGTGGCAAAAATGGGCTATTAAAGGAAACTCAGCTGGGACCTTATCTATAGAGTGAGTTTCACTGGTCCACATTGCTACCATGAACAAACTTTGATAGCTGCATAGATTTCATGACAGCCATGAAATTCTGACTCATTCACAACAAGCATTATCTATACTAACACTGAAATGGGATATTGGCCTTATCCTTTGCCATGCCAGGACCTCACACAAGGTGAGAATTCTCAGTCAGATCTAGCTTCGGGATGGGAGATGGCCTACATTTAATTTCAAATGGAAAAAGTGATACCACCTTCTCAATCCCTTTTCATTCCACCTGGATGCCAAGCTAGAGACACCTGAATCAGCTGTGGGCCACCTATGTCTTCTGTAGTTGAGGATGCAAGTGAGCTTCCATTATAAGCCCTGCTTTCCCTCCAAACTGCATACACAGGAATATCACTAACAATAATCAGAACATGATTGTTAGGGGAACATGGCTTGCAAATTCAACCCATGCATTTGAAGAGTCAAGTAATTCCCAGCTGAGATGACCCCAGAGCCACTGAGCATAGGAAGGTGATGGTAAGGTCAGTTCTGCAGTGATGGCTGCAGTCAGTTCTGCAGCCAAAGGACAGCTGCTTCCCCAACTTTTTACCTTGGAAGTGAGCTAGGTCTACATTGGTACCACTCTGCAGTGACTTACATCGAATGAGAACTGGAGTAACGTCCACGGATGGTTAAAGGATAGAGAGTGTGGGGGGTGTGGTGGATAGGAGAGAAGTTTCCTCTCCTCTGCTGAAAACAGATGATCTCCTCCTTCCTCCTTAGATAATGTCATGAGGAGACCTGGGTGAAAAGTGGATATTTCAGTTCATTGGCAATTTCAAAAAATTGAAGACAAATTTGTTTTGGGTCAGATCAGAAATGAAAATTTGTAGAGAGTTAAAAAAATGATTTAAACAAAATGTTTTATTTTAAGCATTTATAAAGTTTTTTTGCTTTTTTAAAAATAAGATTAAGGGAAATTTGCTTTTTTAAAAATAAGATTAAGGGAAATTTTGAAATGAAAAATTGTTCCCAACCAAAGAAATTAAAATGTTTAGTTTTTAAAATATCAAAACAAAATATTCTGATTTTTTTTAAATATTTTTATTTCTCTTAAACAAACAATTTGGCCAAACTGACGTGGATTTGGAAAATGTTTGTGTTATTGAATCTGAATTTTTCACCAACAAAAGTTTTGGCCTAACAATGTCACCGACTCTAGTTGTGAGAGCGGCCCATTGTGTTTCAATCTACTTTAAGCACTGTTTGTGCTAAACTATCTCTCTGCTTCTTCAACCTGTCCTAATTCCCTTTTCCTGTGGATCGCTTCCCTCTAGTAGAGATGGCCTCTTGGCTGTTATCCCTTTCTACCTGGCCTTGAACTTAAGTTAGGGGTATATCAAATCATGTTATGGTGTGATCTGACTTTAAATATTAGGAAGGAGAAGCACAGCAGGGGTTCTGTCCATGAGAAAGAAACGGGAATAAAATCCCCAGCATTCCTGGGTCTCTGGTCCCAGGGAGAGGCATCTGCAGGAGAGGAAAGAGTCTGCATCTCAGGCCTGGCTCAGATGACCTTTTGCTCTTGTCACTGACCTGTTCCTGCTCGGGTTTGTGACTCTGCCCTGCACTCTGATGAGATCTTGGAGCTCCTCCCCATTCAGAGCTGGGCAAATCCTGGAGGAAGCAGTTGGGGCAGATCAAACCTTCCCCCAGAGATGAGCTCTGTCCAGGGGTGATGGATCCTTCTTCCTAAAACTGATGGGCGGGGGGGGGGGGGCACGAGGCCGCACCCCCCTCCATGGCCCTGCCCCTGCTCCTTCTCTTCCTCCAGAGGCCCTGCCCCCTTGGCCAAGCCAGAAGCTGGGACCTGGGATGGGGAGAGGGGCGAGAGCAGCCCCTGGCCCAAGTCCCCATCCCCTGGGTCCCCACCAAGGCAGGTGGAGGCTCTGCAGCTCCCCACAGTTGCCCGCGTGGCTCTTACCCTGACCCAGATCCAGCTTCCAGCCTGGCCTGGGGGGCCAAAGAGCTGCAACCGGGCCATGGTAAGCGACAGCCGGGCAGCTGCTGCGAAGAGCCACGGACCCTCCATCAGCTTTGGATGGGGGGTCAGCTGGGGGGCAGGGCCATGGGAGGGTCCACGACTCCCCACAGCTGCAGAGGTTCCCCAGGTCGGGCTCCAGCTTCTGGCCTGGCCAGGAGGCGGGCCTTTGGGGGGAGGAGAAGGGGCAGGGGGCCAGGCCCGTGGGGAGTGGGGGGGCCAGGCCCGTGGGGAGTGGGGGGGCCATTCCTGCACCTCTGGCTCTGCCTTTAGCGTCCTGATTCTCCCTCTCTCCACTGCAGCGAATGTGACCATGGATCCAAACACGGCAAACGCCCAGCTCGTTGTGTCTGAGGATCGGAAAAGCGTGAGGCGTGGAATTGCACGGCAGGAGGTGCCGGACAATCCAGAGAGATTCCATTCTTTCTGTTTGCTGGGCTGCGAGAGGTTCACCTTGGGGAAACATTACTGGGAGGTGGAGGTGGGAGATGGGGGATTTTGGGCTGTGGGTGTCGCCAGAGAGTCTATGAGGAGGAAGGGAGGGATCAGATTTAACCCTGAGCAGGGGATCTGGGCTGTGGAGCGGTGTGGGGATCAGTACCGGGCTCTCACCTCCCCTGAGACTCCCATGCCCCTGAATGAGAGGCCTAAGAAGATTGGGGTTTATCTGGACTATGAAGCGGAGTGCGTGGCATTTTATGATACTGGTAATGAGACCCTGATCTTTACTTTCATGTCAGCGTCTTTCACTGGGGAGACAATCCTTCCCTTCTTCTGGGTGGGCATTGGCGTCCTGCTCAAAATCTGCCCCTGAGGCCTGGAGATGGGGAGGTGGAGTCAGGGGTAGCAATATCCCACTGGGGTTCACTCTGGTTGTGGACCAGAAGTGGACTGAACTAGTCATTGTCCCAGGGACAGCTCAGATGGGTTGCAACTCTATGGCTCTATGACACTGCTATGGCTCTAGAGAGGGGCATGGGGGAGACAGAGGAGATGGGGGGTTGAAGGGAGCATAGGCACCGACTCTGTGGGTGCTGCAGGGCTGGAGCACCCATGGGGAAAAATTAGTGAGTGCTCTGCATCCACCAGCAGCCAAGCTCCCATCCCCGCCCCCCCATCTCCTCCTCCTCCCCCTCCCCTGAGGGCGCCGTGTTCCCACTCCTCCGCCTGCCTCCCAGCGCTTGCCACCGCCAAACAGCTGTAACCGGCTCCGGGAGGGAGGGGAAGGAGTGGGAACGTGGTGCACTCAGGGGAGGAGGCGGAGCCGGGGCAGGGATTTGGGGAAGGGGTTGGAATAGGGACGGGAGAGGGCGGGGCCGGGGTGGAGTCGGGGTGGGGCAGGGGCTGAGAGGGGTCGAGCACCCACCGGCGCCAGTAGAAGTCGGCGCCTATGGTAGGGAGAGGAGAAGCTGAAGACTGGAAAGGGGAACATGGGGCTTTTCTGGGGAGGGAGATGCTGGAAGGAAATGGAGAGAGAAAGAAAGGGAAAGGGGATAAGTAAAGAGAGAGGGAATAAAACTGTTAAATATTATGGAAAGTGATTGTGTTATTGGATGGCTTATTAAATCAATCCCTTTGTTCATGAGAAAAGCTATTTTAGGGCCTTATTCTCACAGATTTTGGACACTCTCTTCTCTGCGTTCTGATTATTACATTTAATTGTTTGTAATTCTCACATTTCCTGACTGTAAATATAGCATGTATTTTAAATACTGTTATTTCTGCTTGTTATTTTCTTTTTTCTCTGTTTCTTTCAAACTGTTTGTTTTTTAAAGGAGAGTACCTTTTTTTCCTGCATAAACTCTGGACTGTCTGGTGGGCATCCCAGGTCTGCAGGATGATGTGATCTCACCAGTCTCTGCTTGAGGCCCTGTGCCAGTCTACCTAGGGAATACCAGTAGCTATGCCAGTTATACTGAGCAGCATATGCCAGTGTGATTCTGCCATGCCAGGGTACTCCTTCTCCTGCTTCATCATACAGTCCATCAGGTACCTTTGGTGGGTCAGAAAATTCCTCTGAAATATCCACCAGCACTTCAAGGAAGCTCTGTCCTTTTTCTGATGCAGGAGTGAAAGCGCAAACAAGAGGACTTCTTCAAAAGGTGCCTTCTCCATGTTGCTGGCTCTGGTAGCTGGGCACACTCAGACCAAATCACTCCTTGGCAGTCTGTGTTGGTGGGCTGTTCAAACTTCCTGTAACAAGCAGGGTGGGCGGAGAAGTTTTGCTACACTGAAACATGGTCAAAGGGCCACAGCGGCCACATTTCAGGTGGGTGTTGGGGAATCTGGGATAAGGTTGGTTTGACTCAGGTCTACATGCTGCAGTGTGGACACCAGAGCCCCAGGTTTGACCCTAGGTTAGAAATGTCTTTATGTAGGGTTAAGAAACAGTGTCGATGCTCAAGCCCAGGGTTCTCCAACATGGGCCAGCGGACTCCAGACCCAATAACCCTGGGCTTACATTGCATTGTAGACAATCCCAGAGTGACAGACATGCGTATCTTCATTAGTGTTCGGTGACACAACCACATCAGGAGAAAAAAAAATTCCACGACTATCTTCAAAAACCACACCTGGAAAATGAAAGGGATATAAACAAGGAAACATTTTTATATGCTTTATTTACATTAAGTAAATGTCAGGCTTAAAGAGACTGGGAGGGAACTTTCATAACCAGACCATGTGGTAAAAACAGTCAAAAATTTGATGCATTGTCCTGAAAGGCATTAAAGTGGAAATATTGCAAATGAGCTCTGGGTAGGAATTAATGAGCAGGGGTGAAAGTGGCTGGTGCAGGCCGCTATGGCGTGCTGGTGAGAACTGGCCGCCGGTACCAGCCAACGTTAAAGCGCTACTACTTTTGCTCCCCCGCGTCGGCAGCCCTGCGGTAGGGTCCAGCAGGGCCCCTGATGGGGGGGCCAAAAGGGGCAGCGGCCTTGGGGGGCCCTTCAAATCACAGTGGCGGCAATGAAGGGCTGCCTGGGGGAGCCTGATCCCCAGCCCCCCCCTCCACACGAGGCCCCCCCTTCTGGTGGCCAGAGCCACCCCCCCCACACCTTGCCCAGGGGGGACCCGGGGTACCAGTAAGTCCCTCTGCTTACTTTCACCCCTGCTAATGAGTTACAGTCACACATTCAGAAAGATTTTATAGATCTCCCTCTCGTGTTTTCTTTCCTTCTCCCTTTTATTTTATTTCATCCAGTTTTTCACATCATTTTAGCTAGCACTTGTTTTCCATCCATTTATTTCTCTGTCTGCCCCTAAATCTCTTTTATTCCCTATCACAAATCATTCCAACACAGGTTCCCAGTTTTCTCCCCGAGCTCTTCCCTTCCTCTCCTCTGCCCCAAAGAGGTTTTCTGGTTTCAGGATTGTTTTGCTTTCACTCTTTTCACATTAGTTCCCTACCCCCCATGCCTTTCCCCAGGTTTCTCTATTTACACTTGTTTTACTTTATTCCCCCCCCCCCCACACACTTTGATTTCTTCTCTCCCTTCTGATTAAAGCTGCTCTGTACCTGCCTCTCTCCTCCCTGCAGCCAGCTCACCTTCATCCAAATGACATCCCCCCCACCCCTCCTCCTCACCACAGCATCCCTTCCCCAGTAGCCTGGAGGTCACACTTCCTAGGCCCTGGGACTGGGTGTCTATCTCCCAGGCTCCCAGCTGGTGCAGAGGATCCACCTTCTCCCCAAACCTCCCAAATCACAATTAATTTGCTGTCCTTGCCACCCCCACATCTGCCTGTCCCCCAGACCTGCTAGTAGTTACAGCCCCAAGTCCCACATCACTTCTGCCCCTGACCCTCCAACAGTTCTCATCCTGCAGCCCCCACATGTGCCCTTCAGGGCCCCTATGCTCCTCCTGCAGTCCAGAGCTATTCACACCCCCTCCTTCCCATCCCTGGGGCTGCAGGGCGGGAGGGGGAGTGTCACAGAGATTAGATATTGGAGTTGGGTAGACAGGTGTCCTCCAAGGTCATAAAGATGAGCCCCAGGCTAGGTAGATGAGAGTCCTCCAGTATCATAGAGACTAGGGTGACTGTGATTAGAGACACCCATTTTTTCATGCCTATTGAACTATTCCCACCACGTCTCAGGAGCACTGTCTGAGCCAGAATTCCCAGAGTCCTCCTGCGCCATAGAGGACAGTGCCATACGGGCGGCAAAAGCCGTGGGTCGATGAGATCGGAGGAGGTAGAGAAGCTGCCCCTGCTTCCTATACTTCGACAGGTCAGACACCTATCAGGCCCTCCAGGGTCATAGAGATTGCATGGCAGAAAGTCTGAAGGAAGACAGGAAATGTCCAGTGTCACAAAGACAAGGGTGCATGAGACTAGAGAGGTTGATTTCAAGGGGATATCCCTGTGATGGGTTTGGTCACAGAGCCCCCGTTGGGACTTTTACCTGATGTGCCAAAATTACTTCTGAGCCAGTTTTCCCTGCCAGCCTGGCCCCCCCAGAATCCTGCTTTGTTGAGCCAGACATGCTCGCCTCCCCAACACAGACCCAGGGTCTGGGCCATGCCCCCAAAGCTGCAGAATTCACTGAAAACAGCTCAGCAGGGTACCTGTCTCCAGCACCCAGACACCCAGCTACCAATGGGATCCAAACCCCAATTAAATCATTTTTACTCTTTATAAAGCTTATACAAGGTCCATTCATAAATTGTCCACCCTCTATAAGACTGATAGAGAGATATGCACAGCTGTTTTCTCCCCCAGGTATTAATCACTTACTCTGGGTTTATTAATAAACAAAAGTGATTTTATTAAGTATAAAAGGTAGGATTTAAATGGTTTCAAGTAATAACAGACAGAACAAGGTAAGGTACTAAGTAAAATAAATCGAAATAAGCCAGGCTAACTTAATACACTAAGGATCTAGTTACAGCTACTAACTTCTCACCCTGGATGTTATCTCTGGTATAATCCTTTTCAGACCAAAGCTGTAGTTTATGGCCTGGTTCCAGCAATCACTCCCACCCCTGTAGTTACTGTCCTTTGTTCCAGTTGCTTTCAGGCATCTCTTTGGGGTGTAGAAGCCATCTCTTGAGCCATCTGAAGACAAAATGGAGGGGCTTCCAGGGCCTTTTATATTCTCTGTCTTGTGGGAGGAAATCCCTTTGTTCTTCTGTGCAAAATTACAACAGCAAGAGGGAGTTGGGAGTCAGATGGGCAAGTCACATGTCCATGCATGACTCAGTTGGCAGGCATTGCTCACATGCTACCTTGAACGTTCCCAGGAAGGGTCCTCAGACATGTATTGGAGTCTCCCAAGGTCCATTGTCAGTCAATTACTTGAATAGTCCCTTCACAATAAGATTAAGATTAAACTCGATAAATTTATGGAGGAGATGGTATGATGGGATAACATGGTTTTGGTAATTAAATATTCATGGTAAATAGGCCCAATGGCCTGTGATGGGATATTAGATGGGGTAGGATCCGAGTTACCCAGGAAAGAATTTGGTGTAGTATCTGGCTGGTGAATCTTGCCCATATGCTCACGGTTTAGCTGATCGCCATATTTGGGGTTGGGAAGGAATTTTCCTCCAGGGCAGATTGGAAGAGGCCCTGGAGGTTTTTCGCCTTCCTCTGTAGCATGGGGCACGGGTCACTTGCTGGAGGATTCTCTGCTCCTTGAAGTCTTTAAACCACGATTTGAGGACTTCAGTAGCTCAGACATAAGCGAGAGGTTTTTCACAGGAGTGGGTGGGTGAGATTCTGTGGCCTGCGTTGTGCAGGAGGTCAGACTAGATGATCATAATGGTCCCTTCTGACCTAAATATCTATGAATATGTTGACCAAACCTCCCTTATGTGTTTTCCACAGCAAATGCTTCAAATACAAGCATAAAGCCAACGCTCATAACTTCAGAAATAAAAATGACACATGCATACAAATAGGATGAATATATTCAGTAGATCATAATCTTTGCAAAGATACATTACATGGCATATTTAGCATAAAGCATATTACAGTTATGTCACATTTGCACTCATAAGCACATTTCAATAAAGCATTATGGGGTGCAATATCAAAATCCCCCCACCCCCACCCCACATCTCAGCTACACTGTTTGAGCCAGGATCCTGTCCAGAACCAGGGATGAATTCGCTGCCCGGTGAAAGAGGCTGGTGAGAAAGTGAAGATCGGGGCCTCATTATCAGCATCAAAAAATGCCACCTGCTCCCATTCACAGTCCAGAGAAACCCAGATCCTTCTGGGGACCCGGCTCAGGGGAAGGGGGATCTCAGGGAAGGTGAGAGCCTGGAACCGATGCCCCCACCGCTGCACAGCCCAGATCCCCCCCTCAGGGTTATGACTGATCCAGCCTTTCCTCCTCACAGACTCTCTGGCCACCCCCACAGCCCAGCGCCTCCCATCCCCCAGCTCCACCTCCCAGCAATGTCTCTGAATCCCTCACAGCCCAGCACACAGAGCTCAGTGTCAAATCGCTCAGGATTGTCAGGCAGATCCTGCTGGGTGTATCCCCTTCTCACACTTTTCCGATCCTCAGATAGGATGAGCTGGGGATGAGCCGTGTCTGGATCCAGAGTCACAGTCACTAGGGAGAGAGAATCAGAGTGTGAGGGGCAGGGCTCAGTCCTGGGGGAGGCTGGGACTATTTCTCACACTCCCCAGCAGCCCTGGTCTGGCTGGGACAGGCCTGGATCCCAGGGAGCTGCCTCTGTCCTGGGCACCTGACACTGAGCAGAAATGTCACTGCAGTTCTCAGTCTGGGTAATGGGACCCACTTTTGTACGTTCTCATTTGGTTACAGAGGCTGCAGCTCCCTGTTCCCCAGCTGGCTCTAGCTCAGATGGCAGAGAGTCTGGAGGGGGAAAGGGTCACAGAGATGAGAGCACCTGGTCTCGGATTTACAACGCCAGCCTGGGGAGCTGCTTCTCTGCCCTGAGTGCCTGAGACCCAGCAGAGATGCCCTGGCAGCTCCTCCCCATGGCTGCTGGGACCTGCTGTGGGGGCTGCAGAAACTGCCCCTCTCTCCCCCCTTCCCTGCTGGGGCTGCTCCTCTGAGGGTCAGAGAGGAAGAACCTGACGTTGTGCAGAGAGGAGGGAGGCACCAGATATAAACCCGGGGGAAGCTGTACACTGAGCCCATCAGCACGCGACCTCCTTAGCATTCCATGTTTGTATTTTTATTTCTTGGGGGAGGGGTTATCACGGTCGGTGTTGGTTTGGTTTGTGTCTTTAGCTACTTGTTCATAAAACTGTTTTCATGCATTTTTTCTCTGAAGTGAAAAGTTCAGCCCTTTCTCAGTCAGCTGGCCAAATGCTTCATTGGTGCTACTCAGAAGCAAACAGTGAAATACAGCTCTCAGAGTAGCAGGCGTGTTAAGTCTGTATCTGCAAAAAGAACAGGAGGACTTGTGGCACCTTAGAGACTAACAATTTTATTTGAGCATGAGCTTTTGTGGGCTAAAACCCACTTCATCGGATGCATAGACTGGAACATATATATACATACAGATAAATTGGAAGTTGCCATACAAACTGTGAGAGGCTAATAAGTTAAGATGAGCTATTATCAGCAGGAGAAAAAAATCTTGCAGTGATAATCAAGATGGCCCATTTAGACAGTTGACAAAAAGGTGTGAGGATACTTAACATGGAGCAATAGATTCAATTTGTGTAATGACCCAGCCACTCCCAGTCTCTGTTCAAACCCAAGTTAATGGTATCTAGTTTGCATATTAATTCAAGCTCAGCAATTTCAAGTACATAGCCAGTATTCATAACTTCAAATACAAGAATAATATACACATACAGACAGCATATGCATAACCAGCAAATTACAACCTTTTCATAGACACCTCACTTCACCATCTTTGCACAAGATTTGTTGCAACTATATGACAGGGGTTGCAATAATGGTCTATATGGTCATAGTTCAATTCGATAAGGTCACACACCTATCTACGCTCCATGGACTTTCCTGTGAATGTTCCATCTGGAGTACAGATCATGGTTTCTGCTGTGACTAAGCGGAATCATGCGACTCCAAACACCATCTTGTTACCTGTAATTTTCCACTATCTCTGCTGAGGGCTTTGTTTGAAACAATGGGGGTTTCCATCCACAAGCTATAAAAGGCCCTGGACACATCTCCATTTGGCCTCTTTCCTGCTCAAACCTCTTGACTATGACCGTATACTAATGGGAGCATTCTAATCAAAGGACTGAGGACCTTCCAATGATTCAGAAACAACCAGAGACTTAATAAGCCAACAGTTTATTCCATCACGGCTGCAAGCCTGATCTCAGAATTTTGCAGTTATGGTATGTATTTGATTCCTAAATTTTAGCCAATTTTAACTCTCACCTTCCTTCCTTCCCTTCTTCCTTCAAATAAACCTTTAGATCTTAGATACTAAAGGATTAGCAACAGCATGATTACTGGGCTAAGATCTGAGTTGTATATCAACCTGGGTATAAAGAAAAGGAGGACTTGTGGCACCTTAGAGACTAACCAATTTATCTGAGCGTAAGCTTTCGTGCGCTACAGCTCACTTCATCGGATGTAGTGGAAAATACACGGCATGCATCCGATGAAGTGAGCTGTAGCTCACGAAAGTTCATGCTCAGATAAACTGGTTAGTCTCTAAGGTGCCACAAGTACTCCTTTTCTTTTTGCGAAGACAGACTAACACGGCTGTTACTCTGAAACCTGGGTATGTGGCTGGTCCTTTACGATCAGAAGAACCCTTTTGGTTGATGAAATTGGTTTCCAATAACCACTCATCAGTAATTTCAGTGTTTCTGGAGACAATATAAAGACTGGAATGCCTAAGGAGACTGCTTTTCTGACTTCTTCTTAGCCAATGTGGTGAAACAGAAGTTTATTTTTGTTGCTGGTTTGGTATCTCTTATGGGAGTATAACCACCACTTTTGGGGTGTGTCTGCCCCATTTCTCAGCAGTTTGCCCTGAATTTGGTATTCTTCAGTTGTGACCCACTGAGGCACGGTGAAAAATGGCTTTTGCTCTTTTGCTTTTCTGCCTACTGCTAATGACAGGAAGGCTAACACAGGAGAAGAAAGAGGCAGGTGGGCTGACCACACTGGCCAAGAGGGAAGGGAGAAGAAACAACAAGTCAGCGCTTGGAGAATGTGGGCATCAATCCCGCTACTGCTCACAGGCAAAGTGAGCCCTCTACCACTTAAGCTAATTCCCCACCTTTGGCCCCAGGCCGAGGCGCTAGCCAGGTAAACCGTGGACTTTGGGTTCTTAAGCACAACAGTGTCGGGGGAGGGGGGATACTTATAGTCCTGGATCCCAGCCACGCACCTTGGCACAAAGACCAACGGTCCCTGCATGAAATGTGTTGCAGGGATAAGAGTTAGCCCCTAGAACAAGCACCAGACTTCAGAAGAGAACACCACTTTTATCTAACCCAACAAATCCAGGAGCAGACCCAGCTCAGGATCTCCAACCGGACCTACACAAACTCCCTGGCACAGCGTCCAGTTAACACCCCTCCCTTGGCCTGGCCAGACACCCACAGATACATGGCCGCACACAGCCCTTAGCTGGTTTGGCTCACTCCAAGCTGTCTGTATGCCTCCATCGTGGGCTGAGCTCAGGAGGCCATGTGGGTTACGTGACCTACAGCTATGATGGCATCAGGCACCTCCCACCCGTCTGCTCATTCACTCAATGCATCCCAGAGAGCAGAGTCATCATGTCCTTGAGTGACACTCCCTCCTAGCCAATCAGCTTTGTGCAGAGGAGCAGGGGGGGAGGGCAAAGGGTGGTCGGTGCTCAGCAAGAAGAGGGCCAATTCCTCACCCCAAGAGAGTCGGCTGGAGAACATGGGGAGCAATCCCACTACCGCTCCCATGCAAAGCCAGCACTTTTCCAGTTGAGCTAACGCCACCGCCCTGAAGCCTGTCTAACCTTCCAAATTTTCTCATGCTTCTAAATAGGAAATGGGCTTACACGTGCACAGAGAGAGCGGGAGGGAGAGAGAGAGCCCTAATGCTCCCCCCATAAAAGAAAAGGAAAGGATTTCACAATGGCCACGATACACTTTTCACACTTCTTGCAACAGTTGATGAACTTTCACATGCTTTTCACATCTTTAACCATACGCTGGCGGAAGGCTTTGAGGAGCTTCCCAGGGGCTGCCTCGTTCAGTTGGCCAGATCCTGGCGCTAAAGAGGTCAAGATTGTGGATTCGATCCCCTGGCTAGCTGCAGGCCTGGGACAGAAGGCGTTTGATCTTCTGCCTGACTGCTATGGACAGGGAGGCCAAAACAGGAGGAAAAGGAGGCGGGTGGGCTGATCACATGAGACAGAATAAAGATGCACAGCAGCGCATGGGGAATACGGCCACTGAGCCCACAACCTCTCACAGGCAAAGCAACCGCTCTTCCATGTGAGCTAATTCCCCACCTTTGGATGTGTGGCTAGGTACCAGCCAGAAAGGAAGGGCTCCGGGATCTCAAACTCCAAACCTTCCTTGTTGTAATCCCATGAGATATTCTTACCAGACTACGCCAGAGAGCGGGAGCTAGATGACGGTGTCATCTCCACTGGTTCCAACTGAATCCCAAACACCACCTGGGATGTGTGACTAAGGGCTTGTCCCCACTTCAAACACAACTGTAGCACAGCTGTGTGCCTCCATGGAGACACCCCCGTGCCAACGGAACGCCATCGCCGGCTGCGGAGAGCTGGGGGACGGACGAATTCTCTCCTGGACCGAGCACTGTCTCCGGGTCGGGGCGCGGGGGGAGGAGGGACGTCTGTTGGCTCCGCTAGGCTGCGCAGGGGTCTGGATTTCACCCTTGAATGATGTCGTTCTGTCGACCTCATTTTCTAGTTTAGCCAGGCCTAAGTAAGACACCTCCACCCCCAGCCTCTCTTTTCCCTTCCGTATCTCTTTTTTCTTTCTCCTATCCCTCTCCTTCTGCTTCTGTTCAATCAACATTTGACTTAGCCGGCCAAGACTGCATGTTTTGCAACACTGCTGTAAGCCTGTGAAAAGAACGACAGCTAAATGCCATGCCCCAAGCAGCCTGAGCTGAAACAAGTTTGCCAGGTCTCGGCGTCGCTGGAAGGCCTTGTGCTAGGCTTGTGTTTCTCTGGCAGTGAAGCTGCAAGAGAAGGTCAACACCAGAGCCAGAAGCTGCATCTTCTATCTTTGCTGTTCCTTTCTTTCCCTATTTGGGTGTGTGTTTGCCTTATCTTGCCACCTAGGAAATGGGATTGGACTTTTACAAGAAAGACCACAACAATGACAGCTCCAGCCCATCTCAGCTAACCTCTTCTATTTCCCCAGAAGGACAGCTCTTACCATCTTAAATACCATCTAAGAGACTGTCACATAAGGAACTTTCCTTCTAAAAACTCTCCCAGCTAAAGAGAAAGGGCACAAGGGACGCCGTAA
The DNA here is from genome assembly GCF_965140235.1 of Caretta caretta. Taxonomy (NCBI): domain Eukaryota; kingdom Metazoa; phylum Chordata; order Testudines; family Cheloniidae; genus Caretta; species Caretta caretta. Next base: position 80,750,775 of record NC_134216.1, read on the forward strand.
AAAGAAAAGTCTTATTGAATATTTTACATTTCTATTGCTTTAACTCTTTCTCTTTTTTTCTCTGTATTTTAATAAAACACTAACAAGGATTTTAGAGGGGTGTTTGCCTTGGGAATAAGCAGGCTGAAGTTTCTAAATACCAAACTGCAAGCCTTGTTTCACCTGTTTAATGTTGGACAGTGACAGGGTCACGTTAACACCTTTGTCTCTCTTTGAGCCCCTTGATTCTCTTTAAATTACCACCAAAGTTCCCACCCCCTGTGTGAGTGGCATGGGGGACTGAGCGTCTTTTCTCCTTTCTCCCCTCTAGGATGTCAGAAGCACCATAGACAGGTGCCTGGCTCCTTCCCCTTCACACCTCATTATGCTGGCCACAGGCTGAGACAAAACAACTATCCCAGGGCACAACTGCAAAGTGGGGAAGGTGACTCGTGGGGTCGGAATCTCCTTTGGTTTTATTACAAACCTGGGCTTCCTGCATTTCCTACAAAACTAAAGCGGTTTTCTTAATCGCGTCTCTGCTAAGGCTGCGTCTACACTCCCCCTTGTGTCGGTAGAACGTATGTGGCTCAGGGGTGTGAATAAGCCACCCCCCGAGTGACACAAGTTACACGGACCAAAGCGCCGGTGTGGACAGTGCTATGGTGCTGGGAGAGCTTCTCCTGCCAACATGGCTACGGCTGCTCGTTGAGGGTGGAGAGCTCCCTCCCGTCGGCTTCCAGCCGCTCCACTCGAGACTGCCACTGTAAACTCCCCAGTGCAGCCACAGCCTTAGGGCAGGGATGATGTCCCGGGACTCTGGGGACACAGTCCGGGCCTGTCACCTCCAGGGCACTGGGGTTCTCTTCTGATGACCATTCAGAGACTGGTAAGGAATGAACGTGTCATGAGGGAGTGGATCTTGGTCCAGATGCAGGTGGTCAGATGTCCACAGAATGAAGACCAGCAGGAACATTGGAATCTATTGGTCACTGAAGCATGGAGGCCAAGGAGTGAATTGCCCGTGGGGACTGATCTCCCGTCCTGTCCCCAGAGCTGGTCTCAGTCAATCAGGACTGAAGCACATTGACAGGACACTCGGGGAAGCTTGGCCAGCCATTGCTGGGGCTGTAGCTATTCTGTGGCTGGATACACAGAGATTCATTCTCCAGACCCCTCAATTCAGCATTTTCAGTGGCAACAAATTCATAGTAAAATATGATAATGATTATTTGGGGAAAAAAACCTGTTTCTTTCTTGTTGTGAAAAAGGAAAGTTCCAGCAGCTAGAGGACACGTCTCCTGACCTGGAAATCAGACCTGGTTATTGGTGCCAACAAACCAGTGCTCTGAAGGAGACTCTGAGGAAAATCAAAGGTACCGAGAAGGGAGCTAGGTGGGGAAACTGAGGCACGCGTCTGGGACTTTCGGAAGTGACCTCTGACCCATTAGTTGCAATAGATGCAAACATAAAACTGAAACAAATCAGAGTGAACCAATAAACCATAATTCCTGACTCAGGGGAAAGGGCTGGGAGATTTTCCAAGGCAACAACAACAAACGGTTCATAATCTTTAGTTATTTGAATATGGTTCATTTTTCCACTGAGAAGTTTCTCTGAAGTAATGAGAAATCCAGGGTCCAGGTGAAGGGAGCCGTGTCCCATTCTCCAATCTGACAGTCCGGTCATGGCTTAGTCCTGTTTATAAATAGAGAAAAGAGACAATAAAAACTGTTGAATACAGCAAGACAGTCAGTACATTGGTGGATAGAGCAGGGAACTGGGGCTCAGAGTGGACTCTAACCCCCTGCGTGACCTTGGTCAGGTCAGTTAACCTCTCCATGTCCCTATCTTTAAACAATTACAGGCCCCACAGGAGGGGGTTGGTTTGATGTTTAACCACATGGCTAAGCAACGAGAACCCCAAATCCCCCTGCGCTTTGGGAGCCAGGTTTCCTGTTTGAATTCTGCGTTTCTGATGACTTCAGGCCTGGGCACTGTGATTATTTACCAGTTTCTCGGGCCTTAGGGGGTCACGTCACTCACAGCTGTGAGGGCAGAGCGGTTAAGGCGTTGGACTCGAAATCCGACCGGGTTTCCCTGCACAGGTTCAAATCCTGCTCACCGTGAGGCCTGTGTTTTAGCCACACTTGCTCACCAGGGCAATACATCTCCACCGACCCTGGGACACTCTCCATACACTCCCCACCCCAGGTAAACCCTGTTCTGCTCCTTTCATGGGGATGCCTGGGATGGTGCCTCACGCTGTGTCCCTGCGGTCTCAGCTCCCGAGGCCTCTGCCCCTCACCCAGCGCCCCCCGGCTCAGCCCCACCCCTGGGTGCTGCTCCTCTCCAGCGTGTGGAAGGAGCTGAGCACGGGCAGCCCGTAGAAGAGGCCAGGGGAGGCTGAGCCTCCCCCAAAAGGCCGTCCATGCGGGGGGGAAACGCTGGGGATGTGGGGCGGGTCTCCCCGCCGGAGGCCCGTGGGCCCATGGTCATCTTTCGAGCGCTGGAAGCGAAGCTCCAGAGAAGTGGGGGCCCTGCCTGCACCTCGCTCCCCTCTGCCTCTTAGCCCGATGCCCTGCTCTTGCTCTGCCTCTTCCCATCCCCCCTCCGCCTCTTCCCCCAAAACCTGCACCCCAACCCCCCTCGGCCTTTTCCCCCGCGGCCCCGTCTTCTCGTGCCTCTTCCTGTCCTGCTCCACCTCCTTCCCCAAAGACCCCCCTGCCCCCCGCTCATTGAAGACAGAGAAAAGAGACGGGTGCCTGGCCCCATGGCCCCCCGGTAGCCCCCCTTCGGGGAAAGGGGCAGAGAGGAGCAAGCAGGGGGTGAGTGGAGTCCTGGGGGAAGAGGCGGAGAGGAGTGAGGGGCAGGTAGGGGGACCTCGGGGGCCAGAGGAGTGAACAGTGGGTGGGCGGGGCCTCGGGGGAAGAGGATGACCGGGGGCGGGGCCTCTGTGGCAGGGCCATGCTCTAGGCGCCGGTGGCCCCCCAACTTCTCGGGGTCATCTGAAACCCAGGATGAAGGTGACACAGGGCCTGGTTCCTCTTTGGGCTAAGATTCCATAACACCTCTCCCTTCCTGGCAGTATGAAGGGGCTGCACAGGGGCATAAAGCCCTCCAGACACGGCCGGAGACAGGGAAAGGGCCGTCAATGCGGAAGAGAATCAGGCCCAGAGTTAGACAAGGGGTGCAGAGAAGATTCTGGATTCTGGTCATTGCACTTGGCCCTTGCTCGAAATGCTTCCTGTATTTTCTCCATTTCGCTCCCTGACTCTCGATCTCTGCCCCTTTCCCCGTTTCGTCCTCAGAATTAGCACGTTCAGCCAGTTAATCGCAGCAATCCCGCCATAAGATGGCAGCCTGAAATCTCAGCTCTCCCCCGCCCCTTGCACGAGACCTGCTGCCAGCTGAACTGGAGAAAGAATGGGGAACGTCTCTGGCAGAGGGTGTGAAACAGACACCCGGAAAAGGTGAGTTTTCACAGGGATTTCCTCAAAGTAGGAGAAACTTGGGGTCCCAGTTAGTGCCCAGAAAACCCTTCAGGGATCAAACAAACCAGAGGCCCAGCTCAGCCCGATCTGGGCTCCACGTGGGAGTGAGCAGGGGGCTGTTGTGACACACACAGACTGCTGGGCACGCACGGACTGTGGCTGGGGAGGGGGCTGCCAGACCTCCCTCGAGTGACCAGACAGAAAGTGTGAAAAATCGGGACAGGGGTGGGAGGTAATCGGAGCCTATATAAGGAAAAGACCCAAAAATCGGGACTGTCTCTAAAATTGGGACACCTGGCCACCCTAGACCTCCCCCACAGACTGCCACTGAGTGAGTGGGGGGCAGTTGCACAGACCTGCAGTGACCACATGGATTGTGAGGTTTGCTCCCCTCCTGTCTCCAGTGGGGCTGAGGTTTCTCCCTGAGCCTGCTGAGCCCTGTGGCCCTTCCCAGCCACGCCCGTGGGAGCAGAAAACACTGAGAGACCAGGCTGGGGAGGTCATATGGTTTATTGGACCCGCTTCTGTTGGGGAGAGAGACCAGGGCCTGAGGACGAGCTCTGTGGAGCTCGAAGGCTTGTCTCTCCCCAGCAGAAGTTGGAGAATGAAAGAGATCCCCTCCCCGCCTTGTCTCTCTAATCTCCTGGCACCGACCTTGCAAACAGAGAACTCTGAGGCAGTTCAGTGCTTCCGACCGAGCCCCAGGAGCCCGTATGTAACACGGACGTTGCACTCATTCAAACAGTGCCTAGCGCAGCTGGGGGACGGGCTTCAAGCTGCTGCCAGCCATAGCCCCTTCTGTGCCCCAAACCGGGGGCGACTGCGCCTACCGGCCAGACCCCTCTGTTCCAGAACGGAGGTGCCCTTTGGTCTCTCAGCCCGGCGCTCTCACACAACCACAGCAGCTCCAGTCACCAGGTCCCCTCTTGGCGCAGTGGGAGGGGGCAGCAGGACAGAGCAGGCAGGCCACCGAGGGGGAACTGTACTCCGGGAAGCCGTGACTCTGTCAAGGATTTAGGTGTCATACCGGGCAAGCCGCTCAACATCCGCTCCCGGTGCGATGCTGTGGGGAACAGGGCCAAAGCCATCAGTGATGACGGGGGGATTTTCTTGGTTTTTCAATGGTTTGCATGCCTCAGTTTCCCTGGGTGCTGTTTGTTTAACGAGGTGGCACTGGTGGGACAGGTAGTTTGTTGTTACAGAGGACCAGCGGTGATCTCTCCTGTCAGTTGGGCCCTCAGGCAAAGGCCTGGAAAATGGATACCCCAGCGACTGGTGAGCGGGAGGCCCAGCTTGGAAGTCACAGCCAGGTCGGGCCAGTCGTAGGACAATGGGCTGAGGAGAGAAGACCCGGTGACTGCTTCCAGCCAGGGGGAAAGAAAAGAGGGAGGAGAGGAGAGGCTGAGATAGAGGAGACCCAGGCAGCCTGTTCACCTGGGACAGAAGACAAAGGACACAGGCTTGTGGAAAGGTGATATCGGACGCTTAGCTGGAAGGAGGGGGCTTCTGGACTGGGGAGAGAAAACAGCCAGAGCCCACACGGGTGCAGGAGAGACCTAGATGGACTGTGCAGAGGGAGATTAGGCCTGAGGCCCTGAGAGTTTCCTGTGCTGTGTTCAGACGCTCAATAAACCCCTCTCTTTTACGCTGGCTGAGAGTCACGGCAGTCTCGGGATCGGGGTTGCGTTCTTCCCTCTGGGAGTAGAGGCCCCAGGGGTCCAGAGTGAGGGGACTCCCTGAGGGGGCCCACGGCAGACAGGCATGCTCAAGGCTCAGAGAAGAGGGGTTCCAGGAGGCGGAAGGGCCTACAGCTTAACCCTCGAGAGAGTGGATCTCCGAGAAGGGCTGTCACACGGAAGGGGGTTCCTCCCAAGGACTGTACGAGGCTGAGAGAGAGCACAAGTCCTGTGAGTCCGTGACGCCATCCATGGATAGATAAAGAGAGGATGGAAAGGGAGGTGATTCAGCAATGGGGAGACTGACACTGGAATACTGCATCCCGTTCTGGTGTCCACATTTCAAAAATAACGTTAAAAAAAACTGGAGAGGGTGCAGAAAAGAGCCAGATTTGAGGGATGGAGAAGACTTATAAGGAGGGATTGAAAAACTCAGTCTGTTTAGTGTTTAAAAAGATGGAGAGGTGAGCTGATGGCAGCCTGCAGTGCCTTCGCTGAGAGAAAACACCAAGTATTTAAAAGGCTCTTTAGTCTTGCAAAGAAAGGCAGAACAAGAACCAATGGCTGGAAGCAGAAATCAGAAAAATTCTCCTTAGAACAAGGCAGAGATTTGTAAGAGGGAGGGCGACTCATCACTGGAACAAACTGCCAAGAGAAGTGATGGATTCTCCATCTCTTGATGTCTTCCAGTGAAGACTAGATGCCTTTCGGGAAAGTGCTTTCATCAAAAAGCAGCTCTTATGATACACGGGAGAGCTGGGAGATGCAGGGCATCATATTAGATGCTCCAATGGTCCCTTCTGGCCTTAAGTCGACTAATTTATGAAAATCTGGTGTTTTAGTGTATAGCCGGCTCCACCCCCAGACTCAACAGTCATCACAAAGGCCTTTTGCAGGACCTCAGCCCATTGGGCAAAGGTGGTGGGGAGGGGGTGACCTCACAGAGAGACCCCGACATCAGCGGGGCAGGGCCGAGGTGCAGGGCCAGGGCAGTCGCTGAGACCCCCCCGGCTTTGCTGCCGCACGTCTCCTTCTCCTGGTCTCCCCTCGAGGACGGGGAGAGAATTAGGATTCACGTCGTAGCATGAGGAGGAGCCTCTGTGGAGTTTTCTCCTTTCCTACCCCTGGTTGTGCCAGAAAACGAACTTCCCTTGGACAAGGTCGGAGGCTGCGAGAGGTTTGGAACCTGTTGGGTCTGATGCACCTGCTGCAGGCAGAATTCTCGGCACAGAAAACACTGGCTTAAGGGGGCAGAATGTGATTTCCTACCGAGCGCTTTGACGCTTGGAGTCACTGGGGACCTTGGGGTTTATCCTTTTTGGTTTCCCTTTTCCTCTTTCCTCCCTCCTTTCTCCTCCTCTCTTGCTTCTTTTTTCCCTGTTTCCCTCTCTCTCCCAAGGAGGGGTGTGTGTGGAGGGTGGGTAAGGAGGGGTTGCTCTCATCGCGGGAGGTCCTCACAAAGAGGTGGCTCTGGATCTGAGAGCGATCCGCTCTGATGGTGACCTGGCCGTCCTGTGGGACCTCTGGTGAGACCTCTCAGCCGCCCGCCCCTCAGAGTCTCAGGGCTGGTTGGCCAAGCGGGGGGCTATCGACAGCGAGGAGACTCAGGTCCTTTTGGTCTCGTTTCAAATCAGGCAAATAAGTCACAATCAATGCAATGTATGGGATTAATCTTGCTGCTTCAGGGGCGGAAGGAGGCAGGGTCTTGGGGGAAGGGGTGGAGTGGGGCGGGGTCTGGGGAGGAGGGGGATGCTGCGGGGAATCTTACAGTAAAGTCTTCCCACATAGTCCCCTCTGTAATCCCGTCTGTCAGAGCTTGCCTTAGCACACGAAAATAAGGCCACACAGTGGTAACCACACAAACAAGACTTTATTTATGATGGGGGAAAAGACTAGGATAGGCTAGAGAACGGGTGGAGTAACCAAACTTTAACTCTGGAAATGCTCCACTCTCACAAACAATTACACCCACGAGGAAATGTTGATGTGCTTTCTACCTTCTCTTGCAGGGAGAGCGATGGACAGCTTCTGCTCTCTTGACATTGGACGTCAGGGACAGACTTCGATGATGGACACAGGACCGGGTGAGTAGACCTAACTAAAAACCCTCCCTATCCCTCTTTGCGTCGTCTCTGTCTGGATGTTAGACCCTGTCTACGCGGATTCAATCCGTGCGTGGCAGTGTGCTTCCCAACCCAAACTAATATCGCCAATGGCAAAAGGTCACCAGATTCTTTTGCCAAGTCCAAGATGGCCACCTTATAGATAACACAAAACATACATGCCTTTCTTCCCTTCTTTTACGAAAATTTGGCAGGGGCAAACACCATTTTACACACCCAGAGACTGCATTTGACCAATCAGGGGACGTTGCGGGGCAGGGTGATCCATCCAGAAGGGGGTTGTATCTCCCCTCTGAGAACTCCTCCCTCTGTCCTCTACCAATTGAAGTGGGCATCTGCCCCGTAGGGCCACCCCGAGAGGGGATTTGACCAAATACGGGAAGTGCCATAGTGGAGTGAGCTGCCCGCAACAGGATCCCGTGGTCCCTAAAAAGTCCCCACACCGCCCTCTACCAATTGGCGAGGGTTTCACTCCCACCTTAGGCCATCTCAGAAGGGAAACGTGTACCAATCCAGAACAGGTTTAGCCCGAAGGCCTAGGCCACGATTTCTGCAAAAGACATCCTTGGAACGAGACAGGCTCTTCCACGCAGTGTTGTGTTGCGACTTCCAGGAGGATGCTGCCAGCCACGCAAACATGGAGCTCCAGAGATCGGCGGCTTCTGGCCTCGACCTTCGGGCACTGCCTATTCGGATCGGTACGTTTCCCTTCTGGGATGACCTATGGGGTGTGTGAAACCCTGACCGATTAGTAGAGGACGGTGGGGGGATTTCATGGAGCGGTGATGGGCCCCTCTTGTGGGCAGGTCACCCCACCACAGCACTTACCCTATTTGGTGAAATCCCCTCTCTGGCTGGTCCTAAGGGGCTGAGGCTCGCCCCAACTGGGAGGAGTTCTCGGAGGGGTCACGTGACCCACTTCCGGATGGGTCACTCTGCCCCAGAACTTTCCCCCATTGGTCAAATCCATTCCTGAGGCAGATGGATGGAGATAAAACACCCCCAGATTGGTAGAGGAGTGGCAGGAGCTCTTAGAGGGGTCACATGCTACTCGTTGCTTCTACTCATATTTGCATCCTGACCCTGAAAGTTTTATATCATGGTGTGGGTCTTATGGTGACAGATGGGCGATGCCTTAGGGGTGAAGGGGCGAGGTCCCATGGGTGAAACTAAATAACTGTCCTTAGCCTCAGGGTGGTTTGGCCTTATGGCCACAGCCAAAATGGCTGCCCTCCCACTCAGGGCTGTGTGGCCCAACACCCAGAGTCTGTGCGGCCGCCCGCTCCATCCAGGGCTGTGTGGCCCAACGACCAGAGTCCGTGCGGCCGCCCTCTCCGACTGGGGCTGTGTGGCCCAACGGCCAGAGTCCATGCGGCCGCCCTCTCCATCCAGGGCTGTGTAGCCCAACGGCCAGAGTCCGTGCGGCCGCCCTCTCCGTCGGGGCTGTGTGGCCCAACGACCAGAGTCCGTGCGGCCGCCCTCTCCATCCAGGGCTGTGTAGCCCAACGGCCAGAGTCCGTGTGGCCGCCCTCTCCGTCGGGGCTGTGTGGCCCAACGACCAGAGTCCGTGCGGCCGCCCTCTCTGTCGGGGCTGTGTGGCCCAACGACCAGAGTCCGTGCGGCCGCCCTCTCCGTCCGGGGCTGTGTGGCCCAACGGCCAGAGTCCGTGCGGCCGCCCTCTCCGTCGGGGCTGTGTGGCCCAACGACCAGAGTCCGTGCAGCCGTCCTCTCCGTCGGGGCTGTGTGGCCCAACGGCCAGAGTCCATGCGGCCGCCCTCTCCATCCAGGGCTGTGTAGCCCAACGGCCAGAGTCCGTGCGGCCGCCCTCTCCGTCGGGGCTGTGTGGCCCAACGACCAGAGTCCGTGTGGCCACCCTCTCCGTCCGGGGCTGTGTGGCCCAACGACCAGAGTCCGTGCAGCTGTCCTCTCCGTCAGGGCTGTGTGGCCCAAAGGCCAGAGTCCGTGCGGCCGCCCTCTCCGTCCAGGGCTGTGTGGCCCAACGACCAGAGTCAACGGCTGCCCTTCAGTGCAGGGATCTGAGAGTTTGGCTGAGAGTTCAGAGACAAGATGGTTGCCCCTCCTCTTGGGGCCGTGCAGTCTAGTGGCGCAATGGGGATGTGGGCAGCCACCCGAGGATGGATGGAAGCCAGGGCAGGGGGACCCAGACTCTCCTTACTCCCCCTTGCCCTAGCCCAGGGCCTTGTCCGTGGCCAATGTGTTTGCCGTTGAGTCAGGGGGGATCCAACCAGAACATGCTGACGTCACTCAGCATGACAATGGCTCGTTCACCCAGGTTACTTCAGAGGAGAAGTCTCTAGGCCACAGGCTGGGGGTCTCTGGGCTCCCGGCGTGGGAAACTCCCAGACACTCCGATCTCCCTTATACATCTGCAGGCACCCGGGGGTGCGGCTGGGTCTCGGCGCCTCGGGGCTCTGCAGTCAGGGGCTTCAGCTCCTTCTGGACTGGAGCCTACAATGTGCATCCTCCATTTTCGGCGCTCTGCCTAGTGTGAGCTGAGCTGCTCCCTTTCACACTGGTGCTCCAGTTGTAGCATGTCTGGCAGGGCTGGGGAGGGGCTTGGCTTCCTCCGCCTAGACTGTGGGGTTATGTGGGGCTGGTACACCCCTGCACACGCTGCTCGGCCTCTTCTGTCTCCTCCTTCCCGTGCAACAGCTGCTTTGCCATCTCACAAGAGATGGGATCAGTGGTGGGCTCAGTTGGCTCCTGTTGGCCTCTAGATGTCTGGAAGAGGGAGAAAGGGCAGGAGCACAAATTAGAAAAACAAAACCTTCAAGCAGGGTGGTTTTCCACTGCACAAAACCACCCCACTTTGCTAATGTTCATTTGCAACTTCCCGGAGAGCTGGCATTTCTTAAAGAGAGCACCCAACCCCCCGCAACCTCCGCTACCCTGGGGGCTGGCAATGGTTAAAGGGAGTCTGGGAGAATTTCTCCTCTCTCCGCCTGGCACTGATGAGTGAGGGAACCACATGCGAGAAGCTGTGTGAATGTCGGGCTCTGTGCGGTGGGGTGAGATGTCCTACATGGTGCCCAAAGGTGGGGTTGTCCTGACTCTGCAGTGACTTCATTCCAGGGAGAGAGATGTCAGAGATCAGCTCCAGGGTGCTGCCCTGTAACAGTGGGTGGGAATGGGGCAGAAGTGGGGCAATGGTGCACTCAGGAAAGGAGCAGGGCTAAGGGGGCCCCGAGTTGCAGCCTCTAAAGCCCCTGTGTGCTGCATTCCAGCCGGGCCGGCTCTGCCTGGCTGGGGTGGGGGCGAGGCGGCTCCACACGCTGCTCTTCCTGTCCCCCCGCAGCCACGTCTCCGCGACCAGCACTGCACCGGGAACCTCTGTCCCGGGGGCTGCTCTTGCCTGTCGGCTCTGCCCTCCCCCCGCGCGTCCCCCCGCAGCTCCCATGGGCCGGGAATCGTTAATCCGGCCCTGGCCCTACTCCCCAGCCTGTTCCAATCCTGCTCTTGACTCCTGACTCCGGCTCCAACCCTTGGCTCCCCTCGGCTCGACCTCCACCACTCTGAGCACGCGGCCCCAGCGCCCCTGCTCCAACCACTGGGCCCAACCAGCCGTGCTTTGGCTTCTGACCCCAGCGATATGGAGGAGTCGTTCACCTCACTGCTTTCCATGTGTATGGCCCTGCCTTGGTCAGCGCTGGTTTTCATCTGCCATGGTGCTGCCCAGTCACATGGCTTGATTACATCCCTTTGAACTTCTTCAAAGTCTTCTCTAGGCTGATTAATCTGCATAATCTTGTGTCATCTGCCAATATCCACCTCGTTGTTCAGCCCCGGTTCCAAACATAAGAACATGAGAAAGGCCAGACTGGGTCAGAGCAAAGGTCCATCTAGCCCAGTATCCTGTCTTCCGACAGTGGCCACTGCCAGGTGCCCCAGAGGGAGTGAACAGACAGGAATCATCCAGTGCTCTATGCCCTGTCACCCATTCCTAGCTGCTGGCAAACAGAATCTAGGGACACCAAAAAGTTGATAAGCGTCTGGTGTACGTACCATAGCAGGACAAAGAGCTCTTCTGTGTCGGTCCCGGTTCCCTAGTCAAATGCAGAACCCGACACGAGATTTACAAGCTTCTGCAACCATTTATAATGTCTGTTGAGGATGTACCACGTGGTCCTGTCAGATTTCAAAGGCACTTCCTGAAAAGCTGAAACCAAGAGGAAAAGGGTTGAAAAGCCTCTGGTGCTGATGTGCCTGGTGCCTAGGAAATCTCCACTCCCGATGGCCATCGCCCCCTGCTATTAGCTCCCCAAGAGTCTAAGGGCACAAGAACAACAACTCCGCTCCTCCCAAAATAGCCCTGCACAGAGAGGAGACCCCATTCTTGTCACTTCCCCCTCCGCCGGCCTACACCCGTACACACACCCCTACACACAGACGGTTGGGGGCACTTGTTCTTTCGATGGAACAGGAAAGTGACAGCCGCAGCAACATTAAACCATCCAACATTTAGGCCGAGATCCACAAAGGGATTTAGGCTCCTAATGTCTACTGAAATCTTTTGTGGCCCTGTGCCTTCATTCCTCAAGAGGTCACAGGGAGAAGTGTTTCCCATGTGCCCTCATGGGATTTCCTATGAGCTGATGACCAATCTCGGAGGGAATCTCCCTGGCCTGCAATCACTCCATTACAGGGAGGGCAGGTGATGAGGGTAATTGTCATCATCATCATCATCCTTAATAACAACGGCTCTTATGTGTTTTCCACAGCAAATGCTTCAAATATAAGCATAGAGCCAACGCTCATAACTTCAGAAATAAAAATGACACATGTATACAAATAGGATGAATATATTCAGTAGATCATAATCTTTGCAAAGATATGTTACATGGCATATTTAGCATAAAGCATATTACAGTTATGTCACATTTGCACTCATAAGCACATTTCTATAAAGCATTACACAGAAGGGACCATTATGATCATCTAGTCTGACCTCCTGCACAACGCAGGCCACAGAATCTCACCCACCCACTCCTGTGAAAAACCTCTCGCTTATGTCTGAGCTATTGAAGTCCTCAAATCGTGGTTTAAAGACTTCAAGGAGCAGAGAATCCTCCAGCAAGTGACCCGTGCCCCATGCTACAGAGGAAGGCGAAAAACCTCCAGGGCCTCTTCCAATCTGCCCTGGAGGAAAATTCCTTCCCAACCCCAAATATGGCGATCAGCTAAACCCTGAGCATATGGGCAAGATTCACCAGCCAGATACTACACCAAATTCTTTCCTGGGTAACTCGGATCCCACCCCATCTAATATCCCATCACAGGCCATTGGGCCTATTTACCATGAATATTTAATTACCAAAACCATGTTATCCCATCATACCATCTCCTCCATAAATTTATCGAGTTTAATCTTAATCTTATTGTGAAGGGACTATTCAAGTAATTGACTGACAATGGACCTTGGGAGACTCCAATACATGTCTGAGGACCCTTCCTGGGAACATTCAAGGTAGCATGCGAGCAATGCCTGCCAACTGAGTCATGCATGGACATGTGACTTGCCCATCTGACTCCCAACTCCCTCTTGCTGTTGTAATTTTGCACAGAAGAACAAAGGGATTTCCTCCCACAAGACAGAGAATATAAAAGGCCCTGGAAGCCCCTCCATTTTGTCTTCAGATGGCTCAAGAGATGGCTTCTACACCCCAAAGAGATGCCTGAAAGCAACTGGAACAAAGGACAGTAACTACAGGGGTGGGAGTGATTGCTGGAACCAGGCCATAAACTACAGCTTTGGTCTGAAAAGGATTATACCAGAGATAACATCCAGGGTGAGAAGTTAGTAGCTGTAACTAGATCCTTAGTGTATTAAGTTAGCCTTGCGTATTTCGATTTATTTTACTTAGTAACTTACCTTGTTCTGTCTGTTATTACTTGAAACCATTTAAATCCTACCTTTTATACTTAATAAAATCACTTTTGTTTATTAATAAACCCAGAGTAAGTGATTAATACCTGGGGGAGAAAACAGCTGTGCATATCTCTCTATCAGTGTTATAGAGGGTGGACAATTTATGAATGGACCTTGTATAAGCTTTATAAAGAGTAAAAATGATTTAATTGGGGTTTGGATCCCATTGGTAGCTGGGTGTCTGGGTGCTGGAGACAGGTACCCTGCTGAGCTGTTTTCAGTGAATTCTGCAGCTTTGGGGGCATGGCCCAGACCCTGGGTCTGTGTTGGGGAGGCGAGCATGTCTGGCTCAACAAAGCAGGATTCTGGGGGGGCCAGGCTGGCAGGGAAAACTGGCTCAGAAGTAATTTTGGCACATCAGGTAACAGTCTCAACGGGGGCTCTGTGACCGAACCCATCACAGGGATATCCCCTTGAAATCAACCTCTCTAGTCTCATGCACCCTTGTCTTTGTGACACTGGACGTTTCCTGTCTTCCTTCAGACTTTCTGCCATGCAATCTCTATGACCCTGGAGGGCCTGATAGGTGTCTGACCTGTCGAAGTATAGGAAGCAGGGGCAGCTTCTCTACCTCCTCCGATCTCATCGACCCACGGCTTTTGCCGCCCATATGGCACTGTCCTCTATGCGCAGGAGGACTCTGGGAATTCTGGCTCAGACAGTGCTCCTGAGACGTGGTGGGAATAGTTCAATAGGCATGAAAAAATGGGTGTCTCTAATCACAGTCATCCTAGTCTCTATGATACTGGAGGACTCTCATCTACCTAGCCTGGGGCTCATCTTTATGACCTTGGAGGACACCTGTCTACCCAACTCCAATATCTAATCTCTGTGACACTCCCCCTCCCACCCTGCAGCCCCAGGGATGGGAAGGAGGGGGTGTGAATAGCTCTGGAGCTGCAGGAGGAGCATAGGGGCCCTGAAGGGCACGTGTGGGGGCTGCAGGATGAGAACTGTTGGAGGGTCAGGGACAGAAGTGATGTGGGGCTTGGGGCTGTAACTACTAGCGGGTCTGGGGGACAGGCAGATGTGGGGGTGGCAAGGACAGCAAATTAATTGTGATTTGGGAGGTTTGGGGAGAAGGTGGATCCTCTGCACCAGCCGGGAGCCTGGGAGATAGACACCCAGTCCTAGGGACTGGGAAGTGTGACCTCCAGGCTACTGGGGAAGGGATGCTGTGGTGAGGAGGAGGGGTGGGGGGGATGTCATTTGGATGAAGGTGAGCTGGCTGCAGGGAGGAGAGAGGCAGGTACAGAGCAGCTTTAATCAGAAGGGAGAGAAGAAATCAAAGTGTGTGTGTGTGGGGGGGGGAATAAAGTAAAACAAGTGTAAATAGAGAAACCTGGGGAAAGGCATGGGGGGTAGGGAACTAATGTGAAAAGAGTGAAAGCAAAACAATCCTGAAACCAGAAAACCTCTTTGGGGCAGAGGAGAGGAAGGGAAGAGCTCGGGGAGAAAACTGGGAACCTGTGTTGGAATGATTTGTGATAGGGAATAAAAGAGATTTAGGGGCAGACAGAGAAATAAATGGATGGAAAACAAGTGCTAGCTAAAATGATGTGAAAAACTGGATGAAATAAAATAAAAGGGAGAAGGAAAGAAAACACGAGAGGGAGATCTATAAAATCTTTCTGAATGTGTGACTGTAACTCATTAGCAGGGGTGAAAGTAAGCAGAGGGACTTACTGGTACCCCGGGTCCCCCCTGGGCAAGGTGTGGGGGGGGTGGCTCTGGCCACCAGAAGGGGGGGCCTCGTGTGGAGGGGGGGGCTGGGGATCAGGCTCCCCCAGGCAGCCCTTCATTGCCGCCACTGTGATTTGAAGGGCCCCCCAAGGCCGCTGCCCCTTTTGGCCCCCCCATCAGGGGCCCTGCTGGACCCTACCGCAGGGCTGCCGACGCGGGGGAGCAAAAGTAGTAGCGCTTTAACGTTGGCTGGTACCGGCGGCCAGTTCTCACCAGCACGCCATAGCGGCCTGCACCAGCCACTTTCACCCCTGCTCATTAATTCCTACCCAGAGCTCATTTGCAATATTTCCACTTTAATGCCTTTCAGGACAATGCATCAAATTTTTGACTGTTTTTACCACATGGTCTGGTTATGAAAGTTCCCTCCCAGTCTCTTTAAGCCTGACATTTACTTAATGTAAATAAAGCATATAAAAATGTTTCCTTGTTTATATCCCTTTCATTTTCCAGGTGTGGTTTTTGAAGATAGTCGTGGAATTTTTTTTTTCTCCTGACGTGGTTGTGTCACCGAACACTAATGAGGATATGCATGTCTGTCACTCTGGGATTGTCTACAATGCAATGTAAGCCCAGGGTTATTGGGTCTGGAGTCCGCTGGCCCATGTTGGAGAACCCTGGGCTTGAGCATCGACACTGTTTCTTAACCCTACATAAAGACATTTCTAACCTAGGGTCAAACCTGGGGCTCTAGTGTGCACACTGCAGCATGTAGACCTGAGTCAAACCAACCTTATCCCAGATTCCGACCTGAAATGTAGCCGCTGTGGCCCTTTGACCATGTTTCAGTGTAGCAAAACTTTTCTGCCCACCCTGCACTGTGGGAAAGCCTCCATGAGAGTTCAAATCTTAATATACATCAGACAATCCACATACGAGAGAGACCCCACAAATGCTTGGATGATGGGAAAAGCTTCAGTTCCAGTTCATACCTTCCTAAACATTTCAGAATCCACATAGCACTGTATTTATAAATGCCTCGACTGGAAAAAGTTTCATTGATGATCAAACCTTACTTCACATCAGACAATCCACACAAGAGAGAGAACCCATAAATACTTGGAATGTGGGAAAAGCTTCAATAACTGCAGGAAAAACTTCAGTCTGAACTCACACATTATTCCGCATTGGATAATTCACACAAGAAAGAGCTTGAAGAGGTACCTGCATTTCGTGCTCACATGGCATCAAGCATCAGCAAGTCTATACAGGGAAGAGCCCTCTCAGATGTCCTTAGCCTGGAAAATGCTTCAGTTGTAACTAACACCACATTGAACATCAGAGACTCCTACACACAGGAGAGAAATTCTCTTAGTGCCTTGACTAGGCAACATACAAGTTGTCAGTCTCAACACACACAAGTTCAGGAATCATTTCCTTCTGGTTACGTTTCCACACTGTCAGTGGGCAACACAATCAAATCACCTTTATGCTTTCCTTGTGCCCTGGCTAGGGTATCAACTTGATAACGTTGACAATGTTGCTGCACCCTTTCCCAGCAACACACTAGCAACAGGCAAAGCAACAGTACCAGAGTCATTTGGTCTCTGGGATTTTGTTAGGACACTAACTGGATGCAGCCTAGTTACAGTGTCACTCTCCCTAGCAGACAAAAATTTAGGACCATTTCTTTTCTGGATGTTGGTTGTAACCAGAACCAACTCTAAGACAACTGCACTACCCTCAACCATCACAGGCTGAGAGGCACCTTCTGTCTGCTCCACAGACAAAAAAGAGCTCGAGAAACCTTCCCCTTTAACAGACACTTGGGATATTATTTCCCTTTTCCCAGCACACATGGCTGTTCACAGACAACTGCTTTTAGACTGGGGTAGCTCCCTCCATGGGCAAGTCTGACATTACTTAATGTACATTTACCCTAACAGAGACAGGAACATTCCCTTCGCGGTCACAATCCTCCACACAGGTAACAGGTAAAGTACAGGGACACTCCTCTTCCACTAATCTTGCCTTCCCCAACTGGTTAGACAAAGTCATCAGCTCACACAGCTGCCTAGGCTCATCAAAACTTTCCTTGCCTTCCTCTCCCCTGTCCCAGCACTCAGGGCTGGTTACAGACAAATACTGAGATAGTGGGGTGTTGAGTATTTGGTTGTCATGGTAATAGAATCTTGTTGTTACTATGGCAACTGAGTTAGATTATTAGGGGATAGCCCAGCTGGTTTTGGCTGGTTTTTGGTTAGTTCAGTGTGTGGCAATAAATGGATGCCTTTTAAGGTTTACAGCTCTCTGTGTCTCAAGTGATTTCTTCCTAAAACTGTTGCCCCCAAGGATACAACAACGTGGCGACGAGGATGGGATTCCTGTGCTTCCCCAGCAACAGAAGAAAGTAGAAGTCAAGTACAACACCCCCCACCCCAAACTGTCGGAAGGGAGTGAGAACTGGCTTGTTTGCACTGACGGTGCAAACTGAAACTAAAACCATGGGTACACTTACGGGCCACTGGAACCTTTTGAGGAGACTCTAGTGCAATGGCACATATATAACGAGTGTTTTGAGCTTTTTGTTATTGCAAATGACATTACAGAAGAGAAGGTGCCAATATTCTTAAGTGTTGTAGGGGCTAAGACCTATTCCCTGCTGCGCAGCTTACTACACCCTATTAAGCCTGAGACCAAATCTTACAGTAACATTGTGGAAATCCTGGGGTCCCATTTTTCTCCAAAACCATTGGTAATTGCGGAAAGATATAGGTTCCACAAAAGAGACCAAAAAGAGGACGAAACAGTTATGCAATTTGTAGCAACTTTGAAAAAGCTTGAGGAACACTGTGAATTTAAGGAGCTATTAAATGACGCCCTATGTGACAGGTTAGTTTGCGGCTTGTACAGTGAAGCTATACAGAAGTGCCTATTGACAGAGGTTCAGCTTACCTTACAGAAAGCTGTTGATATTGCAGTCTCCATGGAACTGGCTACAAAGGAGGTGCAATACAGGAGGTGCATCCCCTAGGGGTGCATAAGGTGTCACAAGAACCTACCCACAAAACTGTGAGGAGTCAGGAGTGTTGCGGCTGTGGTAAGCCTGGTCACCAGGCATCAGAATGCTGGTGTCAGGACCTGGTGTGTCGACAATGGGGCAAAAACGAACACACTGAGTGTGCCTGTAAACAAAGGAAAAAGAGGCCTGTGGTCTGGCTGACCTAAAAGGGAAATCTGCATACCCTAGAGCAGACCCAGGATGACCAAGGAGACACCACATCACAAGAAGAAGTGCCGCTCCACGTTTTGTCTTTGGCAGTGGGCTCACATGAACACTGGGTAACCCCGTTGTTGGACGGCAAACCGATACGCACGGAACTGGACACCGATACAGCCGCCTCGCTGGTCTCTGAGACGGTGTATAACAAAAAGCTAGAGCATCTTCTGCTTCAGGCAACGAAAACTGATCTGAAGACGTACACGGGAGAAGCTGTGCCCATGTTGGGCACTACTGAGGTTAAGGTGGAGCTCAATGGACGGGCTGCTAAATTGCCACTGTTTGTGGTGAGAGGTAATTACCCAGCCTTAATGGGTAGGTCTTGGCTTGGGAAGATCCAGCTGAACTGGGCAGAAGTGCACCAAATGACTAAAGAAGAAACTGGTCTGACCACTGTACTAAGGAAACATGCTGCTATTTTTGGAGAGGATCTGGGAAGGGTGAAGGGAATCACTGTGACATAGAACATTAAACCTGACAGTCAACCAGAATATCTGAAAGCCAGAACTGTGCCATATGCCATCAGGCCGAAAGTTGAAGTGGACCTGGAGCGCCTGGCCACAAATGGAGTCCTAATGCCAGTTACCTATAGCCCATGGGCAACTCCTAATGTTCCAATAGCGAAGAAAGATGGCTCCCTCTGGATTTGCAGTGATTTTACGGTCACTGTCAACCCGGTGTTGTATGCAGAGCAAAACCTGCTTCCTCGCATCGATGACCTCTTTGCGGGCCTGGCTGGGGGACAGAAGTTCAGTAAGATTGACCTGAGTCAAGCGTATTTACAGATGCACATTGATGAAAAGTCCCAAGAGCTGCTGACTATTGTGGTGCATAAAGGGCTTTATTGATACTGTTGCCTACCCTTCGGAATAACGTCTGCTCCTGCCCTGTTCCAGAGGGCTGTGGACCAAATCTTGTGTAGCTTGCCAACAGTCCAGTGGTATCTGGATGACATCCTGGTCACTGGAAAGAATGAGGAGGATCACCTAAAGAATGTAGAAGCTACCCTACAAGGACTGGAAGAGTATAGCCTACTAGTCCACAAAGACAAGTATGAATTCTTCCAGCCCTCTCTTGAATATTTGGGACACATTATTGATGCTGTGGGTCTTCATAAGGCCCCTGCAAAAGTTAAGGCTTTTGTGGAGGCTCCCCCTCCTCAAAATGTTAGCCAGCTTTGCTCATTTCTAGGACTATTGAACTATTATGGAAAGTTTATCTCGCAGTTTGCCACACTGCAAAAACCACTCCACAGACTTCTTGGGCAGAACAAGGCCTGGAAGTGGACTGAAGCCTGTGATGTTGCATTTAACAAAGCAAGGGTGCATTGCTGAATTCTGAAGTTCTGACGCACTTTGATCCATCCTTACCCCTACAGTTGGCCTGCGATGAATCCCCTTATGGAGTGGGAGTGGGAGTGTCACACATTATGCCTTTGGGAGAAGAGACATCTATTGCTTTTGCTTCTCACACCCTAAGCAAAGCAGAAACTAACTATGCCCAAATCGAATGTGAGGTATTGGGAATCGTTTTCAGAATTTGGAAATTTCATCAGAACCTGTTCAGATGGAAGTTTACTCTTCTCATAGACCATCAACCTCTGACTTCAGTTTTTGGACCCCACACAGGCATTCCCCCATTAGCTGCTAATTGTATTTGTATGTCATGTTTTTATGCAGCATAAGGCATTGTTGCTTTCCACGCACACATATGAAATCAAATATCAGAAATCCACTCTTGATGGCAATGTGGATTGTCTCCCAAGGCTGCCTTTGCCTGTCAAAAGTCAAGATATTGCCCAGAAGGAAATCTTTTACTTTGAACTGGTAGAGAACACACCCATCACCACTACTCAGGTAAAGAAGGCAACCCGCGTTGACCCAGTATTGTCCCAAGTTACGGACCTGGTGATGCATGGAACATCCCTCCGGTCTCACCCGACCTTGTTACTTACATGTCCAGGAGGATGGAGGTATCAATCCAGGGGAAGGGATAGCTCAGTGGTTTGAGCATTGGCCTACTAAGCCTAGGGTTGTGAGCTCAATCCTTGAGGGGGCCATTTAGGGATCTGGGGCAAAAATTGGGGATTGGGGATTGGCTTTGAGCAGGGGGTTGGACTAGATGACCTCCTGAGATCCCTTCCAACCTTGATATTCTATGATTCAGTATGGTTGTTTGTTTTGGGGAAGACATGTCATTATCCCACCACCACTGAGATCACAGATGTTAGAACAGCTACATTCCGGTCACTGTGGAATAGGGCGCATGAAGGAAATTGCACTAAGCTATTTTTGGTGGCCTGGATTGGACAGTGCTATTGAAGAGAAGGCAAGAGCTTGTATGTTATGTCAGGATGTGAGGAGTGCACCCCAGTGGGCACCTCTACACCCAGAGGACTGGCCTGACAACCCGTGGCAACGTATTAACGTTGACTTCACTGGCCCATTTGAAGGAAACATGTTCTTGGTAGTGGTAAACGTCCATTCTAAATGGCCAGAAGTCTCTCTAATGCAGTCCACTACTGCAGAGAGTACTATCCAAAAACTATGGGGACTCTTTCGTCATTCTGGTCTGCCAGAACAACTTGTGAGTGACAATGGACCGCAGTTCATCTCTCAGGAGTTTAGAAATTTTATGAAGACAAAAGGGATACACCACATCACTTCAGCACCATATCATCCGTCCACCAATGGATTAACTGAAAGGTTTGTGCAGACAATGAAACAAGTTTTGAAACTGGCAAGGGGACAATTATCCATTCAAAAGCTTCTGGACACCTTCTTACTATCCTACAGAAACACACCTCATGCTATGACCAAGGCATCCCCAGCCTTTCTAATGATGGGACGACACTTGCTTTGATCTGCTGAAACCTTCTGAACCCCGACAAATTGTGCAACGTCAGCAGCAAGATCAAGTCATCAGGTGTGCACCCAGAACAAAAGACCGAACCTTTAGCCCGGGACAGCCGGTTTTGGCTTGGAATTATACTTCTGGAGCTAAATGGGTCCCTGCCACTGTCATCACTCAGACAGGACTTGTTTCCTACACTGTCCGGACTGCAGAGGACCTCACCTGTCAGCAACATGTGGATCAGCGGTTGCCAGGTCATACCAGTCCTCAGGACACATCTTCAGTTGAGTTGCCTGACTTCACCACTTCCGGCGAGACACTGAATCAAGAGTCACCTGTTCCTGACTTTCCCCCTCCATTACTGCCTGCAGTGGAGATAGATCCCTGCCTGGAACGAGCTGATACCACATCCCCACCCTTTCGCGCTACGAACCCTGAGCCCATTGTCAGGTCTGCGCCCAAGACACTGTCAGGTGCAACAACACCAGAAGTCTGCTTTAATCCACCTAGAAACAGAAGGCCTCCTCAATGGCTGGAGCTTTAGCTAGGGTGAACCCATGGTTACAGGGCGAAATAGTCCCCGGGGTTTAGCCAGGAACGGAGGCAGTCTACCCTCCTTCTCTAGTTTCGTGTTTGTTTTATTTAGGGGATGTTCTCATTAAGGGGGGAGGAATATGTTGTGTATTTGGTTGTTATGGTAATAGAATCTTGTTGTTGCTTTGGCAACTGAGTCAGATTATTGGGGGATAGCCCAGCCAGTTTTGGCTGTTTTTTGGTTAGTTCAGTATGTGGCAATAAATGGCTGCTCTCCAGGTTTACAGCTCTCTGTGTCTCAAGTGATTTCTTCCTAAAATTGTTGCCCCCAAGGATACAACACATCTGAGTGTTGGTGGTCACAGGTGTCCTCCAGAAAAGGCCAGGCCAGCTGGTCCTATGCTCCAATGGCACTCAGAACTCCAATTCCTGTAATCCCAATTCAAATCTTGGTGGGACTTCCTGGCACTGCATTGGTTTGCACAAGAATTTGTCTTTTCCCTACTGCTGGGTTCCTCATGCCTACTCGAGGGAGGTCTTTGGTCCAGCTGGCTTGAGAGGATGAACCCATGCAATAGCTTGGGGTCCCACAACTTGAGTGTCTTGATAGAGATACCTGATGCTGACAGGCTTTTGCCATTGCACTTGTCTCCACGCTTTTCCTCTTGCCCACCTCATCCTTAAAAGAAGGAGCACCATGGCCAAGCTTCAAAATCAGGAGAAAGAACCAGGAGCAAGAGTCACGGGCTGGAGTTCAGCACCACTTTCTTCCTCTGGGCACCTACAGCAGGGGTGGCTGGGGCTGACAGCTCTAAGGGAAGGCTTCCACACCATCGAGCTCCAGAGGGTGGGGCAAGAGGAGGGGGGACCATGCCTAATTGTGGTCTGCAGACAGCTACAAAGACACCCAGTCGATCCGCTCTCCTGGCGCTTCAAACACCCACTGCAGGCCAACCGCAGACCAACTGCTGGCGTTCTGTGACCAGCATCAGAATGTGGTAGGAAAGCAGGGCCAGCCCCCAGGTGGGGGCTCGTACCGTTCCCACTCAAGGCACTCATTCTGGTGGGAGATTTTTTGCCAAGCAGCTTTTCACCGACTGGCGAGAAGCAGAGAAATACCCAGGGCTCCAAAGGTGCTAATTAACCAGCCCCCTGAAGCACAGGGACTGGCACAGATTAGGAGGAGGGAGACTTCTCTACACACTAACCCAGGCATCCACCCACTTTCTTTGGCAAGCTTGGAAGCCCAGAGGCTAGACTGGGACTATCTAGGACTCACATGCCAGTCTTTGCTTTCCCTGGCCCACCTGGAGCTAGAGCCTTTGGCCAAAGTGAAAACTAAGGAAGCAGAACTACCATGGGACTCAAACCCGCAATCATTAGACTCTTTATTTTTAGGGCACACAATGGTTTGAAGCTTGTCTTTAGAACCATAAATGGATTCCATTGAGAGGACCCCTAAATTATGGTTGGGGTGCATGGCCTTGTTCTTTCTTCCCCTCATTCCTCCTCAGCAAGAGCGCTGGGGGAGAGTCAGCTGCACTTTGTAGCAGGGGACATGGTGAAGCACGGGAACCTCAGCTGTGGGTTTCACCCAGGAAAAGGCCGGTAATTATTGGTATGAATCTAGAGGGCCTGCTATGAGATGGCTGTCTGTTGCCCTCTTAATTCTGCATCACCCCTGCCCCTTACTCTTCTGCTTCACCCTCTATGATAGAAACCAGCAAGGGAAGTGGAGTCATTGCCTCTTCATCATGTACCCTGGAGAAACATTGTTGCTTACATCCTCCTTATTAAGAACATAGAACATAAGAACGGCCAGACTGGAACAGACCAAAGGTCCATCTAGCCCAGTATCCTGTCTTCCAACAGTGGCCAGTGCCAGGTGCCCCAGAGGGAATAAACAGAACAGGTCATCTTCAAGTGATCCATTCCCTGTCGCTCATTTCCACCTTCTGGCAAACAGAGGCTAGGAGACACCATCCCTGCCCATCCTGGCTAATAGCTGTTGATGGACCTATTCTCCATGAATGTATCTAGTTCTTTTTTGAACCCTGCTATAGTTTTGGCCTTCACAACATCCCCTGGCAAGGAGTTCCACAGGTTCACTGTGCGGTGCATGAAAAAAAAACCTTCCTTTTGTTTGTTTTAAATCTACTGCCTATTAATTTCATTTGGTAGCCCCTAGTTCTTGTGTTGTGAGAAGAAGTAAATAACACTTCCTTATTTACTTTCCCCACACCAGTCATGATTTTATAGACCTCTATCATATCATAGAATAATAGAAGATTAGGGTTAGAAGAGACCTCAGGAGGTCATTTAGTCCAACCCCTTGCTCAAAGCAGGACCAACACCAATTAAATCCCCCCTTAGTTATCTCTTTTTCAAGCTGAAAAGTCCTAGTCTTATTAATCTCTCCTCATACAGCAGCCGTTCCATGCCCCTAATCATTTTGTTGCCCTTTTCTGAACCTTTTCCAAGTCCAATATATCTTTTTTGAGATGGAGCAACCACATCTACACGCAGTATTCAAGATGTGGGCATACCATGGATTTATAGAGACAATATGATATTTTCTGACTTATTATCTATCCCTTTCTTAATGATCCCCAACATTCTGTTCACTTTTTTGACTGCTACTGCACATTGAGTGGATGATTTCAGAGAACTATCCACAATGACTCCAAGATCTCTTTCTTGGGTGGTAACAGCTAATTTAGACCCCATCATTTTATATGTATAGCTGGGATTATGTTTTCCAATGTGCATTACTTTGCATTTATCAACATTAAATTTCATCTGCCATTTGGTTGCCCAGTCACTCAGTTTTGAGAGATCCTTTTGTAACTCTTTGCAGTCTGCCAGGAGCTGAGCAGGGTGGTCCTCCTTCCCACCCACCCCCGCCTCCTCCTGTGGGGGCTGGCCTAGGCCCCAGTTGCATCCCCAGGAATGTTCCCCAAGGCCAACGTAGGGGTGAACCCCACAGATTGGGACCTCTGACCTAGATAATTGTTTAACAAATAGGGGAAACTGAGGTATACACAATATGCATACAAAACGTTCAGAAAATCCCACTTCATCACAGGGGTGTCAGTGGGGTCTGAGCTGGGCAACAGCACAGGCAAAGTGGGGAGGTTTCTCTTTGGAAAAATTAAACTGCAAAACCTCTCCCTGTGTTCCAGCAAAAACCTCTCATTTAACCGCCCCACCCCACCATGAAAATCTCCACCCTTACCCCTGGAATTCAGAGACCCCCTCTTGCCAATGCAGATTTTTAACTTTTCTTACTTTTCCTTGGCCTCCTACAAATCTTTTTCCCATCAAAATGATCAAGGACATTTAAAATGAGAAAAAGAAAACACACTAAACCAAAACCAAAGAAACCCCACCAATCCCCCCACCACACACAATTTGGGTCTGAAATTTTCTACTGAAATTTTGCGGCAATAGACCTCAGACCTCTATTGTCCATAAAACAAATGTAGACCTCCCATGCAGTAACTAGGACTTCTACTACAGAGCCTCCAAAGCTCGAGCTTCTCTTGTGAGATTTCCAGCTGCCCAATACAGCTGCTATTCCAGGGGAGCAATTCTTGTTTCCAGTAAGCATTTTTCTCAGCCTCGTTCTGTGCATCACAGGTTTCTCTAATGAATGGTTCTATGGTCCAGTGATCCTCATTCAGAGCAAGTTAGAATGCGAGAATCCTTGGCCTTTTCCAGGCTGTGGGAGGGGAGACTTTTAAAAGTGCTCTCTGAGCTATTGTACATGGCTAAGTAAAAAGAAAAGGCCCTATTTCCCCTCTGCTTTAGGAGCCGGGTTTACTGTTTGAATTCCATATTTCAGACGACTTCAGTGCTGGGCATTGTGGTTATTTATCAGTTTATCTGGAATTGCAGCTTTTATTTCTCAACAGCTGTGATGGCCGAGCGGTTAAGGGGTTGGATTTGAAATCCACTGGAGGTTTCCCTTATGCAGGTTTAAATCCTGCTCTGAGTTTCAGATGTACTTTCACTTTCATGGAACAATAAATCTGTACAACCTTCTGATATATTCTCAATTCATCCCCCTCCCAAGGAAACCCTATTCTGCTCTCTTAAGCTGTCATGGAATAAAAGAGAAGGTTGTCTCATGGATCAGTAACTGTTTCTGAGATAGTAAACACAGGGTAGGAATAAATGATCAGTTTTTAGGACGGAGAGGGGTAAATAGTGGTGTCCCCCAGGGGTCTGTACTGGGACCAGTACTGTTCAACATATTCATAAATTACCTGGAAAATGGGGTAAACAGTGAGGTGGCCAAATTTGCAGATAATACAAATACAAACAAATACAAACTAAGATACTTAAGTCCAAAACAGACTACAAAGAGGGGATCTCACAAAACTGGGTGCCTGACTGGGCAACAAAATGGCAGATGAAATTCATGTTGATAAATGCAAAACAATGCACACTGGAAAACAGAATCCCAACCATACATATAAAATCACAGAGTCTAAAATAGCTGTTGCCGCTCAAGAAAGAAATCTTGGTGTCATTGGAGTCTTCCCATCCCCGCTCCACCCCCTTCCCTAAATCCCAGCCCCACCTCTTCCCACCCCTGCTTTAAATAGGGGAAAGGGGTTTAAATAAACTGCAGACTAAATTTGTCATGGATCTCGGTGTGATTTCTTTGTCATTGTTTTGGTGGCCTAACTTCTGATTGGATGTTATAAATAGTATAGGAAATTCTTCATTTGAAGTTTACTGGTTATTTTCCCCATGCTAATACATTCCAGATTTTGAGATAGTTGAGAATAAGTCAACATATTTGCAGCTGCTAATCCATCCTTCCAGACCCTCAAGCCTTCTAGATGACAATCCTTTGTTCCTTTTCCTGGCTTCTCTGGGAACAGAGGTTTCTTGGTTTCAGCTTGGCCCTGTCTGTTCCCAGAGTCCCAACATTCTGTGCACAAAGGAGTGGGGTTAATAATGAAGCATTTTTGCAGCTAGGCCCAGGCAATGAGCAAAGAAAATAGAAATTGACCTTGGCTGTTTCCATGTCTGTCCATTGGCAGAGGAGGCGTGAGCTCCATGGAGTGAGAGTCAGGCTAGGAACTTGAGCCAGTGACTGTGCTAGGACGGGATTACAGATCTGGTGCATGGAGGTTTCTTGTTATAGAGCAAAAGGGGGGAAGCTGTGATGTGCTGTGTCCAAGAAAGGCTGTGACAAAGGTGGAACGGGGATCCTGGTGCCTCTCCCCAAGGAAACCTCAACGCATCTCCTCTGGGACAGGAGCAGCAATTTTCATCCTAGCCGTTAAAGGCAACTTTAGGTTCATAAGTTCATAGTTTCAAAGGCTCTAAGGCCAGCCCTGATCATCTAGTCTGACCTCCTGCATAACACGGGCCCTAGAACTTCCCCAGAAGAATTCCTGTTTCACAGTGGTCCCATGTATCTTCACCTGTGGCTGGGTCTAGTCATGGGGGTAGAGTTCAGTGATAGAATGTTTGACTGCAGATCAAGTGGTCCTTTGTTCAAATCCAAGTGCTGTTTTTCTTAATAAGCAGCAGATTTAAACCAAACAAAAGGAAGTATTTTTTTCCACACAGTTAACCTGTGGAATTCTTTGCCGGAGGATATTGTGAAGGCCAAGACTATAACAGGGTTCAAAAATGAACTAGATAAATTCATGCAGGAGAGGTCCATTAATGGCTATTAGCCAGGATAGGTATGGATGGTGTCCCTAGCCTCTGTTTGCCAGGAGCCGGGAATGAGCAACAGGAATGGATCACTTGATGATTACCTATTCATTCCCTCTGGGGCACCTGGCATTGGCCATTGTCAGAAGACGGGACACAGGGCTAGATGGACCTTTGGTTTGACCCAGTATGGCCAGTCTTGTGTTGCTTCTGTTCTTGGTTGTATGAACCAGTCCTGGCTATTAGAGGAGCAGATGGCTTCAAAAGACCACACTCTTGGATCTGGGAATCCTGGGCAAACTAATTCCCTTCCTTTAGAGAATGACAGAAAAACCCATTTCCTCCTTCTTTCTATTCCAGGCTTCATTCCTTTTTCCAAAGACTCGCCTCTACAGAGCACAGAGAGATCCATGTGCACACAGTGTTCGTCCAACCTGCAGCAAATGAGTCATGCTCTGTCCTCATCCAGCAAGAGCAGGCCTTGCCAGAGAAGCCCAAGAGAAGCAAATGCTCATGGACCATCCTGTCAGGCATGAAAAGACTGTGTCTGTGGCCAATCTGACCATTTGATGCCCGATAGGGATAAGGAGAGAACAGCTTCCTCTCCAAGAAGGATGCACTTGTCTCTGAAGAAGAAAGCAGCTGAGAACCAGGTGGAGGCAGAGGAGATGAAGCTGCAGGAGACTACAGGCAAAGTCGAACTGGATCTTACAGGTGAGGATTCAATCCACATGGTTCGCGAGGAGCATGTGAGGAATACTCACACCAGTCACTCGAGAAGCCTTCGACATCAGGGCCGTCTCATGGGGCATTGATGGGTACCTCAGACTCTAGAATCCATTTAGTGCCCGATCCTCTGGGATAGGGTGTCAGAGGACCATCGCTGAGGTGGGGAGAGCTGACAATGTCAGGTCACCCCCCTCTGGGGGTCTGGCTCTGTGGGGTGGGGAGTACTAGCATTGCTCCAGGCTGTAAGGGGAACAGAGAGGCTGGACGTTGTAGGAAATCATTTCTTTTCTCCTGGATCGGGTCCATTTCATCAATAAAATGCTCCAGAGGTCTCAGCAGGTCACAACTGGGAACCGTACCAGAGCTGAGTCATTACTTCTTGGGGGGTTAAATGCAAAATGAGGCCTGTTGCCCATCACTGACGGGAAAGGTGTGCAAGGGGAGGGGAAGAGTGGAATAGAAAAGAAACCGGCCCCTAGGTAAGAGGAAGCCTTGTTTGGTAAAAGCCTCCAGCTAAGAGTCATGAGATTGGAGTTCTCTGCTCAGCTCTGCCAACAACCTTCAGTCTGACCCGGGGCAATTCGCTTCAGGGATCTGTGCCCAACTTCCATCCTCTGGAAACCAGGGATAAGACATGGAAAAGCAAAATGTTAAGAAGGTTTCTTTCTGCTCCAGGGATGAAGAAGGAGCCATCAGAGACTAAGGAGAAGTGGGAAAAAGGGAGCCCAGAAGAGCAGGAAGAAGAGCGCACTCCCATCCCCTCATTAACAAGCAGCTCCCATATGATGATGGTAATCATGCTTTGTGACTGAGATAATGGAAAGCATCCCCTGCTGTGTGTATTAATATCCCCCGGTGCTGGTATTTCTGACAGGAGAACGACCTGCCCCTTGCTCAGGGAACTGAAAAGAAACACTCTTCAAGTGTGATCAACTCCAGCCAGTCTTTACAAGTTTATCTGGGTTGCTTGGATGAGGCCCAGATTGACAAAGGGGTTTAGGCACCTAAAGAAGTACGGAGGTGCTTAGCGGGATTCACAGAAGTGCCTGACTCAGGTGCCTGATTCTGATGCACTTTACATGGGACACAGGCACTGCTGAAAATCATACGAGGCCCATCCCTGCACTCATAGGTGTAACCCGCACACCTCCTGGGTGTGGTGTTCTGTCCCATTTAGTGACACCAGGACCACTTAGAGACAGAGAAAAGGTGAGTCATAGAATCATAGAATATCAGGGTTGGAAGGGACCTCAGGAGGTCATCTAGTCCAACCCCCTGTTCAAAGCAGGACCAATCCCCAACTAAATCATCCCAGCCAGGGCTTTGTCAAGCCTGACCTTAAAAACCTCTAAGGAAGGAGATTCCACCACCTCCCTAGGTAATACATTCCAGGCTTCACCACCCTCCTAGTGAAAAAGTTTTTCCTAATATCCAGCCTAAACCTCTGCACTGCAACTTGAGACCATTACTCCTCGTTCTGTCATCTGCTACCACTGAGAACAGTCTAGATCCATCCTCTTTGGAACCCCCTTTCAGGCAGTTGAAAGCAGCTATCAAATCCCCCCTCATTCTTCTCTTCTGCAGACTAAATAATCCCAGTTCTCTCAGCCTCTCCTCATAAATCATGTGCTCCAGCCCCCTAATAATTTTTGTTGCCCTCCGCTGGATTCTTTCCAATTTTTCCACATCCTTTTTGTAGTGTGGGGCCCAAAACTGGATGCAATACTGCAGATGAGGCCTCACCAATGCTGAATAGAGGGGAACGATCACGTCCCTCAATCTGCTGGCAATACTTCTACTTATAGAGCCCAAAATGCCATTAGCCTTCTTGGCAACAGGGGCTCACTGTTGACTCATATCCAGCTTCTCGTCCACTGTAACCCCTAGGTCCTTTTCCACAGAACTGCTGCCGAGCCACTCGGTCCCTAGTCTGTAGCAGTGCATGGGATTCTTCTGTCCTAAGTGCAGGACTCTGCACTTGTCCTGGTTGAACCTCATCAGATTTCTTTTGGCCCAATCCTCCAATTTGTCTAGGGCCCTCTGTATCCTATCCCTCCCCTCCAGCATATCGACCACTCCTCCCAGTTTAGTGTCATCTGCAAACTTGCTGAGGGTGCAATTAATCCCATCCTCCAGATCATTAATGAAGATATTGAACAAAACCGGCCCCAGGACCGACCCTTGGGGCACTCCGCTTTATACCAGCTGCCAATTCGACATGGAGTCATTGATCACCACCCATTGAGCCCCATGATCTAGCCAGCTTTCTATCCACATATAGTCCATTCATCCAGCCCACACTTCTTTAACTTGCTGGCAAGAATACTGGGGGAGACCATATCAAAAACTTTGCTAAAGTCAAGGAATAACACGTGCACTGCTTTCCCCTCATCCACAGAGCCAGTTATCTCATCATAGAAGGCAATTAGATTAGTCAGGCATGACTTGCCCTTGGTGAATCCATGCTGACTCTTCCTGATCACGTTCCTCTCCTCAAAGTGCTTCAAAATTGATTCCTTGAGGACCTGCTCCATGATTTGCT
Source organism: Caretta caretta (assembly GCF_965140235.1). Classification (NCBI taxonomy): domain Eukaryota; kingdom Metazoa; phylum Chordata; order Testudines; family Cheloniidae; genus Caretta; species Caretta caretta. Next base: position 80,781,294 of record NC_134216.1, read on the forward strand.
CTATAGCCTCAGCTAATAGCCAGTTGGGTTTTAGTTCATGCGGTAGAGCAGAGGTGGGCAAACTATGGCCCGAGGGCCACATCTGGCCTGCAGGACCCTCCTGCCTGGCCCCTGAGCTCCTGACCCGGGAGGCTCACCCCTGGCCCCTCCACAACTGTTCCCCCTCCCCCGCAGCCTCAGCTCACTGCACCGCCAGTGCGATGCTCTGGGCTGGGGGCTGCGAGCTCCTGGGGCAGTGCAGTTGCAGAGCCACAGCCTGACCCGGGGCTCTGTGCTGCATGGCCCAGCTGTAACGCCGCCAGGCACTGGTGCTCCAGGCAGCGTGGTGAGGGGGCAGGGAGCGGGGGGTTGGATAGAGGGCAGGGGAGTTTGAGGGGGTGGATGGGGGCCGGGGGTGTGGATAGGGGTCAGGGAGGTCAGAGGGTGGGAAATGGGGGGGTTGAATGGGGGCAGGGGTCCTGGGGGGGCAGTCAGGAATAAGAGGAGGGGTTGGATGGGTGGTGGGGGGCAGCCAGAGGCAGGGGATCCAGGAGCGCTCAGGGGACAGGGAGCGGGGGGTGGTGGATGGGGCAGGAGTCCCGGGGGGGCCATGAGGGGGCGAGAAGTGTGTGTGGGGGGTCTGATAGGGGTCGGGGGCCAGGCCACACCTGGCTGTTTGGGGAGACAAAGCCTCCCCTAACTGGCCCTCCATACAATCTTGGAAACTTGATGTGGCCCTCAGGCCAAAAAGTTTGCCCGCCCCTGCTGTAGAGGCTCATGCATGAAGCTCCCGAGGTCCCAGGTTCGATCCCGCCTGCCAACATCTGGCTCCGTCCGAGGTACAAAGGCACCTCGACGCCCTTGTGACTCTTGCTGTCAGGGACAGAGCACCCTGCAGCGCATACAAAAGTCTGCAATTCTGGGAGCTCCTGAGGTGCCGGGGGGCTGGAGTGTGGAGGCGAGTCGGCCACTCCGGTGTGCTCTGCTGCGTCCTCAGCTGTGGGCATCCAGGACAGACGGTGCTAATCCAGCGCCACGCAGGCCAGCCGCAGCAATCCCCAGGGGCTGCCCTGGGACACCCGGGCAAAGGCCTCCAGCACCCCAGGCCCTGGGTTGAGGTGACCCTGGAACCGGGCCCCCAGGAGTAACATTGTGCCCAGTGAGTTCTGACCCACAAGGGTCTGGCCCCGGAGGCCCACGGTTTGGGGTTCTCCTCAGCCAGGCAGACTCGCTCCTTCAGTCTCAGCTACTTTCTCTCCTGTCGGCGATTCCTGCCTGTTTTCTGGCAGCGCCTCACGCTGCGGGGTGGGGAAGGAAGAGGGCGTTTCCCTTTGGGCCCTATTCTCAGTCCCTTCTTCGCAGACACTGTGGGCTGCCAGAGTTGCTGAGCCAATCTTCTCAGGCGCTCGGGGTGGGATGGGACATGGGGCATGTTCTCCAGTGACCCCTCAGCAACACTCAAGGAGCAACTCGAATGGGCTTTGCAGGACATTGAGGCTTTCTCAGCAAAAGCTGGGCGTCCTGGGAGGAGGGGATAGAGAGGGAGGAAATGGGGTGGCCCTTGGGGTCCCCGCACTGCCCGAGAGGCTCCCGTCTCTTCTCAGGAGAGGGGGCCAGAGAGCGGACGAAAGGCTGAGGAAACCTTGGCACCTGGGGAGGCTTTTTAAGAAACGGGCTCAGCCGGAGTCTCCAGGCTCCCTCGTCGCTGCCAGCCTCCCCCAGGGACAGACTGTTCCAGAGCAGCTGCCCGAGGGAAAAACTCAGTCCCCGCAGGCTTTGTCCCTGTTCATTGCAGACCCTCGGGGAGCACCCTTCCTCAGCCCCGCTCCACGCCCTGCTGATGACAGCTGTGCAGGGTCTGACAACACCCACCCTGGAGAGATTTAGAGCTGCAGAGGAAGAGCTGAGGGCCATCGTATCTCTCCACGGAGACAAGATGGAGAGAGTAAGAGACGCCCGCAGTGGGGCAGGGGGATGCTGTGCATAGAGGGGGACGAGAGAATCGCCTCTCCTAGGAAACTGTTCCTGGGACACACTAGCATGGTGCTTTGAAACTTGGCTCAGCCCCTTGCCATTCAGCGCTTGGCCGCGGGGATCCGTGGTGTCAGGTTTTGAAGTGTTCTCTGCCCGAAGGAGCTCTGACACTTCCCTGAGGACGCCCAGCCACACTGAAGGTGTGTGACAGCCCCAACCCTGGCAAGGCAGCACTCACCTAGTCTACTGACGAGCCTCCACATTAGGCTCCAGGAGCAGACATGGTTTCCTCAGACATGCTGCAGGGCCTTGTTTTCCAGCTGAAGTATCAGGAAGAATTTGGCTTTGCACGTCTCTCTCTGTCTCTCCCAAGCTCTGATCCTGTTGCCCATCCCCACAGAATCTGAGTGCCTGCCCCATGAATTAGACTGGCCTAGGGAGGTTTCTGGCCGACGTCATTTCTACATCCCCTGGATAGGAGGCTCTCCGCGTCATTTACTCCCCCTGATTAATGACACTCCACTGCCCTCCTGGGAGGTAGGAATTCTACCCATTTGACACCTGGGGAATCTGAAGCCCAGAGAGCTCCTTGAATTGCCCAAGCCAGTGCAGCTTCTTGAGAAAGGAATCAGGGTCCACGTTCCCTACAGTCCTTTCAACGTTGCCTTTAATCACTCAGCCTGGAAATAGGTGACATTCCAGCCCTTCTCCAAAGACCGCCTGCACGTGGCGTGTAAGTGCAGACTTTTCCCCTTTCCTGGAAACTCTGAGACTAATTAACGAACAGAACCCTCAGCCTGAACTTCCTCCCCAACCTGCCTGTCCCTAGGGTTTCCTCCAGGTCATCCCTGTCTCTGCCCGAGTTCCTTCTTTCCAACAGGTCCCAGCGGGAAGTTAACAAATGGCCCCTCAATCAGCAGATTGATTTGTTCAGGGCTTTAACTCCCACTAGCAAAACAGGTCAACAGAATCCTCCACCCAGGTTTGTAGCTCCTGCTCCTTGTTCGAGAGAGGCAAGAGCAATGACCAATTCCTCATGGAAGAGCCCTCGTGGGGGGCTTGTCCCTTTAGGGTCTGTCTACCCTGTCCTGCAAACTCTGCAGCAGGAGCCTTAAAGCGTCCTGGCCCTATGGACTTGGGCTCCCAGGGCTGGCACTGTGGGACCAAAACAGGAATGCAGACTTTTCTGGGCTTGGGCTGGACCTTGATCTCTGAAGCCCAGGGAGGAGGGGAGCTTCAGAGCCTGGGCTCCAGCCCAAGTCACCACGTCTACACTGCTGTTCTAGGTGCCATAGCCTGAGCCCGAGGGTAGAGAGCCGGCTTTAAGATTTGTTATGGCAGGTTTTACAATCCCGCAGTACAGAGGTTCTCCTTAGGGCTGGGGCCTGGAGCTGGCTCGCCCCATCCAACCAGCCCGGCCTGCCATCTCTAGGATGGGCTCTGGGGTCTGGAGCAGTGGTTCTCAACCTGCGTCCCAATCAGCACAGAGCTGCGCCCCATGGGACATCCTCAGGTCCAAACAGGTAGGATTGGATGTGGCCCACAATGGAAACTAGGTTGAGAACCCTGGTCTGGAGGAACTGATTGTGCTAGAAAGAGCAACAGGAAGTTGAAGAGACTGAGGAAAGGCTCCTGCAGGGAAGCCTTTGAGAGCAGGGCTGAAAGCAGTTTGCTAAGGCACAGAAGGCCCTGGAACATCAGGGGAGTTTGGGCTGTAAGGTTTTGGGGAAGGCTTTTGTGTGTGTTTCTGAGCTTTAAGGTGCTAAACCAGACCTCAGGAAGACTGGGGTTCCTGGACTTGTCAAAGCCTCTTTCTTCAGATAAGGGAGGAGTCAAGATGGGAAACTGAGGTCAGAGGCGGCTTGCAGGGCTGCCAGGAGGGCTTCCCTGGGAGGAGGCCACTCTTTGATAAATCCATCCCTCAACTTCCTGGCATTCTTCCAGGTTGGAGACGTTGTGGGAGGGATCTTAATCTGGCTCGACAACGTTTGTGATCCCAGAGCCAGAAAAGCAGCGCTGAGGACCACGGCCTTGCTGGCTCGCTCCCACCCCCAGGACGTGGTTCTAACCTGTATGGCTCACACACTGTCATCACACAGGTAGGGAGCTGCTCTGTTATCATCTCAGTCCGTTATTTCTCTTCCTGCTCCCACTGACATGCCACAGGCCGGGAAGGGTCCGTGGGGCTCACACAGTTGGAGCGAGTTTCCTGCTGTGCAGAGAGCTGTCCATGCTTACTAAGAGGAGATGCCCAGGCCCAGCCGCTGAGGAGCCAACCCCTCCTCCTGCACTCCCCGGGATGGAGACGTGCCAGTTTTCTGGAGAATTCCAGCATTGTCCTGATTTCTGTGGGTCACCCACTTCCTCTCAGATCCAGTACAGAGCCAATAAATGACTTTGGGGCTCACGCAACATCCCTGGGTCATGAGGTCTGGCTGCTCCTTAGTGCACGAGAGAAGGCAGAGATGGAAAAGGCCCATGGGGCCCATCTGTCTATCCCCTGCAGACCAGTGCAGGATTGTTACCCGTAGTCAGATCCCTACTTATTTCGTGGCTGAAGAATTAGTGATAAAATGCACTCATCCTTCTGGAGCTGTGCAGCAGAGGCAAATCTCTGAAGACAGAAATTTCCAGCCCTAATTGTTACAAAAAAAAAAAATCATCCACACATGACCAGAGCGTAAATGCAGTGCAGCCTGCCTCAGTCTGCAGACAGCCAGCAATAATATCTCTGAGAGGGGCGAGTGCCTCTTTTCATCTCAATATGTTGTTAACTCTGAGTCCTGCTGGTTATTGCTGGTCACTTTGCAGAGTCATCCAACTGAGGTGTTTAGAACACAATCCCCATGCCCCTAGGGGCCGTGAAACCCAACTTGGACCCTAGGCAGAGGTCAAAACTCCGGCTTTCCTCGGCATCTTCTGCAATGCAGTTCTGCACTGCCCAGAGACAAATCTGTGTCACATGGGAGAGAAAATTGAAGAGCAGCATGAAAGAAATTGAATTTCTTGCCCAATTCAGTTACCAGAGGAATACAGTGTTGGTTTTCATATTTCTTTGAGTGTTTGATTTGTAAACCTTTCAGCTTTGAATTCCTTGGAACAGCCACAGTGCTTTCCAGGGGCTGTGCTCACAAGCTGTAGAAACTCGGCAGCCTTGGCACAGAATTTCAGTCAAGCTTCCTGAAGACCTTGCTTCCAGGCCATTTGCTCTTGATTTGTCCAACCTAGCTCTCAGTGTCCCCAGGGCTTGACCACCATGTCCGACCTTCCTCACCAAACTTGCAAGTCAAATGACTGGAAGTCTTTTGGATCCGTCTGCAGTCTTCCTCTGCAGATGCCTGCGGGCACCAGCAGGACTTAGATCAGCAAGAATGGAGAGAAGAGAGGAGAGGGATTTCAATACTAGTTTCCTTCCATCTCTGTCACGCTGGGCAGTACAATCTCCCCTTCCAAGCTCCTGAATCCTCTCCTATCAGGGCATGTTCTGATTCAGTGTCTGACCCCATCCACCACACTGCGGTCAGTTCATGGTCACTGTCTTGGGAACAGGGGTGCTAGCTTCAGGAACAATAACCCATTAGGGAAAAGGAATAAATACAAAGCTCTCTGAAGGGACTTGCCCTGCTTCAGCCTCCCTGCACCAATCAGTGTCTCCTCTGAGAGACGCCTTTCCTGCCTACATTCCCTGGGGAGGGCAAGAGGTGGCCAGGCAGGGAAGGTCTGACTTCTCTTTCTGACTCTGCAGGTGTGCCATTGAGCTGTGGAAGGCCTTGGGTGAAGAATCACAGCTCACCAGGGAGATGCTGCAGCAGCTACTGGACAAGCTCCAGCAGAGACGCCAGGAGGAGAGGAGCGGCAATGTGTCTCTGGCTGTAAGTGAGATTTGAGGAGGGATCCAGCTGCCTCAGCCCCCTAAGGTAATGACTGAAAGGAAAAGGAAGAACAGATTTGTTCTGCTAAACACATGGGGTCCGTTCATGGCCATCGGTGGTTCGGGTGCTGTCGTTGGCCCAGGCTCAGTTGGGTGCAGGTCTCTCTTGAGGGAAAAGGGTTGAGAGCCGTGTGTTCTTGTGAGTCACACTCGCTCATCTGACACCGTCCACAGCCAGCTGCTTTCCCTACACACTCAGGCAGCAGCCATGTTTGTGCATCCAACCACATGTGCCACTCGCCAAAGGGTCAGTGCTTTCATCAGTGTCTGCTGAGCAAATCTGTGGGCCTCCGTCCCCAAACGCAGACAGAGCCACACCGTCAGCACATGGGGCCAGGCCCTGCAGGATCTCAGCCTCACAGGCAGGCAGGAGGAAGAGGGACCCGTTCAACTGGCTCTGTGGGCACAGTGAGGGGCTTCCATCTACACGGGAAAACCAGAGCGCCGGAAGACACCTCAGGTGGTGTAAACTGACATCACTTTGCTCGCTTACACCAACTAAGGATCCGACCCCACATGCCCGCTTGAGTCCTGTTACCTGTCACAGTAAAGAATCAAGTATTCAGCCATAGTGAGTGATGACACCAATCATCTTAAGAAGCTACATTGTCACTAATTGGTTAGAAACTCAATGAAACGGCAGTGTAGACAGGGCCCATTGGGTAGGGAAGCACCATGATATCACTCTGGATCTATCCTCGGGGAGGCCAGCTACTGCTGACCACACTGTGTGTCCCCGGGCTTCTGCAGATTTGCCATGCCTGGGGCTAATCTCGTTGCCTGACACAGTGGAGGCTGTGAAGACTCTTTTCTCCATGCCCGGCTACTGGAAGGAATTTGCCATCATCCAGTTTCAGCAGGGTTGGGACATGATAGCCTCCCGATATTACTATTCACAGGGTGTTGGCCTGATTGCAAGGTAGGAGCCCAAAGTTTCCTCCTCACTGGGTCTCTCTTGGGAATGGGATTTCCGTGTGAAATATTCCTCTGTTCCAGGCTGCCAGCTCAGCCCAGCAACTGGAGAGGAACTCTCTCTCCCCCTTGAAAATCACAAGGGACTTTCTGTTCCATGTTCCAGAGCCATGATCGAGTGTGAGAACCCTCAGCTCTCTGCAGTTTTCAGAGAGGCAATCACCATCGTCCAGAGTGAGAGGGAGGATGAGCAGAGAACGATCGCCATGGCTTTCTGCACTGAGGTGAGATTCATTAATTGACAGGCACAAGGGCGCTTTCTGGAGAGCAGCTCAGGCCAGTAAGCTCTGGGGCACATTGTCAGCAGCTCAGCAGCCTTACTGCCAGCTAGCTCCTCTCTGCACATGGATGGTTGTGGGGCATGGCAAAGAGAGGGAGGGAGAGACAGGGTGAGATTACTCCTGGCTGGATGTGCCTCGATGGGATTATGGGACAAGAGGAGAGGTTTCTCCAGTGCCCCAAGACCATGCTTCTCTCCTCACCTATCCTGAGGTTCTGCTTTTCTTCTGTCCCAGGGGTCTCTGCATGGCACTCAATGAGGCCTGGAGACGCCCCTTTCCCTGGGGGTTGATTTGTGATTTGTGCATGTGTCTAACTTTTGGGAATGAACCAACTGCAACAGCAGCAACTGGCTCCCTAAGCACCAGAGACTTTGGGTGGGAGTAAGTGGCCCTTTGGTAAAGACGACTGTCCAGGGAACAGACCCCACAGAAAGACCTCTGCTCCTCAACCTGATGTTGATTTGGCTCTTTCCAGTTTCTCCAGAGTCCTTCCATTGACACAGTACTGACAAAATCAGAGCTCCGGGCGCAGCTCATGGAATGGACCAAAAACGCAAATCCCGTCATACGTAAGCTCAGTCTGCGAGGCCTTGGCAGTATTGTGTTCCAGCCAGAAAAGGTAAGAGGCGTGGATTGCCCAGGGGACCGAGGACGCCGATGTCTCTCAAATAGCTCGGAAATGAGAGCGAGATCCACACACAAGCCTTGTTGTTTAACACACAGCCATCAAATGGTGGAGGTGCTTTCCTGAGCAAATCAAGGCATGACGTGCTCCCTGCTCCCATGAGCTGACCCCTGATTGGAGATGTGATGCAATGGTGGAAGCGGGGTTAACAAAGACAAAGGTTACAGTGAGCAGATGGCACAGAGTGACAGGAGAATGACTTTCTGCCCCGTTGGGGGGCTGTGCCATCCATGGTTTCTCCTGGGTGGGAGTGGTCCAGCATGTGCTCCAGGCTGTCATCCCAGATAGTAATGAGCTGCCTTCTTCATTCCTGCAGCTGCAATTGTTACGGTCCCAGCTGCCAGCAATCGTGGCCAGGTTTTGTGACCAGGATGGAGGGTATGTCAAGGAGGCCATGCACAAAGCTGGAGACATCATCTACCTCCTCAAGAGGGAGGGGCTTGGCTCCATCTCCCAGGACATTGCAGTCAGCCTTCGCCCCTTCATTGATGACGTAAGGCTTGGAACACCAGGAGAAGCCCGTTCCCCCCCTCCAGCTGTCTCTGATGCCCTTGTCTCTCTCTCCCCATCTCCTTGGCTCCTGCCCCTCAGGCCTGCCATGGAGCCTCCAAGGAGCGCCCCCGCCATGGGTGGGGAATCTCCTGCTGAGCCACCTCCCTGTCAGAGCTCTTCTCGCCAAAGCTCAGCCTCAGCGCCATGCTCCCAGCCCCTACTGCAGCCTGGCCTGGGGGAGAGGGGGCCTGGCCCTGGGCAAATGACCAGCTGTCTGGAGAACACAAGCCCCTCAAAGGGGTTGGAGATTCTCAGCAGGAAAGAGGTGGGTCAGGAATGCCCCTGCTCTCGGGGGCACCGAAGAGCAAAAGAAATGTTGTGTTTTGTAGCAGCGAATCCCTGCAAGGCTCCAGCAGTGGCTTCTCCCCTTCCCCAGACCAGTCTCCACCAGACTTCCCTCCCTCTCCCCAAATCTTCTCGGGTTCTGGGATTCTGGGCTCTCCAGACAGAAACTGCCTCTGGGACACCCTGGGGCTGCGCTGTCCTGCACAGGGTCTCAGGCCCTGCACAAGATGTCTATGGCGCTGGCCTGGTGTCCGCCCTGCTCCCGCCAGCCAAGTCAGTTCACACGGGGGAACCGGAGCAGCGGGCGGATTATGACTCTGTCGCGTTATGCTCTGATACTGCCTGGCTTTAACCGGGCGTCCCCACCCCCTGTGTGTCATTGCCAGGAGAGGGGCAGTGTGCGCTCAGCTGCCATTTCACTGCTTGGCAACGTGGTGAGCAGGGTGCAGGACACAGACAAACGCCTCGTGCAGCAGGAAATCATCCACTGCTTGCTCCCACTGCTGCTGCATCTTGCAGACCAGGAGGAGAGTGTGACACTGGTAAGTGCCACGGTCATTATTTCCTTAAGAGCAAAGAGCCAGAATCCCCTGGGGCCCCCACTCCATTCATCACCAGAGCCCCTTGCCCAAGCAGAGTCTCCTCCTCCCTGCTTCACTCCCTGCTGGAGCCTAGTGCCTCATCCATCCGCACAGCACACAGCACAATTGGGAAGAAAAGCCTTCTTCTGGGAAAGAGCCCTGAGTCTCTCCTGCAAAGACAGGCCTCAGGCCTTTGGGCTGCTGCATCCAAAGATTCACAACAAGAGGCAGCAAAAGAAAAGGGAGCAAAGATCTGTCAGTGCCCCGTCGGTTCAGGGAGCTGATATATGCCCACAGCCTTCTGGACAGTGGGTGCAGCTGCCCTGTCTTCTTCCCTGGAGCTCCTGAGAGAACTTCTCCAGGTCCCAGCTTCCCAACCTTCACCAGACATTGCCCTCTTTCGTTGGGCCAACTGGGATGTGGAGGGAAGCCTGATCTGAGGGCTCCTTTGGTGAGACTCTTTGGGATCCCAAAGCTGACTCACGCTTTCATACAGTCTCTTTGTGCAGAAGGACTGAGCAGAAGGCAAAGCATAGCGAAGCCAGGAGTATTGCTGCTGGCCCTGACACGGCCCAGGTCCTGCTTCCCCCTAAAGTACGGGGCCCTGGGTAATTGCTCCAAACCATCCAAAGGACAGGACGACTCTGGCTCTCTCCACCCAATTCTCAGTTTCCTCTCCTGAGCACAGTCCTGTGTAGGACAAATTACAGGAATCTCCACTAGCAGGAAAAGCAGGAGAACAAGGGATGGGGAAGGTTCGATGTCCCCCAGACTATCCCTCTCTCAGTGAGAACCCTCTTGGTCTCCCCTTCTCTTGCAGCGATGTAAACTGACACTCTTCTGCTGCGCAGTGTTTCTCGGCTGGGCTTATTTGAAGAGGCTGTTCCTCAGCATGGACTGGGATGGCTCCTCACAACTCTTGAAGTGTGTCTGGAACTTCTTGGTAGGTGAATTCTTTGTGCCTTGAGAGGGGTGAATGGGGACTTGAGGGAGATCTTTCTAACCCCACACCCTGAGTACCCATCCGCTTCAGTCGGGTTGCAAGACTCTATTCCAGGCTCTCTGCTGGTTCATTTCTGCAGGAGTTACAATCCGTTCCCATTGTTGACATTTTTCTCCACAACTGTCAGACCTCCAAACTTTTGTCTTTTCAAATGAAAGCGGAGGTTCTGGAGAACACAACAGTGACTTCAGAGAGGTGCTGCTCTGGTGTATGGGTTCGTATTGGCGGTTGCCATGGCCTGGCTATATGCTTTGGCTTTCCTGGACTATTCGCTGTGGGAAGAACATGTCATTTGTATATTGTGCATTTCTTCCTTCTTTCTTCCTAGATGCAGAATAACGAGAACCACATCCCCAAATTCCTGTTTCAGGCCTTAGAGTACCTGGAAAGCTCACAGACAACAATACGACATTCTGCAGCCCTGTTCGTTGGTAAGCAGAGCAAATTCACTTGATCTTTTTTAAATGTTTCCTTCAAAGCCCTTTTCTAGACTGCTGCTCTGTTCCCTCTGACAGCACCAGAATCCTAAAACGGTGTGTGTGGATACCGCACCAACTTCCCCTGCCCACAAGAACTTTTTGGCTGCACCTACGGGAAACCAGCATGATGTGAATTCAATCTCCTTTGGAAATCAGCCTCTCAGTAACTTCTGGGCAACTGATGCTTTATCTAATGTTCTTTGTGAACAGATGTAAGGAATGTATTTAATTTCCGAAGGGTGTCCTGGGGGAATGGCTGCATCTTTAGCAGTTTTCAGCGAAGGATTTGAAAAGTAATGAGATCCATTGTATTCATTGTATGTCTAGGAAAGACTATCCGCCATTACTGTGATTTGTTGTCTGAAACAGTGAATGAAGATGGCATCTCCCGGCTGTATGAAGGTAAGGAAATATCGCTGTGTGTTTGTGCCTCTGTGGGAAGTACAGGGGTGCAGCACAGGGCCCGAACACAGGTTTGAATGTGGACACAGGTCCCTCTCTGTCTAAGGACAGCGTTTAAGGAAGAAGGGCGGTCACGCGAGCTTTCATCGAGGTACCACAATATGTGTACAGGAGCAGGGGAATTCCATCCCTAGCTCCTAGTATAGACGTAGCCTTAGAGCTGTGTGGGGAAACTGTCTTCATAAAGGTCAGAAAGTCTCTAAAGGAAGGCCTGACAGAACTGAAAAAAGCTGTTGTTATTAAGGATGATGATGATGGTGATGGTGACGATTACCCTCTGTAGGGCAAGATTCATCACCTTCCCTCCCTGTAAGGGAGTGATTGCAGGCCAGGGAACTTCACTGCGAGATTGGTTATCAGCTCATAGGAAATCCCATGAGTGCACATGGGAAACACTTTTCCCTGTGACCTCTTGAGGAATGAAGGCACAGGGCCACAAAGGATTTCAGTAGACATTAGGAGCCTAAATCCCTTTGTGGATCTCAGCCTAAATGTTCGATGATTTAATGTCGCTGTGGCTGTTACTTTCCTGTTCCATCGAAAGAAAAAGTGCCCCCAACCATCTGTGTGTACGGGTGTGTGTATGAGTGTATGCCAGCACATGGGGAAGTTACGCAAGAAAGGGGTCTTCTCTCTATCCAGGGCTATTTTGGGAGTAGCTGTGTTATTGTTGTTGTGCCCTTAGAATCTTGGCAGGTTTCAGAGTAGCTGCTGTGTCAGTCTGTATTCGCAAAAGGAAAAGGAGTACTTGTAGCACCTTAAAAAGAAAAGGAGGACTTATGGCGCCTTAGAGACTAACCAATTTATTTGAGCATAAGCTTTCGTGAGCTACAGCTCACTTCATCTGTAGCTCACGAAAGCTTATGCTCAAATAAATTGGTTAGTCTCTAAGGTGCCGCAAGTCCTCCTTTTCTTTTTAGAATCTTGGGTAGCTAATAGCATAGGGCAATGGCCATCTGAAGTGGAGGTTTCCTAGGCACCAGTCACATCAGCACCATGGGGTTTTCAACCTGTTTCCTCTGATTCAGCTTTTCAGGAAGTGCCTTTGAAATCTGACATGGTGGTACCTCACATGGTACATCCTCAATACATAAAACAAGTGGTTACAGAAGCTTGGAAATCTTGTGTTGGGTTCTGCATTCGACTACGGAACTGGGACCAACACAGAAGACCTCTTTGTCCTGCTATGGTACGTACAACAGATCCTTATCAACTCTATGGAAGTACGGCTGAACAGTGAGGTGGATATTGGCAGATGACACAAAATTATATTGGTTAGTCAGGCCTAGAGAAGACTTTGAAGAAGTTCAAAGGGATCTAAAAAAGCCATGTGACTGGGCAGCACAATGGCAGATGAAAACCAGTGCTGACAAATGCAGGGCCATACACATGGAAAGCAGTGAGGTGAACAACTCCTACACATCGCTGGTCTCAGAAACCAAAGCACGGATGGTTGGGCCCAGTGGTTGGAGCAGTGGTAGTGGGGCCTAGTGGTCAGAGTGGTGGAGGTCGAGCCGAGGAGAGCCAAGGGTTGGAGCTGGAGTCAGAAGTCAAAAGCAGGATTGAAACAGCCTGGGGAGTAGGGCTGGAGCAGGCTGAACCATGGGCAGTCTGTCACCACTGTCAGACAGAGGAGAGTTCCAAGCCAGGAAACAACACTGAGCAGACTGAGGTGCTGGTTCTCCTCTGTGGTGCTTATGCCTGCTCTGAGGGTCACCAAACCAACTCCTGGCCTATGCATTGCCTGGAGCCTAACACAGGAAAATGCATCCCAGCATGTGGCTTCTTCAGGCTTGACTCCTTTCATGAGTGCATCATTGCCCCACTTCTGCCCCATTCCCACACACTGTTACAGGGCAGAACCCTGGAGCTGATCTCTGACATCTCTCTCTCCCTAGAATGAAGTCACTGCAGAGTCAGGACAACCCCACCTTTGGGCACCATGTAGGACATCTCACCCCACCGCACAGAGCCCGACATTCACACAGCTTCTCGCATGTGGTTCCCTCATTCATCAGAGCCAGGCGGAGAGAGGAGAAATTCTCCCAGACTCCCTTTAACCATTGCCAGCCCCCAGGGTAGCGGAGGTTGCGGGGGGTTGGGTGCTCTCTTTAAGAAATGCCAGCTCTCAGGGAAGTTACAAATGAACATTAGCAAAGTGGGGTGGTTTTGTACCGTGGAAAACTACCCTGCTTGAAGGTTTTGTTTTTCTAATTTGTGTTCCTGCCCTTTCTCCCTCTTCCAGACACCTGGAGGTGAACAGGAGCCAATTGAGCCCACCACTGATCCCATCTCTTGTGAGATGGCAAAGCAGCTGTTGCATGGGAAGGAGGAGATAGAAGAGGCCAAGCAGCGTGTGCCAGGGTGTACCAGCCCCACATAACCCCACAGTCTAGGCGGAGGAAGCCAAGCCCCTCCCCAGCCCTGCCGGACACGCTACAACTGGAGCACCAGTGTGAAAGGGAGCAGCTCAGCTCACACTAGGCAGAGCGCCGAAAATGGAGGATGCACATTGTAGGCTCCAGTCCAGAAGCAGCTGAAGCCCCTGACTGCAGAGCCCTGAGGCGCCGAGACCCAACCGCACCTCCGGGTGCCTGCAGACGTGCAAGGGAGATCGGAGTGTCTGGGAGTTTCCCACGCCGGGAGCCCAGAGACACCCAGCCCGTGGCCTAGAGACTTCTCCTCTGAAGTAACCTGGGTGAACTAGCCATTGTCATGCTGAGTGACATCAGCATGTTCTGGTTGGAACCCCACTGACTGAACGGCAAACACATTGGCCACGGACAAGGCCCTGAGCTAGGACCCAGTTGAGTAGCAAGGCCCCTGGTCCCCCTGCCCTGGTAACCATCCATCCGTGGGTGGTAGCCCACCTCCCCAGTGTGCCACAAGACTGCACAGCCCCAAGAGGAGACGCAACCATCTTGTCTCTGAACTCTCAGCCACACAGCCCCAATGGAGAGGGTGGCTGCACAGACTCTGGTCGCTGGGCCACCTCATGATGTATGACGTCTGGGGTCAAGATGCCAACATGAGCGGAAGCAAGGAGTGGCATGTGACCCCTCTAAGAGCTCCTCCCACTCCTCTACCAATCTGGGGATGTTTTATCTCCATCGATCTGCCTCAGGAATGGATTTGAGCAATGGGGGAAAGTTCTGGGACAGAATGACCCATCCAGAAGTGGGTCATGTGACCCCTCCGAGAACTTCTCCCAGTTGGGGTCGGCCTCATCCCCTTAGGACCAACCAGAGGCAGGATTTCACCAAATAGGGTAAGTGCCATGGTGGGGTGACCTGCTTGCAAGAGGGGCCCATCACCCCTCCATGAAATCCCCCCACCATCCTCTACTAATTGGTCAGGGTTTCACACACACCCCATAGTCCATCCCAGAAGGGAAACGTACCGATCAGAATAGGCAGTGCCCGAAGGTCTAGGCCCGAAGCTGCCAATCTCTGGAGCTCCATGTTTGCGTGGCTGGCAGCATCACCCTGGAAGTCACAACACAACACTACGTGGAAGAGGCCATCTCATTCCAAGGATGTGTTTTGTTGAAATCATGGCCCAGACCTTTGGGCTATACCTGTTCTGATTGGTACATGTTTCCCTTCTCAGATGCCCTAAGGCAGGAGTGAAACCCTCACCAACCAGGTGGAGGGATAGCTCAGTGGTTTGAGCATTGGCCTCCTAAACCCAGGGTTGTGAATTCAGTCCTTGAGGGGGCCATTTAGGGATCTGGGGCAAAAATTGGGGATTGGTCCTGCTTTGAGCAGGGGGTTGGACTAGATGACCTCCTCAGTTCCCTTCCAACCCTGATATTCTATGAAGTGGTAGAGGGCAGTGTGGGAACATCTTAGAGGGACCACGGGATCCTGTTGCAGGCAGGTCACTTCACTATGGCACTTCCCCTATTTGGTCAAATCCCCTCTTGGGGTGGTCCTACAAAGGGCTGATGCCCACTTCAATTGGAAGATGACAGAGGGAGGAGTTCTCAGTAGGGGATATACAACCCATCATTCGCACTGACTTTTGATTTTGCCAGCATGTGCCACACCCTGGCTCTGCCTCCTCCCCCGAGGCCAGGCCCCCACTCTGCGCCTGAGGCCCCACCCCCACTCCACCTCTCTGTGCTCCCCACCTCCTGGTGGCTCTGTCTAGCACCCACCTCCACCCCCGCACTGAAAATGGCCCAGGAGTTTTCTCCTCCCCATTGTAGGAAGGATGGCCTAGTGGTTAAGGCACAGGCCTGGGGCTCGGGTATGCTGGGTTTAGTTATCTGCTCTGCCACAGACTCCCTGCTTAGCCTTGAGAAAGTCACTTCACCTCTGGGTGCCCTAGATCCCACCTGCCAAATATCCCCAGGATCCATAGACCAATTGAAGAAAGCAAATTTGTTATTTTGGGATTGAGAAGCAGAGCTCTGCACAATAACTTCCTCTGATTTCCATCGGGAACAACTGAAATGTCTGTTTCACCAAAATAGGACTGAATTATTCTATTATAGACTAAATAGACTCTCTGCCCGCCCTACATGGTGCCCAGCTCCCTCTGCCCTGGAAAGGGATCACCTTTCCCTGCTGGGGGAGCCGGGCGAGGAATTACAGCCACACACTGCTGCAGCAGAGCTCATCTGCGGGCTCCGTGGTCGGTGGGTGAACGGCTGGCGTGGGGAGGCTAGCTCTCCTGCCCCTTCTATGCCCACCAAACTGATTGGTTGGAAACAGTTAATCCTGCTGCCCTGGGACAGAAGAGAAGTGCACAAATCAGCCTTTGTGCATGCAGCGGGGCCCCCTCAACCTGTCCCAGGGCAGCAGGATTAACTGTTTCCAACCAATCAGCTGATTGGATTTCTGTGTCGTAAGAGTGTTGTGCACATGTTTTTAGTTAGCTGGTGGCAATGCCTGATTTCTTTTTTTCTTTTCCTTTCTCAACTCTTTCCCGGGGGGGAGGGGGTGAAAACACTTGAGGGTACCGCACAGGAAGGAATTTCCCAAGTGTGCCTTCCTGGGCTCTCAAAGGGGTTCTACACTTGGGTGCTGGCAGCATACCAGCCTGTAGTGGCCAGTATTAATCTTTGGAGTCCTTGCGGGGCCCCACCTTCTGCACTCAAAGTGCCAGAATGGGGAATCAGCCTATGACAATGTTTCTCTCATTTCCAGCAGTGTTGGTACCCAAGGGCTGACAGCCCAAGTGGACGAGCTCCAAGTGGGAAAGAACTGATTTTAGAGGCAATGCCTGGAGGGGCCCACCTGCATAGAATCATAGAATTATAGGACTGGAAGGGACCTCAAGAGGTCATCAAGTCCAGGCCCCTGCACTCATGGCAGGACCAAGCACCATCTAGAACATCCCTGACAGGTGTTTGTCTAACCTGCTCTTAAAAATCTTCAATGATGGAGATTCCACAACCTCCCTAGGCAATTTACTCCAGTGCCTTCCTGACAGGAAGTTTTTCCTAATGTCCAACCTAAACCTCCCTTGCTACAATTTCAGCCCATTGCGTCTTGTCCTATCATCAGAGGTTAAGGAGAATAATATTTCTTCCTCCTCCTTGTAAGAACATTTTAGGTACTTGAAAACTGTTCTCATATCCCGTCTCAGTCTTCTCTTTTCCAGATTAAACAAACCCAATTCTTTCAATCTTCCTCATAGGTCATGTTTTTTAGACCTCCTTTTTGTTGCTCTTCTCTAGACTTTTTCCAATTTGTCCACATCTTTCCTGAAATGTGGCATGGTGAAATAGAATGGAAGAATTACTTCTCTTGCTTACAACATTCCTACTAATACATCTCAGAATGATGTTTGCTTTTTTTGCAACAGTGTTACACTGTTGACTCATATTTAGCTTGTGATCCACTATGACCCCCAGATCCCCTGCCGCAGTACTCCCTCCTAGGCCATCATTTCCCATTCTGTACGTGTGCATCTAATTGTTCCTTCCTCAGACTAGATGATCACAATGGTCCTGTGACGTTGCACCCCATAATGCTTTATGGAAATATGCTTATGAATGTATATCTGACATAACTGGAATATGTTTTATGCTACATATGTTTTATGCTACATATGCCATGTAACATATCTCTGCAAAGGTTATTATCTACTGTATATATTAATTCTATTTGTATGCATATATCATTTTTGTATTCGAAGTTATGAATATTGGCTGTGTACTTGTTTGATTTTAAGTAACCTTAGTAAGGCATTTGGTCAGCTTCTTTAGAAAGGAATTTGCAAGTTAAGTGCCCGATCAAGAAACAATTAATGGACAATGCACCTTGGAAGACTCCAATCCACATGAGAAGTCTACCTGAGGACGTTCAAGGTAGCATGTAAACAATGGCTGCCACTTGTAAGGAACTGAGTCATGCATGGACATGTGACTTGCCCATGTGACTCCAAAACTCCATCTTGTAGCTAGGATTCTACACAGGGGGAAGGAAGGTATCCACCCACAAGAGAGAGAGACTATATAAGCCCCTGGGAAACCCCTCCATTTTGTCTTCAGCTGGCTCAAGAGATAGCCTGTCGACCCCCAAAGGATACCTGAAAGAAGCTGGAACAAAGGACAGTAACCACGGGAGTGTGAGTGATTGTTGGACCCAGACTAGAAGAAGACTAGTCTGTAAAAGAAGCTTACTGGAACATCTCTGAGGGTGAGATTTCATCTGTAATCACTTTTTTACTGTATTACATGTAGACTTGCATGTTTTATTTTATTTTGTTTGGTAATTACATAACAGGGTGAAATCTCACATCTCCCCCTTCTCTCCCCCTGGAGATTCTGCTATCTGAACTGGAGAGACGGAAAGGTCAGTGTCTGTGATCCACAAAACCCCACTTAGCTGACTCCTAGCCTTGTCGGAGGGTGGAGGAGTGTCTATCTCACTTTAAACTCCCAACTACTAATTAAATACTGATATAAAATCCTCTGCAGCCTGTACCCCATTTTCCCCAAATTATCAAATAATTAACCCAACCCAGCCCCCCACAACCAACAGCTGCCAATCACCTGCTCTTCCTCCACTGCTGCTTCCCCCAACTCACCACAGGAGCTTCCTGCCCCATCCCGCTCCCCGCCCTAGCATCGCCCACGGCTCCCTGCCTCCCATGTCAATGGCAGGAATGGGGGTGTTAAGTGCAGATTTTCAGCCACTCTGTGGGAGCTGAACAGTGGGGAGAAGGGACCCAGTCACACACAGAGCACCCTCCCCTTGTAGGGGAGTGACCCCTTATCCTGATGCATCTGGGGCTAAAACCAGATCAGGTCTGGCCAAATGTCCCACTAGCAGCTGGGAGACCCTGTTTCCCAAATGGGGGAGGCTCCTGGCTCTGATGGTCACCACCGACAGGTCAATTTTAATGAGCATAAAGGGGGAAACAATTTGATTCTGAGATGTGAAGAGAAAGTTGGTCACTGGGGGGTTTGACCCCCTACCCGTGCAGCCCCCCAACATGGAGAATGACTCAGGGAAACAGCTTCCCTCCAAAAAAGGAGAAATTGCTGCACTTAAAACATGTGAGGGGAAAAAATCCCAGCCGGAGAGGATTTTCCATCAGTATTTGAGAATTAGACAAAAAGTGGCACAATCTGAGGAGATTTCACATCAGTCACCAGTAACGAGAGAGAAGGGGCCGAGCTGAAGGGTGTTTTACATCTAATTTGGGAATTCGATGGGAAATGGGGGAAATCTGTGGGGGTTTGGTCAATATTGGGTTATCAGAGAGAAAAGGGCGAAATCCAAGGGAACTTTCCATCCACACTCAGGGATGTGCTGTGTCCCTCGGCCCTGCCATTGATGCGGGCAGCAGGGAGCCACGCCGCGTTACCAGGGCAGGGGGGGCTGTAACCCCCTGACCATAAGGGGGGCGGTGACACTTACTGGGGCCCAGCCAGGGCTGAAGTTTACATCCCCGCCATTGCTGCCCCCTGCCAGGTGACCCCCCACCCCTGAAGCAGGGAGGAGGCTGGAGGGACGGCGCTGAAGCAGCAGCTGCCTTGTGAGCGGGGAGCTCTGGGGGGTTCCTGACCCCAGAGCCCAGGTGCCAGGGAGGAGCCATCCCCTCCCTCGGGTGACAGCTGCCAGGAAGGAGAGGGCAGCGCGAGCCAGAGAGCAGGGACCGTCCAGCTCCCTGCACTGTGCGGCTGTTCGGCTGTTCCCAGGTC
Source organism: Caretta caretta (assembly GCF_965140235.1). Classification (NCBI taxonomy): domain Eukaryota; kingdom Metazoa; phylum Chordata; order Testudines; family Cheloniidae; genus Caretta; species Caretta caretta. Next base: position 80,800,639 of record NC_134216.1, read on the forward strand.
TCAGCTGGGAAACTCCCTAGAGCTGGTCCCCACAGGGCCTGGCCCAGCGTGGGGAAGGGAGGGACGGCCCCACGGGAGCTCAGCTGGCCCCTGCCACTCAGCTTCCAGCCTGGTCACTGACAGTCCCTCAGCCGCAGGACGAGTGGGAAGCCGAGAGCTAAGCTCGGGACCCTGCGTGAGGAGGATTCAGAGAAATCCTGGGAGTGGAAAGGCTGCGTCAGACCCAGCCGGCTCTGTGGGTCACCGGCCCCCTCAGATGAGACAGACCTCGGAGCACAGCGCCCCACCAGCCACAAGCGCCCCACCCACAGGGACTGGCCTGGGGCCTGACGTGTTACCGGGCTGGCTTAGCAGCTGGAGCAGGGACACTTTGCGGGGGCATGTTAGTGACCAAACAGACACCGGAGAGGTTACGGCAGCCTCGGGGGGTGGCCGCACAGAGACGGTTCAAACCCCAGCCCCCTCGGGTGTGTGTATTAGAGTCACTGGCTCTGTGCATGGGGCGTGTCTGCCATTGCTGGGGTTTCTGTCCAGCTGAGTGGGGCTGTGGGGCGGTGTGAGAATTGGGCACGTACCTAGGCAGTGAGCACAGTGTGGGGGGTGGCCCCCATTAGCTCCCAGGAGCCACTGCCCTTGGAGTAGCAAAGAGCCCGGCTCACCCATGGGGGGCGGGGGGAGTTCAGCAGGGAGACCCACCCTGGCAGCGGGACCCAGGACCCGAGAGGTAAAGCCCCCCGCACCCCCCACTCGCCAGCCTGTACCGGCCAGGTGCCAGGGGCTACGGGGAGCTGGGCTTCGCATGGCAGTTGGGAGGGGACAGCAGCGGGGGAGGGGCAGGTAACTGGCAGTTGGTCGGGGGAGGGGGGAGCTGGGCTGGGAGGGGGCAGCAACTGGGACGGGGGGCCTGGGGCTGGGCAGTTTGGGGATATTTGTGACTTGAGGAAATGGGGCAGAACCTGGGGGGGCGGGGGGAGACATAAATGTTCAATAGTTTGTGAGCAAAGGGAAATCTGAGGGGATTTTATCTCCATCTTTGATAATTAGAGACAAAAAGGGGCAAAACTGGAGATATTTTTATTGTCAATATTTGAGAGAAGGAACAAAACCTGAGGTGATTTTATTTCCAAATGTGCGAATGAGAGAAAGTGGCAAAAACTGTAGACAAGATCCCTGGTTTATAAACTGGCCGTTCCTGAAGCTGAGCCGAAGAGAGGAGAATAACTGGGGGGCTGAGCCCCTTTGTGCGTCTCTCGGGGCACAGGGGAGGCCTGACAAGATCCTGGAGCTTTTCCATCCTGAATAAAAGAACCATTCTGCCGTTTGTCTGTTTCCCTCCAGCAGCCTCCAGATAGTAGAGCCTGGTCTTCCCCACTGCTTCTGGGGCTGGTTGGGGACCCCCACTTATGTCAGAAGGTTTCTCATTGGAGATGGAGGGGCTGAATCTGGAACAAGCAGATCTTTTCCCCCAGGTGTTCTGCAGTTGAATAAGTGTCACAAAACCAAACAAATAAAAAAATCCGTTTGAACTGACAGAATGAAACTAACTACCCCTCGCAATCATGTCATTGAGGCCCCACATTTAAAAGTAGGTAGCCACCTAAAGATGCAGGTAGATGCCTCGTGGGATTTTCAAAAGTGTCTAGATGCCAAATGACCATAAATTTCATCTGTATTAACAGGCGCCTATAACTGAGGGACTTTAGCCCTGTAGCAACCCTGGCAGTGTGCAGCAGAACTGTGTCTGTCCCTGACTCAGTTTCCCTTAGTTGGTTCAGGGATGGAACCTAGGTCTGTCAGTCTTTGTCTATAACTCCAGTCCTCCAGCTGATTTACTTTGTCTCTTTGCTTTCGGGTCTGAAAGGAGTCTGGCCCCACCCAAAGTGCTGCCGGCCCCTTTAGTGGGGCCTTTGTCCCAGGGGTTAGGCCTTTGTCTCAGGGCCTCTCCTGACCCCTTTTCCATTGCTGTACAGGTTTCTTCCCTTCTTTCTTCAACCGAGCAGAAATAAAGTAAGTTACAGCAGGAACACAAAGGCAAAGTTCACTATTCCTGTTCTCTCCCGGTCAGGGATCTCAGCAGTCTCTACGCATGTCCATCCCTGGGTGGTAGGGGTACCCAGGCCCGCCCTCTCCTGTAGGTCCCAGCCCAGGGAGACTGAGTGATGCAGTCAGGGACTGTGTTTAAACCACCTCCTGCTTCCTGCCTCAAATCCTTGCAGGTACCTCCTGCCTGGTACCTTCTCTGATCCCTTCTGGCAGAGACCTGCTTTCTGTGGGCAGCTCCCTCCAGGCCTCCCCTTCCCTGGGTCTCTCTGGAGCTCCCCCAGGGGCAGATCCTGGACAGAGCTGGGTCAGGGCAGCAGCTTCATGATGTTCACACAGCTCAGAGAATTTCCTCAGGTGCATGAATAATAAGTGAGTAGATTCCCACGGGCGGCAAGATCTAAGGCTCCCAGGGCCCTTTGTGCAGTCATTTTCCTGCTCGGCCCAGCACTTTCCCCCAGGTCTCTCTCATCACTTAGAGCCTCCAGTTCAGGGGTTGGTGTCAACAGAGCCCGGGGCTGCCCTAGGGGGCTAGTTCCAGCCACAGGAACCCTCCTCCCCACCAGGCTGGGCATAGAAGGGGCTTTAATGAAGGTCTTTCCTTGGCACAAACCGCACTGGGGAGCAGCAGCTGCTCAGCCCAGGATCACAGATCACAATGGAGGCAGCAGTGTCTTGTAACTGGCTTTCTCACTAACTCAAAACCAGGAGCTGAAGGGTTTCTAATTCCTGTTCTCTAGTCTCTGTACACTTCACAGCCTCACAGGGCAGGGGGTGCTTCATCTCCACCCAGAGCTCTGTCAATAGGAATCAGACTGCAGGGTGCGGGGGAGGTTGTCATAGAATCATAGAATATAAGGGTTGGAAGGGACCCCAGAAGATCATCTAGTCCAACCCCCTGCTCGAAGCAGGACCAATTCCCAGTTAAATCATCCCAGCCAGGGCTTTGTCAAGCCTGACCTTAAAAACCTCTAAGGAAGGAGATTCTACCACCTCCCTAGGTAACGCATTCCAGTGTTTCACCACCCTCTTAGTGAAAAAGTTTTTCCTAATATCCAATCTAAACCTCCCCCACTGCAGCTTGAGACCATTACTCCTCGTTCTGTCATCTGCTACCATTGAGAACAGTCTAGAGCCATCCTCTTTGGAACCCCCTTTCAGGTAGTTGAAAGCAGCTATCAAATCCCCCCTCATTCTTCTCTTCTGCAGGCTAAACAATCCCAGCTCCCTCAGCCTCTCCTCATAACTCATGCGTTCCAGACCCCTAATCATTTTTGTTGCCCTTCGCTGGACTCTCTCCAATTTATCCACATCCTTCTTGTAGTGTGGGGCCCAAAACTGGATACAGTACTCCAGATGAGGCCTCACCAATGTCGAATAGAGGGAAACGATCACGTCCCTCGATCTGCTCGCTATGCCCCTACTTATACATCCCAAAATGCCATTGGCCTTCTTGGCAACAAGGGCACACTGCTGACTCATATCCAGCTTCTCGTCCACTGTCACCCCTAGGTCCTTTTCCGCAGAACTGCTGCCTAGCCATTCGGTCCCTAGTCTGTAGCTGTGCATTGGGTTCTTCCGTCCTAAGTGCAGGACCCTGCACTTATCCTTATTGAACCTCATCAGATTTCTTTTGGCCCAATCCTCCAATTTGTCTAGGTCCTTCTGTATCCTATCCCTCCCCTCCAGCGTATCTACCACTCCTCCCAGTTTAGTATCATCCGCAAATTTGCTGAGAGTGCAATCCACACCATCCTCCAGATCATTTATGAAGATATTGAACAAAACCGGCCCCAGGACCGACCCTTGGGGCACTCCACTTGATACCGGCTGCCAACTAGACATGGAGCCATTGATCACTACCCGTTGAGCCCGACAATCTAGCCAGCTTTCTACCCACCTTATAGTGCATTGAGTCTGCACTTGTGAGGTTGTGAGTCTGTGCCCTGGAGCCTTGGTCAGGCTCCTTTCCTGGCCAATGCTGGCCACTCTGTGGAAAACACTGGCTGGCAGCTGTCCCAGTCTAGGGAAAGTCCCGGGCACAGTCTGGTTCACACTGACCACTGCACGGCCTGGCAGGAGCCGCACGGCTGGGTGCAGCGTGCCCTGAGTGACTAACACTAGTGCAATAAAAACAGCAGTGTAGCGGGGGGTTGCATGGGCGGTGGCTCAAGCTATCTTCTCAAGTATATACCTAAGGGGGTCCAGGCGGGGTTATTCTCAGGCAGGTAACCCGAGCTGCTGCCCGGGTTACCCCAGCTACACTGCTAGTTTTAGTGTACTAGCTCGAGCAGACCTAGCATGTGTCTGTCTACACCCACGGAAAGCTCGCTCCCACCTGCAGTGCAGATGCACCCTGAGAGAGGTTTAAATGGTGCAGATCCCAGGGGGCAAAGAGCCGGGGTGACCCTGTTCTGAATTCATCCGATCTTTGCACCAAGGCTGGAGCCAATGAGGGTGGGTCACTGACATGTAAAATCACCAGGGCCAGAGACTCATCTGCTCATTGAGAGATCCCCAGAGAGCCTTCACCTGGGACAGGTGTGGTCAGGCGATGGAGCCACTTTTCCCCACAGCAATCAGTGGCCATTCATACCATGCTGGCATAGGTGCTGGAACTAAGGGTGGGAGATGTACTTTCCATTATATACACGGTTTACAGTTTGGTTCAATAGCTCTGCACCCCCACTATAAAAACTGTTCCAGCACCTCTACACACTGGCTTGTTTTCCTCAATACGTCCATTCTACAGTAGTGTCTGTGACGTTATTAATATGAACTGGGACTGTATAGATCATTGTTGCAACCACTGTTATATATTTGCAGCAAATATTGTACAAAGGACATCCAATAAGGTTTCTATGGAAAGGTTATGATTTGCCTGTTAGGATGATGCTATTTGTATGCATGTATCATTTTTGTAATTGAAGTTATAAATATTGGCTATGTACTTCTATCTCAATGTGTTTTCATTCTAAGTAGTCTCAGAGAAGCATTTGGTCAGCTTCTTGAGAAAGGACTATTCTCAGTAAGTGCCCAATCCAGAAACACTTAACTGACAATGGACTTTGGGAGATGCTAATCCACATCTGAGCTTACCTGGGAACATTCAAACTAACATGTAAACAATGGTGTTGGCCTGCAAACTGAGTCATGCATGGACATGTAACTTGCTCATGTGACTCCAAGCTCCATCTTGATGCTATGATTTTCCACAATAAGAACAAAGAGGGGTCCTTCCACAGGCAGAGAATATAAAAGGCCTGAAAACCCCTCCATCTGGTCTTCAATCCGGCTTCTTGCCTCTGGAGGAACCTTGCTGCAAACTGAAGCTCTGAACCAAGAACTGAATGATCCACCCCAGCTGTGGATGTGCTCCAGAGACTTGATTTGAACCTGCAGTTTATTCCATCACTGCTACAAGCCTGAACCAAGAACTTTGCCATTGCTGTGTGTAATTGATTCCATTTAACCAATTTTAGCTCTCATCTATATCTTTTTCCTTTTCTGAGTAAACCTTTAAATTTTAGATCCTAAAGGATTGGCAACTGAGTGATTTGTGGGTAAGATCTGATTTGTATATTGATTTAGGTCTGGGGCTGGGTCCTTTGGGATCGGGAGAACCTTTTTTTTTCTACTGGGGCATTGGTTTTCATAACCATTTGTACCCATAACAAGTGGCTCTGGTGGTGATACTGGGAAACCGGAGTGTCTAAGGAAATTGCTTGTATGACTTCTGGATAGCCAGTGCGGTAAAACCGAAGTCCTCTCTGGTTGACTGCTTTGGTTCGGTTTGCCTTGGTGTGCATAGGAACCCCAGCTTTGGCAGTTACACCACAATGCCATCCTAACTGTCCTGCTCTAAGCAATTTGTCTTGAATTGGTACGCTCAGTTGTGTCCCACCAGAGGCAGCATCGTTACAGTGTCTAAATGCCCCAACCAAGATGCGGACCCCGTTGTGCCGGGCACCGTACACACCAAAAGTGAGCAACCAGCCCTGCTCTCAAAAGTGCATTACAATCTAATAGACCAGACAGCTCCACAGGTGCAGCCATGGTGTGGGCGTGTGGTATGGACCGGCTGATGGCCCAGTGACATCTGACCCTGCTCAGACCCAGGGCAGACAAGGACTGTGGGGATAGGGTTATGAAAAATTAGAAGTCTTAGTTACAAGCTGATGAGATACACATAGGGTACATATCAAGAATTGTTCCAGATTAAGGTGTGTAAGTTTTTAAAAGTGGTAGGGAATAAGTGATCTCGGGTACGCCACCCCTACAGTGTACAGAATCAGAGTCAGTAGCAGAAAAGGGGATATGGCATGGGTGGAGTTTGTTCCTCACTCTGTCCGTGTCTGGTGGGTCTTCTATGGACAGATACTGTCTGTCACGGAAGAAAATGGGTTATTTCCCTGACTGTGTCCCCTGCCGGCTTTCTCTTTCTTGCGTCCTGGTATTGTCGGTATTTCTCCACCTTCTGAGATCAGACCCTGTGGAAGGCTGGGGTCCTATTCTCAAAGGGCACCGTGATAGCCACCATGATGACCCTTCTCTGCTCTTCGCTGGTCATGATGCCTGGGCGTAGCTGGCTGTCTGTTCCGGGGATGGCACGGTTGACGGTGATCTCCCCCAGGGCTGTCGGGATGGCTTTGACCAGTCGGTCCTGGATGGCATTGTGGTGTAACTGCCAGGCTCTGAAGTGGGGCAGCATCTCATTTCTCAGGGGAATGCAGTTGAGCTGGGCCCTGTCACCAGTTGGCAAACTGGGTGAAGCTGCCCCTGGGGAGGAAGTGGTTGCTGGCGTCTTACTCGAAAACCTTGCCCTCATCCAACTTCCGCTTTAAGTTGTCGGCAGTGACAGCAGATGGCATCCTTCAGGGTCCTCTCCAGCATCATTCTGGCAGTCAGGGTGATGAGGCTCTTTATGCTGGGCTCAGCTCTTTATGCGTGGGACCAGCAGTCCCAGCTCCTGGTGCTCCCCGCATCACATCCAGTGACAGCCGATCCTCTTCCCTAGTCGTTGCGAGGCATTGCAGGCGCGAGACAAGAGTAAGGACAGGTCTCCCCGCTCTCTCCACGATGCTCCTTACTGTTGGGTCCAGGCACATCAGGAGGCGGAAGGTGTGGGTGATCAATGCGACATTGCACAGGTCACCCATCTGAGGGACATTGGTGCCACGTTGCCTGTGTGGGATGTAAATGGGACCAGTGCAGCCTGGAAATACCCTGTTCAGGAGAGGGGGAGATATGTGTTTCCCCCCAAGAGAGGTGAAGGCTGGAAGTCTAAGAGTGGGTGTTGCTGGTGGGCCACGGAGTGGGAATCCAGGTACAATTGCCCTGAATGGTGACATTGAGGTTATTATAGCAGGACCCTGAAACCCGCACTTCAGCACAGCCAGCTCCAACCACCAGCTGGCTGGTACGGCCACGCAGTGTATTTAACACAACCTAGAAACCTCTTGCAGCTGAAGGAGGAAGCTGGAGAAGTGAATAAGGGATTTCCCCTCCCTCCACTGGTAGGGAAGGGAGAGGGGTCATCCGCCATGGAGTCAGCCCCCACCCCTAATGTTACAGTGGGGGACAAGCTACCTCTCCCAGCAGAGATGACTCAAACCTGCTGATACAGGAGGGGTACAATGTCGGGGATGTCCCACGTGTCGCCTCTGGGTGAAAACTTCCAGCCCCATGTCCCTGGCCAGGGCAGGCAATCACACTAGCCTACGTTCCCTCTAAGGTGCGCACCTCCACGGCCACGTAGGACCCCACCAAGAGCCACACACTTAATTGGGAGAGTCATGCAGGTGTGCACCCTGCACTCAGGGGTGTGGCCACAGGAGGGCCTGGAAGATGGCAGTGGGGTGAGGTGGGGAGAGGTGATGCGGGAGCTTGGGCATGCAGAGCTGCAGCGAATCTCCCACCCCGGTGCAGGGGTGTGGTGAGGAGACATGCCTCTCTCCCCAGTCCTGGAGCTGCTCTAGCAGGAAGAGGCACCTCTCCCCAGTCCCAGAGCTGCTGTGGGGGGAAGTCCTCTCCCTGTTGCAGCCCCAAGGAAACCTGAACCCTAAAGCCCTTGTCCCCAGCCCCACCCCACAGCCCGCACCCACAGCCGATACCCTCATCCCTGCACTCCAATCTGCTGCCCCAGCCCTGAGCCCCCTTCCACACCCCAAACCCCTCATCCCTGACCCCACCCCAGAGCCTGCAACCCCAGTCAGAACCCTCATCCCCAACACTCCAAAGTCTCCCTAGCCCTGAGCCCCCTCCCACACCCCATATACCTCGGCCCCAGCCCCGCCACACTTCACCTCCGTATTGGTGCACATAACAAAATACATTCCGCACACGGATGGGAAAAGCAGAGGGAACATCACTGCTGGTTCCTGGGGGGCTGAAGCCACGAGCAGGGATCACATGCCCCTTGGCTGGCAGGCAGACTCAGATCACCACAATGTCTGCTCGGAGCTCCAGCCCCCTCATGAGCACCTCAGCAGGGGGAGGGGTGTGGGCAGTGCCCCTATCACGGGCTGAGCAGAGGGTCCCTGCTTCTGGTTCTCATGCTGGTTGACGGTGGCCATTCAGAGTCATGCAGCAATTGCCCGAGAGAACCCGTCTGGGGAGGGGGCAGTTGCCACCTGCCCCCTCCGCTCCTCGCCCAGGCCTGGATGCTGGGGATAGGGCTAAGCAAGCCAGAACCACCCCCGTTTATAAGCTTTCAAACCAGACCCCCAAACTCATTTGGGCCTGACCAGACACAACCCCAGGGCAAGCCAGATGGGTGTGACGGCTGGGCCTGGCCCTGACAGTGACAGCAGAGAACTCCACTATCACCCCAACCCTACTGAGAGATACCCCGCCCCCTTTAATCATCCCCTCATCAGGCAGACACACTGCCCCGGCCCACCTCCTCTCCACCCATTCCCCACTCCTGAAAGCCTGCATAGGGGAGTTCATTTTCCCTTGTGATGCTTTGAGTTCCCTAGGATGCAGTCAGACCTTAGATGGGAGCCCCCTGCCCAGCTTCTCCCATACAAGAACCTAAGAGTTAATAGAGAGGAAGCTGATAAGGCTCCAAGTTGGACCAGCTGATCTCCACCCCGATTCTCTACAGTTCTGACCAAGAGAGCTTACTGGAAAACATGATGTGCTATCTTTGTTCATTTTAATGAAATACATAAAACAAATAAAATGAAGAACCTAAACTACTACCAGCACCATCAGCTCGCTCTGGGGTACACAGTACAGGTCAGACCAGGAAATCAGTCAGTCAGCAAGGATCCTGCTTTGGAATCAAATCATCTGTTCAGCCAAATCATCAGAATAATACAGCAGAAAAACAACCCTTCAAAATCCTGAAACAGGAACAAAGGAGCCCTCTGCCCATTCATCTCAGCTACTGAACTTCACCCAGGCACTGTGATCTACGCTGAGCCGCTCGAATATTTCAATTGGTTGTTCACATTTAAGCCATGACCTCAGAGTTTCCCTCTTCGACTTCACCAGTATGTGGCTAACCTTCTCCTGATGGCTTCCAAAGATAAAAAACTTAATAGAGACAGACCTTAATACATAGAATTTTGATGATATCAGACAGCTTAGTTTCTTCAAACATTTTCACAGAACGAGGAGCACATATTCAATCATTTTGATGGGCAGTATTTTAGAGTTATTTAGGTTTGGGAATTTGTTTCTAGCTCCTTCCCTGTGTGGATGTGACAGGTTTCATACACACAGGTACATGCAGAGCCCCACTGTACCACTGCAGTGGAACAGAAAGGCTGGGATGACACCCAGTTTGTAAAAATCAAACACCAAAAATGAGAAAAAGTAACAATAAGACATTGAAAATGACAAGTGATGGAAACTCTGCAGCTTTTTGGACTCCCATGGAGAAGGAGCTAAAGCTGCAGTCTAGGTGACGGGGTCACAGGCTCAGTACTCCACATTCATAAGCTTTCTCAGGTACGAGGAGAGAGGTCAAGGCTGGCACAGCCTGTTGCTAATATTATGACTTCCTTCCCCAGAAGAGATCAGTCTCGGTGTCCTGGAATGTCCATCTTTATGTGACAGGTTGCTGGTGCAAAAGGGCTTCTGCCTTCACCTTGGTCTTTATGGTTGAGGATTCCAGCTCACCCCACATTACGGTCACTCCCCTGAAGTCTCCGGGCATATGAGGAACGAAGGACGCCTCGTTTACAGACACCGTCGCCTGATCCATTTCAAGCGAGGCAGACTTTGGGTTATCGTCAGTTTGGAAAACTCCCATTAAAGCCACCAGTATTCTTAAAATATCGGTTGTTGCGAACCACAAGCATTGTGGAGGTTTGAACCCCAAAGATCTCCAAAATGAAAGACCGTTTAGAAGTTACATTAGCCTGGCCTGGGGGTTAAAAGGCTGAACTGTGACGGTGGGCTTCCTTAAAAAAGAAAAAGGGGTCTCAGCTGCCATAAATATAATGGGTAGCCAAAATAAACAAACAAACTACCTACTGCCTCCCTCATGCATCCATTGCCATTCATAAAAAGAACCGTGGCCACCTCCTGACAGATGTTCTACATCTTCACTTTGCAGAGATGAGAGGAACTCAGTGACCCACACTGTCTCATTGGGTAAAAGGTTACACAACTTGTCTCCTTATTAATTTTACTTTAGAGCTTGTCAGAAAAAATTCCATTTGAAATAGAAATAACTGTCTTCTAGATGGGGTCTGTGTTCTCCTATACGCTATTTCTCTCAGACATTCCCCCACCTCAGCCTTGGAGTGATGTTTTATGTCAGAACTCCCTAGTCAAAGGGGATATATGACATCAAATAAACTTGTCAGGATTAGCCATCACTTCGTACAGTACTAACAAAAAGCAAACCAATGGGCGTTGCAGGGTTCCAATATAATTCAGGTAATCACTAAGTTAGGCTTTAAGCAATAATGAACTTCATGTTTAACTTCATTTTCACTGGGAATGAGAACATAGTCAAAGATTATAAAATCTGATCATACCGGTTTGTTTCATTTTAAGCCGCATTTCAAGCAAGCGAGCACTGTGTAAATGTGGGCTACACCAGCATAGGAGCTTTCCACATCTGTGAGTTCATTTATCTCTGATTCTTCTGACAGAAGTGTTGGTGGAAGGGGGCTCATGCTATGCAGGAAGGTTTGCATCATGAGAAAAAGGACCTCGGCTCTATATTCACTCCTTCCGATCGTTCATAGTAGCAGGAAGTGGAGGCGAAGTGGGTACAACTACAACAAACACAAGAGCTAAACCAAGTGACAAGAGCACAGAATCAGAATTTGTACTTCCAGCCGTCTGAAATTGGAGCCTGACACATTGAGTCCCTCCTCCATTACCATTGTTCTAACAGCATGGAAGTCCTTGGTGCTCCATCAGGCTAGGGAAGGGAAGTCCCCGCTAAAGGCATCAACTATTTTTCACTTTGCATCATGGAACTTTGGATCCCAATAGTGAAGGACCTTTTAATGTAGCCCTGGCATCTGCTGGGACTGTGATCAGTGACACTGAACTAGGGAGTGGTGTTAGAAACAAACAATTTTACCTGGACCGTAGTTCACCGCAGCGTCCTTCTCTAGGGCAACAATCAACTACTGGGTGTCTGCTATATCAGCCTGAGTTCTTCCAAATCCTTGGCCTTGGTCAGGATACATTTCCATTTCTCTGGAACAGAGTCTTTTACCAAACCCAACATCTGAGCTGAGTTAGTGAGGAATGGCTTCTACAAACATGCCCAGTTTGTTTCTTTAATCTGGTGGCACAGGGTGTAAGTTAGAGACTAGAAACTCTCCTGCCTCAGAATCCCCAAAAGCCACCAAAGGAGGGGAAACTTGGGAAACTTATTAAAAATAGATATTCTGCAGTTCTCTCACTTTCAACACTGAGTTCATTTCAGTCCACATTTGAGCATCTATCACAGGCAAGTTCACAAATGTACTTCTCTTTTCTCCACATCAACACAGGCAGGGACAGCGTTTCCCAAATAGGCCACACGCATCCAGTTAGTTCAGTTATTTGTGCAATCGGGGGTTTGCTGTTGTTCACCATTTCAGAGTGGATGGAGGCCTAAACCCACTCCTGTTTCCTTGGTAGCATGCCCAATGGCTTGGAGCAGCCTCTCCAGGTGCATGAACTGCACTAAAGTTTCTGCAATGTCATTATGCAGCAGTGGGGGGAAAGACAAAAATAAAGGAAGGACTCTTTTAGCAAACAGTCATTTCTCCCAAAGTCCTCGATAAATCCAAGCTACGTCCTGGAGAACAAAACTGATATTCGATTATGCGACTAAATGGTCTTCAGGAGAGAGAGAAAAAGCTTCAACACAGAGCGGTGTAAGTCAGTTTCTCTTTCATGAAAAATGAAATTCCAGATCAGCTTACATCTGATAACTCGGAAATCAGGAGAGCAGATTCCCCCATTGCTTTCTCCTCTGATCCATTCAAACCTGCTTCATCAACAGCACTTCCTTATTATGGAGTTGTTATTGGGAGGGGCGGGGGGAATCATCATCGTAATAGGGAAAAACTGCCGACCTTCTCATCTGCAAAGAATCTCATATCGGCAGGAAAAAGTCCAGAAGTGGCTTTGTCAATAGACAGCAACTGGGATTTAAACTCGGAATGATGTCACTGTGTTTGGGATCCATTGGAATTCCCCATCCAGGTCTGGGACACTTTCATTTCCAGCTCTAATGAGTCAGATTTAGGATCAAATTGATACTAATTGCAGAGACTCTTTGGGAGCTGGAGGGGTAGAATATAGGTGGAGAAACTCCACTGTGCCTCACAGGTGCCAGCACTGAGTGGGCACGGTGATGGGGATGGGGAAGGAGGGAATCCCTCTGGCTCACCCCCTTTCCTTACAGCGTCGCAGAGGCTGAAATGATACATTCGTCCTACTCCTGCTTCTCCTCTTTGCTATATCGAAATATATTGTCAATAAGGAAACGGATAAAAGTAAAAATACCTGCTGTCCAGCACAGCTGGGAAGGAGACATTTTGTCAGCAAAGGGGGAACTTGGTGACTAACTCTGCTAGTGGGGTGACAGCATAAACGTGATGCTCAGGGATTGTCCAGACCAGGAAAATTGGTGTCCATTAGGAGAGGCCAAAGGGGAAGATGCTAGCTAACCCCAACCCCTGTGCCTGGGCTATGTCAGCACTGCAAATGTAGCGGTGTGTTTACATCAGGATAGCTCCTCGAGCACACCAACTCCAAGGAAATCCTACAGTAAGAGAGAAAACCCTAGTCCATTTTCACTCAGTGAGGCTACTTGTGGTCCCCCACCTGGGGCTGATGGAAACTCCTTGCTGGAAGGACACACACTCCAATGACTCACAGGAGAAAGGAGTTGGCAGAAAGGACCATAGGATTCACCCTAGAGAAGGGCGACCTGTAAAAGGCACAAGTGGGCAACACACGAGGGATCTGAGAGAACAGAGTGACACAAATAGTGCAAACAAACCAAAAGGTCACTATGTGGGAATTAGCAAATGTGTTCTGGTTTTTTAAAAATCTTTTCTCTGCCCTACACAGAGTTTCTATGCTGTGTCTCTCTCCTGTGAATACTCTGATGTCTTTTAAGGGGTGAGCTCCGGGTGAAACTTTTCCCACACTCACAGCATCTATAAGGTCTCTCTCCCGTGTGAATTCTCTGATGTACAATGAGGTCTGAGCTCACACTGAAGCCTTTCCCGCAATCACAGCACTGATAGGGTCTCTCTCCTGTATGCCTTGCTTGATGTGTAATTAGGGTTGATTTCTGACTGAACTGTTTCCCACACTCACAGCACTCATAGGGGCGCTCTCCTGTGTGGATCCTCTGATGTGTATTAAGGGATGAACTCTGTGTGAAAGTTTTTCCACACTCAGAGCATTGATGAAGTATCCTTCCCATGTGGATATTCTGATGTTCAATAAGGTCTGACTTTACAGAGAAGCTTTCCCCACACTCACAGCATTCGTAGGGTCTCTCCCTTGTGTGGATCCTCTGGTGTTTATTAAGGGCTGAACTCTGAGTGAAGCTTTTCCCACACTCACTGCATTCGTAGGGTTTCTCTCCTGTGTGCAACCTGTGATGTCGAATAAGGTGACAGCTCTGACTGAAGCTTTTCCCACACTCACAGCATTTGTAGGTTCTCTCCCCTGTGTGGATCCTCTGATGTTTATTGAGGGCTGAGCTCTGAATGAAGCTTTTCCCACATTCACAGCATTTGTAGGGTTTCTCTCCTGTGTGGATCTTCTGATGTGTAATAAGACCTGAGCTCCGAGTGAACTTTTTCCCACACTCACTACATTTATAGGGTCGCTCTCCTGTGTGGATCCTCTGATGATTAATAAGATCTGATCTGTCAGTGAAACTTTTCCCACACTCACAGCATTCATAAGGTTTCTCTCCTGTGTGGATTCTCTGATGTTTAACAAGACCTGAGCTCTGAGTGAACTTTTTCCCACACTCACTGCATTTAAAGGGTCGTTCTCCTGTGTGGATCCTCTGATGATTAATAAGGGTGGAGCTCAGAGTGAAGGTTTTCCCGCACTCACTGCATTCATGGGGTCTCTCTCCTGTGTGGATCCTGTGATGTCGAATAAGGTGAATGCTCTGACTGAAGGTTTTCCCACACATACTGCATCCATAGGGCCTCTCTCCAGTGTGGATTCTCTTATGTTTTATAAGGCCTGAATGGCTAGTGAAATGTTTTCCACATTCACTGCATGTATTTTTTCTCTCTCCTGTAGGTATTCGCTGCTGGGCTGCGGTTTCCATGAGGTCCTGGTGAGTTCCCTGACAATTAATGAATTTACCCACTTTCTCCACTGGCTTGTTTCTCTGCTCCCTCTCTGGCCTGTGCTGACTCTCACAGGCTTTCCCCTGCACAAGATGCCTGGACACGTTCCCTCTGGAGCCTTGCAATAATCCCCCACGTGGTTCCACTTCCTCAGAATCTTCTTGCTGAGG
Source organism: Caretta caretta (assembly GCF_965140235.1). NCBI lineage: Eukaryota > Metazoa > Chordata > Testudines > Cheloniidae > Caretta > Caretta caretta. The sequence goes on from NC_134216.1 coordinate 80,815,646, forward strand.
ATTCTGCTTCTTCTCCTCACTCACCATCCCAGAACCTATTGGGACAGAGAGAGAAACCTCAGAAACTGGATGGAAAAGGGGGAAACAAACCAAAATTAGAGCTGGAGAGACAGAAAAGCAACCAAGTAGCTGGATTCTTGTAAATTTACTCCCATAGGGGATAGAGGAGGGGAACAATTCTGCCTTCACATCCCCTCAGGGAGGGAGCTGCTGCCAGGTGTCAGTCAGGATGCGTAAGAAGTCATGAGCGACAGCTGCCCTGAGGATACAAGACCTCCTGGGGATACTCTTGAACCCCGAGAGCTCAGGAGGCTTTTAGGGCGTCCCAGCTGTTTCCTTTCAGGCACTGAGAGCTTCGAGTTGGTTTAATGATCCCTCACCTGCGCAGGCACCTCTCAGGATCTTTCCTTCCTCACAGCCCTGGAGATCTGGGACCCACGGCTCCTCCCCTCGTTCCAGCTGGGAGATCACATCAGGTTTGGAAACTGGAAACCCTGCTCAGGGGAAAGAAAACACGGGAGATCAGAGGAATTCACGGACGTTTGCTGCAAAGAAGTTTCTATTACTTTAACCCCAGCCCATTTTACAGCAGTGAAATCCTGGGGGCAGCTCCCTAGGTGCAGGAGACTCTGCTTATGAGGGATTTAACTATCCCCGTCTCTGCTGGGAACACACACAGCCAGACACTGCTCAGCAAAGAGGCTCCTAAAACACATAGGCAGTAACTCCATGTTCCAGGAAGTTAAGGCTCCAGCCAGAAGGGAAGTTACCTTGGACCTGCTTCTTTATGACAGAGGGAAACCCAGAGAGAATGGGAGAGTTGTAGGACAGCCGGGACCATTGAGCAGGGGCTGGTGGGGTTCAGCGCAGTAAGGAATAGGAGGGACTGCCGGGGGTGGGAGGGGCATCATTGAATGTCGCATCTCAGAGCTTGTCTACACTTGAGACACTGAAACTGTAGGGCGTTAGGGTAGACACTGGGCTTTCCTGTCAGGGTAGGCCATCCACATCCCCCAGAGGCAAGAGCTAGGTCAATAGAAATATTATTTTTTGTTTAAAGACCAACTATTCTAACTACCCTAAATTCCACAGGTTTCTTCGGAATGTCTTGAAATTTGCTGGACAAATTTTTCATGGGCACTCAGGGAAGAGTTTGTGGTCCAATTATGGGGTGATTTGTTAAAGAGCTTCCTAAGATACAGTCCCCACACCTAAGGTAGCATTTTACAAAATCATCTTGCTCTGGTAACATTTGCTTGCACACAGCTGGAGCTGAAACTACGGTTCTGATTTCCCCCGATTGATCTCAATCACTTGGCGTTGATCTCAGTTAGTAGGTGGCCCCCATTGTTTCTTTGAGTTGGCTCAAGGGTTGGATGTTGCTTTGGATTGGGTCTGGTCTTTGAACCTGAGCTATACCCATGAATGTGAGACTGAGCCCCACATCTGCTACCTTTCAGACAACACATGTTGTCCATTTTTCTTGCATTCAGCAGAAGTTCGGCCTTGAAAGTTTTGCCCTCTGATTACAAAATATTTGGGTTCAATCATATTTTAAAGTGCTCTAAAATCCACACACACAGTCTTCCCAGTCTACACTTAAAAGTTTTGCCAGCATAGCTCTGTCAGATGGGGATGTGAAAAATCACACCGCTAACTATCATAGCTGTGTCAGGAAAAGCTCTAAGGTAGATACAGTTATACTGGCAAAAAATCCACTAAAAAAATCAAGGTAATTAAATACCCATGAACTACATTCATGTCGTTAACATTGCCCAGTGCTGTTTCATGTCCTCCCAGCATGTGGATGGTAGGTAAAAACAAACCTTTGAAAACTAGGAAATGATACATTTAAATACATGCCACACCTGCAACACAACCTTAACTCTCCCCTTTCTTAACCCTTGAGCTGGCACTAACAATGGGAAATAGTTCAGTAAGGCTGGTGTAAAGATTTACAAACTTCTCCATTTCAGGAAGTCTCCACGTCAAGACTGGCTGCCTTTCTGGAAGATGATTTATTCAAACACAAGGTGTTCAGCTGAATACAGCAACAGCTAGATGAAATTCTATAGCCTGTCTTATACAGGACTCCCCATTTGATGGATGAATAGTACTTTCTGGCCATAAAATCTATGACTCTACAATAGACATGAGAGAGGACTAAGAGAACTTGTCATTGTTTCTGTTGTGTTCCACAGATGGGAAACCAGATTTATCTGCATGCCCCCCAGCTGTGTGCACTGTGTCAGTGGTAACCGACTGGTGAGAGGATCAGCTGGAGCAGCTCGGCAGAGCTGTGACTGTGGCAGGAAGAGAAGTGCACAAATCAGCCTTTGTGCATGCAGCGGGGCCCCCTCAACCTGTCCCAGGGCAGCAGGATTAACTGTTTCCAACCAATCAGTTTGGTGGGCATAGAAGGGGCAGGGGAGCAGCCTCCCCACGCCAGCTGTTCACCCACTGACCACGGAGCCCGCAGATGAGATCCGCTGCAGCAGTATGTGGCTGTAATTCCTCGCCCGGCTCCCCCAGCAGGGAAAGGTGATCCCTTTCCAGGGCAGAGGGAGCTGGGCACCATTTAGGGCGGGCAGAGAGGGCTTCTGCTCCTCCCTGAGTTTCCTAGCACAGCCAGAAAATGAACTGCTGCTCCCTGTCCCCGCTGGCACCGGAGGATCCGGAAGCCCTTTGCTGCGAGAGGAGCTAGAAGTTGCTTTGCTGGTAGGGCTGTCCCCCAGAGCAGCAGCTGGGAGATGTAAATTCCCCCTTGTGCAGGCTGCTGCAGCTCCGTGACTGGGAGCGGGAGGGGAGAGCTGTACCGTTCTGTCCACTCCCACCCCTTCGCACACAGAGGGTCTTTAATAAGGTTCTCAAATGCCCCCTCCAGCTGAGCAGCTGAGACCCTGTGCCTAAGGTAGCATTTTACAATTTTAAGCTACCTTAGAAACCCCCCTGCCAGCCCCCGCAGCCAGCAACAACACAAGCAGCCCGGGGTCCAGAGGGGCACTCAAATCACTGTCTGGAGAAAGAGCTCCTTGTCACCCAGCTGATAGGATGAGTCAGGAGGGAGCAGGTTCCGGCAAGCCTTGGCCGAGAGAAGGGATCTGATGATGCTGATCTCCTTAAGGCTCTCCCACAAAGCGAGTCAGTTTAAGAGTCTATTTCAGTTCTATTTAGTCTATAATAGAATAATTCAGTCCTATTTTGGTGAAATAGACATTTCAATTGTTCCCGATGGAAATCAGAGGAAGTTATTGTACAGAGCTCTGCTTCTCAATCCCAAAATAACAATGTTTGCTTTCTTCAATTGGTCTGTGGATCCTGGGGATATTTTTTTTAAAACAATTCCTGGAGTGCTCTTAGTTCTACCTGTTTTTACAGCCTTAGAACAGGTCCCTTTACTAGCTTCCATAATATTTGAGTATGCCCTTGAAATGACATTGTTTAGAGGGCAAATTTTCTTAACATTTAAGATGTAGAGCGTCATATTGTATTTTCATTAAGGCATAGTTAAGACTCATCCAGTTGGGTCACTGTAGATACATACTCAGGATTTCTATATCACATTATAAAAGTGAACAGTCTCCAGAGGCTAAAACAGGCTTTTCGATCGGTCATTTGTAAGTGTGAGTTCAATTTTTTAAATTTGTTTTTATGTTTTGAATCTTTACTATACCTTGAACTGAAGTGTGTTTTCACTTGTGCTGGAGAAATATCAAATGCATTGTACAAATGGATTGCAGTGTTTAAGAGCTGATTTCTAATTCCTGAGTATTTTATAGGAAAAGAAGGCACTGTCACTGGAGAAAGGTGAAAACATTTGTATGTTCTGGAAATACACCTTCAGGTGTCTTAGAGCTGATGGGATACAAACAAAAGGAAGTATTTCTATACACAACATACAGTCAGCTTGCGGAACTCCTTGCCAGGGGTGCTGTGAATGCCAAAACCTTGATACCTCCGTTGCCTGTATCACCACACAGGCATGAATGGATTTAGCCTAGGAAGCTGGGTCAGCATTAGCCCCATTGGGCAGGTGGGATCTAGGGCACCCAGAGGTGAAGTGACTTTCTCAAAGCTAAGCGGGAAGTCTGTGGCAAAGCAGAGAATCAAAACCAGAACATCTGAACCCTAGGCCTGTGCCTTAACCACTAGGCCACCCTTCCTACCCTGAGGAGGGAGAACCTCCTGGGCCACTTTGAGTATGTGGGTGTGGGTGGTTGCTAGACAGAGCCACCAGGATGGGAGGAGCAGAGAGAAATGGAGTTGGGGTGGGGGCTCAGTGGTGGGGCTTTAGGGGCGGGGGTGGGGCCAGGTTGGGGCACCAACTAGTAAAACCAAAAGTCAGGTAATGCTGAAACAGTGCAGAGTAGAGATTGCATTGTGGGGATGACGTGAACCTTAACTCAGATTTCCCCATCTAAGAACCGAGGGGATAGGAACCCTTACCCAGGAAGGTCACATCCTCATAGTTCTCCTGCATGACATCTCCATAGAGGGCTCTCTGAGCAGGGTCCAACAGAGCCCACTCTGCCCTGGTGAAATACACAGCCACCTCCTCGAAGGTCACCGGCCCCTGAAAGAGCAAGAATCAAACACTCGGGACCTGCTGCCCAGTCACACCCCACTATTCACGGGGGGGAGAAGCCAATCAAACGGAAGCTCTGAGTAGCTCGCAGTCACCACAGTCCCACCCCCACCCCACTCAGAGCATCCAGGAAACACCAGGGTGAGGGGATGAAGAGAGAGCCCCTTGTCTCTCCCAGCAGATCCATCACACACCTACTAGCCAGAGACTGATACAGGAGGTGGAGCCCTAGCAGGGTCCAGGGAGAGCTCCTTGGTAGGAAGCCCAACACCCTCCTCATTGTGAGGAGCTGGATATGAGGGGCCAAGTCACCTCCCTAAGCCTCACTGCTGGGTGCCACCTTCATATCTCATAGCAGCTGCTGGTTAGTCTGGTCCGTTTTCCTAGCCCCAACTAGGCGGGTTGTGTCCTCTTCTATAAATTAGGGCATTTCCACCTCCGGACCTCATGGCTCTGGTACTAGAATCTAGGCCACATATTAAACAAGTTCCAGCAGGTTTACCACACCCTGGCCTCCTCCCTTTCTCCACCCCGTGAATTTCCTGACCACTCCAACCTCCAAAGCAGACGACCCAAACTTTCCCACCGCCCGCGTATTTGCTTCCTCTCTCCCCCCTGCAGGAACCCCCCAGCCATCCCCCAGTAATCCCTACCTGAACTGGATCGGCTGCAGCCATTTCTCTGCCTGTGCCCTGGGAGGACAGGATGAGCTGGAGCGAAACGTGGAGTCGTTCTGCAGCCTGGCCGGGCGAGAAGGGAAATGGGGGAGGTTTCAGAACAGGCTTCAGTTAATCTCACACCACAATTCCCCCAGGTTCTTTCCCAGCAGACAGACACCCTCGATTCTGCCAGGCTGGGAAAACGTTTGATCTCTTTATTCCAGCGTAGACCTGCCCCCCCCCCCCCCCCCCGCCAGCTAAGCCCACAGAGAGATTTTCAAGCCTCCCAGTAACAAAGTCTCTGAACAACATGCTAGGGGACAGCAGAACCAAGGGGGCTGGGCGGGCTCCATGGGGGACTCGCTCCTTCCTTCCTTCCCCTCCCGTGCCCCGCCGTGCCCCCTTGCTAGCAGGGAACGGTCACCCCATCCCCGAGGCAGCTGTCTCAGGGCTCCCCCGAACAGCCCCCAGGAACCCCGATCCCTCTTGGGGAATGGCCCAGGGCAACAACTTCCCACCTAAACCAGGACAAATCGCTGCTGATCAAATGGGTGGGAAACGCGGGGAAACCCCCGGGGGGGACCCCCCCGGGTGGGACCCCCCCAAATCAGAGGCTTTAAATGGCCATGTGAGACTTCTGGGGAAAAACAGGGCAAAAAGGAGAGGCCAGCGAGCCCGTGTCGGGAAAGGCGGGGGCTCCCCGGACGCCACCTCCCGACGGGGCAGCGAGCGAGGGACGGGGGGGGGGGGGGCACAAACAGGGACGGGATGAAATTAACCCCCCCCCCGTATATCTCCCGGCTGCACAGACAGTCCAACCCCCCCGGCCCCCACGGACCTCCCCCCGCTCTCTGGGTCCGTTCTCCCCAGCTCCCGCCCCACTCGCTGTCCCCGCGGGCTGGAGCGGCCCCCGCCGGGCTCCCCCCGCCCCACTCCGCCCCGCCGGCCCCGACGTACCGGGCTGCCCCGCTTCCGCCCCCTCGCCGCGCCGCGCCCCCGGCGGCCGGGAGCCGAGAACCGCGGGGCGCTGGGAGCTGTAGTTCCCTGGCCCGCTGCCCCCCCCGGGAGAGCCGGCCGCGGGGCCGGGCGGGAACTACATTTCCCAGCATTCCCTGGGCCGCTCTGCACGGCGGGCGAGGCCGCAGCTGGCCGGGCAGGGGGAGCGGGCGGGTGCGGGCGCTGTGAATGGGGAGCGGGCCTGCCCGAGGCTTTGGCCCCGCTGTCGCCCTCCGAGGCGTCCCCAGGCTGGCTTAGGGGCGCCGGGGTGACCTCGCCTGGCAGCCCCCAAGGAAGGAACTGGGTGGACTGAGTGAGCAGTGCCCCTCTCTGTCTGACGCCTAGCAAGGGGGGTCCTGGGGACCCCACCAGGAGAAGTTAAAATGAAAAGTAAGGGAGGGGAGGCTAGAGGGCCTGGGCACCTTTAGGTGCAGTACCAGGCCCGCAGGAGGATTGCCAGGTCTGAGCTGTGGAAGCAGAAATTGGCTTTTCCTTTCCAGATTTATCCAGTATTCAGAAAGGGGAATCTAGCACCTTCCTTCCCGATTTGAACACACTCAACATTCAGGGGTGCTCAAGCTCAATTTAGGCTGCTGTTACTTCATTTCTCCCAAATCAAAAATGCTGATCCGCTGTAACTTGCTGTAGAAAAACTGGATAAAATTGAGAGACAAATGCTGGGGTCTTCCCAGTGCTAACTCGGACTGGAATTGCTATTTTCAACAGCCATTACCATTTTTTCTTTAGTTTTTTTTTGTTTAAAAGGAAGACAGTAATATTGCACTGGGAAATTCCCCACAGAAATGAAGAGCGGAAGAAAAGAATAACAAAGGCACCTCAACTTTTCCTCATTTATCTAGGACAGTCTTATCATATGGATCCAGATATCCTCCAATCACACAAGCTGAAAATTGTTCCACTTTACCACAGTTCTGTAACCGTGCGGGAACCAGTCCTGTCTGTGTTCTGTGCACATCCAAAATCCCTCCTGAATTCAGAAGAGCCTTGCTTTTGTGACCACACTACCAGATATTTTCAGCCTTGGTAAGCAAAGCAGGTTTACAGTTCTTAATCGGGCAGGAGGCCTCTCAGAAAAAGTTAGGTGCTGTGGGAGGTGTTGCTTATTCACTGGGTAATGTGAGGCCTTATACTGTTACCATAGTAAACCAGTGCAGCACAGAATGCGCTTTGCTCCCAGGGTCGAGAATGGGGTCCTTTGCTTCTATGCACAACCCATCAAAGACCATGAAAAGACTCCCAGTCACTTCAACAGGCTTTGGACAGAACTGGTTATACACAGGGTAACTCCACTGTCTTCACAGGGTCCTGGTCCCACAGCGGCAGGGGGCCATGTGAGCTTGTTGCAGAGCTGCTGCTCAGGGATGGGAACCTCCTGCACCCCAGCCTTCAAAATCATTCACTTTCTGCATGACTACGTGCTAGCTGAGGGGTGTATGGGAATTAGTGCCCCTGCTGCAGGTGATGGGCATCTCAGGTACTTAAAGCCATGGCCTAGAGGAGGGAAGCACTTAACTGCAGAGTCTGCAGCTGCCTAGGGCTGGCACTGAGGATTTAGAGTCCCTAGTGCCACTGTTGCAAGGTTCAAGCATGCTCAGCCTTGTAATTGCCACCCTTCCCTTGCTACCAGCTGCAGCTATCTAAGGTTAGCCTCTGGAAATTGGCCCCATGGCTGTAGCCAGAGATGCTGCAGGTGGCTCTGTGACTACTGCGGGCCATTAAGCTAGAGCAGATAAAGAAACTGGAGTTAACCTCAAGGAACAGAGATCACCCATAGGAAAGGAATGTCAAGGGAAGCCGGAAAGGAGGAAGCAGGTCAGGTTTGCAGTGGGAGAATAGCCCCAGCTGGTTGAGGAGCATGTCCAAAGTAGAAAGGAAACAAGCATGGGGAGAGGTGGTGGTGATGATCAGGTAATAGACTAGCATGTAGATGGGAGCAGAGGGAGAAAGGTTGGTGTCTTCAGCTTCCCGAGGGCTAAGTCCTCACTTTGGGGAAATGGTGTTTGCAAGTGGCTTGCTCAAATTGCAGGATGGGTGCTGAGGGAGGGATTTGTCAGAATTGATCAGGTACCTGCTGGCTTTGGAACTTTCAGCTGAGACTAGGACGACATACTGTGACTGGTGACATGGGGTGGGACTGGAGACATGGCTATAGAAGGTCTGAATGAGGAAGGAGATAAATCTGTGGGGTGGTTCCCCTGATCACTATGAAAGTTCCACTCCCTGTGGACACTGGTAAACCCACATGGGTGTACAGCTCAGTGAGAAGAACTGGGGCTGAGGGAGCTGCGTATGGCAATGCAGCTAGTCATGTAGAGGTATGTGATCAAAATGAAAAATGTTTCTGAGATTCAGTTCTGGGTACACTAGGGCACTGCCACACTGGGCCCACACTCAAAGCCCACAATGACCACATAGGGCCGCCCCCGGGGTTGGTTCCAGCCCCAGGAGGACGTCCCCCGTCGCCTGGCCATAGAGGGAGGTTTAGTGATGGTCTGTCCCAGCACAGACCCCACTGGGGGAGCAGCAACTGCTCAGCCCGGCCTCCCAGATCACAACGGAGGCAGCAGCAGCATCTGCCCCAGGAGGCCCAACGAGCTCTAGGGCTCCAGTATCCCGAGCTCAGAGAGAGGCTGACACCGGCCTCCTCGGCCTGAGCAATGACCAGACCCTCTGCTGGGGGCAGCTAATGACTGAGCCCCCCGTCTGCTGCCCCTGCAGCCCCCAGGGACAGTCAGGTCAATGCTGATCTCATTTCCCCTCTGGACTCACACAGGTATTTCATACGTGAATGAGAATGGACCCTCAGCCATAATTTTGTTGAACTGACTGAGCCTGAACTGAACAGAAAAACAAACCAAAGTAAGTATCAGTCGGACTCTGCCTGCTGTTGCTCTCGAGACTCTGGTTGGACACAAAGAAAAGGAGTACTTGTGGCACCTTAGAGACTAACCAATTTATTTGAGCATGAGCTTTCGTGAGCTACAGCTCACTTCATCAGATGCATACCGTGGAAACTGCAGCAGACTTCATATATACACAGAGAATATGAAACAATACCTCCTCCCACCCCACTGTCCTGCTGGTAATAGCTTATCTAAAGTGATCAACAGGTGGGCCATTTCCAGCACAAATCCAGGTTTTCTCACCCTCCACCCCCCCCACACAAATTCACTCTCCTGCTGGTGCTAGCCCATCCAAAGTGACAACTCTTTACATAATCAAGTCGGGCTATTTCCTGCATAAATCCAGGTTTTCTCACTTCCCCCCCACCCCCATACACACACAAACTCACTCTCGTGCTGGTAATAGCTCATCTAAACTGACCACTCTCCAAGTTTAAATCCAAGTTAAACCAGAACATCTGGGGGGGGGGGGGGTAGGAAAAAACAAGAGGAAACAGGCTACCTTGCATAATGACTTAGCCACTCCCAGTCTCTATTTAAGCCTAAATTAATAGTATCCAATTTGCAAATGAATTCCAATTCAGCAGTTTCTCGCTGGAGTCTGGATTTGAAGTTTTTTTGTTTTAAGATAGCGACCTTCATGTCTGTGATTGCGTGACCAGAGAGATTGAAGTGTTCTCCGACTGGTTTATGAATGTTATAATTCTTGACATCTGATTTGTGTCCATTTATTCTTTTACGTAGAGACTGTCCAGTTTGACCAATGTACATGGCAGAGGGGCATTGCTGGCACATGATGGCATATATCACATTGGTGGATGTGCAGGTGAACGAGCCTCTGATAGTGTGGCTGATGTTATTAGGCCCTGTGATGGTGTCCCCTGAATAGATATGTGGGCACAATTGGCAACGGGCTTTGTTGCAAGGATAAGTTCCTGGGTTAGTGGTTCTGTTGTGTGGTATGTGGTTGTTGGTGAGTATTTGCTTCAGGTTGCGGGGCTGTCTGTAGGCAAGGACTGGCCTGTCTCCCAAGACTTGTGAGAGTGTTGGGTCATCCTTTAGGATAGGTTGTAGATCCTTAATAATGCGTTGGAGGGGTTTTAGTTGCGGGCTGAAGGTGACCGCTAGTGGCGTTCTGTTATTTTCTTTGTTAGGCCTGTCCTGTAGTAGGTAACTTCTGGGAAGTCTTCTGGCTCTATCAATCTGTTTCTTTACTTCTGCAGGTGGGTATTGTAGTTGTAAGAAAGCTTGACAGAGATCTTGTAGGTGTTTGTCTCTGTCTGAGGGGTTGGAGCAAATGCGGTTGTATCGCAGAGCTTGGCTGTAGACGATGGATCGTGTGGTGTGATCAGGGTGAAAGCTGGAGGCATGCAGGTAGGAATAGCGGTCAGTAGGTTTCCGGTATAGGGTGGTGTTTATGTGGCCATTGTTTATTAGCACTGTAGTGTCCAGGAAGTGGATCTCTTGTGTGGACTGGACCAGGCTGAGGTTGGTGGTGGGATGGAAATTGTTGAAATCATGGTGGAATTCCTCAAGGGCTTCTTTTCCATGGGTCCAGATGATGAAGATGTCATCAATATAGCGCAAGTAGAGTAGGGGCTTTAGGGGACGAGAGCTGAGGAAGCGTTGTTCTAAATCAGCCATAAAAATGTTGGCATACTGTGGGGCCATGCGGGTACCCATAGCAGTGCCGCTGATCTGAAGGTATACATTGTCACCAAAGGTGAAATAGTTATGGGTAAGGACAAAGTCACAAAGTTTAGCCACCAGGTTAGCCGTGACATTATCGGGGATAGTGTTGTTGTCATCATGAATAGGTCGGAATATGAACAAGAGGCTGCTCGGCAGCTCTCCAACACGAGTTTCTACAAGCCATTACCCTATGATCCCACTGAGAGTTACCAAAAGCAACTACAGCATTTGCTCAAGAAACTTCCTGAAAAAGCACAAGATCAAATCCGCACAGACACACCCCTGGAACCCCGACCTGGGATATTCTATCTACTACCCAAGATCCATAAACCTGGAAATCCTGGGCGCCCCATCATCTCAGGCATTGGCACCCTGACAGCAGAATTGTCTGGCTTATGTAGACTCCCTCCTCAGGCCCTACGCTACCAGCACTCCCAGCTACCTTCGAGACACCACTGACTTCCTGAGGAAACTTCAATCCATCGGTGATCTTCCTGATAACACCATCCTGGCTACTATGGATGTAGAAGCCCTCTACACCAACATTCCACACAAAGATGGACTACAAGCCGTCACATCCACCAATGTGATATATGCCATCATGTGCCAGCAATGCCCCTCTGCCATATACATTGGTCAAACTGGACAGTCTCTACGTAAAAGAATAAATGGACACAAATCAGATGTCAAGAATTATAACATTCATAAACCAGTCGGAGAACACTTCAATCTCTCTGGTCACGCAATCACAGACATGAAGGTCGCTATCTTAAAACAAAAAAACTTCAAATCCAGACTCCAGCGAGAAACTGCTGAATTGGAATTCATTTGCAAATTGGATACTATTAATTTAGGCTTAAATAGAGACTGGGAGTGGCTAAGTCATTATGCAAGGTAGCCTGTTTCCTCTTGTTTTTTCCTACCCCCCCCCCAGATGTTCTGGTTTAACTTGGATTTAAACTTGGAGAGTGGTCAGTTTAGATGAGCTATTACCAGCAGGAGAGTGAGTTTGTGTGTGTATGGGGGTGGGGGGGATGTGAGAAAACCTGGATTTATGCAGGAAATAGCCCGACTTGATTATGTAAAGAGTTATCACTTTGGATGGGCTAGCACCAGCAGGAGAGTGAATTTGTGTGGGGGGGTGGAGGGTGAGAAAACCTGGATTTGTGCTGGAAATGGCCCACCTGTTGATCACTTTAGATAAGCTATTACCAGCAGGACAGTGGGGTGGGAGGAGGTATTGTTTCATATTCTCTGTGTGTATATAAAGTCTGCTGCAGTTTCCACGGTATACATCTGATGCAGTGAGCTGTAGCTCACGAAAGCTCATGCTCAAATAAATTGGTTAGTCTCTAAGGTGCCACAAGTCCTCCTTTTCTTTTTGCGAATACAGACTAACACGGCTGTTCCTCTGAAACCAGGTTAGCCGTGACATTATCGGGGATAGTGTTCTTGATGGCTTGTAGTCCATCTTTGTGTGGAATGTTGGTGTAGAGGGCTTCTACATCCATAGTGGCCAGGATGGTGTTGTCAGGAAGATCACCAATGGATTGTAGTTTCCTCAGGAAGTCAGTGGTGTCTCGAAGATAGCTAGGAGTGCTGGTAGCGTAGGGCCTGAGGAGGGAGTCTACATAGCCAGACAATTCTGCTGTTAGGGTGCCAATGCCTGAGATGATGGGGCGCCCAGGATTTCCAGGTTTATGGATCTTGGGTAGTAGATAGAATATCCCAGGTCGAGGTTCCAGGGTTGTGTCTGTGCGGATTTGATCTTGTGCTTTTTCAGGAAGTTTCTTGAGCAAATGCTGTAGTTGTTTTTGGTAACTCTCAGTGGGATCAGAGGGTAATGGCTTGTAGAAAGTGGTGTTGGAGAGCTGCCGAGCAGCCTCTTGTTCATATTCCGACCTATTCATGATGACAACAGCACCTCCTTTGTCAGCCTTTTTGATTATGATGTCAGAGTTGTTTCTGAGGCTGTGGATGGCATTGTGTTCTGCACGGCTGAAGTTATGGGGCAAGTGATGCTGCTTTTCCACAATTTCAGCCCGTGCACGTCGGCGGAAGCACTCTATGTAGAACTCCAGTCTGCTGTTTCGACCTTCAGGAGGAGTCCACCTAGAATCCTTCTTTTTGTAATGTTGGTAGGGAGGCCTCTGTGGATTAGTATGTTCTTCAGAGGTGTGTTGGAAATATTCCTTGAGTCGGAGACGTCGAAAATAGGATTCTAGGTCACCACAGAACTGTATCATGTTCGTGAGGGTGGAGGGGCAGAAGGAGAGGCCCTACAACCTATCCGGAAGGATGACCCAACACTCTCACAAATCTTGGGAGACAGGCCAGTCCTTGCCTACAGACAGCCCCCCAACCTGAAGCAAATACTCACCAACAACCACATACCACACAACAGAACCACTAATCCAGGAACCTATCCTTGCAACAAAGCCCGTTGCCAACTGTGCCCACATATCTATTCAGGGGACACCATCACAGGGCCTAATCACATCAGCCACACTATCAGAGGCTTGTTCACCTGCACATCCACCAATGTGATATATGCCATCATGTGCCAGCAATGCCCCTCTGCCACGTACATTGGTCAAACTGGACAGTCTCGACGTAAAAGAATAAATGGACACAAATCAGATGTCAAGAATTATAACATTCATAAACCAGTTGGAGAACACTTCAATCTCTCTGGTCACGCAATCACAGACATGAAGGTCGCTATCTTAAAACAAAAAAACTTCAAATCCAGACTCCAGCGAGAAACTGCTGAATTGGAATTCATTTGCAAATTGGATACTATTAATTTAGGCTTAAATAGAGACTGGGAGTGGCTAAGTCATTATGCAAAGTAGCCTGTTTCCTCTTGTTTTTTCCTACCCCCCCCCCCCCAGATGTTCTGGTTTAACTTGGATTTAAACTTGGAGAGTGGTCAGTTTAGATGAGCTATTATCAGCAGGAGAGTGAGTTTGTGTGTGTATGGGGGTGGGGGGGATGTGAGAAAACCTGGATCTATGCAGGAAATAGCCCGACTTGATTATGTAAAGAGTTGTCACTTTGGATGGGCTAGCACCAGCAGGAGAGTGAATTTGTGTGGGGGGGTGGAGGGTGAGAAAACCTGGATTTGTGCTGGAAATGGCCCACCTGTTGATCACTTTAGATAAGCTATTACCAGCAGGACAGTGGGGTGGGAGGAGGTATTGTTTCATATTCTCTGTGTGTATATAAAGTCTGCTGCAGTTTCCACGGTACACATCTGATGAAGTGAGCTGTGGCTCACGAAAGCTCATGCTCAAATAAATTGGTTAGTCTCTAAGGTGCCACAAGTACTCCTTTTCTTTTTACAGATATGAAGGTCGCTATCTTACAACAAAAAAACTTCAAATCCAGACTCCAGCGAGAAACTGCTGAATTGGAATTCATTTGCAAATTGGATACTATTAATTTAGGCTTAAATAGAGACTGGGAGTGGCTAAGTCATTATGCAAGGTAGCCTATTTCCCCTTGTTTTTTCCTACCCATCCCCCGCCCAGACGTTCTGGTTAAACTTGGATTTATGCTGGAAATGGTCCACCTTGATTATCATGCACATTGTAGGGAGAGTGGTCACTTTGGATAAGCTATTACCAGCAGGAGAGTGAGTTTGTGTGTGTGGGGGGGGGGGGGCGGAGGGTGAGAAGACCTGGATTTGTGCTGGAAATGCCCCAACTTGATGATCACTTTAGATAAGCTATTACCAGCAGGAGAGTGGGGTGGGAGGAGGTATTGTTTCATGGTCTCTGTGTATATAGAAAAGGAGTACTTGTGGCACCTTAGAGACTAACCAGTTTATTTGAGCATGAGCTTTCGTGAGCTACAGCTCATGCTCAAATAAATTGGTTAGTCTCTAAGGTGCCACAAGTACTCCTTTTCTTTTTGCGAATACAGACTAACACGGCTGTTACTCTGAAACCAGACTAAATTGTGAGCAATGAGCAGGGTGTGTGTGTGGTGGGGAGCAGGGTGGCTGTGTGGGTGGATATTTGCCTTGTAAATGCTGAGCCCTTAGGCAGAAGTCCCCTGCCAGTGTCCACCCTCCCCCAGTGTTTGTTTCACCATTTCTAGGAGAAAGGATTGGGCTGGGCAGCCCCCTCCCCCTCTCCTACCCCTTGGCCTGGGGGAGCTGCCATTGTATCTCTCTCCATCCCCCTCCCGCCTCCTGCCCTCTGGTCCTGCCCTTCCCAGCCAGTCTGCGCTTGCTCCATGTTCTCCCTCCAGTCTCCCCACAGCCCCTCCCTCACATCCCCCCCCTTTCCTTCCCTTTATCAGACACTCAGAGTTTCTCTCTTGTCCAGCTCTGCTCCCCTGAACCCCAGAATTCTCCCCCTGATACCTGTGTGTTCTCCCAGTCTCCCTCCAGCGGCCCCACCCCCTGCCCCCTGCATTCTTATTCCCCCCTCCCACATCCCCATGGCCCCCTCGCACCCCCTGCATCCCCGCTTCCACATCCCTATTCAACCCCCTCCTGCCCCCTACCACATTCCCATTTTCCCCTCAATGCCCTCTGGCTATCACAGCCCCCTGCTCCCCTTTCGGCTCCCCACATCTCGCTGCCCCCCCTCATCCCCTCCAAACCCTGGGAGCTGTAGCAGCTTCCCTCTGCTTGAGGCAGGAACTTGCAGCCACCCCGCTGGGAGCAGCCCGGGGCCCCTTTGCCCCGCACAGGCTGCACCAAGAGCATCTCCCTGCGGGGGCAGGTCTCCCCTTCTCTCCCCATGGGGCACTGCTGGGGGGCAGGGCTCAGGATCCCAGTCAGGGGGGCCGAGCTGGGATCTCTGCACAGGGAGAGTCTCTTGGGGGGGGGGGGGGGGCAGCGGGAATGTCCCTCCCCCGCCTGCAGCCAGGGCTCGAGGGGCCCCAGCGGCTGCAGCCGAGGCCCGGGGGGCTGGTGAGGCCGCGACCGCAATTCCCTTTTGCTGCCAGGCTGGGCCCCAGGCTTCCTCCGCTCAGTGCCTCCGGGGTCCTCGCGTGCTGGATCACTGGGTCTCTTTTCCCCACAGCATGTCACCGTCTGCGAGCCCTGGGCTGAGCTGCAAGGGCTGGTCCCCTAGTTCGGGCCATGGAGCTGTCAGCGCTCTGCCACCAGCTTCTTCTGGTGTTAGCTGTAGGGAAAAAATTACCCTGCCCCTGGGCTGTAGGGAAAACCCTCCAGTTCTCCCTCCTGCCCCCGCAGGGCTCCCTGCTCCTCCCCTGCCAGTGTAACTCTGCCTGCACAAGTTGCTCTGGTACATGGGTGCATCCCTCCTTTGCTGCCCTG
The DNA here is from genome assembly GCF_965140235.1 of Caretta caretta. Lineage (NCBI taxonomy): Eukaryota > Metazoa > Chordata > Testudines > Cheloniidae > Caretta > Caretta caretta. The sequence goes on from NC_134216.1 coordinate 80,831,798, forward strand.
TCACAGTTTGCTGCTTCTGCCTTTCCCCGCCCTACAGTCCCAGGCCAGTAAGTTGTGATGGGTGGAGACATTCCCACCACAGTTTGGTACTTCTCACCTTTCCCCACTTTCTGCTCCCGCGGTAACAGACTGTGATGAATGGGGTTCCTCTATCATCGTTTTCCCATCTCGCTCTTTCTCCATCCTGTGGTCCGGGGCTGGTAAATTCTGATGGCTAGGGACATTCCCAACACGATTACCTTTCCCCATTCTCTACCTTTCCCCATCTCCTAGACCGGGGTAGAAAGTTGTGATAGATTGAGGATATTGAAGCCTATAGGGCTAGCTTGCTTATTTGCCTATATATCTTTTCTTATGGGATTCTTATTTTCTTATGGGTTTGACTATTTGTTTTATTATAATAGGTTATAAAATGTGTAGAGATTTATATTAGAGTATTTTTGGCTGCAGTGCAAGGGACCTACAGGCCACGCCCTGTATGTTGTTTTAAGGCAAAGTTAGTGTATGTCAGTTTAGGACCTTTCACCTAGATAGGTGCTGATGAGTAAAAGCATAAGGTCCATATGTGGTTGCAACCTTTAACCCAGATAGGTAAAGGATGTGTTGAAGCAGGGTGGTATGCGGGACTACCTAACTGCATACCCTCTTTAAACTTAACAGGCATGCCTCAACTTGGAACTTGGAAAAGAACCGAAATAACCAGGTAGGGCAGAAATAAGAGAATGAGCTAATGTCATGAATATGTGTATATATGTTATCAATATATACAAACGTACCAGCCTACGAAGTAAGGGTACCCCAACATTTCTGTGGGAGAGGAAATGAAGTTTGGACATAGAAAGAGGGCTCAGGTGTTAAAGCTCTGTGACAAGGGTGACCCACCATGCCTAAGAGGCTTCTTAGTTCTCTCTTTATTGCCCTTTGGTTTATTACTCTGTTAGTTCTGAACTGTAAGTGTTAAGTCAGTCAGATAAGTAAAACTCTTAAGTTAGTTTTGTCAGTCTTCAATAGCTCTTAGCTCTCTAGCTTCTCATAAGCTCTGTCCTTCTCACTCAAGAATTGAGGGACCTGGACCTGAACTCTCGTGGCATGCCAGAGGCAAGGCCGGTCCTTGGTCTCTTACCTCCGGGTTATAAACAGGGCTGCTGACGGCAGGGCGTGGTGCAAAGGGGGGGCAATTGCCCAGGGGCCCGGGTCACTGAAAAGGGCCCGGGACTCCCAGGGCGGCCAGGGAAGCAGCAGCAGGAATCTCCTTGCTGCTTTTAAAGAGCAGTAGCAGTGCCTCTGGCAGCTCGGGGCTCCTGGCCACTTTTAAATCGTTGGCCAGGCCAGCAGCAGTAGGGGGCACCCAATGCTGCTGATGGGGAGAGGGGGCAAAAGGGAGGCTACAGGAAGCCTGAAGCCCCGCCCCTTCTGCATGAGGCCCTGCCCCTTCCAGGGGCCCAAAGTCATGCTCCCCCTTTGCCCAGGAGCCCGGCAATTCTGTCGTCAGCCCTGGTTATAATGCAAGACTGTGAGTGTATTAATCCAAAGCTTGATAGTGCATAATATCACATGTATCTCTAGACCAACATTATTGCCTTTGCAACTCTGATCATTTTAAGACTTGATTGCTGTTTGGTTACTATTCCATGTATCTCTATAAAAGTCTTTAAGGCTACATTTGTCTCAGTGTGAGTGTCCTTGTTGTACATCCCAAGGGTCCTCGCAAACTCTATGTAGCCTGATTCTGGGACAAGAAACTTCTTATCTTCTGATCTGAGCCTATAATCCATATGAGCTAACTCATATTAACCTCCTAAAATCAGGCAACAGGGTCCTGTCATAATTTGCTACCTCTCTCTTTGCCCATCAGTGCAGTATTGCTAATTTGGGGAGATCAAAAATCATGAGTCTGACCTCCCAAAATCATGAAATTGCCCAGAAGTCATGAGATTTTAATAAAAGTTTATACTGTGTTTGTAGGTCAGTCTTGTTTGACCTCCCCTCCCCTGCCCATCAGAGCTTAGTGTGTGCCCATGTGAGAATCAGTGTCCCGCACTCTCTCACATACTGGATAAGGTGATTTTGGTCCCTGCTACAGGAGCTCTCGGCCCACAAGTGCCCGTCTCCTGCCCAGCAATTAATCCTGTCTCCCCAACCCCCCATCACTTCTGTCCCCACCCAACCCCTCAATTCAGCCCCCCAGTTCAACCCCCCAGCCGCCATCGTCACCACGCCATCACTCCAGTCCCCCCACCCCACTGACCCCCACTGCACTCAGTGCACCCTCCCAGCACTCATCCCATCCCAGCTCAGAACCCACCATCCATGCAGCCCCCCCCCATCAGCCCCCATCCGCCTCACTTCAGCCTCCTACAGCCCCCAGCCTCATCTCTGCTCCTTAGGGTCCTTCACCCTTCCCAGAAAGGGGGGGCTGCAGTGGGGTCCCCTCTCCCACGTCCTAGGATAGCAGGGGAGCAGCCACCTGGGGCTGACAGCTGGAGCCCTGCCGCATCTGGGGCAGCTGACAGAATTTCAAAGTAACATTGAAGCTTCACTTTTAGAGCTCTCACATGTCAGGGTTTTTTTTTTCCAGCTGATTAAATTGCTTGTTTGAGGGTTGGCCCCTCCCCGCTTCTTTCTATCTCAGCTGAAGTTCTCCCTTCCCCCCCACTTGTTAACTTTGTTTACCTGCTATGTAAGAGATTTCTCATGGTCTTTCCAAGTGCTGTAGAAGTAACTGCCTTATGGAGGAAGCACATTCCTTTGTTTAGGACAGGTCACTCCTGTTTGGCTGGAAACCCATTTTAAGAATGTGCCTCAGGTGGAAAAAAAACCCTGACATTTGAGCGTTCTACCAGGAGATCTCTGCGTGAGGCTTAATTTGACTCAGAAATGGTGACTCTTGGGATCAGTTCACGAGAGCTGGCATGTCTCATCTGCCCGGTCTGGATTGCACCCAGGATGTGGCAGAGCCTCAAACCGAAGACGGATTTTATCTTTCATGGGGCATCTAAGTGTTGTTATTTCTGAGTCTGCAGGTCATAGCTCAGCCCAGATAAGGTCTGCAGAGAAGCCCCAGAACATGGATTTCAATTTTAAAGTTTCCAGCACCACAAACAGAGAAGGAAAAGGAACAATTTGGGACACAGACAGAGAAAATGTAATTAACCCCACACATGGGTTGTCGGAGGGAATCAGGGTGTTTTGCCCAGAGTAATTAAGACAGAGCAGAGAGGGTGACACAGAGAGAGGGGAGATGTTTGTTTGGGGGTGATTTGCCATTTACACACACAGCTCCATTACGGCCCTGGGGCAAGTCAAGGGGAGCCACTGAATTCCAGAGATGGGTCAGGGACATGTTGGCTCCCTCAGAGACTTCAGAGCTTAAAATTCCCTCAGGGTTCGTCTACATTGCAAATAAAGACCCGAGTCAGGGAATCTCAGAGCACAGGCCGGTTGACTTGGCTTTGGAGCTAAAATAGCAATGTGGGTGTTTGGGTTCAGGTGGGACCCTGGGCTTTGAAACCTGGCAAGGAGGGAGAATCTCAGACCTCAGGCTCCAGCCCGAGCCTTGACACTGCTATTTTAGCCCTGCGGACGGAGCCCCACAATCCTGAGTCGCCTGCCCCAGACCCTGAGACTCACTGCAGTGGTTTTTTGTGTTGTTTTGGGGGGCTTTGCAGGGTAGATGTACCCTGAATGAGGCAGGGTCCTGCGTTAATGAGCGCTGCAATGTGTGGTCCTGTCACTGGAGATTATATGGCAAGGCACAGACACATGGGGGCTGAATTAACAGAGCCCAGACATCCTTGATTCTGGCAATGGTAACTGAGACTGCTCAACTGTGCACCGTTAAGAACATGCTTTTACTATAATATTTTGAGGCTAAAGTTGACATACTTCCCATTCACTTTTCCTACTCCACCATGGAATAATTTAACCTGCAGATATTCTACCCTGCAATCTTGCCGCTTTTCTCTCCAATCATCAAATATTGCTGCACAGATTCCCCCCTTTCTTCACTTACTGAATTCTACTGCACCCCTCCCGCCCCATGCTGATCACTTTCCCTCTCTTGATGGGTTACTGACATAATCTCTGCATAAAGATTGTGTGGTTTTGCTTTAAAGACCCGTTTGCTATGAAACCTTTCAGATTTTTCTTTTTTCCTGTCTGCTTAGCTAATGTGTGTAAATCTTCTTCGATTTTTCCTCACTTTCTCTTAATTGTCAAATATGGCTATAAACTCTCCTCAATGTTCACAGGTTTGTTCTGTCTCTAATTACTGACTAATGTAGGATTCCCTCAGGTTGGGAGGAGAACTGCCACCCTCAGTAATCACCATAGATTGGGGGTTAGTAGAGAGAAGAAGCCTGGAGCAGTGGGCCTGGCGCAAGATCTGAGTCCTGAACCAGAGGCTGTGAAACCAAGCCAGGCCATGTATTAAAGCAGATGCTCACAAGTTCACTGCCCAGTACATGAATTTGGCAAAGTTGTTGCTAGTGTACCGGGCACTAGAGATCTACATAACTATAGCCCAGCTCATAGAGATACAGCCCAGGCTAGTACAAGCTGGTTTGACAAATCAATGGAGAGGAATGTTGCGTCCAAGATATCAGGAGGAAGGGGAGGTGACAAATCGCTGTCAGGACACACCTAAGGTGGGGTGTTAGTTGTGTATTCTAGATGTTTGTTTCAGTCTATAAATGTCAGGGCACTTTGCCTTAATTCTTTGTTCAGCCGAGGGGGCAGTGGGCAGTCCCGCCACCGACTGAGCCGTTCCTGGCAGCGTCAGGAAGGAGAGGACGTTCCAGCCTTCAGCACTTAGCGACACTGGGTCGGGCTGTCGATGTCTGCGGGACCCGCTATCTGCGCAGAGCTGGGCAGCACACTGAACGAACACACCCCGGGAGCAGTGCTGGGGGGGAGGGCTTGTGGGGGCCATAGCCACTCCTCTAAACACAAAGGTCAAAGCAGCCACTGCTTTCCGGCCACCCAGCTCTGAAGGCAGAGGGGAGAGAGCGATGGCTGCGGGCGGTGGGTATGGGGCTGGTATGTACCACCTACTTCAACCCCCCACACAGGGGCTGGGGAGTTTCTGAGAGTGTGGCAAGACTCACCCCCGTGGCACAGCCTAGCAAGGAGGGGAGCTCCTGGTCCGGCCTCCAATTACAGCCCCAGGTGCTCTTTGCATGGGCCAGTCAGCGACTAGCAAATGCACATTTAAACACCCTTCCTGGGACGAAGCCGCTCTGACTTGGATGGCTCAAGCGCAATAGGGAGAGGTGGGGAGTTGCCTTGCACGCCAAGCAGAGGCCGGGGAGCTGTGATAGGCAAGTGGGAGCACCAAGCAGGCACCAGCGAGTGGCGCAGCATATCTCTTTGGAGCAGTTGGCTGCACTGAGTCTCCCTGAAGTTGGGATGCAGGCTGGGCCGGGCCTCCCTCCCTGCACTGAGCCCTGTAAACATGGCACCGGTGCTGGAGGCTCTCGGGTCACTGCTGGGGACCGGAGCGGGCAGCCACGCCAGGCATGGCTCGGACAGCCCCATTCCCTGCTCTCCCCTAAGCAAGAACGTGTCCAAGCGTGGAGAAGGCAAAGCAGAGGAAGGGGCTCCAGAGAACACCAAAGGAGGGGCCCCAGCCGTTGACCATTTAAGAAATTAGGGTAACACGTGCCCAGAGCGACCACTCATGGAAGTTGGCAAAAGTGGTCGCTTGTAAGAGGTGGCGTCTCGGCAAAGGTGTGCTACTGCCCGCACGGCTGGGGGTGGCGCCACGTCGCTCTGGCTTTTGGGGAGGCTGAGCAGCGCGCCGGAAGCTCCCCGAGGCCTGACCGCGGCTCTGCCCAGCCCCTGCTTGGCCTCCTCGCCACTCCCCTCTCCCCACCACGTCCCTTGGGTCAGCCCCAGCCCCACTGAGCCCCGTCCCCCAAGGCCCACCCACCCCGCACGTCCCTCCACCCCCTTCCTTGAGACACTACCGTTCGCAGGCCACTGAACCGCAAGACCCCTCTGAGACCCCCACCACCTGCTCCTTGCTGAGTTCCTCCACCCCGCTCCCCTGCCCGCTTTGGCGCTTTCTGAGTCCTGTCTTCCTCCTTTCCTCCACCCCTCCCTGTGCCCCCCCGTCTGCTGCTCACTGAGTCCCTCCTTTCCTCCACCCCCTCCCTGTGCCCCCCCGTCTGCTGCTCACTGAGTCCCTCCTTTCCTCCACCCCTCCCTGTGCCCCCCCGTCTGCTGCTCACTGAGTCCCTCCTTTCCTCCACCCCTCCCTGTGCCCCCCCGTCTGCTGCTCACTGAGTCCCTCCTTTCCTCCACCCCCTCCCTTCCCCCCCAGCCCCCCGCGCGGAGCCGGCCGAGCCCCCTCTCCCTTCCCCGCCAGCCCCCCGCATGGAGCTGGCCGAGCCCCCTCTCCCTTCCCCCCAAACCTCCGTGCGGAGCCGGCCGAGCCCCCTCTCCCTTCCACCCCAGCTCCCCGTGCGGAGCCGGCCGAGCCCCCTCTCCCTTCAACCCCAAACCTCCGTGCGGAGTCGGCCGAGCCCCCTCTCCCTTCCCCGCCAGCCCCCCGCATGGAGCCGGCCGAGCCCCCTCTCCCTTCCCCCCCAAACCTCCGTGTGGAGCCGGCCGAGCCCCCGCTCCCTTCCACCCCAAACCTCCGTGCGGAGTCGGCTGAGCCCCCGCTCCCTTCCCCACCAGCCCCCCGCATGGAGCCGGCCGAGCCCCCCTCCCTTCCTTCCCTCACAGCCCCCCGCGCGGAGCCGGCTGAGCCCCCCCCTTTACCCCCCAAACCCCAGCGCGGAGCTGGCCGAGCCCCCTCTCCCTTACCCCCCGTGCGGAGCTGGCCGAGCCCCCTCTCCCTTCCCCCCAAACCTCCGTGCAGGTGGCCGAGCCCCCTCTCTCTTTCCCCCCAGCCCTCCATGTCGAGCTGGCTGAGCCCCCTTGCCCTTCCTTCCCTCAGCCCCACCCAGGCCCCCTGCTGCCCCCCCCATCCCTTTTTGGCAAAACTGGGTATTCATAAAGTTTTCTCTTGGCAACTGATGATCAGTTGGCAAAAGCAAATGGAACAAATCTCCAGTTTTGTCAAAAAAGTTGGGACCCGAGGCCAAAACAGATTGGATGGCCACCCAAGGTCAGGGGCCCCAACACTTACCTGGTCTCCACCCCACCCTGGGAGCCAAGGCCAGAGCCAGGAGCAAGAGCCAGGGGTTGTGGTGGGTCCAGAGGTTGCAGTCAGGGGCCAGGAGTGGGGTTGCATTGGGAGTGGGGCCAGCCGTATGGCTGGGACACCCCACAGTGTGGGGATCACTGTCCTGGACTGTGGTAAAAGCAATTTGGGGAGCCCAGGCAGCTGTGGGGAGCCCATGAGCCTCCACCTGCCCTGGGTGGGGAACTGGGGTGCCTGAGAGCAGCTGCTGCCCCATATCACGGTCCAGCTGGCAGTGCCCATGCAGACTGAGAGCAGCGTCTGGGGGGAGAGGCAGAGTGGAGGTGGGAAGAGGCGGAGTCAGGGCGGGGCCTGCGGGAAGAAGCGGAGTGGAGGTGGGAAGAGGCGGAGTCAGGGCGGGGCCTAGGGGAAGAGGCAGAGCGGAGGTGGGAAGAGGGGGTGTGAGGAAGAGGCCTGGGGGAGAGGCGGCGCAGAGATGGGAAGAGGGGGCGTGAGGAAGAGGCCTGGGGGAGAGGCGGCGCAGAGGTGGGAAGAGGCGGAGTCAGGGCGGGGCCTAGAGGAAGAGGCGGAGAGGAGGTGGGAAGAGGCGGAGTCAGGGCAGGGCCTGGGGGAAGAGGCGGAGTGGAGGTGGGAAGAGGCGGAGTCAGGGCAGGGCCTGGGGGAAGAAGCGGAGTGGAGGTGGGAAGAGGCGGAGTCAGGGCGGGGCCTAGAGGAAGAGGCGGAGTGGAGGTGGGAAGAGGCGGAGTCAGGGCAGGGCCTGGGGGAAGAGGCAGAGCAGAGGTGGGAAGAGGCGGAGTCAGGGCGGGGCCTAGAGGAAGAGGCGGAGTGGAGGTGGGAAGAGGCGGAATCAGGGCAGGGCCTGGGGAAAGAAGCGGAGTGGAGGTGGGAAGAGGCGGAGTCAGGGCGGGGCCTAGAGGAAGAGGCGGACTGGAGGTGGGAAGAGGAGGAGTCAGGGCGGAGCCTAGGGGGAGAGACGGAGAGGTGGTGGGAAGAGGCGGAGTCAGGGCGGAGCCTAGGGGGAAGAGGCAGAGCGGAGGTGGGAAGAGGCGGCGTGAGGAAGAGGCCTAGGGGGAGAGGCGGAGTGGAGGTGGGAAGAGGCGGAGTCAGGGCAGGGCCTGGGGGAAGAAGCGGAGTGGAGGTGGGAAGAGGCGGAGTCAGGGCGGAGCCTAGGGGGAGAGACGGAGCGGTGGTGGGAAGAGGCGGAGTCAGGGCAGGGCCTAGGGGAAGAGGCGGAGCGGTGGTGGGAAGAGGCGGAGTCAGGGCAGGGCCTAGGGGAAGAGGCAGAGCGGAGGTGGGAAGAGGTGGAGTCAGGGCGGGGCTTAGGGGGAGAGACAGAGCGGAGGTGGGAAGAGGTGGAGTCAGGGCGAGGCCTAGGGGGAGAGGCAGAGCGGAGGTGGGAAGAGGTGGAGTCAGGGCGGGGCCTAGGGGGAGAGGCAGAGCGGAGGTGGGAAGGGGCGGATTTGAGGGAGGCGCCTAGGGAAAGAGGTGGAGTGGAGGTGGGAAGAGGTGGAGTCAGGGCAGGGTTAGGGGGAGAGGCAGAGTGGAGGTGGGAAGAGGTGGAGTCAGGGCAGGGCCTGGGGGAAGAGGCGGAGCAGAGGTGGGAAGAGGTGGAGTCAGGGCGGAGTCTAGGGGGAGAGGCGGAGTGGAGGTGGGAAGAGGCGGAGTCAGGTCGGGGCCTAGGGGGAGAAGCAGAGCGGAGGTGGGAAGAGGCAGATGTGAGGGAGGCGCCTAGGGAAAGAGGTGGAGTGGAGGTGGGAAGAGGCGGAGTCAGGGCAGGGCCTAGGGGAAGAGGCGGAGCGGTGGTGAGAAGAGGCGGAGTCAGGGCAGGGCCTGGGGGAAGAGGCGGAGCGGAGGTGCGAAGAGGCGGCGTGAGGAAGAGGCCTAGGGGGAGAGGCGGAGTGGAGGTGGGAAGAGGCGGAGTCAGGTCGGGGCCTAGGGGGAGAGACGGAGCGGTGGTGGGAAGAGGCGGAGTCAGGGCAGGGCCTAGGGGAAGAGGCGGAGCGGTGGTGGGAAGAGGCGGAGTCAGGGCAGGGCCTAGGGGAAGAGGCGGAGCGGTGGTGGGAAGAGGCGGAGTCAGGGCAGGGCCTAGGGGAAGAGGCGGAGCGGTGGTGGGAAGAGGCGGAGTCAGGGCAGGGCCTGGGGGAAGAGGCGGAGCGGTGGTGGGAAGAGGCGGAGTCAGGGCAGGGCCTGGGGGAAGAGGCGGAGCGGAGGTGGGATGAGGCGGATGTGAGGGAGGCGCCTAGGGGAGGAGGCGGAGTGGAGGTGGGAAGAGGCGGAGTCAGGGCGGGGCCTGGGGGAAGAGGCGGAGTGGAGGTGGGAAGAGGTGGAGTCAGTGTGGGGCCTAGGGGAAGGAGTGGAGGTGGAGTCAGGGCGGAGTGGAGGTGGGAAGAGGTGGAGTCAGGGCGGGGCCTGGGGGAAGAGGCGGAGCGGAGGTGGGAAGAGGTGGAGTCAGGGCGGGGCCTGGGGGAAGGAGTGTAGGTGGAGTCAGGGTGGAGCGGTGGTGGGAAGAGGCGGAGTCAGGGCGGGGCCTGGGGGAAGAGGCAGAGTGGAGGTGGGAAGAGGCGGAGTCAGGGCGGGGCCTGGGGGAAGAGGCAGAGCGGAGGTGGGAAGAGGCGGAGTCAGGGCAGGGCCTGGGGGAAGAGGCAGAGCGGAGGTGGGAAGAGGCGGAGTCAGGGCGGGGCCTGGAGGAAGAGGCAGAGTGGAGGTGGGAAGAGGCGGAGTCAGGGCAGGGCGTAGGGGAAGAGGCAGAGCGGAGGTGGGAAGAGGCGGAGTCAGGGCGGGGCCTGGGGGAAGAGGCAGAGCGGAGGTGGGAAGAGGCGGAGTCAGGGTAGGGCCTAGGGGAAGAGGCAGAGCGGAGGTGGGAAGAGGCGGAGTCAGGGCGGGGCCTGGAGGAAGAGGCAGAGTGGAGGTGGGAAGAGGCGGAGTCAGGGCAGGGCGTAGGGGAAGAGGCGGAGCGGAGGTGGGAAGAGGTGGAGTCAGGGCGGGGCCTGGAGGAAGAGGCAGAGCGGAGGTGGGAAGAGGCGGAGTCAGGGCAGGGCCTAGGGGAAGAGGCGGAGCGGAGGTGGGAAGAGGTGGAGTCAGGGCGGGGCCTGGAGGAAGAGGCAGAGCGGAGGTGGGAAGAGGCGGAGTCAGGGCAGGGCCTAGGGGAAGAGGCGGAGCGGAGGTGGGAAGAGGTGGAGTCAGGGCGGGGCCTGGGGGAAGAGGCGGAGCGGAGGTGGGAAGAGGTGGAGTCAGGGTGGGGCCTAGGGAAAGAGGCGGAGTGGAGGTGGGAAGAGGCGGATGTGAGGGAGGCGCCTAGGGGAGGAGGCGGAGTGGAGGTGGGAAGAGGCGGAGCAGTGGTGGGAAGAGGCGGAGTCAGGGCGGGGCCTGGGGGAAGGAGTGGAGGTGGAGTCATGGCGGAGCGGTGGTGGGAAGAGGTGGAGTCAGGACGGGGCCTAGGGGAAGAGGCAGAGCGGAAGTGGGAAGAGGCGGAGTGAGGCCGGGGTCCGGTGGAAGAGGCAGAGCGGAGGTGGGAAGAGGCGGAGTCAGGGCGGGGCCTAGGGGAAGAGGCGGAGCGGAGGTGGGAAGAGGTGGAGTCAGGGCGGGGCCTAGGGTAAGAGGCGGAGTGGAGGTGGGAAGAGGCGGATGTGAGGGAGGCGCCTAGGGGAGGAGGCGGAGTGGAGGTGGGAAGAGGCGGAGCAGTGGTGGGAAGAGGCGGAGTCAGGGCGGGGCCTGGGGGAAGGAGTGGAGGTGGAGTCATGGCGGAGCGGTGGTGGGAAGAGGTGGAGTCAGGACGGGGCCTAGGGGAAGAGGCAGAGCGGAAGTGGGAAGAGGCGGAGTGAGGCCGGGGTCCGGTGGAAGAGGCAGAGCGGAGGTGGGAAGAGGCGGAGTCAGGGCGGGGCCTAGGGGAAGAGGCGGAGCGGAGGTGGGAAGAGATGGAGTCAGGGCGGGGCCTAGGGGAAGAGGCGGAGCAGAAGTGGGAAGATGCGGAGTCAGGGCGGGGTCCGGTGGAAGAGGCAGAGCACTGGTGGGAAGTTGGGGAGTGAAGAGGCGGAGTGAAGAGGGCGGGGGCTGGGGGAAGAGACAATTTACCCCGCCCCAGGGCCCACCCCACCCCTCCTCTTCCTGCTCCACCCCTGCCCCCCATTCTCCTCCTTCCCCGCCCCCATTCCACCACTTCCTCCAAGGCCCTGTTCCACCTCTTTCTGCCCCTGCTCCACTCCACCCCCCGAAACCCCTTCCCCCAAACTCCTGCCCTCTCCACTCCCGCTCAGAGTTAGGCAACAGTTGAGTGTGTGTGTTTTAGGATTGCTGGCATCTACGAGTCAGATTCAGGTATCTAAAGTGAAATTAGCAGCTGGGCATCTAAATCTTTTTGTGCATCTAGCCCCTAATGCCTAACCTGCTTTGCCAACCCCTATCTGCACCCTCAGGTGCCTAATACCGTAAAAATCTAACCCAAAGTCATTTTTTAAACAATACTTTTGGAAGACTTACTGAAAATCTAATGGGATTTAAAAATCAGTTTAATATAATCTGGGTCCCCAAGCACTCAAATACCTTAATCAGAACCATACGGGGCTTTAAAGGGTATCACTCCATGGCAGGGTCTGACAGTCAGTGCAGAATGTCTGATCAGACCCATCGTTAATGATTATTGATAAGCCAGAAAGAGATTGACTTTTCTCAGAAAATGTGTTCCGTGCTCTAGGGGTAAGAGCTGTAATTCTGGGGAAGAACAATCTGTGTTTCATACATAACAGAAGTTGAATTCCTGCTTCAAGGGCAGAGCCTCGGTCTCTCAGCCACCGGGAGATGCTGCCCCCTCCCCTCATCATTCCCCCTGGGGCGTCACTCGTAGCCCGTTAGATTTCAGGGTCGCTTCTGACACTTGCAAAATCCTTGCGTTGGCTGTTCTGCGTATTTAGACTCTAAGCTCTTTCCCTTAGGAGCTGTCTCTCATGATGTGTAGATACAGCACCTAGCACAACACAGCCTTAGTCTTCTGTAGAGCCTCTGGCTGCTGCTGTGTTACAAATTATCATGGTATTAACTGAGACAAAATTATTTTGAAACCAGACAAGAAGGAATTTGAGGAAAGTTTTGCTTTGAGGACCAGGCCGAGTTTCAACAGGGAGAAAGAAAAGGAGGACTTGTGGCACCTTAGAGACTAACAAATTTATTTGAGCATAAGCTTTCGTGAGCTACAGCTCACTTCATCGGATGCATTCTCCCAAACCCACACATCTAACCTCCCAGTCCTGCCAAACCTTAATCACATGCTTAATTGTACCACTGCCCATAGCCCCAGTGCTTTAAACGGGTCTGAGCTAGAATGGCCGGTGGGAAGGCTGAGCGAGCCGGGGTTTGGGGATGAAACCAGCTCAGAGCAGAACCGCTGTAGCCATATTCTCTGTATAGAAATCTGTCAGTATACGGCCTGTAACTGAGTCTATGACAAGGCAGAGCTGAGACTGTATGAGTGACCTCACTGTGCATTTCCGTAGCAGACCAGGCTTGCTCTGCATTTCCTGGTAACCTCCCCTCCGAATCCGGTGGGTAGTTAATGGAAAACAAGGACACAGTGTGAGAAACTAAATTCTAGTTTATTATGACCGAGGAGAAACAGACTCCTGTCCCCCAGCCCAGCTCAGCACGGGACTTTGCATCCCAGCCCAGCACACTGCTGCGCCCAAATCCCACACGCACCCGCAACAGAGCAACATTTACCGACTGGTGGAAAAGGGCAGAGAATCCAGGAGAGATGCTGGGACCAGTCACAAAGCAAACACTCCGAGGGCAGGGAATCCATGAAGCAGAGGTTAGACGGATGCAGTGTGGGGTTAAGGGGGGGCAGAGAGAGCTGCTGTCATCCCCACACTGGACACTGGTAGATGGGGAGGGGCGATGAGCTGGGCTGTCAGGCTCCTCATCTACTTCTGGCCTCAATGATGGGGGTCAATCTGGCTTCAACATGGGCCCAGGCCTGTTGGTTTCCCCAGCTTCTTTCTTCTCTCAGGAGATGCTGCCCCCTCCCCGATCATTCATCTTGGGGCATCATTTGTAGCCTTTAGATTTGAGGGATGGCTTCACCCAGCACTCACAGGGCAGTTCCTGTCTCTCTCTGGCATTGGTGCAGCAAGTTCACAGTCCTCAGCCTCCACTCTCTGGATGTCAAGAGAAAAATCTGCAGTTTCCCAACTCTGTTTCCCTGCCCTCTCCCGGTGCATCTCACATCTCTGCAGGGATCAGGCAGTAAATCCATGTCCCGCTCGGTCTCGGCCTCTCGGAGTGTGAATCTAGCACTCACCCTCAGTGTTCCTGCTGACAGATATTGAGACTTTTCATTGTTCAAACACACAAAAATCTTATGACAATGGGAAAGAATGGTTAAAATAAAACAAAGAAAGGACTCTTCTGGCAATTGATCCTTTGTCTCATAAAGTCCTCAATAAACCTGCTACATCCTGTCAAAGTAAACTAATATCCAAATATGTGACCAAACGGCCTTCAGGAAGAGACAGAAACCAACACGACAAGGTGCACTACAAAATACTTGCAGGTTCATAAAGTGAAATCCCACAGAACTCTAACTCCCCAAAGAAGGAAACCCAGTTTATTCATTTTCTTCTGAACTGGCTAAACCTGCTGTACTCAGCACCTCCTCATTATTTTGTTGGGTCATTTACAAAAGTTTTAACATCGTCCTAATGCAAAAATAACAATAAAAAAACCCAGACCCCAAACCTGAACATCTACAAAGCCCAGAAGCTACTTTAACAATAGATGAGGGATTGGCAACCTTTGGCTCCCAGCCTGCCAGGGTAAGCCGCTGGCGGGCCGCGAGACGCTTTGTTTACCTGAGTGCCCACTGGCAGAGCCGCTCGCAGCTCCCAGTGGCTGCGGTTCACTGTTCCCGGCCAGTGGGGGCTGCAGGAAGCGCGGCCAGCATGTCTCTCAGCCTGCGCTTACTATGACGGACCAGGAGCCAAAGATTGCTGACCTCTGCAATAGATGAAAGCGGGGATTTTAGCTCAGAAAGATCAGCCAGAGGTTTGGGGTTCATTTGAATTCCCCCTCCAGGTCTGGGACACTTTCATCTCTAGCCCTAAGGAGTCTGAGTCAGGATCAAAGAAATCAGAGTGTGATTCCTAAGCACGGAGAGCACAGAACATTGTGGTAAGTGCCATGCTGGGAGGACAGTGCACTCCTTGGCTTTGCACTCCTACAGTGGTGTGCACACGCATGCGGGGCACTTCCTGAGCTGGGTCTCACGGTGCAGACCTAATCTCCGCGTCTGTGTCTGTCTGCAGCAGGATGTGGCCCTTCCTGTATGTGTGACGGAGCAGGCTGGAGAGCCTGGCTTGGCAGGGCAGGGGGCCCTGGCTGAATGGGCAGGCTCAGTGGAACCCCAGTACCTCAGGTGGCATACCCAGACCGGCAGGGCAACCCGTCGGAGGGCTGATCGGGGCTTCTCCTCCTCTGCCTGGGGCTAGCTTAGACCAGGCAAAGCCAGAGGGTCACTGATCAGCTTAGGGTCAGCTGCTGCCAGAACCTGCCCCCAGAGACGGGCAGATGGATACAGTTAGCATATAAGCCTGTTTGTCAGCCTGAGACAGAATTTGGGGGTTGACTTTTTGATACTCTTACATTTTATACTAATATGTGTAAACAAAGGACAAGGACCCCATGTTTTACATTTGCCCACAAGCAGATGGGGTGAAAAGAGAGAAGAGCTGGAACTAAAGTGTTACTGGGCATAGCTGGAATGGAATATATGAGCGCACACCTGACAACTGCCTCAACTCTTTCTCTCAAAGCAAGGTCAAGCAACAAGTCAGGAGGGGAAAGGAGGGATGGGGGAGAGGTAAAAGACTAAAAGACCAAAGAAATACCTGTCCCTAACTGGAGAACAACCTCACTCCTCCCATGGGGTACAAAAGAGGGGACATGAAGACCCCAACTCATGACCCTCGAGAACAAAACACAACCATAAGTTGTAAGGGATATGACTAGGGGCGTGCACTGCAGGTCTATTTGGGCCTGCTAAGAAGGAGGAAGGGGAAGGGGAATGGTAATTGGGGAATGGGAGACTGGGAGACTGGGGGACTGGGAACAGGGAATGGAAAATGAGAATGGGGAATTGGGACACAGGCAAAGCTCTGCAGCGTCAGGGCCAGAAAGGGGGGGACGCGGGGTAAAGGCTCTATCGGCGTATAGGGATAAGCCTGACTGGTGTGAAGGGTGCAAAATATGCTTGCTTGGAAACTAACCCCAATAAACATTGAATTGTCTGCCCTTCGGCCTTCTGGTCTGCTCTCTGTCTGTGAGACAAGAACCAGGGAGGCAGGTGAAGGGAAAAGCCCTCTAACAGATACCTGGGAGCCAAATGCCACCAATGCATGTGGGAATTAGGAAATGGAGTTTTTACTATGGCCAGCTCTAGTCAGGGCACTGAGGGAATTTCTCTCCTGTGTGGAGGAGTCTCTGATGTTCACTGTGGTGTTACCTCCAACAGAAGCATTTTCCATGCTAAGGACACATAAAAGGGCTCTTCTCTGTGTGGATTTACTGAGGCTTGATGCCGTGTGAGCACCAGATAAAGCTTCCCCCACATTCAAGCTCCTTCTTCTGTGAATTATGCGATGAGGAATAATGTGTGAGCTCAGACTGAATCTCTTCTTGCAGTTATTGAAGCTTTTCCCATAATCCAAGCATTTATGGGTTCTCTCTCTTGTGTGGGTTGTCTGATGTGAAGCAAGGTTTGATCTTCAAATGAAAATTTTTCCACAGTTGAGGCATTTATAGATTCTGTCCCATGTGAATTCTTCAATCTTTATGAAGTTATGAGCGGGGACTGAAACTTTTCCAATCATCTAAGCATTTATGGGGTTTTTCTCTTGTGTGGATTGTCGAATAAGGTGTGAGTGCTGACAGAAGCCTTCCTCACAGTGGAGGCATTTATATGGTTTCTCTACTATGTGGGTTTTCTGATGTACAATAAGGGCGGATGGTGCTCTGAAGCTTTTCCCACAGACCAAGCATTTACAGGGTTTCTCTCCCATGTGCAGTCTCCGATGGGCAGTAAGATTTGAGCTCTGACTGAAGCTTTTCCCACAGTCCAAGCATTTATAGGGTTTCTCCCCTGTGTGGGTCCTCTGATGTGTAATAAGGGCTGATGGTGCACTGAAACTTGTCCCACACTCAAGGCATTTATAGGGTTTCTCTCCCGTGTGAGTTCTCTGATGTGTAATGAGGGCTGATGGTGCATTGCAACTTTTCCCACACTCAAGACATTTATGTGGTCCCTCTCCCGTGTGGATCCTCCCATGGCTAGTAAGATGTGAGCGCTGACTGAAACTTTTCTCACAGTATAAGCATTTATAGGGTTTCTCTCCCGTGTGAGTTCTCTGATGTGTAATGAGGGCTGATGGTGCATTGCAACTTTTCCCACACTCAAGGCATTTATATGGTCCCTCTCCCGTGTGGATTCTGCCATGGCTAATAAGGCCTGAGTGTTGACTGAAACTTTTCTCACAGTACAAGCATTTATAGGGTTTCTCCCCTGTGTGGATCCTCTGATGTGCAGTAAGGGCTGATGGGCCACTGAAACTTTTCCCACAGTACAAGCATTTATGTGTTCCCTCTCCTGTGTGGATTCTCCCATGGCTATTAAGATGTGAACGCTGGCTGAAACTTTTCCCACAGTCCAGGCATGTATAGGGTCTCTCTCCTGTGTGGATTCTCCTATGGTTTATAAGTCTTGAGTGCAGACTGAAGCTTTTCCCACAATCCAAGCATTTATAGGGTTTCTCCCCCGTGTGAGTTCTCTGATGCACAATAAGGGCTGATGATACACTGAAACCTTTCCCACATGCAAGGCATTTATAGGGTTTCTCTCCTGTATGAATTCTCCTATGGCTAATAAGGCTTGAGCTCTGACTGAAGCTTTTCCCACACTCCAAGCACTTATAGGGTTTCTCTCCTGTGTGGATCCTCTGATGTGCAGTAAGGGCTGATGGTCCGCTGAAACTTTTCCCGCAGTATAAGCATTTATGTGGGCCGTCTCCTGTGTGGATTCTCCCATGGCTTGTAAGATGTGAGCGCTGACTGAAAGTTTTCCCACAGTGCAGGCATTTAAATGGTCTCTCTCCCGTGTGGGTTCTCTGATGTATAATAAGGACTGATGATGTACTGAAACTTTTCCCACATTCAAGGCATTTGTATGGTCCCTCTCCCGTGTGGGTTCTCCCATGGCTAATAAGGCCTGAGCACTGACTGAAGCTTTTCCCACACTCAAGGCATTTATATGGTTTCTCTCCCGTGTGCAGTCTCCGATGGGTAGTAAGGTTTGAGATCCAGCTGAAGCTTTTTCCACAGTCCAAGCATTTATAGGGTTTCTTTTCCCTGGGATTTGACTGTGGGGCTGTGGTTTCTTTGGAATCCTTGTCTCCTCCCTCACATTCAAAGGATTCGTGCACTTGCTTTCTTGGATGGTTTCCCAGCTTCCTCTCTGACCTGTCCCAATTACTCCAGACTTTTCTCTGTTCCAAGCACTGGGGAAAATTCCCATCTGCTCTTCTCAAAAAGTTTCCCTGCAGCTCCACTTGCTCGGGACCTTCCTGTTGTGGATTCCCCTCCTCGTTCTCACTTGTCTCGTCACCATCTGGGGGAGAGAGAGAATCCAGGCACGAGTCAGTGCCTGGGCTGGCAGAAAGGACACAAAGGGGAGTAGCAAAGAGGGAAAACACAACACAGTAACAGTGGGGGAGACTGAGAAATTGGATTCTGCCTCCACATCCCATCCAAACACTCCCAGGGAAGTGAAGTCAGGGAGAAAACTCCTGACAGCGAACAGGCTGGGTGGGAAGCCATGAGCGATACCTGCCATGAGATGACACCTGCCGACCAGAGCCTGACCTGGGTGAGAAGAGGCAGAACTGAGGGGGGCTCACACAAGATTTTTGCGGTTTTCAGCTTTTTCCATATAGTTTCTGAGTCAGTGTCACTGACTCCTCACCTGTGTGGGTGCCTCTTGGGATCTTCCTTTCCTCGAAGACCTGGAGATCTGGGACCCATGGCTCTTCCCCTGCTTCCAGCTGGGCTATCAGGTCAGGTTTGGGAAAGGGGAGTCCTGCTCAGAAAGTGAAATCAGGCATGAGCAGAATGCACTGAGGATTGGTGGCGTATTTTTCACAAAGGGCACATCTGAAGTTTCAAATGACCCCATGCTTTCCTGGGGGGTTGCGGGATGTGAAGAGATGGAAACATGGTCACTGAGTCCCCGTGGGAGAGGCCGATGTCTGGTGGAGGAGGAGTTATCACACCCTCACTAGGAATTTTCAGGATCTTTGTCCTCTGGGGGACTTGCTGAGGCACCATACAGCTCCGGTGTTAAACACCTGCCTATGTCTGAACCCCGAGAGGCCAGAGCCCTCCCCAGAGATGGAGCTAATCCCATGAAGGGAGGTACACAGAGATCCTGCGTTTGAGCGAGAATTAATGCAGAGGGGATAATACACTGCTCCTGCCCCCATGATAGCTGAAGGGATGGGAATGAATTAGCATGTCCATTAGGTCCATGACTCCCCTATCCCATTGGACAGGGTTTGGAGGTGAATGCTCCCTCCTATGGGCTACGTGACCCACTCCCCTGTAATCTAAGTGACCAGGGAAGAACCTGACCAGAGGCAGAAATCCAGGCCCCATGGCTTCACATAACTGAGGGGACAGGAATCCTTACCCAGCGTGGTCACAGTCTCATAGTTCTCCTGCATGACGTCTCTGTAGAGGGCTCTCTGAGAGGGGTCCAGCAGAGCCCCCTGCCCCACGGTGAAATACACAGCCACCTCCTCGAAGGTCACCGGCATCTGAAACAACAGGTGCCCCCCACTCAGTGCCTGCTGCCCCTGCCACAATCCCACTATTCATGGGGGAAGAAACACAACACTAGGACAGGTCTGGGAGGCCAGAGGAGCAGAATCCCACCCCACCCTGCTCAGAGTGGCCAGGAGGCTGCAGGGAACAGAGAGAAGGGGAGAGCTCCTTGTCCCTCCCAGCAGACAGAGGAGGGCAGGGTCTTCTCATTTACCACCCACCGACTAGGCACAGGTATAGGTGGGAAGCAGAGCTCTGGACAAGGAACAGGGACAGGACCTTCAGCACCTTCCCTTTGTATTTCATCACAGTCTCTGCCCAGGGGGTTCAGGCTCCAGCCAAATGCTAGAAAAGAGCAGACTCAACGGAGCAGCAAAGACTGGGTGAGGAAGGGCTGTTTATGCAGAGTCACCTTCCTACCCCTCCCTAGCCCTTACCCCAGAGGTCTTTCCCATCACCTGCAGACTCTGGCTCAGGAGTTGATGCCGGGAGAGTTTGGGGATGCCCTACTGGGCTTGTTCCAGCCCCAGGAGGACGTCCCCCCTCGGCTGGCCATAGAGGGAGGTTTAGTGATGGTCTGTCCCAGCACAGACCCCACTGCAGGAGCAGCGACTGCTCAGCCCGGCCTCCCAGATCACAACGGAGGCAGCCGCAGCATCTGCCCCAGGAGGCCCAGTGAGCTCCAGGGCTTCAGTATCCTGAGCTCAGAGAGAGACTGACACCGGCCTCCTCGGCCTGAGCAATGACCAGAGCCTCTGCTGGGGGCAGCTAATGACTGAGTCCCCCTGTGCTGCCCCCGCAGCCCCCAGGGACAGTCAGGCCGATGCTGATCTCATTCGCCCATCTGGACCCACAGTGGAACCGGAGACCCAGATCAAACCGGAGTTTCATACATGAACCGGAACCGAACCTGAGCCATAATTTTCTTTTATTGACTGAACCGACTGGGGAAGGGAAGGGAAAGACGGGGGAGGGAGGGACATCAGTTAAAATAAAGATTCAGCCTTTTTTTAAAAAGAACGAGGAGGACTTGTGGCACCTTAGAGACTAACAAATTTATTTGAGCATAAGCTTTCGTGAGCTACAACTCACTTCATCAGATGCATGCAGTGGAAAATACAGTGGGGAGATTTTATATACACACAGAACATGAAACAATGGGTGTTACCATACACACTGTAACCAGAGTGATCAGTTAAGGTGAGCTATAACTAGCAGGAGAGCGGGGGGGGGACACGGGGACCTTTTGTAGCGATAATCAAGGTGGGCCATTTCCAGCGGTTGACAAGAACGTCTGAGGAACAGAGTGTGTGTGTGTGTGTGTGGGGGGGGGGGATAAACATGGGGGAATAGTTTTACTTTGTGTAATGACCCATCCACTCCCAGTCTCTATTCAAGCCTAAGTTAATTGTATCCAGTTTGCAAATTAATTCCAATTCAGCAGTCTCTCGTTGGAGTCTGTTTTTGAAGTTTTTTTGTTGAAGAATTGTCACTTTTAGGCCTCTAATAGAGTGACCAAAGAGATTGAAGTGTTCTCCGACTGGTTTTTGAATGTTATAATTCTTGACATCTGATTTGTGTCCATTTATTCTTTTGCGTAGAGACTGTCCGGTTTGGCCAATGTACATGGCAGAGGGGCATTGCTGGCACATGATGGCATATATCACATTGGTGGATGTGCCGGTGAACGAGCCTCTGATAGTGTGGCTGATGTGATTAGGCCCTATGATGGTGTCCCCTGAATAGATATGTGGACAGAGTTGGCAACGGGCTTTGTTGCAATGATAGGTTCCTGGGTTAGTGGTTCTGTTGTGTGGTTGCTGGTGAGTATTTGCTTCAGGTTGGGGGGCTGTCTGTAAGCAAGGACAGGCCTGTCTCCCAAGATCTGTGAGAGTGATGGGTCATCTTTCAGGATAGGTTGTCGATCCTGGATGATGCGCTGGAGAGGTTTTAGTTGGGGGCTGAACGTAACGGCTAGTGGCGTTCTGTTATTTTCTTTGTTGGGCCTGTCCTGTAGTCGGTGACTTCTGGGTACTCTTCTGGCTCTATTCAGGGGACACCATCACAGGGCCTAATAACATCAGCCACACTATCAGAGGCTCGTTCACCTGCACATCCACCAATGTGATATATGCCATCATGTGCCAGCAATGCCCCTCTGCCATGTACATTGGCCAAACTGGACAGTCTCTACGCAAAAGAATAAATGGACACAAATCAGATGTCAAGAATTATAACATTCAAAAACCAGTCGGAGAACACTTCAGTCTTTCGGGTCACTCGATTAGAGACCTAAAGGTGACAATTCTTCAACAAAAAATCTTCAGAAACAGACTCCAACGAGAGACTGCTGAATTGGAATTAATTTGCAAACTGGATACAATTAACTTAGGCTTGAATAGAGACTGTGAGTGGATGGGTCATTACACAAAGTAAAACTATTTCCCCATGTTTATCCTCCCCGCCCACCCCCCACTGTTCCTCAGATGTTCTTGTCAACTGCTGGAAATGGCCCACCTTGATTATCGCTACAAAAGGTTTTTTTTCTCTCCTGCTAGTAATAGCTCACCTTACTTGATCACTCTCGTTACAGTATATATGATAACACCCATTGTTTCATGTTCTCTGTGTATATAAATCTCCCCACTGTATTTTCCACTGAATGCATCCGATGAAGTGAGCTGTAGCTCATGAAAGCTTATGCTCAAATAAATTTGTTAGTCTCTTAGGTGCCACAAGTCCTCCTTTTCTTTTTGCGGACACAGACTAACACAGCTGCTACTCTGACACCAGCCTTTTTTAAGCTCAATCTTTAAAATAAATAAATTTTTAAAAAAACCATGTACAGCGATCTTATTTTCATTTAAGAGAGGACAACAGACTAGCCAGTGGGCTGGTGATGACCCCAGAACGGCCTGCCCTAGGACAGTGAGAAGAGAAGGGGGCCAGCCCACAAGACCAGGGAGGGAGAGGGGAAACTTGGGAGCTGCCTGCACACCATGGGAGTCAGAAGGGGGGGCCCAAAGGTAGATGACCCATCTCTGAGATGCCCCCCGGGGAGAGAAGGGGTTGGATGCTCCCTGGGCCGTGAAGTTCACAATAACTCGTCAAGAGCAAGGGTAGAGGTAACGGCTCCCCAAACTTCCCCACTTCAACAGGCCTCCTCCCACCATCACCAGCCCCTGGGGCAGCTCCTCCCTCCAGTTGCCCCACTTGAGGCAGGGTTCGTGCTGCAAACTCCCACTGAAACTGCCTGCAGGGCCAACTCCCAGCCCCTGCTTGGGGCACTGTCTGATACCCACCTTCATGCCCCCCCTCCCTCTCCCCGGAGCTGTTCTCTCTTTTCACCCATCCTGGCTATAGCAGGCTCACATCCAGAGCCACTTTCTGCCTGGGGGCAGGCTAGTCTGCCTGCAGCACCGTGTGTTCCTGCTGATGCCGCTGACCCAACCCTGCTGCAGCAGAGAGTCCCGGGCCGGGGTCTGAGCAACTCTTGGAGCTCCGGGAGTTCTGCCAAGACCTGACCACCTCAGGCCATGAGCTTCACCTGACAGGGTCGGAATGGAAGGCGAAGGAACACTGGGACGTTGCACCCCATAATGCTTTATGGAAATATGCTTATGAGTGTACATGTGACATAACTGGAATATGTTTTATGCTAGATACACCATGTAACCTATATTTGCAAAGGTTCTGATCTACTGAATGTATTCCTCCTATTCGTATGCATGGATCATTTGTATATCTGAAGTTACGAGCATTGGCTCTGTGCTTGTATTTAAAATGTTTGCTGTAGGAAGCACATCAGGCAGATTTGGTCAACGTAGTGTGAAGGGGTTATTCAAGTAATTGGGAGCACTTAACTAACAATGGACTTTGGGAGACGCCAATCCAAATCTGAGCTTTCCTGGGAAGGTTCATACTAACACGTAAACAATGGCATTGGCCTGCCAAAAGCCTAATCATTCATAGACACGTGACTTGCCCAGGTGGCTAGAGACCCCGTCTTGTGACTGTGATGTTGCACAAGAGAGAGAATATAAAAGGACCTGGAAACCCCTCCATTTTGTCTTCAGCTGGCTCAAAAGATAGCCTCTCCACCCCCAAAGAATACCTGAAAGAAACTGGAACAAAGGACAGTAACTACAGGGGTGAGAGTGATTGCTGGACCCAGACTAGGAAGGAGTCTAGTCTGCTAAAGAAACTTACTGGAACATCTCTGAGGGTGAGATTTACCTGCATTGAGTTTCCTACTGTATTAGGCTTGGACTTGCGTGTTTTTGTTTTATTTTGCTTGGTAATTTACTTCGTTCTGTCTGTTAATACTTGGAGCCACTTAAATCCTATTTTTTATATTTAATAAAATCACTTTTTGCTTATTAATTGACCCAGAGCAAGTAATTAATTCCTGGGGGAGCAAACAGCTGTGCCTCTCTCTCTATCAGTGTTATAGAGGGCGAACAATTTATGAGTTTACCCTGTATAAGCTTTATACAGAGTAAAATGGATTTATTTGCTGTTTGGATCCCATTGGGAACTGGGTGTCTGGGTGCTAGAAACAGGAGCACTTCTTAAGCTCTTTTCAGTTAAGTCTGCAGCTTGTGGGGGACGTGGCTCAGACCTGGGTCTGTGCTGGAGCAGGCTGGCGTGTCTGGCACAAGGCAGGGTACTGCAGTCCCAGGCTGCCAGGGAAAATGGGCTTAGAGGTAGTCTCATCACATCAGGTGGCAGTCCCAAAGGGGTTTTTTTTGACCCAGCCTGTCACAAACATGTCACAATTGCACTGACGTCTGAGAGTGACAACAAAGAATTTTTTCCATATGAACGACTGACCATGGGTAACTTTCTGGTGCATGGTTAAAATGCCAAGTGGAAATATCAAAAATCTCTTCTCCATTTCCTGAATTCTTACTACAGTCAATGAAAACAATTAGAAAGAAATCTGTTGGAACTGACATCTTTCTCTCATATATAAATACCCTGATCCTAGAGAGCCATTCCCACTGTCCGAAGAGGACAAACTCAAGGCAAAATTTAATTTCACCAAAACATGGATGAAGATGGAAATGCTTGAATCAGAAGTCAGAAATAATGATGTCATAGAATCAATGTCAGACAGGTCTGAAATTGAAAAATGAAAGGGAAATTCTGAACTCTTGTCAAATCTCCAAAAAGAAAGTGATATCTGGACAAAGGAAAGCCCAGGAAAGGATTGGGCCAATTTCTGATTCATTTGCATCTGAGCCACATCTCAATAAGAAAACCTGCCAAACTACTGGGAGCATCAGAAAAACGTCAGCATGCCCAAGCTGTATCAACTAGCAAAGCTTGTACTGGCAGTTCCAGCAACACAAGTGTGTGTTGAAAGAACATTTCCAGGCCTCAGATGTGTCCTTTCACTGCAGAGGCCCAACATGACAAAGCAAACCTTTAAAGATGTTATATTAGGTTGCTCAAACAAATTGTTCTTCAAAAATAATCGTGGTTATTTGACAACACAAAAACAACAGGACAATTCATGTAAAGTTAAAAAATAAACAGTCAAAAACCAAAACAGTTTCCATTTTAAGTTGCAGTCCTCTTTTTTGAATTTACCTCCACTAAGATTGAAACAGGATTTGAACCAGTAACTGAACTTTTACTTTTGTTTCGAGTGGCTAGAACCAGAAATGAAACCGAACATATTGAATGGAACTGAACCCAAACCTGAACCAAACCTAAATCCCAACTGGGCTCCTTGCCTGCTGTTGCTAGCAGTGACTCTGGTTTCACACAGAATTCTGCACAGAAATCAGAGCAGGACCCTGTTCAGTCCCGTCAACCTCCAACATTTAACATTCAGGAGTCAGACCCTCAAAATAATGAGATTGTTCCCTATCTCATGGGCTAGGGGAGCTGCCATTGTATCTCTCCCCATCCCTCTCCTGCCTTCTGCCCTCTGGCCCTGCCCTTTCCAGCCAGTCTCCGCTTGCTCCATATTCTCCCTCCAGCCTCCCCACAGCCCCCCTTTCCTTAATCCCCCCTCTCAGAGTTTCCCTCTAGTCCAGCTCTGCTCCCCTGAGCTTCAGAATTCTCCCCCTGCCCCAATACCTGTGTGTTCCCCCAGCCTCCCTTCAGCAGCCCCACATTCCCATGGTTCCCCTCCATCCTGCCCCTTGCCCCCCTCTTGCCCCCTTTCACATCGCTGTTTCCCCCCCCACACACACATCCCCATTCCCTCCCACCCCTGGCTCAGAGCCCCCTGCCCCTCTACAGCCCCCTTCTGGCTCCAACCCCCCCTCTGACTCCCTATATATCGCTGCCCCACTCCCACTCCCTCCAAACCCTGGGGCCTGCAGCAGCTTCCCTCTGCCCGAGGCAGAGATTCACAGCCAGCCCCACTGGGAGCAGTCTGGGGCCCCCGCTCCCAGCACAGGCTGCACCGGGGGAGGTCTCCCCTTCTCTCCACATGGGGCACAGCCAGGGGGCGGGGCTCAGGGTCCCAGTCACAGGGGGCCGGGCTGGGATCTCTGCACGGGGAGAGTCTCGGGAGGGAGCAGCGGGAATGTCCCTCCACTGCCCACAGCCAGGACTCGGGGGGCCCGAGCGGCAGCAAGCGAGGCCCTGGGGGCTGGCAAGGAATGTGGGTTGCACCACACCAGAGACCGTACAGAGACTGCAATTCACGCCTGCTGCCAGGCTGGGACCGGGCTTCCTCCGCCCGGTGCCTCCTGAGTCCTAGCGAGCTGGATTGCACTGGGTGTGGCCTGGGTGTGTCTGTCTGTTATTGTTATTTTTTATTGTATCATCACCCCCAAGAACTATTTGCACTCTCCCTAACCACTGGACTATCAAGTCATTCGTGCTCTCTTCTTGGCATGTTCCTTATATTCAAATATTTATACAAAGTGGAACAGCTTCAACATGAAAGACTGATTAGACTCACATCAGAATATCCCATAACCCAGTGGTTAGGGCACTCTCTAGAGAGGTGGGAAATGTCTGTTCAAATTCCTTCTTATGGGGCAGAGAGGGGAATTGAACCTGGATTTCCCAGTGTGATTGATGTGGCAATTTCCTGCAATATCCTTGAAAAACTTTACTGTATTCAGTGTATGTGTTGTTGTTGGCTAGGATTGCATGTACCCTCGCTAGCAGGGAGATGCGACCGGTACAAGACTTGGAAGTTCAAAAGACGATGTTGAAAACATGCCAACCAAATATGGGCTTTTGGGACAGTGAGTGTAAAGTGGATTTCCTGGGGAGAGGTTAATGCAAATGACCCAGGTCCGGTTTTGCAAACACCCAGCTTTTTGAAACTGCCCTGAGGAGAGTCATTGTCTGCGGATCACCTGCTCCAAAAGGCGAAGATCGAAGTGTGAGTGTGGTCATGCAGGAGCGCTGGGAATGGCTCTGAGCGCTTGAAGCCTGCCCACACCAGCGCTTTAGAGCGCAGCAAGTCTGAGCGCTTGGGGTGGTGATTTTTCACACCCCTGAGCCAGCAAGGTAGAGCGCTACAAAATGTAAGTGTAGACAAACCCTTAGGCTTTTCAGAGCACTGAAACTTGTATTGCTCGGTGTTTTCACACCTCTGAGTGAGGAAGTTTCAGTGTTGTAAAGGGCCAATACAGACAAGCCCTAAGACAGATTTGAGCTTGTAGCCATGGAGAAAACCCAGCTGTGGGGTTTGAAGGGCTGACACCTACCAGTGGCCGGGGGCTGCAGGGAACAAAGAGAAGGGGAGATGGAGGAGTGCGGGGTCTTCTCATTTACCACCTACCTATTAGCCACAGGCTGAATGTGGGAAGCAGAGCTCCATGCAGGGAACAGGGACAGGAATCCCAGCACCCTCCCTTTGTATTTCTCTGCAGTCTCTGCCTAGGGGATTGAGGCTCCAGAACTTTGCTCTGTTTTCCCAGCCTTGTCCAGGGGCTTGTTTCTTGTTTTAGAAATGGGGGAATGTTCACCCCCACCCCCCACCATGGGCCTGTTAATAAATCAGGCCCTAGACTGAGCATGACCCAGCAGGTTTACCAGTCCCTGTTTCCTCCACCTCACCCTGAGCGTTTCCTGACCCTCCCCCTCTACAACAACCCTCCCCAGCAGCTCCCCCAAAATCCCTACCTGAGCTGGATCCACCACAGCCATTTCCCTGTC
The DNA here is from genome assembly GCF_965140235.1 of Caretta caretta. Taxonomy (NCBI): domain Eukaryota; kingdom Metazoa; phylum Chordata; order Testudines; family Cheloniidae; genus Caretta; species Caretta caretta. The sequence continues at coordinate 80,858,940 of NC_134216.1, forward strand.
CCGGCCCCGAGAAAGATGGGACGGTCTGGAGCAAAACGGGGTCGTTATTCTGCAGCCTGTCAGGGCGAGAAGGGAAATTCGGGAGATTTCTGAATTAGTGTTAGTCCATTTCACACCCCGATTCCCCCCAGGCTCTTTCCCTGCAGACACTCTAGACTCTGCCATGCTGGGAGAAGCATCAGTGACGTCATTACAACACAGACCTGACCCCTACCACTGGGACTAAATCCAGGAGACACATTTACACCCTCCACGGAACACAGCTTCTGAGCCAAATACTAGAAAAGAGCAGAATCAAAGAAGCCACTTTGGGGTATCACCCCCGACACTGTCCCCAGGGCAGCACATTCCCCCAGTGGCGCGGGGACCAGGCGGAGGCAGGAACTGGCTTTTCCTCTCTCTTCCCCTCACCTTCTTCCCAGGACAGTCACTGCCCTGGGGGGCTGCAGGGAATGGGGCTGGGAGCAAGGAACCTCCCTCCCCCCATTGCTCCTGCTGCCCCTTCCAGTCTCTCCACTTTCCCAACTGTGCGGAAGAACTGGTCGCTGTCCTGCCATTCCTGGGGGCGTTTCCTCTCCAATAGCTACTGCCACTGGTAACAGGGGGGTGAGTCTGGGAGCGTCGGGGGCCGCAGCTCTGGGACTCACAGTCACCCGGGAACAGACATAGTGTGAAGAGGGGCCACTTATGCAGAGTCACTTTCCTGCGGGCCCCCAGCACTTCCCCCAGGTGTCTTATCACCTGCAGTCTCTGGCTCAGGAGTTGATACCAGCAGAGCCCGGGGTTGGTTCCAGCCACAGGAGGACGTGCCCCCTCGGCTGGGCACAGGGGGTGCTTTAATGATGGTCTGTCCCAGCACAGACCCCACTGGGGGAGCAGCGATTGCTCAGCCCGGCCTCCCAGATCACAACGGAGGCAGCAGCAGCATCTGCCCCAGGAGGCCCAGCGAGCTCTCGGGCTCCAGTATCCCAGGCTCAGAGAGAGACTGACACCAGCCTCCTCGGCCTGAGCAATGACCAGAGCCTCTGCTGGGGGCAGCTAATGACCGAGCCCCCCTCTGCTGCCCCTGCAGCCCCCAGGGACAGTCAGGTCGATGCTGATTTCATTCGCCCATCTGGACTCACACTGGAATCGTCAAACTGGTATTTCACACATGAACCGGAACCGAATCGCAACCATAAATCTGTGTTACCGACTGAACCCGAATGGAACTGAACAAAAAAAAAAAGGGGGGGGGGCTGGAGGGGCTGTTAACAGTTAAAATAAAGATTCAGCATTTTTTTAAGCTCATTATTAAAAAAACCCAAAAAACTACATATAGTGAAAAGAGAATGAGAAGGGGGCCAGCCCACAAGTGTAGGCTTGGGAGCTGTCTGCACACCATGGGAGGCAGAAGGGGGCCCAGAAGTAGATGACGCATCTCTGATATACCCCTGGGGAGAAAAGGGGTTGGATGTTCCCTGGGCTGTGACGTTCGTAACAACTCTTCAAGCCCAAGGGCAAAGGTAACGGCTCCCCAACCTTCTCCCCTTAGACAGGCCTCCTCCCACCATCCCCACCTCTGGGGCAGCTCCTCCCTCCAGTTGCCCCAGCTGAGGCAGGGCTCATGCTCCAAACTCCCCTCCCCACTGAAGCCACCTGCAGGGCCCGCTCTCCGCCCCTCAGGAGACTGATTAATACTTATTAATGATAATGATTCATGATCTGGAGGATGGCATGGACTGCACCCTCAGCAAGTTTGCAGATGACACTGAACTGGGACACAAGAATCCCAGGCACCGCTACAGACTAGGGACCGAATGGCTCGGCAGCAGTTCTGCAGAAAAGGACCTAGGAGTGACAGTGGACGAGAAGCTGGATAGGAGTCAGCAGTGTGCCCTTGTTGCCAAGAAGGCCAATGGCATTTTCGGATGTGTAAGTAGGGGCATTGCCAGCAGATCGAGGGATGTGATCATTCCCCTCTATTCGACATTGGTGAGGCCTCATCTGGAGTACTGTGTCCAGTTTTGGGCCCCCCATGACAAGAAGGATGTGGAAAAATTGGAAAGCGTCCAGCGGAGGGCAACAAAAATTATTAGGGGACTGGAACACATGACTTATGAGGAGAGGCTGAGGGAACGGGGATTATTCAGTCTGCAGAAAAGAAGAATGAGGGGGGATTTGATAGCTGCTTTCAACTACCTGAAAGGGGGTTCCAAAGAGGATGGCTCTAGGCTGTTCTCATTGGTAGCAGATGACTGAACAAGGAGTAATGGTCTCAAGTTGCAGTGGGAGAGGTTTAGGTTGGATATTAGGAAAAACTTTTTCATTAGGACGGTGGTAAAGCACTGGAATGCATTACCTAGGGAGGTGGTGGAATCTCCTTCCTTTGAGGTTTTTAAGGTCAGGCTTGACACAGTCCTGGCTGGGATGATTTATAGATTCATAGATATTAAGGTCAGAAGGGACCATTATGATCATCTAGTCCGACCTCCTGCACAACGCAGGCCACAGAATCTCACCCACCCACTCCTGTGAAAAACCTCTCGCTTATGTCTGAGCTATTGAAGTCCTCAAATCTGGTTTAAAGACTTCAAGGAGCAGAGAATCCTCCAGCAAGTGACCCGTGCCCCATGCTGCAGAGGAAGGCGAAAAACCTCCAGGGCCTCTTTCAATCTGCCCTGGAGGAAAATTCCTTCCCGACCCCAAATATGGCGATCAGCTAAACCCTGAGCATATGGGCAAGATTCATCAGCCAGATACTACAGAAAATTCTTTCCTGAGTAACTCATATCCCACCCCATCTTACATCCCATCACAGGCCATTAGGCCTATTTACCATGAATATTTAATTACCAAAATCATGTTATCCCATCATAACATCTCCTCCATAAACTTATCGAGTTTAATCTTAAAGCCAGATAGATCCTTTGCCCCCACTGCTTCCCTTGGAAGGCTATTACAAAACTTCACTCCTCTGATGGTTAGAAATCTTCATCTAATTTCAAGTCTAAACTTCCTGGTGGCCAGTTTATATCCATTTGTTCTTGTGTCCACATTGGTACTGAGCTTAAATAATTACTCTCCTCCTCCGGTATTTATCCCTCTGATATATTTATAGAGAGCAATCATATCTCCCCTCAATCTTCTTTCGGTTAGGCTAAACAAGCCAAGCTCCTTGAGTCTCCTTTCATAAGACAAGTTTTCCATTCCTTGGATCATCCGAGTAGCCCTTCTCTGTACCTGTTCCAGTTTGAATTCATCCTTCTTAAACATGGGAGACCAGAACTGCACACAGTATTCCAGGTGAGGTCTCACCCGTGCCTTGTATAACGGTACTAAAACCTCCTTATCCCTGCTGGAAATACCTCTCCTGATGCATCTCAAGACCGCATTAGCTTTTTTCACAGCCATATCACATTGGCGGCTCGTAGTCATCCTGTGGTCAACCAATACTCCAAGGTCCTTCTCCTCCTCCGTTATTTCTAATTGATGCGTCCCCAGCTTATAACTAAAATTCTTGTTATTAATCCCTAAATGAATGACCTTACACTTCTCACTATTCAATTTCATTCTATTACTATTACTCCAGTTTACAAGGTCATCCAGATCCTCCTGTATGATATCCCAGTCCTTCTCTAAATTGGCAATACCTCCCAGCTTTGTATCATCCGCAAACTTTATGAGCAAACTCCCACTTTTTGTGCCGAGGTCAGTAATAGAAAGATTAAATAAGATTGGTCCCAAAACCGATCCTTGAGGAACTCCACTGGTAACCTCCCTCCAGCCTGACAGTTCACCTTTCAGTAGGACCCGTTGTAGTCTCCCCTTTAACCAATTCCTTATCCACCTTTCAATTTTCATATTGATCCCCATCTTTTCCAATTTAACTAGTAATTCCCCACGTGGCACGGTATCAAACGCCTTACTGAAATCTAGGTAAATTAGATCCACAGCGTTTCCTTTGTCTAAAAAATCTGTTACTTTCTCAAAGAAGATAGGTTGGTTTGGCACGATCTACCTTTTGTAAAACCATGTTGTATTTTGTCCCATTTACTTCAATGTCCTTAACTACTTTCTCCTTCAAAACTTTTTCCAAGACCTGGCACACTACAGATGTCAAACTAACAGGCCTATAGTTACCCGGATCACTTTTTTTCACTTTCTTAAAAATAGGAACTATATTAGCAATTCTCCAATAAATTTAGTTGGGGACTGGTCCTGCTTTGAGCAGGGGGTGGGACTAGATAACCTCCTGAGGTCCCTTCCAACCCTGATATTCTATGATACCCACCTCCAATCCCCCAGCCCTACCCCAGAAAAATATGTTTCTCTCATACATATTGTGATGGGACCCCCAGGGTGCAGCCTGGGACTGTGGGACCGCTGTGCCCCCAAAGTCTCTCCAGCCTGGGCTGTCTCTCACAATGCCCTGCTAGTGACCAGCAGCAACCCCTCCCGGCGCTGTGATCACTCAGCACAACCACATGTGGAGACCCAACGCCCAGCTGGATTGCATGAAAGCTCCCAGGGCCACTCCTGAATCACACAGAGAAAGGCCACAGCCAAATCCCCCCAGCTCCCAGCACTGTACCTCAGGAATATGCCGCCTTTGATTGCTCAAGATGAGCAATGCACATTTATTAACTGGTTCACCACTTCAGCAATGGAAAGCGGATCTACACCAGCCTTTGCAAAACCTGAGCAATGTGCCACACACTTCACACAAACTCACTGGTGAAGATAAACAGTAAAACAAATGTACTGACTATAAAAGACAGATTTTAGGTGATATTATGTGATTGGTAACTAACTCTGGCTTTTTAAACTCTCACCCCAATTAGCAAAGGTGAAAGTAGGCCGGTGCACCCCGGAGCGGCGCCCCGGTAAGAGAGCGGCTGGGGCTCTGGATGCTGCCGACCGACCAGTAAGGTTTCAGTGCTGGTGCTGGGCATGGGCAGCCCACCCCTCCCCTTCTGCCCCCTTTCCCTTCTACCCTCCCCCAAAGGATCCCAACCCCCCCGCCCCGTGACTCCCAGCCCCACTGCATGACGGCCAGTGGCGGGGGGGGGGGTGTGAGGCCCCAGCGGGCCCGAGCCAGCAGCCCCAGGCCCTGGGTGATGCGGCCACAGCACCCCCAGGCTCCAGCCACAGGACTTGGGTGGCCAGGCAGCGCGGTCCCCAACATCCTGGTGGGTCCAGTGGCCGGGCAGCGTGGTGGCCGCACTCCCAGACCCAAGCTCCCCACAATCACCCCAATCCCCTACCCTGAGCTTGCCTGAGCCCCCCGCCATGTCCCCCAACCTCCTGCCCTGAATCCTGCACACCCCACACCCTCCAATCCTGAGCCCCTCTCCCCAAGGGGGGGGTTGCGATACAACAGTACCCGTAAGAAATTTAAGTTACTTTCCCCCCTATTAAACTAGGCAACAACTTGACTAGGCTGTTTTTCTCACCCCCACTGGATATTGCAGTCCTTAATATACAGATTTCACCTTGAAATCTGGGCCAGTCCCCTCAGTTGGAGTCTTCAGAGTGTAACTTGTTGCTTGCAGCGTAGGTGGGTGAAGGAGGAAGGCCAAGCATGGCCCCTGTGTTTGGTTTTTATACCCTTGGTCCATGTGCTTGGAGAATACAAGTCCAGGCACGTCTATACAGTACAAACCAGTATTGCTGAGTTTCTAAGCAAGGTTGAGCAATTCTCCCTAGTGTAGCCTCATGAGGGTGAGTCACTGCACTGTAACTCTGTTGCTGGACAATAGCTGGTGATTTCTATTTAACAGCACCCTTCCAAGGGTTGGTTACCTCCCTTTGTCATTACCTCTGTAAGCCAGTATCTGGGCACCTCCCAAACCCACAGCATATTTTAGTGACAACCATATATCATTATGCAAGGTAGCCTGTTTCTTCTTGTTTTTTCCTACCCCCCCCCCCCAGATGTTCTGGTTTAACTTGGATTTAAACTTGGAGAGTGGTCAGTTTAGATGAGCTATTACCAGCAGGAGAGTGAGTTTGTGTGTGTATGGGGGTGGGGGGATGTGAGAAAACCTTGATCTATGCAGGAAATAGCCCGACTTGATTATGCAAAGAGTTGTCACTTTGGATGGGCTAGCACCAGCAGGAGAGTGAATTTGTGTGGGGGGTGGAGGGTGAGAAAACCTGGATTTGTGCTGGAAATGGCCCACCTGTTGATCACTTTAGATAAGCTATTACCAGCAGGACAGTGGGGTGGGAGGAGGTATTGTTTCATATTCTCTGTATGTATGTAAAGTCTGCTGCAGTTTCCACGGTAAACATCTGATGAAGTGAGCTGTAGCTCACGAAAGCTCATGCTCAAATAAATTGGTTAGTCTCTAAGGTGCCACAAGTACTCCTTTTCTTTTTGCGAATACAGACTAACACGGCTGTTCCTCTGAAACCAACCATATAACACAATCTCATAACTTCATATGCACTAAAGATATTCGTATTCAGATGGAACAGTGACTTTCAGCCAACCATAACCTTTTCCCTGATACCCCACCTGGCATGCTTTATATGCATTATCACAATTATATCCAGAGGAGGACATATGGGAGTCAGAAGGTGTTCCCCCAAAGTAAAGAATGTCACACACATATCTTGATCCTAGATGTCAACCCCCACTGTCAGCAGAGGACAAAGTCAAGGCAAAATTTCATTACACAGAATCAATGTCAGACGGGTCCAAAATTGAAAGATGAAATGGAAATTCTGAACGCTTGTGAAATCTCCAGAAAGAAAGCGATATCTGGACAAAGGAAAGCCCAGGAAAGGGTTGGGCCAATTTCTGATTCATTGAGATGTGGCTCATGTGCAAATAAGAAGAAAACCTGCCCAACTGCTGGGAGCATCAGAAAAATGTCAGCATGCCCAAGCTGTACCAACCGGCACAAATTGTACTGGCAGGTCCAGCAAGACAAGTGAGTGCTGAAAGAACATTTCCAGGCCTCAGATGTGTCCTTTCACTGCAGAGGTCCGATATGGCAAAGCAACTGTTTAAACAGGTTATCTGAGGTTGTTCAAAGAGTTTGGTTAGGAAAAAATAATCATGTACATTTGACAACAGAAAAACACTCGGAAAACTCATGTAAAGTTAAAGTCACAAAATAAAGAATCAAAAATCAAGACTGTTGGCATTTTAAGTTCCAGCTGTTTTTTGGGGTTTACCTCCACTGAGATTGGGATAGAATTTAAACCTGTCACTGAACTTCTATTTTTGTTTCTTTGGGTGGCTTGAACCACAAATGAAAGGGAACACACTTTGAATGGAACTGAACCCAAACCTGAACCAAACCTAAATAAATCCCAGCTGGGCTCCTTGCCTGCTGTTGCTAGCAGTGACTCTGGTTTCACACAGAATCCTGCACAGAAATCAGAGCAGGGCCCAGTTCAGTCCCGTCAACCTCCAACATTTAAGATTCAGGAGTCAGACCCGCAAATACTGAGATTGTTCCCTACCCCATGGGCTGGGGGAGCTGCCATTGTATCTCTCCCCATCCCCCTCCCGCCCTCTGGTCCTGCCCTCCCCAGCCAGTCTCCGCTTGCTCCATGTTCTCCCTCCAGCCTCCCCACACCCCCATTTCCTTCCCTTTATCCCCCCGCCCCCCCCGAGTTTCCCTCTAGTCCAGCTCTGCTCCCCTGAGCCCCAGAATTCTCCCCCTGGTACCTGTGTGTGTCCCCCCCCGTGAATCCCTGTCCCCCAATTCCTGCCCCCTCCACATCCCTGGGCACCCCCCCGGCCCAGGCAGGGAGCCGGGCCCCCCGCGGGGAGCAGCCGGGCCTCCCCGCCCCGCACGGGCTGCACCGGGGGGGGGCAGGTCTCACCTTCGCTCCACGTGGGGCACAGCCGGGGCGGGGCTCGGGGTCCCAGGCGGGGCGCGGGGGGGGGCCGGGGTCTCTGCACGGGGAGGGTCCCGGGGGGGGGCGCGGGAATGTCCCGCCCGCAGCCAGGGCCGGGGGCTGGCGAGGACCGTGGGTCGCGTCGCACCGGAGTCGCACCGGAGCCGCCGCCGCGCTGCGCTTCCTGCCGCCGGGCGCTGACCCCGGATGGGTTGTGCCGGGTCTGCCCGGGGCGGGTCCGCACCGCGCCCGGGGCCGGGTGGGGCCGGGCTGGCCACGTCCTCCGCTGCCTTGTTCGTGTCTCCGGCGGCCTGCAAACCGCCCCCCCCCAATTGCACTGCCCCCCCCGAGCCGCGCCCCCGCCGGAGGCTGCCGGGAGCGGGGCCCTCCCCCGCGCCCCCGGTGCGCAGCCGGCCACCGGGCGGGGTCCGGGTCGGGTCCGGGTCCGGGTCCGGGTCTCGGTCTCCTTGCTGCGCCGCTTCTCACCGGCGGTCCCTTCGCTCGGGCCAGGCCGCTGCCCGCGCTGGCTGCCCGCCGGGCCCCGTTAACCCGCCCCGGGCTGCGGGGGACCTCCCGCCCGGCCCCGCCGCCCTCGCCCCGCGGGGCCGCTGCTCCGCCGCTGCCCGGCTGACTCCGGGCGGCCTCGGGGCGTCCCTGCTCCGCCGCTTCTGCCTTTCCCCGCCCGGCAGCCCCGGGGCTGCGGGAGCCGTGCCCGCCACCGGCCGGCCCTTCTGCCCCTTCCCAGCTGCGGGGTTCCTGGCGTCCCCACCTCGGCCCTTCTCCGTCCCGCGGTCCGGGGCGGGTACTTCTGCGGGCCGGGGACGGTCTCACCGCAGCCTGCTGCCTCTCGCCGGTCCCCAGGGCTGTGATGGATGCGGGGCGTGCCCCTCCCCGTTTGCTGCCTCTCCCTTTGCCCATCAGTGCAGTATTACCAGTTTGGGGAGATCAAAAATCGTGAGTCCGACCCCCCCCCCCAAGCCATGGGATTGGCCCCCAAATGATAACATTTTAATATACGTTTACATTGTGTTTTTAGGTCAGGCTGGTGATGTGTGAACTCCCCCTGCCCATTGCTGGGGCCTGCGCATGGGACAATTATGTCGCCCACTCTCCCACATGCTGGGTAGGGTGATTTGGGTCCCTGCTACAGGAGCTCTCGGCCCCACATCAGCCCACCTCCTGCCCAGCAATTAATCCTGTCCCCCTCCAGCCCCCCATCAGTTCTGTCTCCACCCATCCCCCATCAGTTCAGATGCCCCTTATAGGCAGTGTGTGAGCCCCCCTTTGGGGAGGCTAGCCATGCAGCCCCCACCCCTTCTGCCCAAGCCCCCCTACACGCATTGGAGCCTGACCCCCCCAACATACCCCCACCCCAAACCCCCCCCAATATCCCCCCCAGCCTCCCCTGGCCGCTGGAGCTCTGAGCCCTCCTCCCCAATGGCTGGAGGAGCCCCATCTGAACAGCCCCGGGCCACCGGCCAGCCTCAGGGCCAGCTCGCCTGCCTGCCAGCTGCCCCCAGTGTCAGGTCGCCTGCTGGCCCCAGCACTGGGTGGCCACCCAGCCTTAGCATCAGCCAGGTCACCGGCTGCCCTCTGCCACTTGCTGGCCTCCAGCCGGAGCTGGACTGCCACTGGCTTGGAGAAGAGGGTGCAGCGTGGGCAGGAACCTACCAGATACTCCTGGCTTCTCTTCTCTCGACTCAGTTTCAATCCCAGGAGTTTTTCTCTCTCTCCCCTCAGAATCTTCCGATGGATCTGGCTTGTTCCTGAATTGTCAGAAATGATGTGGTTGGTTTGATTTTTATTTTTATTGGTGAACCAAAAAAACCTCCCCAACCTAAAGACAGACTTGTCTCTGCTGGTGGCTGGAGAAGGTTTATGATGTCAGAGATGCCAAGGAAGTGGAGTCCTATTCATGGAGCCTGGGAATGTTTTATATTTGACCTCGTGTCTCCCCTGATTTACACCAACATGAAACTGGGGTCACACCCTTGGATTTTCTTTCACGGTGTGAAACAACGTGTTTTGGAGAAGGTTTAACTGACAAAGTGACACCAATCCCAGAAGCCTGCCGGGTGAGAAATCTGGGCTGGGATTCTCAGCGGAGCCCAACTCCCACTGACTGTAAGCTCTCAAGCCTCGTGGATGGGACTGGCTGGACGGGACTGGTCGTAGCACTAGGGCAAACTCCATTAGACGTTCTGGCTTTTGTTGAGAACGGTTGGGCTTGGCCCGAGCGCTGTCCTGAGCCCTTCCCATGGCAATGCCGCCTGGGCAGCTATTCCACAGCTCCCAGCAAAGCTGCCAGCAGCAGCGGGTTCTGGCTCTCACCGGGGGAGAGCAGCGTGAGGACTAATGGAGCCTCCAGGGCGGTCGCCTAGGGCGCCAAGTGGTTGGGGGCGGCCAAAAGCGCGCTCCGGGGCGATGGTGGAGCGGAGGTGAGCTGGGGCAGGGGTGTCACAGGCGAACGCACTGGGAGCTGGTTCCCTGGTCTCTGCTCAGTCACAGATAGAGGCTTTGCCTGCATCCCGGCTCTCCCCTGCTGAAGCCCAGAGACGCGTGCTCTCTGATCCTGTGACCAGCCCCCCAAGAGCTGGCAGGATTGGCTGCCCTGGCCCAGGGAGGTGGGCAGGACGTTACTCCCAGAGGCAACATGTGGGGTGGTCATGTGTGTCCCCCCCTTTACAGTGTGCCCCCTCAGTATCAGGAGGCATACGGAGCTTAGGACAGACCCCTGCCCTTCCCCCCCAGCCTCTGCTTGAACCAACACTGATCAGAGAAAAGACTTGCAGAGAGCAGCGAAGGGTGGTGGCAGACACCTAAACCCCTCCTGACAAGGGTGATAGAATTAAGGCAACTCCCGTAGCCCCATCTGCATCAAAGACGGGATAAGGAGGCATCTCCATTAGCACATAGAATGGAGAACAGAGATTCCAAGGCAAGAACCGCACTGAACTCTGGGAGCAGAAAAGCAGGGAAGCATGGCATCATGGGGGATCTCTGCTCCAGATGTTAATGGACATACGCCAGCCCACATCCAGCTCAGCAGTTATCAGACTAATTCTAGTCATGAATCCTCGACTGATGTCCAAAATATTGAAGCAGCCTAATTGCATTGCAAGCTCCCTGGAAGGAACACCACCCATAGCCAAGAGTGATCAGCTCCTATTGTCTAGCCTAAAGAAAACCCTTGAGTCATCAGTTTACCCATAAACAAATCTAGTGTTCTCCTTTGAACCATTGTTGTTTCTCTACAAAAACTCCTACCTATGTTCAAGTAAGTGTTCTGATGCCTGGATCCAAACTCTGTTTGTTTAGGCTCTCCTTGTGTAGTTATCACTATTATTCAATAAATAACTTTTATGGTTAAGCTGGTTGCTTCCCTCTCTCTCTCTCTCTCTTTGAACTTTACTCTTTCGTGGTTTTAGCTTCCTCATTTACTCTGCAGCAACGCTTCTCTTATCTAAGCTAAAGATCCCTGTAGCGCCCAAAAATCCTGTGGGGTTTGCTCATCAAGTGGGTTACGACCAGAACAATTGTAACGTGAAAGTGGGGATAGGGACGTGCTGAACCTGGGACATACGAGGGTGGCAACTGGGAAGTGCTGCTCGATCCAGACTATTGAGTCCAGGGGCATACAAGGGTGGCAGCCTGGAAGTGCTGATTGACCCCGCCTGCTCAGGCTTACTCTATTCCTGTGTGGTACCTGTGGCATATAAGGGGTCGGCTTGAAAGTGCTGATTGACCCGGTCCACTCAGACTTGCTCTGTTAATGTGTGTGTGTGTTCATCTGGTTCTGGGGCTGGAGGAACCCAGCCCTGGGGAACCTAGTTTCCTGCAGGATCGCTCCATTGGGGGGGACTTGCCGAAAGGAGAAGTAGAGCTCCATATGAAAACACAAGCAGTACATCGATAGAATTACAGAACCCTGCCCCCCCCCCCCAAAAAAAGTAGCTGGAATAAAGGAGAGTACCAACGGGCACATCTGGTAACAGCTGAGTGGGTGCAGCGCTGACCCAAGCAGCCAAGTACGCACATGCATGAGCCCCATGCTAACTGCAGCGGCTTTATGCTGATGTAACTTGCATCAGCGACAATGTGTACAGTAGATGGGCCCTTAGGTGCTGAACTGTATCGGACAGGTGGGGCTTAGCATAGGCAACGCGTGGGGTGGGGGCAATGTGAGGTCCAGTGCCCATCTCGGTCCTGCTTGGCCTGGCGGGGGGTTGGAGGTAGGGAGAGAGGCTCTGTCCTTCTCCTGCTGCGCGTTTGGCCCCTCTCCCTAGCTGGCAGATGGGCCCAGGGGAAGCGGAAGGATGGGATGGAGCCACTTCTGATGCGGAAGATGCTTATGCTAAAGGAAGGTGGCTGCTCTGTGCAGCGCAAAGGCTGCCTGTGAGAACCCAGCTGTGGGACTGCCCCTTCTGCTCCCCACCTGTGCCCAGGGGCCAAGCAAGGCCCCATCCCAGGTAGCCGGGGAGCAGAGGGGGTGGGCCGCCGCTGCCTCCCCAGCTGGGCTCTCTCTCGGACACCTGCTGCGTTGCCCAGAGGAGGTGACCCGGAGCAGTCACCCACAGCAGTCCCGTGCCCTGCCCGGGCCTGGACCCAGCTGCCAGGGAGAACAGCCAAGGGAGCTGGAAATGTGCTGGGGACAGGCACCGTGGGAGAAGGACAGAGTCCCCTCACTCCCACAGGTTACAGTGGTGGGGTGGGGAGAGCACGGCTGGGCGCAGGGCAGGGGTGTCACAGGCGAACGCACTGGGAGCTGGTTCCCTGGTCTCTGCTCAGCCACAGATAGAGGCTTTGCCTGCATCCCGGCTCTCCCCTGCTGAAGCCCAGAGACATGTGCTCTCTGATCCTGTGACCAGCCCCCCAAGAGCTGGCAGGATTGGCTGCCCTGGCCCAGGGAGGTGGGCTGGACGTTACTCCCAGAGGCAACCTGTGGGGTGGTCATGTGTGTCCCCCCCTTTACAGTGTGCACCCTCAGTATCAAGAGGCAAACGGGGCTTAGGACAGACCCCTGTCATCAGCATCTCCCATTGGCTAGCTTGGGGTTCTCCCCACTGAGCTCGCTGGCTTTTGTGGATCCCATTCTAAGGCTCCCCTCTCTCGTCATTCATTGTACAGAGATCCTAGGCACCTGACTCAGGCTTTGTGGGTCACACCGCTGTTCCTGTGACTTTCTAGGCATCTGAAAGTTTGGCATTGCAACACTCAGCATCACAACTCTTAAGTCCCTTGGTGAATTTAGCCCTTAGGTCTTTTCCTCATAGTGAAAAAAGGGGGTGTCTGTTTTGTTTCCTACCGAACTACAGATTCTGTGTTGAAAACTTGTTCAATATGTGTTCTAGGTGTTGGAACTAGGGGAGCTGCCATAGCCCCTGGCTTGAAGTGGTTTCCATCATAGACAGGGTTAACAGTTTGCTTCAATGGCTCTCAGCACCCCCACTGCACAAATTGTTCCAGCACCCCTGATATATGTAACAGAGACAATGGGGGGAAGTCTGTACAAGGAACAATGGTCAATTTTCTGCCTAACAGCTTGTGTTTCCAAGGCCTTCGTAAGTATTTCAAATACTGTTTACAATGCTTTGCACTATTTTCACAGTTTTGTGTGCATTAAATGTTTGTTTGCTATAGAAATGGTATGGCCTAATCTACAATCAAAAGAGACTAATAAAGAAATAGCAATGCCTTCCATCAGAGCTTTATATACAATTGTCTGGAGGTTTCACATTATAGAATGCCCCCCCCCCACAAAAACCCGTCTTTTTTTGTGTCCAAATTCAAAATAGTGATTTCACAATGGTAGCAAAATGGTCCAGGAATGCCCCATCCAGCACAATTTGCTGCCCCCGCCCTAGAGGATGGGAAAGAAGACAGAGGCAGCAAAGTTTGACGGGGGGCAGCAAAGGAAAATATCTACTTGTCAGTAACTGCAACAAGTAACTAATTGGGCCAGAAGGGAAGCAGTTTGTAAGTTACCCCATGGGTCCTCCGCAGCCAGGATGGGGTCCCTTGGGTTGGGTGGGGGGGGGGGGGACGACCACAGAGGAGCTTCTCATAGGCTTGTGCCAGGGTGTCCAGGCCTCCTAGGGTGACCAGATGTCCCGATTTTATAGGGACAGTGCCAATATTCAGGGCTTTTTCTTATATGGGCACCTATTACCCTCCACACTCTGTCCTGATTTTTCATACTTGCTGTCTGGTCACCCTAGCCCCTCCTAGGGTGTTTGGGACGCTCGGTGAATGCGACTCTGGATGCGGGGGGAACCCTCCTCGGCTTGGATGGAAGTGAAAAGAAATGCAGATCACTGGCTGTGACAGGGTACACCCACCAGAGTGGGGGGTGAGAGAGCAGGACGGGGCGGGGGAACTGGGAGTCAGGATGCCTGGGTTCTTCCAGCCAAAGGCGAGCCCCAGCCTGCAGGGCCGGATTAATTTTCTGTGGGCCCAGTGCCAAACATGTTTGTGGCCCCCCCGGGGCAAGATGCAGGGGGGCGGGACGGTCAGTCTCCAGAGTGAGGGGCGGGCTGGGGGCAATGAGGCCCAGTGTGGTGGGAACAGCCCCGCTCCGCGCAGCCCAGCAGGAGGCACCATTTACAAACCTGCAGCTGCCGGACGCACGCTGGCCTGCCCAGCCCTGAGCTGCCAGCATGTCCCTTCCCCCTGAGGGTGTGTTGGATCCTATTAAAGAAGTTCTGTATTAAAATCACAAATGAGTTTGATTCCCCGTAGTTTAAATTCCAGGGTATTACTAATTAAGAGGTCTCTTGGTTTTTGGTACTGTTTCTCTCCCTCTATGTGTGAAACTTGCAAGCTGCTAATTGTGTTAGTACATTCTAAGACAGAGTCTGTTCTCAAAGCAATTCACAGAGAGAGAGACCCAAAGCAATACTCTGTAACAACAGAAACAGCACCCAGAGACTCCCCGCCCTTTTGTTGTATTAACAATTGTGATTCAAATAGAGATAGAGGATGGATGTGGATGGATGCTTGGTGTGGATAATAACTGAATGATCAGGGAGGTGCCAGCCTAAGAATCCAGTGTCCATGGGCTGAAGAAGGCGTCAAGTGGAAATAACCAGAGGACCCCCGGAGGGCAGACTGGAATCCACCCAACAGCTTCAAGAATGGGAGAACCAAAGAACAAGATAACATCTTGGAGCACCGAGCGGTCAGGAATGTGCTGTCTGCTGATTGATTCAGCAACAGCATGATGAAGCAATTCCCCCAGACTGGCATAGGAAGAAATTCCTATAAAAATAGACTCTAGAAAGTGAGAACTTTGGGGTCTGATTCTGCAAACCAACTTCCAGGAGCATCAGATGAGCATCTGACAAGGCCCTGCTCCCTCCTCATGTCCAGGCCACCTGGCCAGTGGCTTGGCATGAGCAACTCTAAGGCTGGTAACTATGATAACAACCTTGCAGAACCTGTGTGTGTGTGTTTGTATGAATGAATGTGTGAATAAATATGAGATTGAATGGCATGTTATAGCTATAACTAACTGCTTACTATGATTCTTTCTGTATTCACAATAAATGTGGTATTTTGCCTTTTTCCCTTTAATAAGATCCTGCTGGTTTTTATTTTATTGGTATAACAGGTGGGCCTGCACCACACCGCCCCCCCTGCCTAGTGCCCCACCCTTATGCCCAGCTCCCCCTCGCCCAGAGACCTCCCCCGCTGGCCTCCCACCACAACTGCACAATATTTTAAAATTCTGCAAATTTTATCTGTCAATAAATAAATGTGGAGGCTCCAACATGGCAGTGAGGAGCACAGGTCACTGGCTGCATGGAGGTGGGAGTTTACCCTGCAGCCTCCCCCGACCCCACGCTGGGAAAGGGACTTGGCAGTGAAGCTGCACCTGACCGTGACACAGTGCAAGGGCCAGGCCTGCCCCAGAAACACCCTGGGGCCCTGCCCCCCATGCCCGGCGCACCAGGTGTGGGTGAGCAGGCTCAGCAGAGGGACTTAGTGTGGGGGGATCCAGGTGGGGGTAAGAGAGTTCTCTGTGGGGCAGTCTGGGTGGGGGCGGCTCAGTGGGAGATCTGGATACACAGAAGCTCATGGGGGGGGGGGGTGTTTCCAAGTGCGGGCGCAATGGGACTCTGCAGGGGATCCAGGTGAAGGTGTTTGGGACTCAGTGGGGAGAGAGTCTGGGGGACTCATCAGGGTGGTACAGATGCAGGGGAGGTAGGGTTTGTCAGGGTGAGGGTTTGATCGGCCTGCTGAACAAGGGAGCCCCAGCTTCTGCCAAGGGGATCTGCATGCTAGGCCCCCCTTCCCCCATCCCCTTCTCTTCCCCATCCCATGCCCCTTCCCCACCACTACATCTCCTCCCCAGGCTTGGGGAGCAGGGGGGAAACTGCCCCCCATGCAGAGCGGAGGAGGTTGGCGCCAGGTCGCTCCACTTCCTGCTGCCCGGTGAGTGCAGGGTGGGCCTGACCCCTGCTGCAGTCCCCTGGGATGTAGCTCAGGGGAAGGGGCTTGGGGGGGAAGGGGCAGAGTAGGGGCGGGGCAGGGGTGGAGCAGGGGTGGGAAAAGGCGTGGCGGAGCAGGGGCTGGGGCAGCTTTCCTGGCCGGCTCAGCCAGGCGGGGGATCGGGCTGGCTGGGGCCCCTTCTGACACTGGGCCCGGCACCATGGTAAACCCGGTACTGCCAGCCTGGGAAAGTCCCAGGTCCCAGCAGCAAGTGTTGTTGCAGGCAGGTGGCTACTGGGGGACACGGGAAGGGGCTGAATCAGCTGACAGCAGCTGGTGGTGCTGCTGGGAGGAAGGAAGTGGGAGATGGGAAAAGCGGGGAGAGCCCGGCATTAACCCCCCTCTGTGACCGGCTGGGGGGGACTTTCTGCGGCGGCTGGACCCAGCCCCTGCACCGGGCTCTGCCTGCACGGCAGCCGGGTGATGGGGACAGGGCTGGGACTGGGCAGGAAAGTGACTCTCTGCACAAAGGATCCCACAGATCTGGCAGTCCCCCGGGAATCTGCTCCCTGGTTGTGAATGCACCCCGGGGGAGGGATCTGAGTTTCTAGCCCTCAGGCGTAACTTAGGTTCAAAAAACAATTAGATGGGTTTGTGGAGGATAGGTCCATCCAGCCTGTTAGCCAAGATGGTCAGATGTCTGGCTGTCCCTAAACCTCTGACTGCCAGAAGCTGGGACTGGATGGCAGGGGATGGATCATTGGATAAACTGACCTGTTCTGTTCATTTCCTCTGGGGCACCTGGCACAGGCCGCTGTCGGCAGACAGGATACTGGGCTAGATGGACCACCGGTCTGACCCAGTCTGGCCGTTCTTATGTTCTAGGTTAATCTTTTTGTTTTCTCATTATTGAATAAGGATATAAAATCCCATCACATTTATCTGTTCTCTCTATTTAATTAACTGTTAATGTCAGCTCTGTCCAATCTTTGCCCTTTCCCCTCTGATTATCAAGTATGGACATGAAATCTCCTCAGAGTTGTTTTCCCCTTTGAACTGGGGCAGTTTCTCCTTATCTGGGGGGAATCTGTTGCTGATGGAGAAAGCAAGCAGAACAGGTGCTTTTTAGGAGGGAGAAACTCCAAGACCCTGTCAGGCCTCTGCTAGAACCCCCAGAGAAGCCCAAAAGGGGACAGTCTCCTGAACATTAAATTGCTGCATATTAGTCTCCACCTTCACATTTCACCATTTTCCCTCTTGGATTGAAATTAAATCTGCTCAGATTTTGCCACGTCTATCACAACTATCAACTAAAAATTATCTCCATTTCTTCCCCACTTCACGCAAATTGTCCAGTATGGATATCCAGCCAGATCATTGCCCTTTTCTCTCCAATTAATGAACATTTTCCTCTTATTTCCCCTTAGATTTTGCCCAATTTTCTTGCTATTTCTCAAATGCCCACATAAAATAGCCAAGGATTTTGGGCTGCATCCCTGCCCTCTTTTTCTCTGCGGCGACGTCTCCCTGGTGTTGCCCTCAGTCGCTATCCCAGGTGAGGGTCAGAAGACAGTCCGTTGCCACCACCCCAGAATATACTGAATAAAAATAAAAGCCAGAAGCCTTGTCTTGGTTGGGGGAACAGTGCCTGCCCATGACTAACAAGATAGCTGTCCTGTGAAATGGGTATTAAATTCCCAACGAATTATTAAATATTTATGTACAGTTCTTTACAGATTTTACCCCATTTTATACAATTTATTGAACATTAATGTATTGCTTAGCCCCAGTTTGCCCAGTCACAACTTCTACTCCCTACAGCCCAGCTGCCCCCCAATCACCGATGCCAATCATCTGCCCCATCCCACTTCTGCCCCCTCCCAACTGCCATGGGACCTCCTGGCTCCACGCCTCCCTCCGGCCCCCAGCCCCTGTTAACACAGCATCACCCAGGGCTCACTGCTGCCCATGTTAATGGCAGGGCTGGGGGAACAAACATTTTCCAGTTATGTACTGAATGTTGATCTAACACTCCCTCGGATTTTCCCTTCTCTCTCCTGTCATAAATTTATGGGGAAGGGTAACCACCTGTTTGTATACAGTGCTGGAAAATCCCTCCTGGCCAGAGGCAACATCCTCTTCCCTGTGAAGGGTTAAGAAGCTCAGCTAACCTGGCTGGCACCTGACCCAAAGGACCAATAAAGGGACAAGATACTTTCAAATCTTGGGCGGGGGAAAGGCTTTTGTTTGTGCTTTTTGTTTATGTGGTTGTTCTCTCTTGGGACTGAGAGAGGCCAGACAGAAATCCATCTTCTCCAACCCATCCTAATCCAAGTCTCCAATATTGCAACCAGTATAGGTAAACTGGGCAAGGCGGATTGGTTTCTCTTTTGTTTTATGTGAATTTTCCCTGTGTTAAGAGGGAGGTTTATTCCTGTTTTCTGTAACTTTAAAGTTTGGCCCAGAGGGGGATGCTCTGTGTTTTGAATCTGAATACCCTGTAAAGTATTTTCCATCCTGATTTTACAGAGATGATTTTTACCTTTCTTTTTTTAATAAAACCCTTCTTTTAAGAACCTGACTGATTTTCCCATTGTTCCAAGATCCAGGGGTTTGGGTCTTTGATGATTTTGTAACCAATTAGTTCGGATATTATTCTCAAGCCTCCCCAGGAAAGGGTGTGTGTAGGGCTTGGGGGGATATTTTGGGGGAAGACGTCTCCAAGTGGTCTCTTTCTTTGTTCTTTGTTTAAAAGGCTTGGTGGTGGCAGCATACTGTTCAAGGACAAGGCAAAGTTTGTACCTTGGGGAAGTTAACCTAAGCTGGTAAGAATAAGCTAAGGGGGTCTTTCATGCGGGTCCCCACATCTGTACCCTAGAGTTCAGAGTGGGGAAGGAACCCTGACATCTCCCAATATTGAATATCAACATAAAATCCCCTCAAATCTTCCTGCTTTTCTTTCATATTATGGAGCATTGTCAAATACTGACACAAGATGCCCTAAAATGTTGCTCCATTTTCTCTCTAATTATCTATCATTGATTTAGTATCCTCAGTTTTGTCCCTTTTCTCTCTAATTAACTGATAGCAATGTAAACTCTCAGATTATACTTGTTTCCTTATTAAATGCTTGAATGTTGATCTAAAATCTTTTCAGATTTTGCCCCTTTATCTATGGTCAAATAGCAATATAAATTTCCCCAAATTTCCACTCTTTTCTCTTTAGTTATTAAGCACCGATATCAAATATCTTCAAATTTTGCCAGTTCCTTCTAATTATTGAATATTGATATGTAATGCCTTCATATTTTGCCTGTTTATTAACTTTTTATAGAATGTTGATGTAAAAATATCCTCAAATTTGGGGGCATTTCTCACTATTTTTATCTACAGCACCTTCTTATTTTGGAAGGAATCTGTTGCCTTGAGACAGCACACCTGTGATCAACTTTCCTCCTCACATTTTCAGATTAAATTCTTCCCCGCATGCATCCATTAACACTGACATGTCTGCAGATGAACGTAACCTTCTCCATGTTTAATGAGCATCAAAGCCACACTTGAGGGAATGGTGTCTTCCAGCTGCTTATGGGGCAACTGGCTAGGCCCTGACAGACTGGTTTTTCTTTTGCCTCAGATCCTGCGAGACGAGAGGTCCGCTTTCCAGAAGGGGCCGCTCTGTGTGTGACTGAGTCCCTGCAGCTCCCGGCAGCACACAGGATCAATGAACGCTTCCACTGCTGAGACATGGTAATATGAAGGAAGGTGGCAGCTGTTCTGTTCTACAGACGGGGCTTGGAAATTTCCAGAACCTTCTTTCTCCATCCTCCCCTCCCAGCCGATGAAGTTGCGTCACCCTAGGGCTCCCCACTGCCCATGTAAATGGTAGGAAAAGCGAGGCGATATCTTTCGATTCCTTTATCAAATAGTGATATAAAATCCCCTCAGATTTTTCCCCTCCCCACTTTAAAACTGGAGGAACTGATTTTGGAGGGAAAACAGCTGCCCTGAGGCTTTACCCTGCATGTGAGGTGACTCCACCTTCCAGAGTTCCCAACTCTCATGGTTGTATAGCAAATCTAGCCAAGTTGATAAATGCAAAGTAATGCACATTGGAAAACATAATCCCAGCTATACATATAAAATGGTGGGGTCTAAACGAGCTGTTACCACTCAAGACGGAGACATAGGAGTTACTGTGGATAGTTCTATGAAATCATCCACTCCATGTGCAGCAGCCGTCAAAAAAGGGAACAGAATGTTGGGAATCTTTACGAAAGAGTCAGATAATAAGACAAAAAATATCACATTGCCTCTACATAAATCCAGGGTACGCCCACACCTGGAACACTGCGTGCACATGAGGTCACCCCATCTCAAAAAAGATATATTGGAATTGGAAAAGGTACCAAAAAAGGGCAACAAAAATCATTAGGGGTATGGAACAGCTTCCATTTGAGGAGAGATTAATAAGACTGGGACTTTTCAGCTTGGAAAAGCGATGCCTAAGGGTAGGATATGATTGAGGTCTATAAAATCATGACTGGTGTGGAAAAAGGAAATAAGGAAGTGTTATTTACTGTTTCTCATAACACAAGAACTAGGAGTCACGAAATGAAATCAATAGGCAGCAGGTTTAAATCAACCAAAAGTATTTCTTCACACAACACACAGTCAACCTGTGGAACTCCTTGCCAGAGGGTGTTGTGAAGGCCAAGACCACAACAGGGTTTAAAAAAGAACTAGACAAATTCATGGAGGCTAGGGCCATCAATGGCTAGTAGCCAGGATGGGCAGGAATCGTGTCCCTAACCTCTGCTTGTCAGAAGCTGGGAATGGGTGACAGGGGATGGATCACCTGATGATTCCCTGTTCTGTTCATTCCCTCTGGGGCACCTGGCATTGGCCACTGTTGGAAGACAGGATACTGGGCTAGATGAACCCTTGGTCTGACCTGGTGTGGCCATTCTTATGTTCTTATTTCTGGTGCCTGCGAGCGCCACAGGATCTCACATTCCCTGGAAACTAACTTATAAATTTTCCCCTATGCAATGTACATGCCCCTCTGCCATGTACATTGGCCAAACCAGACAATCTCTACATAAAAGAATAAATGGACACAAATCAGACGTCAAGAATTATAACATTCAAAAACCAGTCGGACAACACTTCAATTTCCCTGGTCACTCGATTAGAGACCTAAAAGTCGCAATATTACAACAACTAAACTTCAAAAACAGGCTCCAACAAGAAACTGCAGAACTGGAATTAATTTGTAAACTGGACACCATTAAATTAGGCTTGAATAAAGACTGGGAGTGGCTGGGTCATGACACAAAGGAAAACTATTTCCCCTTGCTTATTTTTTCCCCCTGCTGTTACTGACACCTTCTTGTCAACTGTTGGAAATGGGCCATCCTGATTATCACCACAAAAGTTTTTTTTTCTCCTGCTGGTAAAGGCTCACCTTAATGGATCACTCTCGTTGCAGTAGGTATGGCAACACCCATATTTTTCATGTTCTCTATGAATATATAGATCTTCCTACTGTATTTTCCACTGCATGCATCTGTTGAAGTGGGTTTTAGCCCACGAAAGTTTATGCTCAAACAAATTTGTTAGTCTCTAAAGTGCCACAAGTCCTCCTCGTTCTTTTTGCTGATACAGACTAACACGGCTGCCACTCTGAAACCTGTCACCTATTCAACGTGACCCTCATTTCCCATTCACGATATGAGAGTGGAAGCCAAGCTGCCCTAAGGAGAGCTGGCTGCATTTCCATGCCTAAGGATGGGGATCAGGAAGAACACTGAAGAGCTGCAGGAAGCTGAGGGGGCATATAAAGATGTCGGGGCAGGAAGAGGCTGAGAGAGGCATGGGGAAGTAGGGGATACAGAAGGGACACTGGACAGAATAAAAGGAATCACCACAGGAGGATGTGGGGGGCAACATGAATGTGCAGAGGAGGGGTGGGGGAAGATGAGGTGGCCACAGAGATCAGGTCGGCAGAAAGGGGAAATGAGGGGTAGGATACCGTGAAGGGAAAAGGCAGGGAAATGGCAGGAGAGGAGACCGAGTGCAAAAGGAGACCGGATGGGGAAACTAGAGAGACAGGGTAGTAAGCATAAATGAGGAAAGTGGGGAGGGAGACCATGGCAGCTCCCGCACCCCAGGGGATAGGAGAGGCTAAGGCAGTGGTCCCCAAACTTTTCAGAGTTGCACCCCCTAACCCCTCTCTGCTCCCCCCCACCCCTCGGAGCCAGGATATGGCGGGCAGGGGCACAGGCAGGGGTAAGGGCACTGAGGCCCACAGCCGGGGGAAGGTCTGGGGCCAGGAACAGAGCCAGGACTGGGGGATGAGGCTGGGGGCAGGACTGGGGCCGGGGACAAAGGAGAGCTGGGGGTGGAGTGTGGCTGGGTGGCTCTCCTGCCCCACCTCCTATGCGGGCTGGCTCAGGCCCTGCTGTGTTCCCCCCCCAAACATTCCTCTGTGCCCCCTAAAGGGGTGCACCCCACAGTTTGGGGATCTGTGGGCTAAGAGATGTCCCCTGCAAACAACCATTGGGGAATTTTGAATCTGAAATGCTCAAACATGCTTTGCAGGTGGGCAGCTTTCCTCCAAAATCTCAAAAACTAGAAGGCAAATTGCCCCCCACCCCTTCCCTGGCCTCTGCTCCAAATTTTTGTGGTTTAAGCCACATTCATGATTTGATGAAGTGAGCTGTAGCTCACGAAAGCTCATGCTCAAATAAATTGGTTAGTCTCTAAGGTGCCACAAGTACTCCTTTTCTTTTTGCGAATACAGACTAACACGGCTGTTCCTCTGAAACCATTCATGATTTTGAGGACCAACTGCTGAATACTAAATCTCCAGGGTAGGCAACGTTGAAAAAAGGTCTTGGCCTCATGCCTCCTGGGCCACATACCCAGGTTAGATTCTGGTCTCAGTAAAAGACTGGTGTCAATTCAGATTCACAGCAAGGAAGGACAGGGTCTGACTCCAGATCTGGAGGAGATGAGGTCGGTGTCTGCCCTGAGGCGGGGACGAGGAAGGAGGCTATGTCATTCGGGCTCTGATTACTGCACAGAGAGGAGAGAGACAAGTTTTCTGGGGTTTTTACTTCCTAGGTCAAATAC
The DNA here is from genome assembly GCF_965140235.1 of Caretta caretta. NCBI lineage: Eukaryota > Metazoa > Chordata > Testudines > Cheloniidae > Caretta > Caretta caretta. The sequence continues at coordinate 80,882,346 of NC_134216.1, forward strand.
TGCTGCTGCTGCTGGCTCCTGCTCCGTTCCTTGTGATCCAGGAGCCGGGGCTGAGCCGAGGTGTGTGCGGGGAGAGATCTGCATTAACCCCGCTCTGTGCCCAGCGGGGGAGATTTTCTGCAGTGTCTGGAACCAGCCCCGGGCTCTGCCCACACCAGCCCCAGAGCTGGAGCCTGCAGGCGAGGGGAGAGCTCCGGGGCAAAGGGCTGGGGCCGGGCAGGGAAATGACTCTGCACCTTGCCCCATCTCTGCTCCCCATGGGTCTGCCCCAGTTTAGCAGCTGTAGCAGCTATTAGGAAGCAGCAGAGGGCTTGCCCCATTGCACAGGGCTCCAGGCCCCTATGCAGGATTCAGGGCCTCAGGGTGACTATGGGGGGTCCCCAGCGAGGACTGGCTGAAATCACTCCAGCACCACAACAGAGGCATCCAGCACCATGACCCAGAACATTCCCCCACCCCCACCCATTCTGTCCAGAGGAAGAGCGTCTGTGGGGTGGGGGGGGGGGGGAGGGAGGGACAGGGACAGGTATCAGCCACTGAGGGGGTGTTCTGAACATTAGGAGCAATGACTGGGGTTTTTTTGGGAGGAGGGGGTTTCAGAGCTGGGGTTTGGGAAGGATATTTGTTCAGGGGGGGTCCATGTTCAGAGTTGGCACTCTGAGTATACAGCAGTATAAACAAGTTACTGTTTCTATAAAATTTTAGTTTGTACTGACTTCGCTAGGGCTTTTTACGTAGTCTGTAGAAAAACTAGGCAAATATTTAGACGAGTTGATGTAACCCCTGGAAGATCTCTGCGTACCCCCAGGGATACATGTACCCCTGGTTGAGAACCACTGCTCTATAGCATGGGGGATATTTGCAGCTGGGGGTTGGGCCTCTGGCGACAAGGTGGGTTGTGTTTTTATTTGTTTCCCTTTTCACACCTGCCTCGCTGAGGTTGGACTGCAATGGAGACAAAGGTTAAGGGCCAAATCGTGCCCTGGGTGTGAGTCCCGCCACAGGAAATCTGCCAGCTGTGAGAGCGTTTCTAGTCATTTGTAAAATATATATAAAATCCCCTCCCTCCCCCTGATTCTTCCAGGAGGGGCTGCAAGAGCGTCTGTCACTTGATGATTCCCTGTTCTGTTCATTCCCTCTGGGGCACGTGGCGTTGGCCACTGTCGGAAGACAAAAAAAAAAGGAGTACTTGTGGCACCTTAGAGACTAACAAATTTAGTTGCGCATAAGCTTTCGTGAGCTACAGCTCACTTCATCGGATGCATATATTTACAGTGTCATTCATACTTGCCTTGCTTCAGATAAGTAATTTGCATATTACATAGCAAGTATGAATGTGAATAACTCACTCAACCGAACCACTGCATGTAGCTATTGGACTATTTACAGAGATGAAAAACGTCTTCAGATTTTTCGGCGTGCCTTTGCAGCAGCAAACATTTCTATTAAATTGGAAAAGCCTACAGAGTTTACTATCCCCAATTCAAAGGATAACAGAGTAAGACTGTTAAGTCTTTTTTGAATCATTGTAGCATGTAAAGCACTTTTTATCCTTTTTAAATGTGAAGAAGACCTTTCACCACCGCAGTTTGAGACTGGGAGTGTCAGGTAAATGTGAAGCGCAACAAAGACATTTGGAAAGACTGTTTGCAAATTCTGCGTGTTCATTATGGTCAGCATTTGCAGTGGTGTAGGCAGAGCTTGTGATAACGGCTTGGAGGCAAGTTGCTTTACCAGTGAGCACCACTGTACCCATTCATCAAAGATCTCTTCATTGAGGTCACCTGAATAGAATTCAGTTAAACTTCTGAGAGACTCTTTAACAGCAGTACTGTCAAGGTCACCCGTTAAAAAACAGAAACGGTTGTTTATTTCTGAATATGCATGAAATCTTCTGTTGAGATGGCTGCCAAGTGAGTCAACTATGGCGTAGAATGATTCAACTTTGAACTTCTCTTCACCAGTCAGCACGACAGCAGGTTCTTCGCTATCATCAGCCACACGCTTTGGATGATGTTGCTGCTTTAACTGGAAGTTAGCTGTAGAACGTAAAGACATTGCAGATTCATGGTAGTCCTCAAAGCTATTCCGTGGTGCTGCCAGCAACTCAGAGAGTGACTTCAGCAGTGTCACAGCTCCGCCCGAGTCCATTGTTTCAGACTGCGGAAGTTGACTTGTTTTGTTTACTCTTGTCAGGACACTACTCCAAAACGTTGTCATAAATGCAGTCTCCAACCGAGCCATGGTTCCAGCTGAAGAGAGTTTGCCTCTGCTCGTGTGTAGCCATTCTGCAGCGTGTCCGCACCAAGAGCCTGCAGCAGATTTGTAGTTGCACGATAAACTGCAAAGTGCACCCGCTTGAACTGGCCGCCTTGTGTCACTGAGGCGCTTCGGGAAAAGTTCTCTCTTACTGGCCTCACATGTCTCCTTGTGCAGAGAATCTCGCAAGAGGCCCCCCCAGCGATAAGTCGATCCTGAGAAAAATACATACAGGTTTTGGATAAAGCGAAAAAATGTAATTGCATCCGTGCATGACTCTGCAGCTGCAACGCTACGTAGGTAGAGTGAGTGGGTCATGCATGGGATGTACACTGCTTTCTCGTTGCCTGCAATTACCCGAGCTTGCACACCGGAGTAAGTGTTGGACAGGTTACTAGCCCTGTCCTATGTTTGACCTCTGCAGTCCTTTAGATTGATATTTAGTTTGTCATTCAGGGTTCCATTGATGACATTAAACAGATGAAGACCTGTATGCGATGTAACTGGAACAAAATTCAAGAAGCGTTCTACGGGCGTGCAGTCATTCAGCACATAGCGCACAGTAAGCGTCAGCTGATCGGTATGGCTCGTATCTAGTGTGGAATCAGTGCTGAAGGAAAAATACTTAGCCAGTTTTAGCTCATCCACAATGACCTGTTTTACCTTGACAGCCATGAGTTTAATGAACTCTTCACAGATTGTCGATGATAGATGAGACGTTGTGCCATGACCAGTATTCCCATAGTTGTTGATGTGGCAGGCCAGGAAAGGGTTGTACTCTGCTATGAGCTCTAAGCAGCCCAGAAAGTTGCCATTATTAAGACTGCCAAAGGTTTCATTCGTCCCGCTCAGTGCCAGACCTCGTGTTGCCAGAAATTTTATTGTTGCTACGACTCGCTTCAACACTTCTGTCCAGTAATTTCTTTCTTTAATATTTCCATCTGCTGTATGTTTATCAAGGGCTTGAGTCTTCGATAAACGCATTGTCTAAGCGGTGAGAGCTTGTCGGTGCTCAGTAGATCTTTCATGGTCACCGAGTCTGCCAATGTGATCCCATGAATCAAATCCTCTCTTGGCTTGTGCAGATGTGCTGTTCGGAGAAAACAATTTGCACATAAAACAGAAGAGGCAGCCAGTCGATGGTGAGTATATGAGCCAGGGCCTTTCAATAATTTCACCATTCGGGGACACTTGATTGAAGGCTGTATCACAGAGTTTCCTAAAATAAATTAAAAAATTAATATTAATGAATACTCTTCAACATTTCTGCTGAATACAGGCACACTGGTGGGGCATTAAGAGAGTAAGCAGCTCACAGTGCAGTAGTGAGCAAAACCTAGAATGTACATTTTTACATTTAGATAGAGACAGCACAAATCTGCTTATTTCAATTGTCTCTCAAAATGAATAGTGACGTCAACCCCTTTCTGGGAAAAATTGATCTCAAAAAACACTCAAGTAATGTATTAAAAAAAACATAGAAAAGTTATAATTACCTTGTTCTGCCCTTATGTTGTCTTGATGACATTGCATATTTTCCATCGCGATTTCGGCAGAAATTAGGGCCCACGTCTATGCAGTACTGTTGGGAGAAAGCATCAACCGTCCAGAGAGCGGCATCGGAGGAAGGCAATCGTACTAGTGTGTTTTGCAGCAGCAGGTTATCACTGGGTTCTTTCTTTGATGAGAGGATTTCGTCAGAAGAAACAGCCTGATCTTCAGAACCATGTCCAACGTAGGCTGGACCCGCCACTGTACTAGTATCAGTTACACACTCATCATCACTACTAGTGCAGCTAGTAGGATTAGTATGGTCACCGGCAGTCTCTATGCTGTTATTAATGAAGTAACTGCTTATGCAATGCAGTTCTGCCTTCTGCTCTTCAACTTCTGCTCTACGCCTCTGTTTCTGAGCACCACGTAAATGTTTTTTCGTCGTTTATTTTCTTTATCGCTGGGACTGGTTTGTTCGTTCTCCTCTATTTACGGTCTCCCGCCCTGCACCTCTCTCCCGCCTGCGGCAGATTGCAGGGTGTGCAGATGCACATACGCTGCTGACCTTCCGATGCCACGTGCCTTCCTGGAAACAAATGCAGCATGGAAAGAAAATGAAAGGGCAGAGTGTGTATGTGGAGGGAGCCCAGGTAGGTCCCTGGAGTGAGGCAGAGGCCGGGGACAAGCACAGTGTGGCAGGTGGGCGGAAGGGTCAGTCCCCAGCTGGAGCGAGGCAGGGGCCGGGGCAAGAGCACAGTGGAGTGGGGCAGGGAGGGGCAGTCCCCAGCTGGAGCGAGGCAGGTGCTGGGGGAAAGCACAACAAGGCGGGGGCTGGCACCTACTTCCTTCTGCAGGAGCCGGGTCCTTGGGAGCCAGGTCTCTCTCTCCAGCTGAGCTGCAGCTCCTCCAGGCAGAAGCTGCTGCTCTTCCCGCCCCTCCGGTGAGGAGGCTGGCTGAGGTTACTCCCGTATCCGGACATTTAGTGTCCGGTCAGCAGTGCTGACCACACGCTGCCAGGTCCCCTTTTTGCCTCGACTTTCTGGTCGAAAACTTGACACCTGGCAATGGGGGTGCCGCAATGTGGGGGGGTCAGAGGGCCATGGCCCCATCACTTTTAAAAGAGGGAGGGCTATGCCTTAAGGGTGAGCGACGGGGGAAAGGGGGTGGAGGGGAGCAAGTAGTGGGCAGGGGGAGAGGCCAGGAGGTGGCAAGAAGTGAGCAGGAAGTGGGCGGGGAGAGGGGAGTGAGCAGCGGGTGAGGGGAGGGGCCATGGCGCAGAGAGAAGCAGCTCCCTCCACCCCCGGCACATTTCAGGCTCACTTGGCCCCTGTCCCTGCCAGCCAGGCCTGGGCAAGGAGTGGAAGGGGTAGGACCAGCTACTGTGCACACCAGCCGCTCTGTTCTGGGTGGTGGCTGCCTGGGGGGGACAGAGCCTCTTTCCCTCCCCCATGGCCCGCCAAGCAGAAATCGTGGGGGGGCCAACTGTCCCCCCACTTGCCCCCCCCAGTGTGTCACTTCTGGAACAAGTGGTGAGGCGGGGCCAGGGGGCAGAGAGTGGCAGGTGGGTGGGACCAGGGGATGGAGAGGGGAGAGCGGCAGGTGGGGGTTAGGGGAGGGCCAGAGAGGAGAGAGCGGCAGGCGGGGGGGGCAGGGGATGGAGAGGGGAGAGCGGCAGGCAGGGTCTCAGGGGGAAGAAGCTGAGCAGGGGTGAGCCTGGGGATGCAGGCAGAGGCAGGAGGGGTAACATTCCAGGCACCGGGGCCCCTTCCAAGTGTGGGCCCGGTGCCATCGTAAACCTGGTACTGTACCTGCTGGCTACAACCCTGGATGGGGTGAGATGAGCCAGAATCGGAGGACCTTACTCGCAGCACATTTGTGTAAGAGACCCAGCTTTTTCCTTCACTTAATGGACAGTTTGTCTCACTTTCACCAACTCTCACCTGCATGGGCACCTCTTGGGATGTCCCTTTCTTCAGAGCCCCGGAGAGCCGGGACTCACAGCTCTTCCCCCCGTTCCAGCCGGGCGACCGTGTCAGGTTTGGGTAGGGGGACTCCTGCTCGTGGGGTGAAATCAGATGAGATCAGAGTGCACTCAGGATTTCTCACAAGGAACCGTCTCTGATTATAACCGGGCCCCACGCCATGAAGGGGGTTACACGGAATCCAAATGGATGGGAACGTGGCCACTGAACCCACTTGGCAAAAGCAGAGGTCTGCATAGGGTGGGGGGGATTGGGGGGGCAGGGGTTGTGTCCCATCCCAAGGAGGAATTTCCAGGATCTGTATGCTCTGGGGGACTTGCTGACTCAGACACGGCTGATATGAAACACTTGCCTGTGTCTGAACCTGCAGAAGCCAGGGCCCTTCCATAGATGGAGCAAGTCTCAGGAATTGAAAGCAGGAATTTTGTGTGCAAATGAGAATTAACATGCGCTGATAACTGTAATGCTTCTTGACAGCTGGAGGGATTGGGATGAATTAGCGTCTACATTACATCTCTGACTCCCCTGTCTCATGGGTGGTAGTGTGGAGGTGAAAGTCACTTTCCCTTGGGATCTGCAGCCTTTGGGACTCAATTCCCTGATGCGCCCATGGAAGAACCCCGAGCAGAAGTGAAACTGGGCATATCAGAAATCCCACAGCTTCTAATAAGTAAGGGGGCAGGAATCCCTGACCGAGCGAGGTCATGGTCTCAGAATTCTGTGACGTCCCCGTAGAGGGCTCTCTGACCGGGGTCCAGCCGAGCCCCCGGCCCCTGGGTGAAATACACAGCCACCTCCTCGAAGGTCACCGCTGTCTGTAACAAACTCAGAACCTGGTGCCCCAGCCACAATCCCATTGTAAATAGTGGAGGAGTGCCAAAAGAAGAGGAAGCTCTGGGAGGGGCAGCCACCCCTACCCTGCACAGAGAAGCCAGCTGGTTTCAGGGGCTGGAGGGAAAGAGAGAGCTCTTTATCCCCACCCCTGCAGAGGTGGTGGCGGGGGGCCTTACATTTATCTCACCCCTACTAGCCAGAGGACAGGAATCCCAACAATCTCTCGATTCCCAGCAGCTGGATCTGAAGAGACAGGGCATCTCCCTTCATGTTTCACAGCAGCCTTGGGCTGACAGGTTCAGGCTGCAGCAGTGGGAGTCTGGTCCATTTTCTCAGTCCTGTACAGGAAGGAGTTGTTTTCACTTTCAGAAATGGGCCCCTTCACCCTCCCCGCCACACCTGGCGGCGTTCCAAAAATCAGGCCTCAGGCAGGACATGTAGCAGCAGGTTTGCCCCGTCCTATCCCCACCATCACAGACCCACCAGCAGGCCCCTGCAAATCTCTCACCCGAGCCAGCTACGCCTCGGCCATTTCCCCGCCACTTCCCCGGGGAGAACAGAGAGACCTGCCGTGAAACATGAGTGTTATTCGGCAGCCGGTCAGGGTGGGAGGGCGAATGCGGAGGTTTCCGACGGGGCTTTAGTCCATTTCACAACCGCATTCTCCCCACCAGTCCCCAGCTTTTTCCCTGCAGACAGGAGCTCGAGACGCGGCCATGATGGGAAAACCCTTGGTCACTTTATTGTGGTGCGCACACGAAGCCTCCCACCAGGACCGAAGCCACCGAGACCATCTCAATAAGGCTGCGATTCCGTGACTTCCACAGGCCAGTGCAGCTGGCCACAGGCCTGGCCCCGGGCAGCTGGCTGTGGGGAGCGCCTGAGAAGTGGCTGGTATGGCTGACCCCGGGGAGCGCCGGAGCAGCATCCGTCCCCGAGGGTGGCTGGAGCAGTGGGCTTGGGGGCAGCCGTGGGGGCCTCAGAGCAACAGCCTGCTGGGCAGGCAGCCCCCACCGCTGGAGCAGGAGCCCTGGGGAGCAGTGGGGCTCAGGACTAGAGCTTCCGTCGGGGGATTTATAGCAAAAGCCAGAGACAGGTCACAGGCCCTGAATTTTTGTTTATTACTGTGACCTGTCCAGGACTTTTGCTAAAAACACCCCGACTGAATCTCAGCCTCACATATTAACCCTTCGCAGGCACAGAGTCCCCGAGCCGACTGCTAGAAAGGAGCAGGATCCAAAGAGCCGCTTTGGGGGACCCCCCGGCCCTGTTCCAGGCAGCGCGTCCCCCAGCAGCAGGACCTGGCTTTTCTCCCCCCCACCGTCCCGGCACTGCCCCGGGGCGGGGGGCTGCAGGGAATGGGGGGGGAGCGGAGCCGGGAACCTCCCCCCATGGCTCCCGCTGCCTCCATCTCTCACCTGCGGGCTCCGGGTGGGGGCTGGGGCGGGCAGAGCCCGGGGCTGGTCCCCCCGGCCGGGCCCAGAGGGGGGGTCCGTGCCGGGCTCTCCCGCACCCCCCGCGGGGTCCAGCAGCGGCTCCGCCCGGCTGTGAGCCCAGCCCACAATGGAGGCAGCCGCGGGCTCCGTGTCCCGTGGAAACGGGTCCCTGGGCAGGAAGTGAATCGGATTCACTGCGGCGTTCAGCCCGGCCCCGCCCGTGTCCCGCAACCCCCCCGCTGCTGCTGGCCCGGCCCGTCTCCTCGCGGGGACCCCCCCCGCGCCGGGCAAAGGTGAGCGAGACTCGGCCCCCGCCTGTCGGGGGGGGCGGGTTATGGGGCGCCGGGGGCGGACCCCCCCCTTGGGCCCCTGGTGCCTGCCCCCCGGCCATTTCAAACAGCCCGGGCCCCCCCCCGCCGCCGCCGCCGCCGCCGGGCCTCGCTCCGCCCGGGTGCGGACCCCTGGGGGTGGGTCTGGGCCCCGGCCCCCTGCGGCCAATGGGAACCGGTGGGGGCGGTGCCTGGGGGCAGCTGGGCTGGAGACCCCCCGGCCCGCCCCGCCTAGGAGCCCCAGGAGAGCTCCGCACCCCCCCTCCCCGAGTCTGCACCCCCCACCCCTTTCCCACCCCCTTCCAACCCCCAAACTCCCTCCCCGAGCCTGCACCCCTCACCCCTTTCCCACCCCCCCTCCGGCCCCCAAATTCCCTCCCAGAGCCTGCACTCCCCAAACCCTTTCCCACACACCCCTCCGGACCCCAAACTCCCTCCCAGAGCTGAGAGCCCTAAGGGCCAGTCTGGATCTGAGCAGTGGGAAATTGGGGCCCTGGGTCGGGGTGGCATTCTCCTCCCCCTGGGATGTTCTGTGCACATTAGACATTTGTGGGCTGTCACGGAATGGGAATTTTCTGTAATATTTTGTATGAATACTGTGTGTTCCTCAGTTTCCCCTACATGCTGCATAGTTAACTAGGTCGTGGGACCCAGAGATTCAGCTGTGATGGATGCCAGCTGTGGGGTCTCGGCCCCATGTCTGTGGAGGGTCGGAGAAGATAATGGCCACTCCAATTACTGAGACCTTTGGTACTTAGTACCTAACGACCATGGGTGGCCGACCCCTCAGCAGAAAGCCAGCTGGGTGTAACCAGTTGGGGAGCAAAGGGCTCAGGAGGGGTCAGGTAGAGGGTTGCAGCGTGTGGGTGGCCGGAAGCTGGGACAAAAGGGGTCCGAGGGCTAAGGGCTTACCACGCTTGTAGCTCTCTGTGCTAACCAAGGACTGTCTGCTCTGTGGTCCAGCCAGCTAACAAACCCTTCTGCTGTCCCTGCAGATGTTTGCAGCAGGGTGAACGCTCCCTTTGGGGCACAAGGCTCTCCCTGGTGTCCAACCCAGGTGGACTCGCTGAAGGGGGCTCCCGAAGTGAAGCAGGGGGGCTGAAGACTCCAAGGTTCAGTCGCAGGAGGCAGTCGAGCCACGTCACTTACCCTAGTCACAGAGTGAGACACTAAGTGAGGGGGGCCTGCCCAGGGACTGTGCCGGAGGCCCTGTGGGATCACTGGGATCCAGGATCCGCATGGAGCCGGAGCTGACCTGTGTCATGCAGTAAACCCTGCAGGGAGGCACCGCCTAGCGGGCTCCTCTGGGGGCTGCAAGCATCTGGGCCTGGGTGCAGGGTTCAGGCCCGGCTACATACACAAAGGGAGAAGATCCAGGCAGGGGGGCACAGGAACCAGGAGGGGATGCTCACCTCGGGCTGAGCTGAGGTGCCCGGGAAGCAAGCAGATTGGCCCTGGGACATAGGCCCAGCTGCCCCCTGGGAGCCCTGACGACACTACAGGATGCCAGGGAGGCCGCTCCAACTCGCTGGCTGAGCTGAGAGGTCCTGGGGGGCAGGGCCCATCTCCAGAGCTGGGTGTGGGGCACCATGGGCTCTCTGGGGATAGCTTCCGTCCTTTTGTTCCGCACCTGAGCACTCGGGGGTCCTGGGCATGACTGGAGTTTCTCGGCCCTGCGGTAATCCAGCCATAGTCTGGGCTGTGGATGTGAAGCGGGTTCAAGCAAGGCAGGGAATTTTAGTCAGGACTCCTGGGTTCTATCCCCAACTCTAGTGGGGTCTAGTCTAGTGGGTGAGAGCAGGGGGGCTGCACCGACCAGCCTGTTACAAGGTAGAACAGCAGCCCTGAGCCACGCTGAGAAGGGATGGACAAATTCCTGGCCAGACACTTGCTACTGTGTGCTGTGTCTGCACGGCGGGGCCCAGAGTGGTGCCACTCCGCCAGCAGGCCATTGTGGGGCAAGGAATAGGACATGGGGGCCTTCGCCCTCCTGGGGATGCCAGCTCCAATCTGCTGTTAGTGGGCTGGCAGGTGGAGGGTGGGGCGGAGTGGGACTTTTCTGTAATATTTTGTATGAATACTGTATGCACCTCAGTCTCCCCTATATGCTGCATCGGTGGGGGGAAATGTCTGTTTACTCTATGCAGGGGCCCAGCGACCCAGAGCTGTACAGACTTTCTGCCTCTCAGGAAGGAGGCTGAGCGACAATACTCTGGCCAAGAACAAAGGACTGAGGAGGAGCAAAACTAGAGACAAAGAGGGGAACGGGATAAAGACGCACAGAGCAGGACCTAAGGGGCCCACGCAGCTTGGCTGGGGCTCGGAGATCCCGCAAAGGAACTCTGCTGTAACTTCCGTTTCCTTGAGCTGTGTCGGCCTGCGCTGAGTTCCAGTCACCGAATAAACCCGCCTGCTTTGCCAAGGCTGGCTGAGTCCCTGCAAGTACTGAATGGGGGGAATCGCTCCCTTTGGGGGTTCAAGCCTCACAGAGGGCTCCAACCCAGATGGACTTGCTGAAGGAAGATCACGGTGTGAAGCAGGGCTGCTAAGCGGTGACACCATGTGGCTTTCCCTGAAGGTAGCGTGGGGCCCTCTGGGAGGGTCCGACACTTCGAAAGGATCTCCCAAGCTCAGTTCCAAGTCTGGGCCAATGAACCTTACCTGTGGAGACATGACAGGGGGGTGCAGAGAGGAGAGAGCCCAGGAGCTCAAGTGCTGGGGTCCTGGGGTTCAATTTCTGGCTCTGCAAGTGACTCCATGTCCAGTCACTAAATTCTCTGGGCCTCCCACCCCAGCTGTGCCAGTGGGACAATGGCCTGACCTGGCCTAGCCCTGCCCTGCCCCGCCCCATGGTGGGTGGCGGGTGAATGCAGCAGAGATGGGGAGGGGCTGAGACTGGGGGCTTAGAAGCCCTGTAGGGAGATGGATGGTGCGAGCAGTGAAAAGGCCAAGCTGTGCCTGACTCATGGAGACTGAGCCCCCCTGGAGTCTCAGTGCGGTGATGGACCCTCTGACCCCCATGGCATGGGGTCCCTCAGCACTTCCCCCAACAGTGCAGACCCCCTGCTGTGAGAATCGCACTAGGACTTCCCGGTGTCAGGGAAAGGCAGCTACAAGGAGCACGGTGCCCCCCAGCATTGTGGGGGTGCATTGGACCAGCGCTAATTGCGAGGGGAGAGCGCCCATACCCCACGCCCTGCAGCACAGGCCCCCCTAGGGCTGCGCTGGTGCAAGGACTGCAAGGGAAGAGCACCCCCTCCTAAGTCACCTTCAGCTCACTGGTTTCCATTCAGGTCCCCAGCCAAGGAGGGACCAGACCAAACCCTGCTCTACTGGCAAGTGGGGACACGACCCAGCGGAACCGGGGGGGGGGGGCATGACCCCTCTTTTTAACACCCCTGCACAGGGGTGCCATTCAGAGGCAATGTGGAGGGTCATGTGGGGAAGTGTGCTCCCCATTTCTGCCAGAGCTTGCTGGCCCTGCTGGGTCCCTCAGTGGCAGCTGCTGGAGCTGGTGAGGGGTGCCCCTGAGGGCATGGTAGGAGAACAGCTGGGAACTGCAGGGAGGGGAAACTGAGGAATCCCTGTTGAGGTTACAGGGACAAACCATCCCGATGAGTCGAAAGAATAGTAAATATGGCAGGCGACCAGCTTGGCTTAATGGTGAAATCTTAGCGGATCTTAAACATAAAAAAGAAGCTTACAAGAAGTGGAAGGTTGGACATATGACCAGGGAAGAGTATAAAAATATTGCTCGGGCATGTAGGAATGTTATCAGGAGGGCCAAATCGCACCTGGAGCTGCAGCTAGCCAGAGATGTCAAGAGTAACAAGAAGGGTTTCTTCAGGTATGTTGGCAACAAGAAGAAAGCCAAGGAATGTGTGGGCCCCTTACTGAATGAGGGAGGCAAACTAGTGACAGAGGATGTGGAAAAAGCTAATGTACTCAATGCTTTTTTTGCCTCTGTTTTCACTAACAAGGTCAGCTCCCAGACTGCTACGCTGGGCATCACAAAATGGGGAAGAGATGGACAGCCCTCTGTGGAGATAGAGGTGGTTAGGGACTATTTAGAAAAGCTGGACGTGCACAAGTCCATGGGGCCGGACGAGTTGCATCCGAGAGTGCTGAAGGAACTGGCGGCTGTGATTGCAGAGCCATTGGCCATTATCTTTGAAAAGTCGTGGCGAACCGGGGAAGTCCCGGATGACTGGAAAAAGGCTAATGTAGTGCCAATCTTTAAAAAAGGGAAGAAGGAGGATCCTGGGAACTACAGGCCAGTCAGCCTCACTTCAGTCCCTGGAAAAATCATGGAGCAGGTCCTCAAAGAATCAATCCTGAAGCACTTGCATGAGAGGAAAGTGATCAGGAACAGCCAGCATGGATTCACCAAGGGAAGGTCATGCCTGACTAATCTAATCGCCTTCTATGATGAGATTACTGGTTCTGTGGATGAAGGGAAAGCAGTGGATGTATTGTTTCTTGACTTTAGCAAAGCTTTTGACACGGTCTCCCACAGTATTCTTGTCAGCAAGTTAAGGAAGTATGGGCTGGATGAATGCACTACAAGGTGGGTAGAAAGCTGGCTAGATTGTCGGGCTCAACGGGTAGTTATCAATGGCTCCATGTCTAGTTGGCAGCCAGTATCAAGTGGAGTGCCCCAAGGGTCGGTCCTGGGGCCGGTTTTGTTCAATATCTTCATAAATGATCTGGAGGATGGTGTGGATTGCACCCTCAGCAAATTTGCGGATGATACTAAACTGGGAGGAGTGGTAGATACGCTGGAGGGGAGAGATAGGATACAGAAGGACCTAGACAAATTGGAGGATTGGGCCAAAAGAAATCTGATGAGGTTCAATAAGGATAAGTGTAGGGTCCTGCACTTAGGACGGAAGAGCCCAATGCACAGCTACAGACTAGGGACCGAATGGCTAGGCAGTAGTTCTGCGGAAAAGGACCTAGGGGTGACAGTGGACGAGAAGCTGGATAGGAGTCAGCAGTGTGCCCTTGTTGCCAAGAAGGCCAATGGCATTTTGGGATGTATAAGTAGGGGCATAGCGAGCAGATCGAGGGACGTGATCGTTCCCCTCTATTCGACATTGGTGAGGCCTCATCTGGAGTACTGTGTCCAGTTTTGGGCCCCATACTTCAAGAAGGATGTGGATAAATTGGAGAGAGTCCAGCGAAGGGCAACAAAAATGATTAGGGGTCTGGAACACATGAGTTATGAGGAGAGGCTGAGGGAGCTGGGATTGTTTAGCCTGCAGAAGAGAAGAATGAGGGGGGATTTGATAGCTGCTTTCAACTACCTGAAAGGGGGTTCCAAAGAGGATGGCTCTAGACTGTTCTCAATGGTATCAGATGACAGAACGAGGAGTAATGGTCTCAAGCTGCAGTGGGGGAGGTTTAGATTGGATATTAGGAAAAACTTTTTCACTAAGAGGGTGGTGAAACACTGGAATGCGTTACCTAGGGAGGTGGTAGAATCTCCTTCCTTAGAGGTTTTTAAGGTCAGGCTTGACAAAGCCCTGGCTGGGATGATTTAACTGGGAATTGGTCCTGCTTCGAGCAGGGGGTTGGACTAGATGACCTTCTGGGGTCCCTTCCAACCCTTATATTCTATGATTCTATGATTCTATGAGGCTAAGTGGGGGCTGCCGGGGGGGGACAAACCTTTAAATTGTGACCCCCACTATCAGCAGTTGGGTCTTGGCCCCCCACTTCTAGAAAGTTTCCTGCACCCTTGCCAGCTACGGTCGCCTGCCCTGGGGAAAATGCAGGCAGGATCTGGGGGCTCCTGGGGCTGCTGTTGGGCTCGCAGCTGGGGCTGGCAAGGGGAGGAGCCATGCATGGGTGGGCTGCAAGAGGGGCAGGGCCACTTGACCAAATATGCAGATATTGGTGCCAGCGGAGCATTGTGGGAGTCGGAGAGGGGGGAGACTGTGCTTTGTTTAGGCGCGCGATGCTTCGCGAGGGCTGGGGAAGCATATAGGCTGCGATTGGATGTGGTGCGAGGCACGCCAAGGACTAGGAATCCTGGTGCCATAGGTGGAGTATATGGCGCACACAGCCAACTGCGACCGGGAATCGTCATCACCAGCGAGCCCTGGCAGAAGAGTGAGTGTCCAGAGAATTGCTTAATGTTATGTTTGGTTGATGTGGTAACTCATGGTGTTGGATGCTATTAGGTGGGTGAGGATCATCTACTTAGAACACATCACTGGACATAAGCAATACCAGGAGAGATGAGCTGGAGTGCCAATGGAAAATGCAGTTTGTAATTAACTGAAATACTTCCCTAGTGGGTTGTATTTTCTAAATGGACAACCTACCTATATTCTGTAATACTGAGGGACAGTCTTCACTCATTGATATATTTGCTTCCCACAGCCAAGTCTCTGTATAACTTTTCATGAGTGATGTACCTAAATACTTTGATGTTAATACCTAAAGTGTATTGTTAAATTTATCCACCTTAATTTGGATTGTTGCTGATTATGTACTATGTGTACCTTATTACGTTTAAAACAAACTTCATAATTGTGGATAATCTAAGCACGATACTCAGATGTACAGACACGCTTTTCTTAACCTGTGTTCTGTATAATTTTTTAACATTAGCTTTAATAAAAAATTTAAATCTGTTCTTATCAGTTTAATATTTGATATGTTCTCTATTTGAGAACTGTATATTAAATGGATTTTTGAAACAGGGAGCTGGATTAGGGACTTACTCCATCCATCCCATGAATCAATCTGGTATTGCAGTGTTTCCAGGAGTGATGTACTTTCCATCCGGGAGAATCTTCTGGTTAAAAGAAAGTGAAAAATATTTCTTATGTTAGTGTCTGCTTTGTAATGCTCATATATTACTCATTTATTTTGGGTTGGTTATTTATATTTTGTTTGTAATTGGGTCTCTCACGTTGGGGGACTGCTTTTCTTACATTTACTATTGTTTATAGATCACTGAAGTGGCTCTCTTCTTATTTTATTCTCTGTCTGTGCTCGCACGGATCCCCTTCATGCACTTTCCAAACGTGTGTGGTTTGGATCAGGGTTTCATCTGTGTCCCCATGGGAGAGAATGTGGTGGCAGCGGGGCGAAGCTTCGGGGAAAGGGGGGGTTTAGGGGCGGGACTAGGGGGAAGGTGTGGCGTGAGGCTGAGCGCTTGGGGAGAAGGGGAATTGCGAAGGCAGGGGGAATGGGCGTCGTAAGGCTGGAGCCTCATGGGGAAGGCATGGGGCAGGGCCTGGGGGAAGGCATGGGGCGTCAGAGGACTCATGGAATGGGGTGGAGCGGGCTGGCATGGGGTAGGAGGGCCACTGTTTGGGCACTGGTGGGCCCCCCACTTTTACAGACCAGAAATTCCATCACACTGACCTGCACCCACCCCGCCACCAGAAAACTGCCCTCAGCATGATGTCCCTGCACAGCACAGCTCTCTATTCCTGTTTTCCTGAGCTGAGTGCAAAAACTGGGGGTCAGTGCAGGGCAGGCATCTGGGTAGTGGCTAGACAAGGCGCTGGACTCGTGTTGAGCGAAGCTGTAAGTGTCTGCCACACGCTGCTGGACTGGTTCAGATAGCTGTGTCCGGGCCCAAAGGGGCACCGGGCTCCGGCCTAGCGCTGGCCCAGTCTCTTTGACCTGTTGCTGTAAGTGCTGACGCTGACAGATGGCGTTACATGTCAGTGGGCGGGTTATGCACATTAGCATTCCCAGGAGCCAGGGAAGCCGGCCACATGAATTAAACGAAGCAGGCGGAAGGAATTCTCTGTGTGCGAGCAGAATCCTGTGCGGAGACTTCTTGCTTTGAAGGGTTGTAGGGGAGTGATTTTGGGGCAGTGATTGCCACTTAGTTCCATAGTTCTCAAAGTCTTGTTAATGCTGCCTGGTGTCCATCTGCGAGCTGCTCCTGGTGGTGTAGAAAGCGGCAGGAGCAGGAGGGCTGCGTCGTGTTGCAGTTCTCAGCTCCTCGGAGCTAAGACCAAGTGTAAGTAGTCTCTTGGTCTATCAAAGGCTGTGACCAAGTGTCTTGATGTTTGGTCTCTTGGCCTTGAGATGAAAACCTTGTCTGTGTCTCTTGGACTGTGAAACATAAACGTTATCTTTTAAGTTACATGTGTTCTTACCAGTGTGATGTCTGATCTGTTCTCCACTGGAGAGCTGTGTGTTGGTGGTGGAGTAGGGGCTTGCTCTGTGCATTACACAAGTCAGCCTGGTATTGCAGCGCTTCCAGGAGCGGTGCCTCTCCCAGCTGAGAAAATCTTTTGGTTCAAAGAAAGTGAAAAGTGAAAACAATTGTGGGGTCAGTGTCGGGATTGTGATGTTCCCATGTTTTGTCTTTGTTTCAGGCTGGTTATTAGTGTTTGTTTTTATCTGGGATCTTAGAATTGGGGGCTTGTTGCTTTTAGTTTTGTGTTACAGTCGGTTGTAGATCACTTAAGTGTCTCTCTTCTTATTTGTTTGTCTGTTGGTGTTCACACTGCTCATCTTCGTGCACTTTCCAAAAGTATGTGGTTTGGAACAGCTGTTCATCTGTGTACCCCTGAAAGAGACATTTTTGACCCTTTCCCCTTGGGGAAATATCGTTGTTTCAGTGTAAGGAACAGTCTCTGTCAATGGTTTCTCCAGACTAGGAGCAGAAGAGGAGAAAGATTTGAGTCAGAGTGGTAGAGTTTCAGGCCACAAGAAACTGCCAGATAATCTGATCTGACCCCCTGCACGTCGGAGACCGCTACCCCCCACCCAGTGAGTGACCCCTGCAAAGAGCCCAATCATCTGGATGGGACCATCTGTACACTATTCTCTTGTCTGCCGCAGGCAGAGAGTAGGAGGGACTGAGGTGCACCGGATCCTGCGGCCCCTGCAATGGCAGGGAATTGATTTGGGAGATACACCCAGAGGATTCGAGCAAGCGACCCAAGGTCCCTACAGTAAAATCCCTTCCCGAGCCCCAAAAATGGCAATCCATCAGTTTGACCCTGACCATGTGAGCAAGACACACCAGGCAAGCATCTGAGAAAGATCAAATATTGAGCCAGTGGGTCCATGGCCAAACTCTGGTGATTCAGAGTCCTACACTGTGCTGGGTTCTCAGTGACTTGCATTAACTCAGGAGAGAGCGAGATAAAGAAAAGCGAGAGGGCCCCAGAGCTAAGCGCTGCAGATCAGAGACTCCCACACTGGGCATCCCCTTCCAAGGAAGGCTGTTACTTGGGAGCTGGAACCTGTTCTCCGAATCCCACTCCATCTCTCCCAGCTCTCTCTCCCCTTCCTTCTCAGTTCAGCCCCAGGTGAAAGTTTCCCCCCTAAAATCAGGATCCCAGCCCCACCCCAAGATGCTGGTTGGTCCATGACGGGGTTTTACTCCTCAGGGACCAAAATCAAGCAGTCCAAGAATGGGGAGACTGGCCCTTCCAGATCCTGGTGATGATGGAGATGAGCTCCCAGCCCAGAGGTGTCTACACCTGGCAGGTGGAGCACATCAGCCTGCAGCGCCCCCTCTTACTAGGGTAAGAGACTCTGAACCTGGCACATTCCCTGAGCCCTTGGGGCACCCCTAGCTCTGTGGAGCCCTCCAGAGACATGGGCATGTCTCAGACCTGTCCCCATCCCTGGGGGCAGGGAGCAGGGACGTTACAAAGGGAAGGAGAGGCTGGGCTTAGCCCAAACCACCCGTGCTCTTCTATTCACAGAGGCGCAGGCCGACTCTGCCAGGGACAAGATGCTGGCTGGGGTCGGGGCTCTGTGCTGTGGTTGGTCTTCATGGTCCTGGGATTGCTCGTCCGCCTGAGGAATAAGAAAGGTGAATGGCTCCGGGACAGCACTGCGGCACCAGGAAATGACTCCCCAGTGGGGCCATGATGAAATCGCACTGGAGGGTTTCACTAGAATTTTGATTCACCACAATTTACTTTAGCTTCCCCTTCCAGCATGAATCAAGTTCTCTAGTGACCAAGGAGCTTCCTGCCCATCTCTCTGCCCACGGCCAGGAAGTGTGGGGCTAATCCCAGCTCCTGGCTTCCCATAAATCTGAGTCAGACCATTCCCATTCAGAGCTACAGTTGTGGCCCTCCTGGCCTCCCCTCCCGGTCTCCTCTCTAGCCCCCACACTCCTGGAACGTCACGGAGTTGCAGGCACAGTTGGTGGTGTCTGTAAATCAGCCAATTTCTCTCTAGTTATGAAACAAAAACACTTCCCCCATTAAAAATATGGAGACCAAACTCACATGAGAAACGCAACAGCAATCCCACCCCTGAATTCTGAGGCTTATTTATTGTACCCTCTACAGTGTTTCCCTTTTTGCCTCAATGCATAAAAAGCATGTAATAACTTGCAGGTCAAAAGGCCGAGTGCATGACGCCTGCGTTTCTGTTACGTACGTGGGTGGCACACACGCACGCTGATTACTTTCCCAATGAGCCATAAGATCTCATTCACCCGCTGTCCAGCCGTACAACGCTCTTCCGAAAAGCACCAGAATCTCCCTTAAATGAAATGAAGAGAACGGGAGGGGCTGGAGCTGGACTTTGACTCCACCTTGTTCTCCGCTCGCCCCACTAACAGGAGCTGATGCCTCTCCCCTGGCTCCCTGCCAGCTCCTGAATTCGATCCCACCCTGGCGAGTGCAGAACCTGGTGGGCTGGGAGCCCAGGAGTGACACTGCTGACCAGTATTGCCAACTTCAAGAGATCAAAAAGCGTGCATCAGACCCCCGCCCCAAAATCAGGAGATTGGCCCCCAAATCGTGAGATTTTATGAAAAAAGATTATACTGGGTTTTTAGGTCAGCCTCTTGATTTCTGAACTCCCCCTGCCCCCCGCCCCCAGGGTGTGCCCATGTGATGATTAGCGTTGCCCACTCCCACGTGTACTGGGGAAGGGGAGTTTGGCCCCTGCTCCAGGAGCTCTCACCCCCAAATCTGCCCCTCGCCTGCCCAGCAATTAATTCTGTCCCCCCATCAGTTCTGCCCCCCAACCGCCCTCAATTTAACTCTCCCTCAGTTCAGTCCCTCAGCCCCTACCCCCCGCACACAGCACCACCCTCAGTTCACCCTCCCAGCACTCACACCATCTACTCACACCCTCAATACAGCCCCTGCCACCCCATCAGCCCTCACCTTCCTCACTTCGGCTGTAAGGATTAGGGCTTTTCCTCTAGCCACGTGACTTATGAGGAGAGGCTGAGGGAACTGGGATTGTTTAGTCTGCGGAAGAGAAGAATGAGGGGGGATTTGATAGCTGCTTTCAACTACCTGAAAGGGGGTTCCAAAGAGGATGGACCTAGACTGTTCTCAGTGGTAGCTGATGACAGAACAAGGAGTAATTGTCTCAAGTTGCAGTGGGGGAGGTTAAGGTTGGATATTAGGAAAAACTTTTTTACTTGGAGGGTGGTGAAACACTGGAATGGGTTACCTAGGGAGGTGGTGGAATCTCCATCCTTAGAGGTTTTTAAGGCCCTGCTTGACAAAGCCCTGGCTGGGATGATTTAGTTGGGGCTTGGTCCTGCTTTGAGCAGGGGGTTGGACTAGATGACCTCCTGAGGTCTCTTCCAACTCTGATGTGCTATGATTCTATGAAGCCTGAGGACTTTGTCTGCAGCCAGATTGGGAGAGCAGCAGCCATGAGCTATTACATCCTCACATCCATCAAAAATACATTAAAACAGGGTAATATCGGGCTGTTAGGAAGGCTCCTGTCCTAATGGCACCCACCATCACCAGATAAAGGACCAGATAAAGGAACAGATCTTAAGGCGGTTAAAGAAAACTTAGTTTGACGCATTCTGTCTGGCAGGCAATCACTTATAAATGGTTGTGGGTGTAAAATCCCCATTTCTTTATGGTTTTGTCTTTATGATCCCCACTTCTCTATAGTTTTCTCTCTGGTCTCTGTCTGGTTCTTTGATTGTTTTTGTCTGTGACATGGCTCATTTTGCGAGGTGTGAATTAATTAAGGTGGTGAATTAATTAAGGTGGTAGGATTGGTTAGAGAATTTTGTTACACTATGTTAGGATTGGTTTGTAACATTTTAGTACAATGATTGGTTACAGTACAGCTAAGCAAGGCTCAAGTTTCACTATCTAAAGTGGGGTCCAAAAGGAAGTTCTTGGGAACCAACTCCAGGACACAGCTCCAAGGTCAGAGCTGCCAGACCTCAACAACCAGCCTCCCCAGATGACCTGATCCTGACTGTCCAGCAGGGAAAAATTATCTGCCTTTTTGGGACTGGGAGTAGTGAGCATTTTAGGGTTAATGTATGCATTTTTGGGTAACAACTTTTGCTGATGAGAGGGTAAATAGGATATTACTGTGTAAGGCTCTGTCACTGGTAAGACACCCCCAAACCCGCAGTGTCAGGCTCCGCCTGAGCCCTTGGCATGGGGAAAGGGCGGGTGCCTACATTAAGAGGGTTACGCCTTGAGCCCTAGGGCCAGGGTAAAGGTGGGTGCCCCTAAAGGAGTGTGCGACTAACAGAGAATTGTGTGCTGGTAACACAGCCCCCCTGCGGTCCCCAGGCCATAGTTTAGCCCTCCCACCCTCAACTCTGCTTCTCTGGGTTCTTCACCCTCCCCAGGCCTGGGGCCTGCCCTGGGGTCCCCTCTCTCCCACTTCCCAGGCTGGCAGGAGATCAGCCTGCCGGGGGCTGACAGCGGGAGCCTCTCTCCCACAGCAATGTCCTGGGGAGAGAACTCAGCTGCAAAAATATATCGGTGACATCTGAGAGTTCTAGCCCCGGAACAGAAGTAAGGCTTCATTTGACTTAGAAATCGCATCTCTGGCGATGAATTGGGGCGCGTTGGCATGTCTGTCCCTGGCACAGCATTGCTCTGTGGGCGGCAGGGGTGCCAGATCCCAGTGGAGGGGGAACGGGCGGGAGA
Source organism: Caretta caretta (assembly GCF_965140235.1). NCBI lineage: Eukaryota > Metazoa > Chordata > Testudines > Cheloniidae > Caretta > Caretta caretta. The sequence goes on from NC_134216.1 coordinate 80,903,561, forward strand.
GGTGTCTCTCCCGGGGGTGGGGGGTGTTTCTGTGTAAGGGCCACACACCATTTCACCCTTCTGCTGTCTAGCACTGAAAGACAGCGCAGATGAGACTTCTGTTAACTGCCTGCCGGAGCTCAAATCCCGGATCACCAGGCCTGAGTGCTAAGCCTGAGACCGGCTCTGAGACAGCTGAAAGCAGCTGCTCCTCCTGCCCGAGGTGAGGCCCAGCCGCTAACTGCTGGAGCCCCCCAGAGCTGGGCTGAGCTGGGGGAGCTCAGGATGTGGCATCGCCGAGGTGGCAATAGAAACAGGTGGCAGCAGAGCCGGCGAAGGCCCGTGGCCAATGGGGTGGAGACACAGCTGCACAGCGGTGCACAGGGTGAACGGTGGCACCTGGGAGCCACTTGCAGTCATGGCCCCAATAGCAGCTGAGGTGTCCCTCATTGTAACCGGGGTGGGACGTGAACTCCCGCCCCGTGAATGCAGCTCTGAACGCCGGGTCTGTGCTGGCCAAGGACAGCAACCGTGAGAGGGGTGAGGAGGTGGGTAAAGGAGCCTTTGTTTGTTGGACTTTCCAACGCAAGGTGAGGAGCTGAGGCAAAGGACACTGCCCAACGTACTCGGGGGGTGGGCGTTTGGCTCACGGTCATATGCTGATGACTAGTGGTGATGGTGTTTTACCACGATAGTGCCGGGCTCCTTTCCTCTTTCTATTAAAGGTTTTCTTTGCTATACACGACTCAGTGAGGGGGAAGCATTGGCTCTCAGAGGCGCCGGGGGTGGTGGTTAATTTTCCCAAATTACGGGTGGGGACTCAAGCGGGTTCTGTGCTGAATTGTTATGAGGAACCCCTCGATGCTGAACCCGGCCCTGGTTGCTGCCGACTCCCCCCGGCAGAAGGGTGGCATTTGTACGGCAGGGGCATGCAGTGAAAGGCCATCAGAGTCTCCACAGCAGGGCGAGGCCAGGACAGTCGGGCAGCTACCACCCCACACCGGAGTCAGGACACCTGGGTTCTGTTTCCAGCTCTGCTGCAGTTCACTGTGTTACCTCGGGCAGGTCACGTCACCTCCCCATTTGCTTCTCTCTGGAACAGGGGTTAATGGTATTTCCTTGTTTGGCTGGTGTGTTAACTGTCAGAGCAAACCTGAAACCACAGAAGGAAATGGAGAGAAACCACGGTCTTCACCGCCCTGGTGCGAACACGTGGCCTGGCAGCGATAAACCGGCCTGGGCCCTGGTACTGCCACTCGTACCAGCCCAGGGACCGGACGCGCGGGTGTGTCAAGGACGGTCACTCGTGTGCTGCCTCGGGGCTCAAATGTCGACCCTAAAAGGCACAAAACAACAAAGCTCCCGGCTGCAAACGCCGACAAGCCCCGGCATCGGCACTGCAGAGCACCCACGGCACAACCAGCCCGGCACGCCCCGCGCTGCGCGTCCAGGGGCCCGGGCGGCTGCTCCCCCGTAGCTCCTGCTGTCTCGCAGCGCAGGGCCCCGCTGCCCCTGCTCCAGGGCGGGTACCGTGATGGCGCCTGGCTTCCTTCGGCAGGACGTGGGGGTCTGTCTGGGGCTACGACTGCCCTGGCCTCCTTCCCGCCCTCACGCAGTTCGGGGGGGGGGGGGGTCACCCTGGGGGACGGCGCCCCCTGCTGGGGGGCAGCAATTGTGTGCTCATTCTGCGCTGGCGGAAATAGGACTCGGTGGGCGACAGGCTCAACCCCCAGACCTGCCCTCACCCCATCAAAGGGGTTTAGAGATGAGCCTGGCTGCTGAGGATGAATATGGGGAGAGGGAGGGGTCGGCGGGGAGAGGGAGGGGCTATCGAGAGGGAGGGGCCACTGGGAGGGAGGGCAGATGGCGGGGGGCTCTGCCCTCCCTTCCACTCTGACTCTTCACCCTGATCTCCCCCATCACTTGGGGCAGCCAGGCCCAGCCCCCCAGGGCAGGCCTGTCACTGCAGCATGAGTGGGGCGGACTCCCTCTCCAGGCCCCCAAACCTCCCCTCCACGCTAGGCCAAGTTTGGCTGCAGCGCCGGGCAGGGGGTGCAGCTGTGGGCTGCCCCTGGGCAGGGTGAGGAGCAGGACGCTGGCCACCAAGGCGAGCCCTGCATACCGGCCTAGTTTGCCTAGGCGCGGACCCGGCCCTAGTTCTGACCTTGCTGCCGGGGCTCCCCCTCCCGCGCGGCCTCCGCTCCCCGACTCCCTCTGCCGTGATTGGCTCGGGGCTGGCAGCTGCGGGCACAGAGCCGAGCAGAGACACACAAAGGGAGAAGTTGGTGACGAGGCTTGTGTCCTGGGGAGGAGCCGACAGCCTGTGGGCGACCCTGGGCCCCTCGTCCCACCGCACTGACACCGGCCCTAGCCCGGATCCCCTTCCCCTGCCAGGATGCTGCTCCCTCTGCTGCTCCTCCCCTGGGCATGGGGGGCCCTGGCTGGTAAGTGGGGACCCCCCTCCCTGCCCTTTTTGCTGCTGGGGAAGGTTGCGCATGATATAATGCCGGGGCCAGGGTGGGGTAGCACCACATAAGAACGGCCGGACTGGGTCAGACCAAAGGTCCATCTAGCCCAGTATCCTGTCTTCCGCCAGGGGCCCGGGCCAGGGGCCCCAGAGGGAACGAACAGACAGGAATCATGCAGTGATCCATTTCCTGTCGCCCATTCCCAGCTTCTGGCAAACAGGGGCTAGGGACACCCTCCCTGCCCATCCTGGCTAATAGCTATTGATGGACCTGTCCTCCAGGAACTTATCCAGCACTAGTGACCCTTGCTGGGGTGCAAGAGGAGGGGGGAGGCAGGTTAGGGTTCAGCAGGAAAACCCTGGAGCTGGGGAGCATTAACGAGACTGAGACGCCTTAATCTCTCTCCTCACCCACTTTGTCCTCCACTTGTTTCCTCTCCCCTCCCTCCTTCAGCCTCCCCTCCTGTCCCCCCAGGGTCTCTCACCCTCCGGCTGCTCAAAACCACCGTCTTCCACAACGCCAGTTCTAGCAACGTGGAGGGGATGGCCCTGCTCGGAGACCTGGAGACCCACTTCATGGATTGCAGCACCTGCAGGATCCGCTTCCTGCAGCCCTGGGCCCACCAGGGCTTGACCCCGAGGCAGTGGCAGGACCTGGAGACAATGCTCCATCGCTACCTGTCCAAATTTATCCTTCTTATTAACAAAGGGGTTAAGGATGAAGGAGAGCACTGTGAGTATGGAGCGGTCCCCACAACCAGCAGGGAGCTGAGAACTGACACACTCACTGTAGTAACTGAGTTTGTCCTGACAGGGTGGATGGGGGTCAAGCCAGCCAGTTCCTGGCCCTTAGGCTGAATGCAGCCAGGGTGCCCTAGAAGGGAATAGCCCCATTTTCCATTCTCCACCCCGCTGAGCCAGTCCCCCAGCTCTACGGCCACATTGCAGCCTGTGCACCCTCGAGGGGAAAAGCCCCGTGTCCCGTCCCCAGAGCAGTGGCAAATGGTTTTTCACAGCCAGGTGCCCAACCAAAGGCCCTTGTTCATGCTACCGGAACCTGGCCAGCCTGAACACTGAGAACTGACACCTTCAACACACGACTTGGAAGGGCAGGAAATGCAGAGCTAAGCAAATCCCGCCCCGCACCCCCACAACCAGCTCTGCCCCAGGGCATGGGACAGACCCAGCACGCCTCTTCTCAGCTGCTCAGCCCAGTGTCTGCACTGGGTGTCTGGTGCTGGAGCACTAAAAGAAGGTCCTCGGGGGAGACTTTCTGTCAGGAACCCCTTACCCACCTGCCCCCAAATTTGCACCACAAAGTCTCCCTTGCACCTTGCTGGGGCAGAGCTAGTTTCATGGCAACCTGCCTGGGCATGTGCATTTCATGACAGAGCGACAGCCGGCCCTGTGATCACAGCTCACGGCCGCAGGAACCTCTCGGTGACGGGGCTCAGACAGATGCTCCTGGGGCTCAGAGGTTTCTGCCTCTCCGGCTGACGGAGTGTGAGACTCGGTGTGTCATGCCCCGAGGCACTGCTGAGGAGACAATTGCTGGCAGAGGTGTGAACTGTCTGTGGGCACAGGTGCGTGTCACCACCCGGCGTACGCACCAGAGGCAGAACCAAGGCCCAGGGACTTTTGTAACGCTGGGAAGCCAGACTTGTCCTTGCTACCAGTGAAGAGCTGAGATCGGGGAGCCCAGGGTTGTAAGTTTATTGAGGCTCAGGGTCATAATTTTCTCTAGAGCATCACAAATCACTTTTTAAAAAATTAACATTTAAAAGTCTGGTGATTTGGATAGGGGATCTGTATCTCACAAAACCCATGAGCAAGGGACCTCCAAATTTGCTCCACAAACTCTAAGGCCCTGATGGAGAGCAGCGATTTTCAAGCCAATCTGACTATGTGTGTGGACCTCAGAGCACTTTGAAAACATCAGCTTTAAACAGAAACAGCAATGTGCCCTTAACTCCATCCAGGGCTGCCCCACAACCCTGGCCCCATCTTGTGGCTTAACATCCTCATTGCTCCTGACATGATGTCTTTATTCCCCCATCTTTCTATTTCTGCCCCCTGCCCCTGCCCCCCGGTGATCTCCTAATGACCTGTCCTCATTGCCCCTGCCCTTTCTGTGCCAGACCCCTTTGTTATTCAGGCCTCCGCCGGTTGCGAGCTCCACCTCAACGGCACCTCACGGCAATTCTGTGACTCTGCGGTGAATGGCGAGGATTTCATCAGCTTCAACATGGACTCGGGCACCTGGGTCACTCAGCGCAGGGATAAGTTGGTCCTCAAGCCACTGGACTTTCTTAACAAGGATAAGAGCACATCTGCCACGGCTCAGTTCCTCCTGAGAACAACGTGTGTCAGTGAACTCCAGAGCTTTGTCCAGTACGGGAAAGAGTCTCTGGCGAGACAAGGTGAGGCTGGACACCACTCCCTGCTCACTGAGATGCAGCCACTTCTGGGGTGGGGTACGGGGGGGCTGTTTAAACAGGGACCCCTTGTTTTGTGTACAAGTGCAGCTATAGCTGGGGTGGAGCGCAGTCGCGATTTCATAGCCACACTGCACAGCACTTTACGACAGGACGTGAAGGGGGATTCCGTCAGCAATGCTAACTGCAGAACTGGGGTCTGGCCAGGAGAGCAGGGCCAACGCCGGACCCCGGGGGATGGAGCTGGGCTTGGCTAGTGAGTCCCTGAGGCTCAGGCTGAATCGTCCCCTCTCCCCCACCCCGTCTCTCTCCCCCTGTCTCAGAGCGGCCGGTCGCCGTGGTGTTTGCCCGAGCGCCTCCCCCAGCCGGGACCCCCGCGCCGTTACTGCTGGTTTGCCGGGTCACCGGTTTCTACCCCCGGCCCATCCGCGTGGCCTGGCTGCAGGACGGGGAGGAGGTGGGGCCAGGCTGGCGGCTGAACTCCAGCGGGATCCTGCCCAACGCGGACCTGACCTACCAGCTGCGCAGCTCCCTGGCCGTGGGGCCGGGCGACGGGCACAGCTACGCCTGCCGGGTGGAGCACAGCAGCCTGGGGGGCCAGAGCCTGCTGATCCCCTGGGGTAGGTGCATGTACCCGGGGGGTGGGGGCTGCTGTCATAGTCTCTGGGGGCTTTTCCTGCACATCTCAAGCAGGGTGGGGTCCAGGCAGTGAGACTGGGGTGAAGGGAGGCAGAAGAGGTGTGTGGGGTGTGTGGGGATGGATCGGGGGATCAGGGTAGAGGAGCTGAGGGGAATGGGACAGGACTTGCACAGGAGGGGCAGGGTGGGGGCTGAGAGGAGAAGTAATGGGATGGGGTGGGGAGAGCTGTATGGAGTGTGGCAGAGGGGAGACAATGGGGCAGAGGTAGGGAGGGCTGGGGGGGTTGGGGAGAGAGGTAGGAGTCCAGAGGCGATCGGATAGAGGGACTAGGACTGGCATGCGGGAAGGCTGAGGGGCTGGGAATGTGAGGGGAGCAGTGGGGGTGGGATGATAGAGGACAATGAGGGAACAGGGTCAGGGTAGGGGCATCTGAGGACAGTGGGGCTGTTTCAGGGGGAGCAGGGGAGGTGGGATGGTGGGGATGGCAGAAGGAACAGGGCTGAGGTAGGGCAGGGCTGAGGGCAGTGGGTTGGGTGCAGGCAGCAGGGGGGACTGAGGGGGAGGCTGAGGGAAGTGGGTCGGGTGGGGGCAGCAGGGGGGACTGACGGGGTGGCTGAGGGAACAGGGTCAGGGTGGGGAGGCTGAGGGCAGTGGGTCGGGGCTGGGGGAACGGCGGGGGCTGTGGGGAGGCTGAGGGAAGTGGGTCGGGTGGGGGCAGCAGGGGGGACTGACGGGGTGGCTGAGGGAACAGGGTCAGGGTGGGGAGGCTGAGGGCAGTGGGTCGGGGCTGGGGGAACGGCGGGGGCTGTGGGGAGGCTGAGGGAAGTGGGTCGGGTGGGGGCAACAGGGGGGACTGACGGGGTGGCTGAGGGAACAGGGTCAGGGTGGGGAGGCTGAGGGCAGTGTGTCGGGGCTGGGGGAACGGTGGGGGCTGTGGGGAGGCTGAGGGCAGTGGGTCGGGTGGGGGCAGCAGGGGGGACTGACGGGGTGGCTGAGGGAACAGGGTCAGGGTGGGGAGGCTGAGGGCAGTGGGTTGGGTGGGGGCAGCAGGGGGGAATGAGGGGGAGGCTGAGGGAAGTGGGTCGGGTGGGGGCAACAGGGGGGACTGAGGGGGAGGCTGAGGGAAGTGGGTCGGGTGGGGGCAACAGGGGGGACTGACGGGGTGGCTGAGGGACAGGGTCAGGGTGGGGAGGCTGAGGGCAGTGGGTCGGGGCTGGGGGAACGGGGGGGGCTGTGGGGAGGCTGAGGGAAGTGGGTCAGGTGGGGGCAGCAGGGGGGACTGATGGGGTGGCTGAGGGAACAGGGTCAGGGTGGGGAGGCTGAGGGCAGTGGGTCGGGGCTGGGGGAATGGGGGGGGCTGTGGGGAGGCTGAGGGAAGTGGGTCAGGTGGGGGCAGCAGGGGGGACTGACGGGGTGGCTGAGGGACAGGGTCAGGGTGGGGAGGCTGAGGGCAGTGGGTCGGGGCTGGGGGAACGGGGGGGGGCTGTGGGGAGGCTGAGGGAAGTGGGTCAGGTGGGGGCAGCAGGGGGGACTGACGGGGTGGCTGAGGGAACAGGGTCAGGGTGGGGAGGCTGAGGGCAGTGGGTCAAGTGGGGGCAGCAGGGGGGACTGCAGGGGAGGCTGAGGGAACCACGGTGGGGTGTGGCAGGGCAGATGGCAGGGGGCCCAGGTGAGGAGATGGGGGGACTGCAGGGGAGGCTGAGGGAACAGGATGCCCATTCCCAGCACATCACCCCCTGTGTGTTACAGGGCACAGCAGGCCCTGGGGCCCCGGCCTGGCCGTGGGCATCACGCTGGGGGCTCTGGCCGTAGCCGCCATGGCCGTGGTGCTGTGGTGGAGAATACGCAGGTGAGTCCTCTCCCTCTCTGTGGTGGGGGTGGGGAGGCCGTTACACCCCATAACCCATCCCCTCTGCTCTCTCCATCCAGGGGCCACCGGGATGTCAGACCAGGGGAGTCCAGAGCCTGAGGGGGCGGCACCGGCTTAGATGTGGGGATCGGCCCCCCACTTGGGGCCATGGACCTTGGGGCTGAATCCGCACCTGGCTCCAGAGCTGAGGGCCCTGAGGCCCCTTCTGGATCGGGGCACTGGGAGTTCAGGGCCCTGATTCGGGGATGGGATTCTCCTCCCTCTGGGACGTTTAGGACACGTTGGTCACTTGGGATACAGGATCCACATGGAGCCAGCACTAGCCTGTGCCATTCAGGAAACGCTGCAGGGAGGTGCTGCTCAGCAGGCCCCTCCAGGGGCTACAGGAGCCAGGGCCTGGATGCAGGGTTCAGGCCCAGCTACATACACAAAAGGAGAGGGTAAGGTGGGGGCCATGGGAACCAGGAGGGGATCCTGGCAGGGCATTTGGGCTGAGCTGGGGTGCCCGGGAAGCAAGCGGATTGGCCGTGGGACATAGGCCCAGCTACCCCCTGACAACAGAATGGCCCATGGGATGCCAGAGAAGCCGCTCCAAGCCACTGGCTGGGTTGAGCGCTCCTGGGGGCAAGGCCCCTCCAGAGCTGGGTGTGGGGCACCACGTGCTCTGGGGATAGATTCTGTTGGTTTGTTCTGTGTCTGCACAGAACCTAGCACAAGGGGTCCAGTGCAACCCTTCTGCCCATCAGAGCTGGCAGCCACAAGGTCCGTGTTCATTATCTCGGGGTTCCCTTTCAATGCAAAACCGGCTCAAGCCCCCGCCCAGTGACCTGCAACAGTTACACACACACCCCTGGGTGCCTCGAAGAGGCAATAATTCCCATCTCGCAAGCACAGAGTCTGAGTGTAGCAAAAAAAAACTTTTAATAAAAAGAGGGAAATAATGGGACATTAATTTGGGGAAACACCACAAACAGGGTTTATAAACATATACCATGAGCAAAAGACCCACCACCAAGTTGGGCAGTGTCCTTTTCCCCTTGGGTTCTTAAGTCCAGCAACCCAAAAGTCCCATTAATGTGCCCATCCCTTCTCTGCACCCCACTCACAGTTGCTGTCCTTTCTCAGTGCATCCGCAGAGTTCACCTGCCACCTTGGGGATGGAGGTAAGGAGGCATCTCACTTGCTCCAGTCTCTGAGGGGCTCTGTTCTGGCCCTCTCCATCAGCCACCCTCCTGGTCACATCTCCCTGCTAGCTCACACACACTGGAGAGTCTCTTGCATCAGAGACACTATCCAAAAGCAGGTCTAATACTTAGACCTAGATATTAATAGCTGTAATTCTGCAACATATAAAACAACTTTTTATTGAATCAAAATTAAATCTCCTACATAACTGAGAGACACCTGATGCCTGTACAAAAGAACTCCTGCTTCCACCACCCCCAATACAAACATCTAGCTCCACTCTCAAGTCACTAGGCTTTGAACCCTTGTCACCTGCCTAGCAAGTACCATTGAGTTGGGGGTGAGTCCCTCAGTCAAAAAATGACAAGTACAGTTCTGCTGTCCTTGATTCACACAACCAGGATAACAACCCTTTATTACCCCTGCCCCAATAACAAAGAGACTGGGGATCCCACACCAGCCAAAAGTGACCGTTAGGCCAGCAAGCCCATCATGCTGAGCACCTAGGCAGGGTGGGTGGGCCCATGCAAATGGATCAGCCCCTGAAGTCCTTTTCCACAGCTCACCACCAGACGTAAGCATCGAGAAAGGGGCCGGGAGGTGGGCGTGAGGACTCCTGGGTTCTAGTCCCAGGTCGGGGAGGGGAGTGGGGTCTAGAGGTTAGAGCAGGGGGGCTGGGAGCCAGGGCCATCCCTACCAACTGTGCTGCCCTATCAGGTGGGAGCGGCCCCTCCACGGGGCGGGGTTCTGCGCTCGAGGGTTGCAGGGGCAGGAGCTGTGTGAGGGAAGAAGCAGGGCAGGGAGACTCACCTGAGAGGACGGGGGAGCAGGCAGGAGGCGGCAAAAACAGTAGAAACTGCTGGTGAACAGTGCGGTTTGGGGCAACTGCCCCGGGCCCCAGACTTCGGGGGGCCCTGCAGGGCCCAGGGGGACCCGGGGGGTTAGCAGGCGGGCCTGGCGCCGGCAGCAGGGATCGGGACCACCCCCGCACTTGCCGATGGCGGGAAGCGGAGTGACATGGCTGGGAGCCGGCGGAGTGGAGCAGACTAGGGCAGGGTCGCTCTCCTTCCCACCACCATCGGCGAGTGCAGGGGCGGGCCTGACACCTGCCGCCAGCGCCAGACCCACCGCTAATCCCCCACCCTGGGCTGCGTCACTCAGGGGAGGAGGCTTGGGGGATGGGGTGGGGTGAAGGTGGGGCAGAGGCAGGAAGAGATGGGCGGGGCAGAGCAGGGGTGGGGGTTTAGGGGAAGGGGTGAGTGGGGGCAGGGTGGGGTGAGGGCGAGGCAGGGGTGGGGCAGGAAGAGGCGGGGGGGTGGAGCAGGGGTGGGGGCTTAGGGGAAGGGGTGGCGTGGGGGTGGGGAGGAGCAGGGGCAGAGGGGGAGTTGTCCTGAGCCCCGCAGCCCCCTAGTGATGGCCCTTGCAGCGGGCACAGCCTGTGGCGGGGCCGGCCGGGGGATAGGGCTGGCCACCAGAGCCAGTGCTGCCATATATGCAGCACGCAGCTGCCTAGGACAACACGAAATTCGGGGCAATTTGGGGCCCCAGATTTCCTGGTGTCCTACGCAGCTGCATATGCTGCGAATGCCTAGGGATGGCCCTGCTGGGAGCCAGGACTTCTGGGCTCTATCCTCAGCTGTAGGAGGAGAGTGGAGATCCTGTAATAAAACCTGCTCAATGAATGGAAATAACCTTTAACTATGTACTGCCATCTGCATGACACGGCTGGACCCTCCCACCAGGGCCTACTGGGGTCCCCACAGTCACTGCTTGGAGTGTAATCAGCCCTGGCTGTGAGGATCCCGGAGCCCCAGATGCCTCATTCCTTGCACCTTGGATCAGAGGCTCTCAAAGGTTCCCCGAAGGCAGCAGAGTCAGTGAGAGGGTATGGGCAGGCAAAGGGTTAACACAGGAGGGGTTGCCCCTGAGCTCTGCTGGGACTGTAAGGTATCAGGAGAAAGGTTATGATCTGCCAGAAGTCATAATTCTGTCTAGATATGTATATCCTCAATGCATATGAAATTACAAGAATTGTACGGATTTCACTGAAACATGCTGTAAATTGGGGAATCAGCCAGATATTAGCTCCCCCAGAGGCAACAGCAAGGAAAGTGACCAACGCCCAAGCAGGGTGTGAAACAACCATCAACAGCCATTGTCCAGCAAAGGAGCAACAATGCAATGACTCACCTGCCTGAGGCCACATCAGCCTGACCTTGGAGACTCACTATTGCTCCCAGACATGCCTGGACTTCTGCTCCCCAAGCACGTGAGACTGAGAGTATAAAATAGAGACGGTGTCCAGAAGGGGCCTTTCTCCTTCACCCACCTACACTGCAAGCAACGAGGACACTGAAGACTTGAGACTCCAAAGACTGGCCCAGATTTCAGTCTGTATCCTATGGACTGCAATATCCAGTGGGGTGAGAAAAATGGCTTCATCTAGTTGTTGCCCCATCTATGAGGGTTGAGAGTTCAGACTGTGTGCTTAGGTGTTTATTTCTTTTGGTAACTAACTCTGACTTTTTGCCTATCACTTAATACCACTTAAAATCTTTTATAGTCAATAAACTTGTTGACCTGTTTAACTTTACCAGCGGGTTTGCCTGAAGTGAAAGGTAAATTGCTGTTATTGAAGGCTGGTGTATATCCACTTTCCATTGATGAAGTGGTGAACCAATTAATAATATACATGGCATATTCCTGAGGTACAGGGCTGGGAGCTGGGGGGATCTGGCTGGTGCCTCCCGGTGTGATTCAGGAGTGGCTCTGGGAGCATTCATGCAATCCAGCTGGATGTGGGGGGCTCCCCATGTGGTTGTGCTGAGTGATCACAGCACCTGGCGGGGTTGCTGCTGGTCACTGGCAGGGCATTGTGAGAGACAGCCCAGGCTGGAGAGAGTTCAGGGGGCACAGCGGTCCCACAGTCCCAGCCTGCACCCTGGGGGCCTCCCGTCACAATGGGTACTTGGAGACACATCAAGCCCCTCTCCACCGTCTCTGGCTAGGCTAACTATATGGAGCTCCATATGGCTTTCCCAAAGAGGCAGGTTTTTGGGCCTTGACTCATCTTTGTAGCTCTTCTCTGAGCCTCTCCAGTGTCTCCATGTCCTTTGGGCAAGGCAGAGCCCAGAACTGGACCTGGGAGCCAGTGACAGTCTCACCAGAGCCATATGCAGTGGTGACCCCACTGATGTGCTCCTGCTCCCTCTCTTCCTGTGCATACAGCCCATGTCGTGTGTGCCCTGTTCACCACACTCTGCACTGGGCGCTCATGGCCAGCCATGGCCTCGATGTCCTTGTCAGTCTCCTCTAGACCCTCCTGCAGTACTGCTGCGTCCCTGGCTCCCAGCAGGGAAGGTGCCCCTGCTGATGTAGGCAGCCTAGGGTTCAACTCTGCAGGTTATCTCATTGGTTGTTGCTGCCCTTCTCTGTTCGTGTCCTTGGCACAAATGCCACTGGGAGCCCTTTGCACGTTGACAGGTGTTTCCCGAGCCTGTTTCCCCCCCAGACTGCGTATGGGTCACTTACAGTCCAGATAACAGTGTGCCTAGCACGGGGGTCCTGGGTTTCTCCAACCCTCAGCCCAGCTGACCACCCTTTTACCCAAGGAGAAGCCCTGGTGCTGCCATTGTAGAGAGAATTTTTCAAATCGCCATTTTGTTTGCTTATGTTGTGGTTTGTCCACCATTGTGGTACCCCTTCTTGTTGGGCCAGTTGGTGCCCTTTTCAGTGAAGGTGGGAAAGATGCTGTCGTGTGACCTAAATAATCTGCCCAGTAACAAGAGGACATAAAAGGTCACACACACTTCAGTTGAAAAGCAGCCGGCAATTGAGTAGGATGCACCTGGAAGAATGGGACTGAGAAACCTGCATCATGTGACACTGTACATGCCCCATGAGGCATTGCAAGCCCTTCCCAAAGCACCCTGTGGCCAGTTGCACAGTGGGATTGGTACCCACAGGGCACTGCTCTCTGTTTCGATGCAAGAGCTGCTAGTGTGGATGCGCTCTGCCGACACAAGGAGCACAGTGTGGACATGTAACGGCAGTTTAATTAAAGCTGTGGCTGTATGTCATCATAACTTTTGTTGACAAAACTCTGTAGACCTGGCTTAGGACTCATAAAAGGGTGCACACTGGAGATGTGCCATCTGATCAAGATGACTCCAGAGCAGTAGAGGGCACAGAGGCAAACACAGGCTGAACTGGGTGTGAAGCAACACACTGGGGGATAGATGTGGGAGGACTGGTTGGGGATTGGTTGGGATTGTTGGGGCTTGGTCCTGCTTTGAGCAGGGGGTGGGACTAGATGACCTCCTGAGGTCCCTTCCAACCCTGATATTCTATGATTCTATGACTGCCAGAAGTGGTGTAGGTGATCCAAAATAAGGATGTGTGTACACAAACCTTGTACCGATAGAACTCATGCCAGAGTAATGTCACTTCCAAAGAGGATTCATTAAAGAGGGATAAGACAGCAGATAAATAAATGGAGCTCGGCTGTTCTCAGTGGTGGCAGATGACAGAACAAGAAGCAATGTTCTCAAGTTGCAGTGGGGGAGGTCTAGGCTGGATATTAATGTAACCCTTCTGCCCATCAGAGTTGGCAGCAACAAGGGCTGGATTCAGTATCTAGGGGTTCCTTTCAACAACACAATGCAAAAACAGCTCGAGCCCCGCCCAGTGATCTGGGACAATTACACACCACCCACGTGGGTACCTCTAAGGGGCAATACTTCCCTTCTTGCAAGCACAGAGTCTCAGTGTAGCAAAAAACCTTTTAATGAAGGAAGGAAACAATTATGTTAGGGAAACACCACAAACAGGATGCATAAACAGAAATCATGAGCAAACAATTCCAGCAACACAAAAGTACCATTAATGTACCTGTCCTTTCCCTGCACTTCACTCCCAGCTGCTGCCCTTGATGGTGCATACCCAGAGTTCAGAGGTGCATCCACAGAGTTCACTTCCCAACCCGGGCAGAAGGGGCAAGGGAATAAGGAGACACCCTACGCACTCTGCCCCAGGGACACTCACTGCCTGCACTGGTACCCAATTGCCACACCTCCCTACCAGCCTTGCTACTCCACTAGCGCTCCGCCAAGATGTCTTCAGGACCCCCGCATATCACAGCTCTTAATGATTTCAGCTGCTAGTGAGGAATCATATACAGGGAGAAGTGCATCATAGATACTGTCCCAAACCAGTTCTAGTACCTAGACCTAAATATCAGCAGCCCCACTCTACAACATATAGCAAAACTTTCAATTCTATCTATTAGCTGTGTTATTACACAGGGCTTTGGAACCCACGTCCCATGCCTAGTGAGTGCTGTTCAGTTGAGGGTGAGTCCCTCAATTGGACAATGCCAAGTACAGTTCTGTTGTCCTTCATTCATACAACCAGTATGATGACCATTTATTACCCCTGCCCCAATAACAAAAAGACTGGGGATCCCACACCAGCCAAAAGTGACCATTTAGGCCAGCACATCCTGTCATGCTGAGCACCTAGGCAGGGTGGGTGTGCCCATGCAAATGAGATCAGCCCCTGAAGTCCTTTTCCACAGATCACCACTAGATGTCAGGGGAGAGCTCATTCAGACTCTGCTTACATTAGGAAACACTTTTTCACTAGGAGGGTGGTGAAGCACTGGAATGGGTTTCCTAGGGAGGTGGTGGAATCTCCTTCCTTAGAGGTTTTTAAGGCCGGGCTTGATGAAGCTCTGGCTGGGATGATTTAGTTGGGGATTGGTCCTGCTTTGAGCAGGCGGTTGGACTAGATGACTTCCTGAGGTCCCTTCCAACCCTCATCTCCTATGATTCTATGATAACATTTCCTAAGCAAGCCTTCTTTATTCTTAAGTTAAAAAGCATTACAAAGAAAACATTGAAAACAACAAAAGAACCTACATGCATGCTAATAACCTTACCAGAGTTAGCCCCACTTCTAACATGGATTCTGGCTGCAACAGTTCTTCAGCCACCCTGGGACATTACCAGGGTACTATCTGGACTGATGGACATCCACATCCCCTCAATTCTCCAACCTGGGATGAGAGCAACCACTCCTGGTCTGTTCTCACAGAGCCTCCAGCATGGAAATCACCCCAGATATACTGTATGTGTGCTCTTCGCCAGCCATTACTGAATTCTATTAGAGAGAGACATGAGCAAATTCCCAGTCCCAGACTTGGCCCCAGAAATGTGTTTCGCACCTTCCTGGACAATACAAGCCCATAGAAAGTCCACTGTTTTATTAATAGAGAATGTGAGGTCAGGGGTCAGCAGCCTTCGGCACATGGCCCATCAGGAGCTGTGAGGAGCAGCGGCCAGCATGTCCCTGCAGCCCGCACCACTTCCAGCAGCTCCCATTGGCTGGGAGCAGTGAACTGCGGCCACTGGGATCTGCGGGGGGGCCGTGCCGTGGACGGTCCGCATAAACAAAGTGTCTTGCAGCCCGCCAGCAGGGTTACACTGATGGGTCACGTGTCAAAGGTTGCCAACTCCTGTGCTAGGCACAGACCCTGTTATCTCAAATGGAAGTTCCCAGACACTTCGATCCAAAGACACTGTCTGAGAAAATAAAGCAAGTTTATGAAGTAGTGGTTAGTTCTGGGAGCCAGGATCCCCTACTGAACTTGCCTGTGCCCTCTGGGTAGGCCCCGTCTCCCCACCAGGCCCAGAGCTACATTGAATCCCTGCCCTGGGAGCCCTGTGCCAGGGAGCTGTGTGATCTGGGTCATCGGTTATAACACAAATCGTGGGTTCCAGCTCCCCCTGGGGAGGGGAACCTGACCCCCTCAGTCCCCCCCACAGGGACTCCTACAACCATTTCTTCTATGAGGTCCACTCCCTGTCTCTATTCAAGCCTAAGTTAATTGTATCCAGTTTGATACAGACAGCCCCCCAACCTGAAGCAAATACTCACCAGCAACCACACACCACAGAACAGAACCACTCACCCAGGAACCTATCCTTGCAACAAAGCCCGTTGCCAACTGTGTCCACATATCTATTCAGGGGACACCAACACAGGGCCTAATAACATCAGCCACATTATCAGAGGCTCCTTCACCTGCACATCCACCAATGTGATATATGCCATCATGTGCCAGCAATGCCTCTCTGCCATGTACATTGGCCAAACCGGACAGTCTCTACATAAAAGAATAAATGGACACAAATCAGATGTCAAGAATTATAACATTCAAAAACCAGTCGGAGAACACTTCAGTCTCTTTGGTCACTCGATTACAGACCTAAAAGTGGCAATTCTTCAACACAAAAACTTCAAAAACAGACTCCAATGAGAGACTGCTGAATTGGAATTAATTTGCAAACTGGATACAATTAACTTAGGCTTGAATAGAGACTGTGAGTGGATGGGTCATTACACAAAGTAAAACTATTCCCCCATGTTTATTCCCCTCCCCCCGCCCCCCACGCACTGTTCCTCAGACGTTCCTGTCAACTGCTGGAAATGGCCCACCTTGATCATCACTACAAAAGGATCTGCCCCCCCCCCGCCCCTGCTCTCCTGCTGGTAATAGCTCACCTTAAGTGATCACTCTTGTTACAGTGTGTATGCCCCCTGTATTTTCCACTGTATGCATCCGATGAAGTGAGCTGTAGTTCAAGAAAGCTCATGCTCAAATAAATTTATTAGTCTCTAAGGTGCCACAAGTCCTCCTTTACTTGATGAAGGAATCCATCAGCAATCGCATCCAGGAACATCTGAGCCCTATTATTATTACTAGCACTTGTCCTCCAGTCTATATCTGGGAAGTTAAAGTCTCCCATGATCACGCAGTTCTCATTAGTATTTACTTCATTAGAAACATTAAAGAGGTCTCTATCCATATCCAGATTAGATCCCGGTGGTTTATAGCATACTCCAAGCACTATCCCAGGGGAGGCTCGAGTAGTTTTCTTCCCCAATGTGATTTTTGCCCAGACGGACTCTGTCTTAACCATTCCATCGCTTCTTATTGCTTTACATTCTACCTCATCATTGATAGACAGTGCTACTCCACCACCTTTGCCTTTATTTCTGTCTTTCCTAAACAGCACAGACCCTTCAACATCTGTAGTCCAGTCATGACGACTGTTCCACCCTGTTTCTGTTCTCCCTAGAATATCTGGTTTCACTTCCTGCACCAGTAACTCTAGTTCCTCCATTTTGTTACCTAGGCTCCTCGCATTAGTGTACAAACATCTTCATTTTTGCTGTTTGGCCTCGCTCACGTTCTGTACCCAATGAGGCACGGTCATTCTACAGCCAGTAGAACCTATTAGACTGGTATCCACACTGCCCTTCCTCCTTATAGCCATTCTCCTACCCACGGCTGTATCCTTTCTTACTTCGTTTTCTTCCCTGTCAATGTTAAAATCCGGCGTGGAGATTACCTGGACATTCCCCAACCAATCATCTCCCCCAGATTCCTAGTTTAAAGCTCTCTTAATCAGTTGTGCCAGCCTCTATCCTAGAAGTCTATTTCCTTCCCTACTCAGATGAAGTCCATCCCAAGAGAACTGTCCTCTGTCCAGGAATGCCTCCCAGTGGTCATACATCCCAAAGCCCTCCTTATAGCACCACTGCCTGAGCCATCTGTTGATAGTCATAATCTTGTCACACCTTTGATGCCCTTCTCTAGGAACAGGAAGAATCCCACTACAGATCACCTGAGCCTCGATTTCCTTAAGCATCTTCTCCAGCCTGGCATAGTCTCCCTCAATATGTTCCAGCGAGAATCTAGCCGTATCATTTGTTCCCACATGAGGGACGATCAGTGGATTCTTTTCTGCTCCCCTTAGGATCCTCTTCAGCCTCAGGGCCACATCCCGTATCTTAGCACCAGGCAGACAGCTCACCCTTCTGTTCTCTGGATCAGCTCTGGTGCCAGGCCCATCTGTTCTTCTCAGATGGTGCTCTGCATGATGGGACTGCTGGCCTAAATGGTCACTTTTGGCTGGTGTGGGATCCCCAGTCTTTAAGGTGCCACCGAACTCCTCGTCATGTTTGCGGATACAGACTAACACGGCTACCCCTCTGATACCTGTCTCTTTGTTATTGGGGCAGGGGTAATAAAGAGTTTTTATCCTGGTTGTGTGAATCAAGGACAGCAGAACTGTACTTGGCATTTTTTCCTTGAGCAACTCACCCCCAACTCAATGGCAGTCGCTAGGTAGGGGACACGGGTTCCAAAGAGCGGTCAGTTGGAAAGGCGGGTAGGTGGTGTTGGCTGTCTTGTGACTAGTCTGCTCTCACTTCTGTAATAACAAAGCTAATTGATATTCAACTGAGAGTCTTGTTACAAGCTGCAGCCCCTGCTACCTAGGGCTAAGTATCAGGCCAGCTTTTGGACATGGTTTCTGATGCAAGAGGCTGCCTAATCTACCATTGTTTGCTGTACACCAGCAGTGAGGCTCCCCTCCAATCGCTGTAGTCACTGACAGCTGAATCGGTAGGTGGCTGGTAGAGAGGTGTGGTTGGTGAGTGAGTGGGTGGCTGGTGGGGAGGCCTAGCTGGGGGGAGGGGGGCAAAGCAGAACCCCACAGAGAAGGGTGGCAAGTGAGGGCCTGAGCAGCAGAGCGAGTAAACTGCCTCCTTACCACCCCCTTGCCCCCTCCCACCTCCCCCAGCATGGGAGGTGACCTCTGCAGATGCACCTCTGAACTCTGGGTCTGCACTGTCCAAGGATAGCAACAGTGAGTGGGGTGCAGAGGGGAAAAGGACACTGCTTTGGTGGTGGGTTTTTGGCTCATGGTTTATGTTTTTTATAAACCCTGTTTGTGGTGTTTCCCCAGATTAATGCCGCATTATTTTCCTCCTTCCATTAAGTTTTTTTTTGCTAAACTCAGACTCTGTGCTTCTCAAGAGGGGAAGTATTGCCTCTTCCAGGCGCCCAGGGGGATGGTGTGTAATTCTCCCAGGTAGGATTGCCAGCTGTCCTGGGACCGGACACCATTTTGCAGTGCCGGTGTCCCCATGTGTGTCAAAGGCATTCTTAGTCCCAGGTCACTGGGTGGGGGCTCGAGCCAGTTCTGTGTTGTACTGTTGAAAGGAAACCCCTAGGTACTGAACCTGGCCCTTGATGCTGCTGGATTACCACAGGGTCGAGGAACCCCAGTCGTGCCCAGGACCCCCTAGTGCTCAGTTTCGCACAGATGCAGAACAAAATGGGGGGTGGGGGGAAGAGGGATAGCTCAGTGGTTTGAGCATTGGCCTGCTAAACCCAGTTCAATGAGGGATCTGGGGCAAAAACTGGGGATTGGTCCTGCTTTGAGCAGGGGGTTGGACTAGAGGACCGCCTGGGGTCCCTTCCGACCCTGATAGTCTATGATTCTATGAAAAGGACAGAAGCTATCCTCAGAGAGCCCATGGTGCCCCATACCCAGCTCTGGAGATGGGCCCTGCACCCAGGACCTCTCAGACCAGCCAGCGAGTTGGAGCGGCCTCCCTGGTGCCCCATGGGCCATAGTGTCGTCAGGGCTCCTTGCAGGTAGCTGGGCCTATGTCCCAGGGCCAATCCGCTTTCTTCCCGGCCATCCCAGCTCAGCCCGAATGCCCTGCCAGGACCCTCCTGGTTCCCATGTTGTACTTAAAGTTCTGTATAGGATTTTTTCAGGGGGGATAAGGCAAAGTGCCATATTTATTGGTAATCCATGTATCAATCAACATTGTATCATAGGCACATGATATATATTATACTCATGGACTCACACATACACACACACACACACACACGTATACCCCATCTTGTTGCTGTTACCACCTAGTCGCTCCCCTTAACTTCACCGGCCAGGTGAGTTAGATGGGGGAGGGGGTGGAGCCGAGCTTCTGTCGATCCTGATTGATGCTCCAATGTTCACAAGATGAGACCCGGGGTCCTCTGCAAGACACCTCACATTTATAGCAGCTTCCCTCTCATGCAAATCTACCCCAGATGCAAAATCTGTGTCTGTGCCCATTGGTCACCCGTGGCACTTCCTTCTGGGTGTGGTCTTAATGCTGCCACATTTATTTTCAAAGAAGAGGGTGTTTTCAAAAGAAGGTGTCAATATGTCTGCTCTCCTGTAGTGAGCCCACTTGACAAGTTTTATTGTTCTTGGATCTGGCTTCCATCCCCCCTCCAAAGGTTGCAGCTGTCTGGAGGTGCTTGCCTTCCACGCCTTACTCATTCACACCTCATTCATTCAACAGGGCAATTGATTAAAAGGGGGGAGATCTTATGCTACTCCTAGTGAAAAGACATTTTTCTTCTACCTTAACCATCCTTAGCGGCTATAACATTATACCAAGGCTCAATACAAAGTTTTTATACAAGGATTTGATACAAAGTTCCTATATCAAATACAAGGTTATATGAAGAGGCATAATACAAAGTCATACAGAGTTATGCAAAGATGCTTAATGCAGAGATTTATCGACACCCATGACCCCCACCTGTACCCTCTCCCTTTGTGTATGTAGCCGGGTCTGCACCCTGCCCCCAGGCCCTGGCTCCTGCAGTCCCCAGAGGGGCCCGCTGGGCAGAGCCTCCCTGCAGGGTTTACTGAGTGGCACAGGCTTGTGCTGGCTCCATGTGGATCCTGGATCCCACCACACCCTCACATGTCCAACATGCCCCAAATGTCCCAGAGGGAGAAGAATCCCACCCCCCACCCCGTGCCCCGATCTCCCAGTGCCCCGACCCAGACGGGGCCTCAGGGCCCTCTGCTCTGGAGCTGGGGGCAGATTCAGCCCCAAGGTCCATGGCCCCAAGTGGGGGGCTGATCCCCACGTCTAAGCCGGTGCTGCCCCCTCAGGCTCTGGGTTCTCCTGGTCTGATGTCCCGGTGGCCCCTGGATGGAGAGAGCAGAGGGGATGGGTTATGGGGTGTAACGGCCTCCCCACCCCCACCACAGAGAGGGAGAGGACTCACCTGCGTATTCTCCACCACAGCACCACGGCCATGGAGGCTACGGCCAGAGCCCCCAGCGTGATGCCCACGGCCAGGCCGGGGCCCCAGGGCCTGCTGTGCCCTGTAACACACAGGGGGTGATGTGCTGGGAACAGGCACGGCAATATGGACCCTGTTCCCTCAGCTTCCTCCATAGTCCCCCCTGCTCCCCCCACCCTGACCCACTGCCTTCAGCCCCCCAACCCCAGCCCTGTTCTCTCTGCCTTCCTCACTGTCCCACCCCCACTGCCCTCAGACACCGCTACGCTAACCCTGTTCCCTCATTGTCCCCCATCGTCCCACCCCCACTGCTCCCCCCACATTCCCAGCCCCTCAGCCTTCCCGCATGCCAGTCCTAGTCCCCTCTGTCCGATCGCCTCTGGACTCCTGCCTCTCTCCCCAACCCCCCCAGCCCTCCCTATCTCTGCCCCATTGTCTCCCCTTTGCCACACTCCATACAGCTCTCCCCACCCCATCCCATTACTTCTCCTCTCAGCCCCCACCCTGCCCCTCCTGTGCAAGTCCTGTCCCATTCCCCTCAGCTCCTCTACCCTGATCCCGCAATCCATCCCCACACACCCCACACACCTCTTCTGCCTCCCTTCACCCCAGTCTCACTGCCTGGACCCCACCCTGCTTGAGATGTGCAGGAAAAGCCCCCAGAGACCATGACTGCTGCCCCCACCCCCAGGGGACATGCACCTACCCCAGGGGATCAGCAGGCTCTGGCCCCCCAGGCTGCTGTGCTCCACCCGGCAGGCGTAGCTGTGCCCGTCGCCCGGCCCCACGGCCAGGGAGCTGCGCAGCTGGTAGGTCAGGTCCGCGTTGGGCAGGATCCCGCTGGAGTTCAGCCGCCAGCCTGGCCCCACCTCCTCCCCGTCCTGCAGCCAGGCCACGCGGACGGGCCGGGGGTAGAAACCGGTGACCCGGCAAACCAGCAGTAACGACGCGGGGGTCCCGGCTGGGGGAGGCGCTCGAGCAAACACCACGGCGACCGGCCGCTCTGAGACAGGAGGGAGAGAGACGGGGTGGGGGAGAGGGACGATTCAGCCTGAGCCTCAGGGACTCACTAGCCAAGCCCAGCTCCATCCCCCGGGGTCCGGCGTTGGCCCCGCTCTCCTGGCCAGACCCCAGTTCTGCAGTTAGCATTGCTGACGGAATCCCCCTTCACGTCCTGTCGTAAAGTGCTGTGCAGTGTGGCTATGAAATCGCGACTGCGCTCCACCCCAGCTATAGCTGCACTGGTACACGACACCTGTTTAAACAGCCCCCCCCCGTACCCCACCCCAGAAGTGGCTGCACCTCAGTGAGCAGGGAGTGGTGTTCAGCCTCACCTTGTCTCGCCAGAGACTCTTTCCCGTACTGGACAAAGCTCTGGAGTTTACTGACACACGTTGTTCTCAGGAGGAACTGAGCCGTGGCAGACGTGCTCTTATCCTGGTTAAGAAGGTCCCGGATGCTGAGGGCCAACTTATCCCCACGCTGAGCGACCCAGGTGCCCAAGTCCACGTTGAAGCTGATGAAATCCTCGCCGTTCACTGCAGAGTCACAGAATTGCCGTGAGGTGCCGTTGAGGTGGAGCTCGCAGCCAAGGGAGAACTGGGTAACAAAGGGGTCTGGAACAAGAAGGGCAGGGGCAATAAGAGTGGGCCAGCTGGAGTTAGTGGGGAGAGCGGGGCGGGGGAGGAGGCAGAAATAGAGAGACAGGGGAAATAAATACATGTCAGGTGGAATTAGGGTGTTAGGCCACAAGACGGCAGCGGGATTGTGGGGCGGCCCTGGATGGAGTTAAGGGCACATTGTGGTTTCTGTTTAGAGCTGATGTTTTCAAAGTGCTCTGAGGTCCACACACATAGTCAAATTGGTTTGAAAATCACTGCACTATATCGGGGCCTGAGGCAGAGTTTGTGGTACAAATTTGGGGTCTCTTGGTCATGAGATTTGTGAGATACAGACCTCCTGCCCAAATCACCGGCCTTTTAAATGTTACCTTTTTTTAAGTTATTTGTGATGATGCTCTAGAAAAAATTATGGCCCTGAGCCTCAATTAACTTACATCCCTGGGCTCCCCTGAGCTCAGCTCTGCACTGGTAGCAAGGACAAGTCAGGCTTCCCAGCGTTACAAAAGTCCCTGGGCCTTGGTTCTGCCTCTGGTGCGTACGCCGGGTGGTGACACGCACCTGTGCCCACAGACAGTTCACACCTCTGCCAGCAATTGTCTCCTCAGCAGCGCCTCAGGGCATGACACACCGAGTCTCACACTCCGTCAGCCAGAGAGGCAGAAACCTCTGAGCCCCAGGAGCATCTGTCTGAGCTCCGTCACCGAGAGGTTCCTGCTGCCGTGAGCTGTGATCACAGGGCCGGCTGTCGCTCTGTCGTGAAACCACATGCCCAGGCCGATTGCCGTGAAACTAGCTCTGCCCCAGCAAGGTCCAGGGGAGACTTTGTGGTGCAAATTTTGGGGCAGGGTGGTTAAGGGGTTCCTGACAGAAAGTCTCTCCCGAGGACCTTCTTTTAGTGCTCCAGCACCAGACACCCAGTGCAGACACTGGGCTGAGAAGAGCTGTGCTGGGTTCTCTCCTGTCCCCTGGTTGTGAGGGTGGGGGAGGCATTATTTTAGCTCTGCATTTCCTGCCGATTCTTATGTTGGGTGTTTCATACTGGACAGTATCTCTTTTCAACATTCAGGCAGGACAGGAGGCACCGTGAGCAGTCTTCCCGCTCCTTCAACAAAGGCCTTTGATAGGGCAAATGGCAGTGAAAAACAGGATCAGGGGACGGGACACGGGGCTTTTTCCCTCGAGGGTGCACAGGCTGCAATGTGGCCGCAGAGCTGGGGGACTGGCTCAGCGGGGTGGAGAATGGAAAATGGGGCTATTCCCTTCGAGGGCACCCTGGCTCCATTCAGCCTAAGGGCCAGAAACTGGCTGGCTTGCCCCTGATCCACCCTGTCAGGACACACTCAGTTACTACAGTGAGTGTGTCAGTTCTCAGCTCCCTGCTGGGCGTGGGGACCGCTCCATACTCACAGTGCTCCCCTTCATCTTTAACCACTTTGTTCATGAGAAGGATGAAGTTGGTCAGGTAGCGATGGAGCATTGTCTCCAGCTCCTGCCACTGCTTCAGAGTCAGGCCCTGGTGGGCCCAAGGTTGCAGGAAGCGGATACTGCTGGTGCTGTAATCCAGAAAGTGGGTCTCCAGGTCCCCGACCAGGGCCAACCCCTCCATGTTGCTAGAACTGGCATTGTGGAAGACGATGGTTTTGAGCAGCCGGAGGGTGGGAGACCCTGGGGGGACAGGAGGGGAGGCTGAAGGAGGGAGGGGAGAGGAAAGAAGTGGAGGACAAAGTGGGTGAGGAGAGAGATTAAGGTGTCTCAGTCTCGTTAATGCTCCCCAGCTCCAAGGTTTTCCTGCTGAACCCTAACCTGCCTCCCCCCTCCTCTTGCACCCCAGCAAGGGTCACTAGTGCTGGATAAGTTCCTGGAGGACAGGTCCATCAATAGCTATTAGCCAGGATGGGCAGGGATGGTGTCCCTAGCCCCTGTTTGCCAGAAGCTGGCAATGGGCGACAGGAAATGGATCACTGCATGATTCCTGTCTGTTCGTTCCCTCTGGGGCCCCTGGCCCGGGCCCCTGGCGGAAGACAGGATACTGGGCTAGATGGACCTTTGGTCTGACCCAGTCCGGCCGTTCTTATGTGGTGCTGCCCCACCCTGGCCCTGGCATTATATCATGCGCAACCTCCCCCAGCAGCAAAAGGGGCAGGGAGGGGGGTCCCCACTTACCGGCCAGGGCCCCCCATGCCCAGGGGAGGAGCAGCAGAGGGAGCAGCATCCTGGCAGGGGAAGGGGATCCGGGCTCTGGCCGGTGTCAGTGCGGTGGGACGAGGGGCCCAGGGTCGCCCACAGGCTGTCGGCTCCTCCCCAGGATACAAGCCTCGTCACCAACTTCTCCCTTTGTGTGTCTCTGCTCGGCTCTGTGCCCGCAGCTGCCAGCCCCGAGCCAATCAGGGCAGAGGGAATCGGGGAGCGGAGGCCGCGTGGGAGGGGGAGCCCCGGCAGCAAGGTCAGAACTAGGGCCGGGTCCGCGCCTAGGCAAACTAGGCCGGTATGCAGGGCTCGCCTTGGTGGCCAGCGTCCTGCTCCTCACCCTGCCCAGGGGCAGCCCACAGCTGCACCCTCTGCCCGGCGCTGCAGCCAAACTTGGCCTAGCGTGGAGGGGAGGTTTGGGGGCCTGGAGAGGGAGTCCGCCCCACTCATGCTGCAGTGACAGGCCTGCCCTGTGGGGCTGGGCCTGGCTGCCCCAAGTGATGGGGGAGATCAGGGTGAAGAGTCAGAGTGGAAGGGAGGGCAGAGCCCCCCGCCATCTGCCCTCCCTCCCAGTGGCCCCTCCCTCTTGATAGCCCCTCCCTCTCCCTGCCGACCCCTCCCTCTCCCCATATTCATCCTCAGCAGCCAGGCTCATCTCTAAACCCCTTTGATGGGGTGAGGGCAGGTCTGGGGGTTGAGCCTGTCGCCCACCGAGTCCTATTTCCGCCAGCGCAGAATGAGCACACAATTGCTGCCCCCCAGCAGGGGGCGCCGTCCCCCAGGGTGACCCCCCCTCCCCCCGAACTGCGTGAGGGCGGGAAGGAGGCCAGGGCAGTCGTAGCCCCAGACAGACCCCCACGTCCTGCCGAAGGAAGCCAGGCGCCATCATGGTACCCGCCCTGGAGCAGGGGCAGCGGGGCCCTGCGCTGCGAGACAGCAGGAGCTACGGGGGAGCAGCCGCCCGGGCCCCTGGACGCGCAGCGCGGGGCGTGCCGGGCTGGTTGTGCCGTGGGTGCTCTGCAGTGCCGATGCCGGGGCTTGTCGGCGTTTGCAGCCGGGAGCTTTGTTGTTTTGTGCCTTTTAGGGTCGACATTTGAGCCCCGAGGCAGCACACGAGTGACCGTCCTTGACACACCCGCGCGTCCGGTCCCTGGGCTGGTACGAGTGGCAGTACCAGGGCCCAGGCCGGTTTATCGCTGCCAGGCCACGTGTTCGCACCAGGGCGGTGAAGACCGTGGTTTCTCTCCATTTCCTTCTGTGGTTTTAGGTTTGCTCTGACAGTTAACACACCAGCCAAACAAGGAAATACCATTAACCCCTGTTCCAGAGAGAAGCAAATGGGGAGGTGACGTGACCTGCCCGAGGTAACACAGTGAACTGCAGCAGAGCTGGAAACAGAACCCAGGTGTCCTGACTCCGGTGTGGGGTGGTAGCTGCCCGACTGTCCTGGCCTCGCCCTGCTGTGGAGACTCTGACGGCCTTTCACTGCATGCCCCTGCCGTACAAATGCCACCCTTCTGCCGGGGGGAGTCGGCAGCAACCAGGGCCGGGTTCAGCATCGAGGGGTTCCTCATAACAATTCAGCACAGAACCCGCTTGAGTCCCCACCCGTAATTTGGGAAAATTAACCACCACCCCCGGCGCCTCTGAGAGCCAATGCTTCCCCCTCACTGAGTCGTGTATAGCAAAGAAAACCTTCAATAGAAAGAGGAAAGGAGCCCGGCACTATCGTGGTAAAACACCATCACCACTAGTCATCAGCATATGACCGTGAGCCAAACGCCCACCCCCCGAGTACGTTGGGCAGTGTCCTTTGCCTCAGCTCCTCACCTTGCGTTGGGAAAGTCCAACAAACAAAGGCTCCTTTACCCACCTCCTCACCCCTCTCACGGTTGCTGTCCTTGGCCAGCAAAGACCCGGCGTTCAGAGCTGCATTCACGGGGCGGGAGTTCACGTCCCACCCCGGTTACAATGAGGGACACCTCAGCTGCTATTGCGGCCATGACTGCAAGTGGCTCCCAGGTGCCACCGTTCACCCTGTGCGCCGCTGTGCGGCTGTGTCTCCACCCCGTTGGCCACGGGCCTTCGCCGGCTCTGCTGCCACCTGTTTCTATTGCCACCTCGGCGATGCCACATCCTGAGCTCCCCCGGCTCAGCCCAGCTCTGGGGGGCTCCAGCCGTTAGCGGCTGGGCCTCACCTCAGGCAGGAGGAGCAGCTGCTTTCAGCTGTCTCAGAGCCGGTCTCAGGCTTAGCACTCAGGCCTGGTGATCCGGGATTTGAGCTCCGGCAGGCAGTTAACAGAAGTCTCATCAGCGCTGTCTTTCAGTGCTAGACAGCAGAAGGGTGAAATGGTGTGTGGCCCTTACACAGAAACACCCCCCGCCCCCGGGAGAGACACCTCTCCCGCCCGTTCCCCCTCCACTGGGATCTGGCACCCCTGCCGCCCACAGAGCAATGCTGTGCCAGGGACAGACATGCCAACGCGCCCCAATTCATCGCCAGAGATGCGATTTCTAAGTCAAATGAAGCCTTACTTCTGTTCCGGGGCTAGAACTCTCAGATGTCACCGATATATTTTTGCAGCTGAGTTCTCTCCCCAGGACATTGCTGTGGGAGAGAGGCTCCCGCTGTCAGCCCCCGGCAGGCTGATCTCCTGCCAGCCTGGGAAGTGGGAGAGAGGGGACCCCAGGGCAGGCCCCAGGCCTGGGGAGGTGAAGAACCCAGAGGAGCAGAGTTGAGGGTGGGAGGGCTAAACTATGGCCTGGGGACCGCAGGGGGGCTGTGTTACCAGCACACAATTCTTTATTAGTCGCACACTCCTTTAGGGGCACCCACCTTTACCCTGGCCCTAGGGCTCAAGGCGTAACCCTCTTAATGTAGGCACCCGCCCTTTCCCCATGCCAAGGGCTCAGGCGGAGCCTGACACTGCGGGTTTGGGGGTGTCTTACCAGTGACAGAGCCTTTCACAGTAATATCCTACTTACCCTCTCATCAGCAACAGTTATTACCCAAAAATGCATACATTAACCCTAAAATGCTCACTACTCCTATTCCCAAAAAGGCAGATAATTTTTCCCTGCTGGACAGTCAGGATCAGGTCATCTGGGGAGGCTGGTTGTTGAGGTCTGGCAGCTCTGACCTTGGAGCTGTGTCCTGGAGTTGGTTCCCAAGAACTTCCTTTTGGACCCCACTTTAGATAGTGAAACTTGAGCCTTGCTTAGCTGTACTGTAACCAATCATTGTACTAAAATGATACACTATGTTAGGACTGGTTTGTAACAAAATTCTCTAACCAATCCTACCCCACCACCTTAATTAATTCACACCTCGCAAAATGAACCATGTCTCAGACGGAAACAATCAAGAACCAGACAGAGACCAGAGAGAAAACAATAGAGAAGTGGGAATCATAAAGACAAAACCATAAAGGAATGGGGATTTTCCACCCACGCTATTGATAAGTGATTGCCTGCCAGACAGAATGCGTCAAACTAAGTTTTCTTTAACCGCCTTAAGGTCTGTTCCTTTATCTGGTGATGGTGGGTGCCATTAGGACAGGGGCCTTCCTTACAGCCCGATATTACCCTGTTTTAATGTATTTTAGATGGATGTGAGGATGTAATAGCTCATGGCTGCTGCTCTCCTAATCTGGCTGCAGACAAAGTCCTCAGGCTTCATAGAATCATAGCACATCAGAGTTGGAAGGGACCTCAGGAGGTCATCTAGTCCAACCCCCTGCTCAAAGCAGGACCAAGCCCCAACTAAATCATCCCAGCCAGGGCTTTGTCAAGCAGGGCCTTAAAAACCTCTAAGGATGGAGATTTCACCACCTCCCTAGGTAACGCATTCCAGTGATTCACCACCCTCCTAGTGAAATAGTGTTTCCTAATATCCTACCTAAATCTCCCCCACTACAACTTGAGACCATTACTCCTTGTTCTGTCATCAGCTACCACTGAGAACAGTCTAGGTCCATCCTCTTTGGAACCCCCTTTCAGGTAGTTGAAAGCAGCTATCAAATCCCCCCTCATTCTTCTCTTCTGCAGACTAAACAATCCCAGTTCCCTCAGCCTCTCCTCATAAGTCACGTGGCTAGAGGAAAAGCCCTAATCCTTACAGCCGAAGTGAGGAAGGTGAGGGCTGATGGGGTGGCAGGGGCTGTATTGAGGGTGTGAGTAGATGGTGTGAGTGCTGGGAGGGTGAACTGAGGGTGGTGCTGTGTGCGGGGGGGTAGGGGCTGAGGGACTGAACTGAGGGAGAGTTAAATTGAGGGCGGTTGGGGGGCAGAACTGATGGGGGGACAGAATTAATTGCTGGGCAGGAGAGGGGCAGATTTGGGGGTGAGAGCTCCTGCAGCAGGGGCCAAACTCCCCTTCCCCAGTACACGTGGGAGTGGGCAACGCTAATCATCACATGGGCACACCCTGGGGGCGGGGGGCAGGGGGAGTTCAGAAATCAAGAGGCTGACCTAAAAATCCAGTATAATCTTTTTTCATAAAATCTCACGATTTGGGGGCCAATCTCCTGATTTTGGGGCGGGGGTCTGATGCACGCTTTTTGATCTCTTGAAGTTGGCAATACTGGTCAGCAGTGTCACTCCTGGGCTCCCAGCCCACCAGGTTCTGCACTCGCCAGGGTGGGATCGAATTCAGGAGCTGGCAGGGAGCCAGGGGAGAGGCATCAGCTCCTGTTAGTGGGGCGAGCGGAGAACAAGGTGGAGTCAAAGTCCAGCTCCAGCCCCTCCCGTTCTCTTCATTTCATTTAAGGGAGATTCTGGTGCTTTTCGGAAGAGCGTTGTACGGCTGGACAGCGGGTGAATGAGATCTTTTGGCTCATTGGGAAAATAATCAGCGTGCGTGTGTGCCACCCACGTACGTAACAGAAACGCAGGCGTCATGCACTCGGCCTTTTGACCTGCAAGTTATTACATGCTTTTTATGCATTGAGGCAAAAAGGGAAACACTGTAGAGGGTACAATAAATAAGCCTCAGAATTCAGGGGTGGGATTGCTGTTGCGTTTCTCATGTGAGTTTGGTCTCCATATTTTTAATGGGGGAAGTGTTTTTGTTTCATAACTAGAGAGAAATTGGCTGATTTACAGACACCACCAACTGTGCCTGCAACTCCGTGACGTTCCAGGAGTGTGGGGGCTAGAGAGGAGACCGGGAGGGGAGGCCAGGAGGGCCACAACTGTAGCTCTGAATGGGAATGGTCTGACTCAGATTTATGGGAAGCCAGGAGCTGGGATTAGCCCCACACTTCCTGGCCGTGGGCAGAGAGATGGGCAGGAAGCTCCTTGGTCACTAGAGAACTTGATTCATGCTGGAAGGGGAAGCTAAAGTAAATTGTGGTGAATCAAAATTCTAGTGAAACCCTCCAGTGCGATTTCATCATGGCCCCACTGGGGAGTCATTTCCTGGTGCCGCAGTGCTGTCCCGGAGCCATTCACCTTTCTTATTCCTCAGGCGGACGAGCAATCCCAGGACCATGAAGACCAACCACAGCACAGAGCCCCGACCCCAGCCAGCATCTTGTCCCTGGCAGAGTCGGCCTGCGCCTCTGTGAATAGAAGAGCACGGGTGGTTTGGGCTAAGCCCAGCCTCTCCTTCCCTTTGTAACGTCCCTGCTCCCTGCCCCCAGGGATGGGGACAGGTCTGAGACATGCCCATGTCTCTGGAGGGCTCCACAGAGCTAGGGGTGCCCCAAGGGCTCAGGGAATGTGCCAGGTTCAGAGTCTCTTACCCTAGTAAGAGGGGGCGCTGCAGGCTGATGTGCTCCACCTGCCAGGTGTAGACACCTCCGGGCTGGGAGCTCATCTCCATCATTATCAGGATCTGGAAGGGCCAGTCTCCGGCTGTGCCTTCCCATTCTTGCACTGCTTGATTTTGGTCCCTGAGGAGTAAAACCCCGTCAGGACAACTGGCACCATGAGTAGCCTTCCCCCTTCTTCAAAAAGGGCCTTTGATAGGGCACATGGCTGGGGTTGGAGCACGTATGGGGCATTTCCCCTCCAGGACACAGAGCCTACAATCTGACCGCAGAGCTGGGGACTGGCTCAGTGGGGTGGAGAATGAGAAATGGCTGTCCCAATCCACCCTGTCAGGACACCCTCAGTTACTGCAGTGAGTATGTCAGTTCTCAGCTCCCTGCTGGGTGGGGGATTCGTGGCCTCTGAGAATAAACAAATAAATGACTACATGGGGGAACCACCCCCATCACAGACACACAGAGCCCCTTACTGTGCTCAAAAACTACCTCCGCCCCTTCAGCTCCTTGTCTGACGTGAGCTGCCGGGGGCTTCGCTGGCGTTCGGCGAGACATGCTGCTAACTGTGGCTTGATTCTCACGGGTGACTTTAATTTTCCTGATATCTGCTGGGAGAGCAATACAGCGGTGCATAGACAATCCAGGAAGTTTTTGGAAAGCGTAGGGGACAATTTCCTGGCGCAAGTGCTAGAGGAGCCAACTAGGGGGGGCGCTTTTCTTGACCTGCTACTCACAAACCGGGTAGAATTAGTGGGGGAAGCAAAAGTGGATGGGAATCTGGGAGGCAGTGACCATGAGTTGGTTGAGTTCAGGATCCTGACGCAAGGAAGAAAGGTAAGCAGCAGGATACGGACCCTGGACTTCAGGAAAGCAGACTTCAACTCCCTCAGGGAACGGATGGCCAGGATCCCCTGGGGGACTAACTTGAAGGGGAAAGGAGTCCAGGAGAGCTGGCTGTATTTCAAGGAATCCCTGTTGAGGTTACAGGGACAAACCATCCCAATGAGTCGAAAGAATAGTAAATATGGCAGGCGACCAGCTTGGCTTAATGGTGAAATCCTAGCGGATCTTAAACATAAAAAAGAAGCTTACAAGAAGTGGAAGGTTGGACATATGACCAGGGAAAAGTATAAAAATATTGCTCGGGCATGTAGGAATGTTATCAGGAGGGCCAAATCGCACCTGGAGCTGCAGCTAGCCAGAGATGTCAAGAGTAACAAGAAGGGTTTCTTCAGGTATGTTGGCAACAAGAAGAAAGCCAAGGAATGTGTGGGCCCCTTACTGAATGAGGGAGGCAACCTAGTGACAGAGGATGTGGAAAAAGCTAATGTACTCAATGCTTTTTTTGCCTCTGTTTTCACTAACAAGGTCAGCTCCCAGACTGCTGCGCTGGGCATCACAAAATGGGGAAGAGATGGCCAGCCCTCTGTGGAGATAGAGGTGGTTAGGGACTATTTAGAAAAGCTGGACGTGCACAAGTCCATGGGGCTGGACGAGTTGCATCCGAGAGTGCTGAAGGAATTGGCGGCTGTGATTGCAGAGCCATTGGCCATTATCTTTGAAAACTCGTGGTGAACCGGGGAAGTCCCGGATGACTGGAAAAAGGCTAATGTAGTGCCAATCTTTAAAAAAGGGAAGAAGGAGGATCCTGGGAACTACAAGCCAGTCAGCCTCACCTCAGTCCCTGGAAAAATCATGGAGCAGATCCTCAAAGAATCAATCCTGAAGCACTTGCATGAGAGGAAAGTGATCAGGAACAGCCAGCATGGATCCACCAAGGGTAGGTCATGCCTGACTAATCTAATCGCCTTTTATGATGAGATTACTGGTTCTGTGGATGAAGGGAAAGCAGTGGATGTATTGTTTCTTGACTTTAGCAAAGCTTTTGACACGGTCTCCCACAGTATTCTTGTCAGCAAGTTAAGGAAGTATGGGCTGGATGAATGCACTATAAGGTGGGTAGAAATCTGGCTAGATTGTCGGGCTCAACGGGTAGTGATCAATGGCTCCATATCTAGTTGGCAGCCGGTATCAAGTGGAGTACCCCAAGGGTCGGTCCTGGGGCCGGTTTTGTTCAATATCTTCATAAATGATCTGGAGGATGGTGTGGATTGCACTCTCAGCAAATTTGCGGATGATACTAAACTGGGAGGAGTGGTAGATACACTGGAGGGGAGGGATAGGATACAGAAGGACCTAGACAAATTGGAGGATTGGGCCCAAAGAAATCTGATGAGGTTCAATAAGGATAAGTGAAGGCTCCTGCACTTAGGATGGAAGAACCCAATGCACCGCTACAGACTAGGGACCGAATGGCTAGGCAGCAGTTCTGCGGAAAAGGACCTAGGGGTGACAGTGGACGGACCCTGGACTTCAGGAAAGCAGACTTCGACTCCCTCAGGGAACGGATGGCCAGGATCCCCTGGGGGACTAACTTGAAGGGGAAAGGAGTCCAGGAGAGCTGGCTGTATTTCAAGGAATCCCTGTTGAGGTTACAGGGACAAACCATCCCAATGAGTCAAAAGAATAGTAAATATGGCAGGCGACCAGCTTGGCTTAATGGTGAAATCTTAGCGGATCTTAAACATAAAAAAGAAGCTTACAAGAAGTGAAAGGTTGGACATATGACCAGGGAAGAGTATAAAAATATTGCTCGGGCATGTAGGAATGTTATCAGGAGGGCCAAATCGCACCTGGAGCTGCAGCTAGCCAGAGATGTCAAGAGTAACAAGAAGGGTTTCTTCAGGTATGTTGGCAACAAGAAGAAAGCCAAGGAATGTGTGGGCCCCTTACTGAATGAGGGAGGCAACCTAGTGACAGAGGATGTGGAAAAAGCTAATGTACTCAATGCTTTTTTTGCCTCTGTTTTCACTAACAAGGTCAGCTCCCAGACTGCTACGCTGGGCATCACAAAATGGGGAAGAGATGGCCAGCCCTCTGTGGAGATAGAGGTGGTTAGGGACTATTTAGAAAAGCTGGACGTGCACAAGTCCATGGGGCCGGACGAGTTGCATCCGAGAGTGCTGAAGGAACTGGCGGCTGTGATTGCAGAGCCATTGGCCATTATCTTTGAAAACTTGTGGCGAACCGGGGAAGTCCCGGATGACTGGAAAAAGGCTAATGTAGTGCCAATCTTTAAAAAAGGGAAGAAGGAGGATCCTGGGAACTACAGGCCAGTCAGCCTCACTTCAGTCCCTGGAAAAATCATGGAGCAGGTCCTCAAAGAATCAATCCTGAAGCACTTGCATGAGAGGAAAGTGATCAGGAACAGCCAGCATGGATTCACCAAGGGAAGGTCATGCCTGACTAATCTAATCGCCTTCTATGATGAGATTACTGGTTCTGTGGATGAAGGGAAAGCAGTGGATGTATTGTTTCTTGACTTTAGCAAAGCTTTTGACACGGTCTCCCACAGTATTCTTGTCAGCAAGTTAAGGAAGTATGGGCTGGATGAATGCACTACAAGGTGGGTAGAAAGCTGGCTAGATTGTCGGGCTCAACGGGTAGTGATCAATGGCTCCATGTCTAGTTGGCAGCCGGTATCAAGTGGAGTGCCCCAAGGGTCGGTCCTGGGGCCGGTTTTGTTCAATATCTTCATAAATGATCTGGAGGATGGTGTGGATTGCACTCTCAGCAAATTTGCGGATGATACTAAACTGGGAGGAGTGGTAGATACGCTGGAGGGGAGGGATAGGATACAGAAGGACCTAGACAAATTGGAGGATTGGGCCCAAAGAAATCTGATGAGGTTCAATAAGGATAAGTGCAGGGTCCTGCACTTAGGACAGAAGAACCCAATGCACAGCTACAGACTAGGGACCGAATGGCTAGGCAGCAGTTCTGCGGAAAAGGACCTAGGGGTGACAGTGGACGAGAAGCTGGATATGAGTCAGCAGTGTGCCCTTGTTGCCAAGAAGGCCAATGGCATTTTGGGATGTATAAGTAGGGGCATAGCGAGCAGATCGAGGGACGTGATCGTTCCCCTCTATTCGACATTGGTGAGGCCTCATCTGGAGTACTGTGTCCAGTTTTGGGCCCCACACTTCAAGAAGGATGTGGATAAATTGGAGAGAGTCCAGCGAAGGGCAACAAAAATGATTAGGGGTCTGGAACACATGAGTTATGAGGAGAGGCTGAGGGAGCTGGGATTGTTTAGCCTGCAGAAGAGAAGAATGAGGGGGGATTTGATAGCTGCTTTCAACTACCTGAAAGGGGGTTCCAAAGAGGATGGCTCTAGACTGTTCTCAATGGTATCAGATGACAGAACGAGGAGTAATGGTCTCAAGCTGCAGTGGGGGAGGTTTAGATTGGATATTAGGAAAAACTTTTTCACTAAGAGGGTGGTGAAACACTGGAATGCGTTACCTAGGGAGGTGGTAGAATCTCCTTCCTTAGAGGTGTTTAAGGTCAGGCTTGACAAAGCCCTGGCTGGGATGATTTAACTGGGAATTGGTCCTGCTTCGAGCAGGGGGTTGGACTAGATGACCTTCTGGGGTCCCTTCCAACCCTGATATTCTATGATTCCATGATGCCGCTTTTTGTGGAGGCATGATCAGGATGGGGTAGCTGGAGGGAAGGGGCTGGAGAGAATTGATGGCAAAAAGTCAAGTTGGGGGCAGTGGTGGAGGGGACAAGGCAAAGTGAGTGAGCCAGGGGGATTAGCCAGGCGGGGGCGGTGCTGTGGGGCATGTGCTGCAAGCTGGGGTGGCTGCACGGATCACGCGTATGGGCATGGAGCTCTGTGATTATGAGTGTGAGTAACGCGCAGCGATTAATGGTGCTGGGGATTGGGGATGAGCGCGGATTGCCCCAAGACCCCCGACGTGGCTGGGCAGAGGGACCTATATTTAGCTGGGCCCGTATGCTAAGTGGGTTGACTGTGGCCCACCCAGGGCTACCCCACATTGGCCGGAGTGACCCACATGCTCCCAGTTCCTCCCCCAGCCACACGCCTCTCTGCCCAATTCTCTCTAGTCCTTGTCTCTGCTCAGAGACCCGTCCCTAGAGCCACCAGTCAGGGGGATCCCCGGCTGCAAGATCGGAACCAGACTCTGTCCCAGGGTCAGGGTGTGGGAGAGACCCCCTCGATCTCCTCCAGCCTGGGGTACCGCTGCTCCCTGCACAGTCCCTAGCATCGCACATGGGCAGGGGGCCAGCTCTGACTGCCAGGAGAGAGCGGCTGCTGCTGAGCCCACTGCATGCACCACGGGCCCCTTAGCGGGTGACTTCTCCATCACAACACCCCACTGGGCTATGTGACGGAGGGAAGGGGGCTCAGAGGTCACAGCCACGGACATATCCCACGTGTCCTGCTGGAGGATGTCATGCACCATCACTGTATCTGCCATGGAGCGCGGGCAGCAGGTCCCTGCAGAGTGAGACACACCGGGGAGCAGCCTCTGAGGACCCTGGGAGCACAACAAGGTGAGTGCCGTGGCGTTCACACCGTTTTGGCAGTGGTTGTTCTACCGTGTGTGCTCTGCAGTGCTGATGCTGGGGGTTGCTTCTGCAGCAGGGGGCTGTGTTGTTTTCTACATTTTAGGGTTTGAGCCCTGAGGCAGCAGACAAATGACTCTCCTGTGGCACACCAGCGTGTCCAATCTCTGGGCTGTTAGTGACAATACGACAGCACATGCTGGTTTACTTCGGCAAAGCCACTTGTTCGCACCAGGGCTGTGCAGATTGTAGTTTCTCTCCATTTCCTTATGTGGTTTCAGGTTTGCTCTGACAGTTAACACGCCAGCCAAGCAGGGAAATACCATTAACCCCTGTTCCAGAGAGAAGGAAATGGAGCAATGACGTGACCTGCCCAAGGTCACACAGTGAAACAACAAGATAATGATGGCCTGATAATGATATACATATTTAGAGAGAACGGTGACGTTCAGCAGACCGTAACCTAGCCATGGATCCCTCACACGGTCTGCTTTATATGCCATATCACAATTATATATGTAACCCTTCTGCCCGTCAGAGTTGGCAGCAACAAGGGCCGGGTTCAATATCTAGGGGATCCATTCCAATAACACAATGCAAACCAGCTCAAGCCCCCACCCAGTGACCTGGGACAAATATATACCACCCGCGCTGGGCGCCTCCAAGAGGCAATACTTCCCCTCTCGCAAGCACAGAGTCTGAGTGTAGCAAAAGCCTTTTAATAACAGAGAGAAACAATGTGGCATTATGTTGGGGAAACACCACCAACAGGATTCATAACACAACCCATGAGCAAAAAACCCACCCCAAGCAAATTGGGGCATGCCCCTTTCCCTTTGGTTCTTGAGTCCAGCAACCCAAAATCACCCAAAGTCCCAAAAGTCCAATGACCCAAAAGTCTCTGTCCCTAGTCAGGGCAGTCCCAGAGTTCAAAAGTTTATCTACAGAGCTTTACCTCCCAACCTGGGTGGATATGGGGGGCGGAGGTAAGAGGCACCTTACATGATCTGAAGCTGACCGCCCCCCGGCTCCATAGGCCTCCGCTCGCCGCCCCACGAACTGCTTCGCTCAGCTCCACTCCGCAGCCCACAAGCAGCTCCTGCTGTCCTATGAACTGCTCCACCAGCCTGTCCACAAGGCGCTCCAGCCGTCCCGCAAACTGCTCCACAATATATCTTCAGGCTCCCCCGCTACTTAACACAACGCTCAGTGATTTTAGCTCTTAGGTGAAGTCAGCTTATAGTAGGGGAGCCTCAGTGCTGGTGCACCATTAGCACAAAATGAGCTCAGCAGCCTGTAACCAGACTCCTAATGGAATCAAAATTATCTCTGATATTCCACAGGGGAGATAGAAGAAAGTGCAGTTAGTATATAAGGCCCTCACCAGGGGACACACACCACCAAGTATTATTACTTGTCCCCAGCCTCTCTCTATTCACAGTTTTGGAACCCATGACCCTTGCCTAGCGAGTGCTACTTAGGTGATGGTGAGTCCCTCCATCATAACAAAAGGCCAAGTACAGTTCCAAGCACAGTTCCCATAATCAGGGTAATAACAATTTATTCTTCCTGCCCCAATAACAGAGACACTGGGGATCCCACAGCAGCCAAAGTGACCATTTGGTCAGCTATGGCCTCATTCTAGGCAGGGTGGGTGTGCCTATGCAAATGAGATCGGCCCCTGAAGTTCTTTTCCACAACTTGCCACACCTCACCACCAGATGTCAGGGTGGAGCTCATCCTGACACTGCTTACATATAGAAATGAGGAATATGGGGATTACAGGGTGCTCTCCCTAGGTATAGAATGTCAACATTAGCATCCTAGTTTGGTCTGGAGTCTCTTTGGAAAGAAAACAATTCCCTAAAGTCATTACAAAAAGTCCACGTTCAGGGACAAGGTTCTATTGAATGGAGAATAGCGGTCCCCTCGCCCGCCCCCCACCCCGTGAAGCCAACCCCCGATCCTGCACCAGCCCCTATTCTGCCCTCGGTCTGGCCCATCCTGCTTCCTCTCCGGGGGTAAGGCTGTCTGGGGCACCAGCCTCTTCCTCGCCAGTGGACACAGAGGCTTTGGTGCATCCCCAGCGACTGCTCGGGGACACACCGACGGTCCAGCAGGTTTGACGAGCCAGAGGGGTTTTTTTGAGATCCAATCCTAATTCCTGGTCCATGGGTCACCAGATTGGGACACGCCTGCCCCTCAGGCAACTCTGGGAGGTGTGACGGGGCAAGGGGCAGCAGCCACTTTCGTAAATGGGGAGCAGCAGGGGTGCTGGAACAATTTGTATAGTGGGGGTGCTGAGAGCCATTCGACCGCACTGCAAAACCTGTATATCGGGGTGGCCAACCTGTGTCTCCGGAGCCGCATGCGGCTCTTCAAAGATAATATGTGGCTCCTGCTAGGAGCCAATTCTGGGGAAAAAACGGTGGGTGCTCAGCACCCCCTGGCAGCCCTATCAGCGGCCCCCTCTCCCCCATGCCTCCTGCCTGCTGCAATCAGCTGTTTTGCGATGTGCGAGAGGCTTGGGTGGGCGAAGAGGCAGGGCAGAGGTGTGGGTGGGGACTTGGGGAAAGGGTTTGAGTGGGGGTCGGGGCCTGGGACAGAGCCGGGGTCCAGCACCCCCTGGCCGGCACCAGTGTCGAGCGTGCTTGAATAAAGCACATGGTGCCTGTAAAAACATGCCTCACTGATGTGATTCCAACCTTGTCACCAGAGAACGAGAATCTACAGAAGAAAATTTCTGGCCTGCAGCTTTCATGCCACACAATAGAATGCAGAATCTCCGACCTGAACAGTGACATTGAATCGCAACTGCACTCGCAACTTCAGCAGTGTGAGTATCTGAGCATCATTTTGGTTGCACAGGATAAACCTTATTATCAGTATTTGTCCACACTGTGTCTGACAACTGTGTTGTAAGGGAAGAACTCCTCAATATCATGTCACTAGAGGACAGAACTCGTGGACGAGATCTAAAGGAGGCATTGATGTTGGTAGTTGCGAAAGCCACTTGTCTTTACACAAGCTCACTACCATTGCAATGGATGGGCTTCGTCCATGTGGGGATCTGCAAATGGATTAGTAGGGTTTTGTAAGTCTGACGAGAGCTTTCCCGAATTTTGGACATTTTGCTGTATTATTCATCGGGAGAAACTGGTATCTAAAAATCTCAAATTTGATCATGTCTTGACATTGTGAAATTCATTCTCTCAAATGCACTCAGTCACAGACAATGTCAAAATCTAATTGAAGAACTCGATGAAGATGACTCCCCTGACGATTTGCCATTTCACTGTGTAATTCGATGGCTCCCGAGAGGTAAAGTTATTTCTCATTTTTTCGAGCTCCTGGAACAGGTAAAATTGTTTATGGAGGAGAAGCACAGGATACACCCCAAGCTTACAGATCCTGGATGGGTTCTAGACTTGGCATTTCTTGCAGACATGCTGCTACATTTGGATAAACTAAATGTGGACTTACAAGGAAAATTCCGGCTGCTGTCTGATCTAGTGCAAGGCGTATTTGCATTCACGAACCATCTGCAGGTGTTTCACAGACAAATGCTTGAGGGAGAGCTGACACACTTTCCCTCAATGTCACAACTTCCAGCCAGAACAAAAGAAGACGCAGCAGAACCCCTAAAACTGAGCACCACTAGGTATGCAAGCGTGATTAAAGATCTTAAGGACTGTTTTGAGGAAAGACTCCAAGATTTGCAGCAGAAAAGACCTCAAATCAGATTTCTGATTGGCCCTTTTAGTGCTGAAACTGATTATCTGAAACCCCCTTTAGTCACTGACGAAGCAACATCCCAGATGGAAATAATAGAACTTTTGGAAGATGACAGATTGGAATCTGTTCAGAAGACAGAGGGGACCCTTACTTTCTGGCAATCTGTACCAAAGGATAAATACCCCAACATCAGAGATGCAGCCCTAAAATTAATCTCGATATTTGCCTCGATCTATCTTTGTGAGTCTGTTTTCTCGACACTCAAACATGTGAAATCCAAGCACTGATCCATTTTGATAGCCAGCCAGCTAAGAATCATAGAATCATAGAATCATAGAATATCAGGGTTGGAAGGGACCCCAGAAGGTCATCTAGTCCAACCCCCTGCTCAAAGCAGAGAACTGCTCCGTGAGCACAACTGAACACAAACCAAACTTCAAGGGAATTGTTGAAAGCAAAGATTGCCAGACATCCCATTAAGTAAAAGATTAAGTTGTTACTATCATTAACTATACATTATAAATGTCACTGTCAACTTATATAATGATCGTGTGCATGTAGATGTAAGCAGTGTCAGGATAAGCTCCACCCTGACATCTGGTGGTGAGGTGTGGCAAGTTGTGGAAAAGAACTTCAGGGGCCGATCTCATTTGCATAGGCACACCCACCCTGCCTAGAATGAGGCCATAGCTGACCAAATGGTCACTTTGGCTGCTGTGGGATCCCCAGTGTCTCTGTTATTGGGGCAGGAAGAATAAATTGTTATTACCCTGATTATGGGAACTGTGCTTGGAACTGTACTTGGCCTTTTGTTATGATGGAGGGACTCACCATCAACTAAGTAGCACTCGCTAGGCAAGGGTCATGGGTTCCAAAACTCTGTGAATAGAGAGAGGCTGGGGACAAGTAATAATACTTGGTGGTGTGTGTCCCCTGATGAGGGCCTTATATGCTAACTGCACTTTCTTCTATCTCCACTGTGGAATATCAGAGATAATTTTGATTTTATTAGAAGTCTGGTTACAGGCTGCTAAGCTCATTTTGTGCTAATGGTGCACCAGCACTGAGGCTCCCCTACTACAAGCTGACTTCACCTAAGAGCTGAAATCACTGAGTGTTGTGTTAAGTAGTGGAGGAGCCTGAAGATATATTGTGGAGCAGTTTGTGGGATGGCTGGAGTACCTTGTAGACAGGCTGGTGGAGCAGTTCGTGGGATGGCGGGAGCTGCGTGTGGGCCGTGGAGCTGAGCGAAGCAGTTCGTGGGGCGGCGAGCGGAGCGGAGGCCTATGGAGCTGGGGGGCGGTTGGCTTCAGATCATGTAAGGTGCCTCTTACCTCCGCCCCCCATATCCACCCAGGTTAGGAAGTAAAGCTCTGTAGATAAACTTTTGAACTCTGGGACTGCCCTGACTAGGGACAGAGACTTTTGGGTCATTGGACTTTTGGGACTTTGGGTGATTTTGGGTTGCTGGACTTAAGAACCAAAGGGAAAGGGGCATGCCCCAATTTGCTTGGGGTGGGTTTTTTGCTTATGGGTTGTGTTATGAATTCTGTTGGTGGTGTTTCCCCAACATAATGCCACATTGTTTCTCTCTGTTATTAAAAGGCTTTTTGCTACACTCAGACTCTGTGCTTGCGAGAGGGGAAGTATTGCCTCTTGGAGGCGCCCAGCGGGGGTGGTATACATTTGTCCCAGGTCACTGGGTGGGGGCTCGAGCTGGTTTGCATTGTGTTATTGGAATGGAACCCCTCGATCCTGAACCCGGCCCTTGTTGCTGCCAACTCTGATGGGCAGAAGGGTTACATATATATATATATAATCATCACATATTACTGTGGCTTTTTGGCAATGTACATTGGTAAGTTCTGGCTCCTTCTCAGGTTCAGGTTGGCCACCCCTGGCATAGCGGGTGCACGGGGAAGTGTGTGTGGGGTTGCATGTCTGCTGAGTGGTGTGGGGTGTTGGTATGTAACAAATGAATCTCATCATAAGGTGGGAATCTTATCATAGCCTCTTAGTCTACACAGCTCTGTTCCAGTAGAATGATTTCATGCTCAGCTTTAATAATACTTGCAGGTCCCTGTTACATGGCTACTCCAGCCTGGCCTGGCCCTCTGAGATTTGTGGGACTCAACAAAGGCGTTATTCCCTTGGCCCATTCCTAGCCAGGACATTCCTGTGTGGAGTCTGCGATGTGTAATGAGGATTGAGCTTGCACTGAAGCCTCTCCCACATTCAGCTCACTTATAGCATCTCTTTTTGTGTGAGTTCGCTGGTGCTTAATAAGGGTTGATTTCCGACTGAAGCTTTTCCCGCAGTCGGGGCCATTATAGGGTCTCTCTTCTGTGTGGATTCTTTGATGGTGAATAAGGTTGGAGCTTTGATTGAAACTTTTCCTGCACTCATTGCATTTGTAGGATCTCTTCTCAAGGTGGGTTCTCTGGTGATTGCAAAGGGCTGAGCTGCTACAGAAACTTTTCCCACAGTCAAGACACTTACAAGGTTGCTCTCCACTGTGCATCCTCTGATGTTTCTTAAGGGATGTGATGAAATGGAAGCTTTTCCCACATTCAAGGCATTTAAACCATTTCCCAGCCATCTGGATTCTCTTGTGAGTAACAAGGGTTGACTTCAGTCTGAAACTTTCCCTGGACTCAGGGCAGTTATAGAGTCTCTCTCCCGTGTGAATTCTCTGATGCATATAAAGGTTTGAACTCTGATTAAAGCTTTTCCCACACTCACTGCATTTGTAGGGTTTCTCCCCCGTGTGCGTTCTCTGGTGACTAGTGAGATATGCAGTGTGATCGAAGCTTTTCCCGCACTCGGGGCAGATATAGGGTTTCTCTCGTGTGTCCATTCTCTGATGTGACAGAAGGGTCGATCTCTGACTGAAGCTTTTCTCACACTTGGGGCACTTATAGGGTTTCCCTCCCGTGTGAATTCTCTGCTGTTGAATAAGGTTGGAGCTCACACTGAAACATTTCCCACACATGGGGCACTCATGGGGTCTCTCTCTCCTGTGTGGGTTCTATGATGTAATAAAAACTTTGGGCTCACACTGAAGCTTTTCCCACACTTGTTGCATTTGTAGGGTTTCTCTCTCATGTTGTTTCTCTGATGGTAAATAAGAGTTGAAGTCTGACTGAAGCCTTTCCCACAGTCACCGCACAAGTAGGGTCCCTTTCCAGTGGGGATTCTCTGTTCAATAGTTTATTTTATTTTATTGGCTCCTCTACTCCTGTGGGTGGATTTACCCTGTCTCTCCTCTGAGTGGTTTCCCTGCTGCCTCTTTGGCCTGCTCTGGCTCTCACGGGCTTCTCCCTCCTCAGGACTCTGGGAAACGTCCCCTTCACCTCTTCCCGATACCGTCCCCTGAGGTTCCACTTGCTCAGGACCTTCCTGCTGAAGATTCTCCTCCTCGTTCCCACTCACCGTCCCATCGCCTGCTGGGACACAGAGAGGATCCGGACAGGAGTCAGTCCCTGTGCTGGGGGTCGGGGAACCTCAGAAAGGGAACAGGAAAGAGGGGAACAAACCCAAATAGCTGCTGAGAAGATTGAAGTATCAGGAGCTGAATCCTATCCTCCCCCACAGGCCCCATCCCAGAGGAGAGAGGACTGGACCCATCCTTCCTTCACACCCTCTGAATACAGATGTAGGCA
Source organism: Caretta caretta (assembly GCF_965140235.1). NCBI lineage: Eukaryota > Metazoa > Chordata > Testudines > Cheloniidae > Caretta > Caretta caretta. The sequence goes on from NC_134216.1 coordinate 80,946,496, forward strand.
GGGGCTGAAGAGTCAGACAGGCTGGGTGTAAAATGAATAAATGACATCTGCCAGGAGGATAGAACAACTGGTTTTGGAATCACTTTAGCTGATCCCTTACTCATGAGGGCATCTCTTGGGTTCTTCCTTTCTTCGTAGCCCTGGAGATCAGGGACCCCAGCTCCTCCCCTTGTTCCAGCCTGGAGATCACATCAGGTTTGGAAATTGGGAGTCCTGCTTGGGGGACAAGGAAACAAGTGTTGATCCTGTTCATTAAGGTCAGGGCTCTTACTCCTTGCAGACCTAGTGTCTGAGTAGGCTATGCAAAGAGACTCCTTGCTCTCCCCACCCCCAATGCTATGGCGACTAGGCTATAAATCATACAAAATCCCATGACGCACTGGTCTGGAGCAAGGGTTTATCCACCTGGCCTAGGGAATGGCCCCAACTTATTCCCCTGGGGAGCTGAGCAGAGCTGTGACACGCTGGAGGTATCTGGAGTTGTAATCACTGCCAGTCCCACCTCCCCCTTTCACATACCCATATCCCTTCCCAAACAAGGCCAGGACAGGAAGCGGTTACCCAGACTGTGAACAGTTTGGCGTGGGGAATCTCCTAGTACTTGTCCATGCAACACCTGGCTTAACAGGGCCGTGATCCCTGAGTCAGCAACCTAGGTGCTTCCCCAGTTCGAATAGGAAATAGCACCCTGGGCTGGGAAATAAAGATCCTGACACCTGCCCCCATCCAATGCAGAGAGCAAAGAGCCTCCTCTCCCGAGTCATGCTAGACTAGGCAGTAGGGCCCCCATATGAGGCCATTCAGCCCTTCCCCACCATGCATGAGGCATGCTGGGCCCCCACCAGTGTCTGGTGCCCACACCTCAGGTCTGGTGCTGGCTCTCCTCACGCCCTCTGCCTGCTTCATACACCTCAGGACAGCTCTGCAGGTGGAGTCGACTTTCTCCTCCTATGACAGCTCGTATCTCGGAATCATAGAAACGGATTGCTGGAAAGAGGTCACCTGTCCCAGACACCAGCACTGAGTCGGAACCAAATACCCTAGCGACCCTAACTGGTGATTGTCTATCCCGTCCTTAAAAACTTCTAGTGAATGGGATTTCACACCATACCTTGGTGACCTATTCCACTACTGAACTGTCCTTACAGGTAGAAAGTTTTTCTTAACCTACATCTCCCTTGCTGCAGGTTAAGCCCATCACTTCATGTCCTACCTTCTGTGGACGTAAAGAACAATTGATCACCATCCTCTTTATAATACTTTAACATCTGTAAAGACTGGTATCAGGTCTCCCACGCAGTCTTCTTTTCTCAAGATTAAACGTGGGCACTTCTTTTTGCCCTTTCTCATAGGATCGTGTTTCTATAACTTTCATCATTTTCATTGCTCTCCTCTGGACACTCTTCAATTGTGCACATCTTTCCTAAAGCATGGCACCCAGAAACAGCCACAATTTCCCAACCGAGGTCTCAGCAGTGCCAAGTAGAAATGACCAATTACTTCCTGTGTCTTACACACAACTCTCCTGTTAATACACCCTTGAATGGTATTAGACAGTTTTGCAACTACATCACATCGTTGGCTCACATTCATTTTGTGATCCACTATAACCCCCAGATCCTTTCCCATAGTACTACTGGTTAGCCAGTCATTCCCCATTGTGGATTTGCGTATTTAATTTGTCCTTTCTCAGTATAGCAGTTTGGACTTGACTTTATTTATTTTTGACAAATCCATGTTGGCTATTACTTATCCTCTAGGTAACAAATTGATTATTTAATAATTTGCTTCAGTGTCTACGTCGGTATCAAATGATTGGCTTATAATTCCCAAGTCATCTTTGCTCCCCCTTTTAACAATAAGTACTAGGTTTGCCCTTCTCCAGTCTCTGGGACCTCAAGTACCCTAGTTCATTCAGTACCCTAGGGTGAATTTTATCAGTCCCTGATGACTTAAAGAATATTTAAATAAGTTTGATGTATTCAATCTGTTCTTTCTCTAGTCTGTTTTGTTCCTTCCCCCTTGTTTTTGACATTAGTTGTGTTAAGCATCTGTATAACATTAACTTTTTAAATAAAGACTGAGAGAAAAAAGGCCTTTACACCCCAACCTTCTTGATGATGTCATATGTTAGCTCTCCTACCCCTCCAAGTAGTGGGCCTACATTGTCCTCTGTCTTTCTCTTGCTCCTTATCTATTTACAGAATCTCTTCTCATTGCCTTTTATGTCCTTTGCTATTTGTAACTCATTTTGCGCCTCAGACTTTTTGGTTTTCTCCCCACATGCTTCTGCTGTTCTTTCATCCTCACCCTTCGCAATCTGTCCATGTTCCCATATTTTGTAGGGTTCCTTTTCAATGTTCATGTCATTCAAGACCTCCTGATGCAACCATATTGGCCCCTTGCTATTCTTTCTGTCTTTTCCTGTCATTGCTGTCGTGTCATAAATACTTTCTGAGAAACCACCAGCTCTCCTGAATGCCTTTTTCCCTTAGATTTTCTTGCCATGAGACCACATGTACTAGTTCTCGGAGTCTGTGAAAGTAAGTGCATTGTCCTCTCCCTCTTTCCTTTCCTTAGATGCAGGAGATACTCCGTACAAACAGATCCCACCGAACACCCCCCGATAATCTCCCAGGCTGCCTCGTGGAGCACACCACTGAAACTTAGTGCTTGAGACCCATTGACTTTAATGGAGGAAATCATGTGTTTATGTGCTTGATAAATAGGGACATTTGCTGAATTGTGGCTTGAATCAACAGACAAGGCTAGCCAGATTTTTGACTAATCTGCATAACTGCAAATATACATTCACAGATGATAAAGTCAGAAGGGAATATTGTGGTCTTCTATACTACAGAGGCAAGAGAACCTCACCCTTGAGATTCCTTGCATCAAGCCCATATCTCGTGGTTGAGCTAGACTATATTTATTAGAAAGAGATATCCAGGTTTCATTAAAAGACTCCTAATGATGAAGAAGCCACCACATCCCTGGGTAAATTAATCCAGTGGTTCACTCACCTCACTCTTAAACATTTTCACTTTATGACTAGTCAATTTATCCAACTTCAGCTTCCAGTCACTGGATCTCCTTCTGAATTTGTCTAGTAGATTAAGGAGCTCTCAGCTGTCAGAAATATACTCCCCATGTTAGGTACCTAGGACCTCTGTTCAAAACATGGCTTAACCATCTCCTGGATAAATTAACTAGACAAAGCTCCTCTAGTCACTCACTCTAAGGCAGATTTTCGAGACCTTGAATCACTCTTGTGGCACTTGTATAGCCCCGTTCCAAAGTGTTAACTTTCCTCTTCAAGTGTGGACACCAGACCGGGACACAGTACCCAGTAATAGTCTCCTAATGCCTCAAACACAAGCAAAGCCAGGCTGGCTGGCTCATGGGGGGGAGGGGGCAGAGGCTAATCCCAGGTGATGCTTTCACTCAGGCCGGTAACCAGTTCACGTTGCAGTGAGGATGCAGGTTATATTACTCGAGTGCTAATAATTGCTCAAATCCTTCCCCCAATTCTCACCCTGTGCCTACAATGACACTCAAGTTCTCCCATAATTCATAGAGCGGCTCAGCTGCCTGCAGTGCTAAGACCCCTGGGACGGGCCCCCAGAAGTTACAGGGACACACACAAGGTGAGTGCAGCACCAGGGAGGACAGTCACTCGGGCAGGGCTTTGCAGCGGGGCTGCTCACAGCCTGGCTAGACTAACCCCAGTGCTCACCCCCTGGTGTCGGTTAAATCTGCAGTGAAGATACATCCAGCGTTTCTCACAGACAATGTCCAGTCCCACACACACAGCCAGTCACCCCCTGGGCTGGACACAGGTGCCAAACACCAGACCTGCCCGCATCCCCAGCCATGTCGGGCTGCTCCCGACTTCAGACACAAACCAGAACTCTTCCGTTAGCAAGGGTTGCTGAGCTCATCCACTCCAGCTCCCCTGCGCACCACAGGCCCAGAGGGGCAGAGGAGCCGCTCTAGTCCCACCTGGGCTCAGCCGCAGGCACAGAGTCCCGCTAATCCGTGAAGCAGCAGCAGTGACCATCATGCCCCATCCCCAGGAACTCATGAAGACGCTACAGAGGCCCAGGAGCACAAAGACCTGTTAGCGAAGCACCACAGGGGTTTCCTTAAGTCTCTGTTGCTATTGTCAGAGCTCTCGTGTGTGACGCTTCCTGGGGGTTCCCGGCATCGTCAGGCACCTCGCTACACCTGCCCTTGGCATGGGGGAGCTTTGTCTGTGCCCACTGGGCCTCAGCTCCCCACCTCCACCAGCCACTGTCACCACGAGCTCTCCCCGGAGCCTGCTGTCACTCTGCAGGGATGTTCCAACCCTCCAGCCCTCCCAGTGTGTCCCTGGAGTGCCCCGCCCCTGGGCTGCTGGACTCTCACGGGATGCTTCTAGAGCTGGGACTGAATGAAACAAGAATCTCTCCTGTCTAATACAGTGGGGCCCACCCTAAGTTCTTGCAATATTTTACAGCCAGGAGGCTGGGACCCTTTTTCATGAGAGAAGCGGGCTGTCAGTTTGCCACCTAGGTGACTCCCAGACATACCAGATCGCTCCATTGTCTTTAGTCATCCAAAGAACACGCCACGGCTGCTTCTGTCTTCCTGTCGCTTTCCTCTCCTGTAGACTTCTCACCCTCTCCAGGTGACACCCGGCTCAATCTGCAAACAGCCACACAGCGTGAGGCATTCGGAACAGCGACGGCCAGGCAGGGAGATGGCTGACACTTACCTGCTGCCTGAGTTTTTCAATACAGCGTGACAAAGTTCCTGCTCTACCTTGGTGGGTCTTGCGCTTATTGGTGGATTTGCTCACCTTGGAGCTTCACGGCAGCCCTCAGCTTGGCCGTTTTTCTGAATTCACAGTCCAGGTCGACTCCTCCTGTGTCTGACCAGGAGTTGGGAGGATTTGGGGGGAACCCGGGCCCGCCCTCTACTCCGGGTTCCAGCCCAGGGCCCTGTGGAATGCAGCTGTCTAGAGTGCCTCCTGGAACAGCTGTGTGACAGCTACAACTCCCTGGGCTACTTCCCCATGGCCTCCTCCCAACCCCTTCTTTATCCTCACCACAGGACCTTCCTCCTGGTGTCTGATAATGCCTGTACTCCTCAGTCCTCCAACAGTCCGCGTTCTCACTCTCAGCTCCTAGCGCCTCTTCCTCCCAGCTCCTCACACACACACCACAAACTGAAGTGAGCTCCTTTTTAAAACCCAGGTGCCCTGATTAGCCTGCCTTAATTGATTCTAGCAGCTTCTTGATTGGCTGCAGGTGTTCTAATCAGCCTGTCTGTCTTAATTGTCTCCAGAAGGTTCCTGATTGTTCTGGAACCTTCCCTGTTATCTTACCCAGAAGAAAGGGACCTGCTTAACCTGGGGCTAATATATCTGCCTTCTATTACACTCCTATAGCCATCTGGCCTGACCCTGTCACAATAGGTACATAATTCCTCAAATATTATCCACCCACACATTTCACAGTGGTGACAACCAGTGGGCTACTGGCCCATGGATGAGCCCTCCTATGCCACCCTTCAGTGAACTATTATGCAGGTCTCTGACCCAGGGGATTCCTGAAAAATGTTATGCCCCCATGGGTGTCCTCTGCCAGTTGGCACCAGGGGATGCCTGGGTCACACCCTCCCTATTCTCCATGGTCCTGGGCTAAATTCCCTCTAAGCTGCGCAGCAGGCTATCAAGGCAGCACAGGCGGGGAGAGGTGCCTCTCCCCCAGCCCCAGCTCTGGAGCTGCTGCAGCCAGGAGAGGCTCCTCAGCCCCAGCCAGGGAGCTGCTGCGGACGGGGACAGTTGCCTCTCCCATGGCCCCAACCCCAGTGGGAAGAGGTGCTCTACCCTGGCCCTGGGCTGCTGCAGTGAGAGAGGGCTGAGGGGAGTCCTCTCTCCCCACAACAGCCCTGGGGCAGCCTGCACCCCAAACCCCTCATCCCCGGCCCCACCCCAGAGCCCTAACCCTCCCATCCTCTGCCCCAGACGTGAGCTCCCTCCCATCCCCAGCCCCATCCCAGAGCCCACACCCCCAGCCAGAGCCCTCACCCCCCCTGCATCCCAACCCTCTGCCCCAGCCCTGAGCCCCCTCCCGCACCTCAAATCCATCATCCCCAGCCCCACCCCAGAGCCCGCACCCCCAGTCAGAGCCCTCACCTCACCCCCCATATCACCACCCTCTGCCCCAGCCCTGAGCCCCCTCCCACACTTCGAACCCCTCAGCCCCACCCTGCGACACATCACCTCCATATCATTGCACAGAACAAAATTGACTCCACACTTGCATGGGGAAAATTGGAGGGAACATTGGCTGGGGCAGCTGCAGGAGCTAAAGCGGGAACAGGGAGGCTGGTGATGGCTTACACACAAGCAGAGAAAGAGACTTCAGGACAAGGGATTCTTGTAACTCTTACACCACAGCTGCTGCTGCGGGAAGCCAAATTATTAATTACAGCAGAACCTGGAATCCCCAGTGGAAATCAGGACCCCATTGGGCTACAGTGATATTTATAGGCCCCTCTCCCCCGTTACCCCGTAACTGGGCTCCTCGCAGTACTAAACATAATGATCCTTCCACTCCTGTGAAACAAGAAAGCAATGACCGCTGCTGGGCAAGGTCACAGTCTCATAATTCTCCTGTATGACATCCCTGTAGAGAGCTCTTTGACCCGGGTCCAGCAGATCCCATTCCCCCTGGGTGAAATACACAGCCACCTCCTCGAAAGCCACCCGCTCCACTGCAGCCATTTCCCTTCCTTGTCTCTCCATGGATGGGACAAACTGGAGCAAACGAGGATTTTATTCTGCAGCCTGTCAGGGTGAGAAGGGCATTTGAGGATGTTCTAGGGGGGGTTGAGTGCATTTCACACCCCAATTCTTTCCTTGTTGACATTCTAGACTCTGCCATGCTGGGAAAATGCTTGAGCCATGATATTAAAAATCCACTGCCTAAAGTTCGGTCCCCAAACCATATTCAGTTCTCTCAATAAATGGCTGGAGTAAGGTTCAAAAATGCTGAGCCTGCAACATTGGGATGCAGTTCTGTGTCCAGCTTTGTTGATAATCAGGCCAATTAGTCAGCTGCCTGAACACAGCTGCAGGCATCTACGTTAGGTTCCTGCTTCTAAAAATCCTGGCCTTCATCACTGTATTTATGACACAGATCCATCCCCGCACACAAGGACTAAACCCATGCAGGCTTTTTAAAGCCCTATCAGTGACTGAGATGAAATGAAGTCAATGAGACCACGCAGATGCTAAATATTAAACATATATGTGAGTTTTGTGAGATGAAAGCCTAAGGTTCATAGAGTCTGAACCCAAAAGGGACCAGTAGCTTATCAACTCTGATTTCCTGTAGGCACAGCCCATTTAGGGTTGCCAACTTTCTGACTGAAAAAACCCAAACACCCTTGCCCTGGCCCTCCTCCAAGGCCCAACCCTGCTCAATCCATCCCCCCTCCCTCCGTCGCTCGCTGTCACCCACCCTCACTCACTCGCTCATTTTCACCCGGCTGGTGCAGGTCCCTGTTCGACCAGCAAGGCATCCAGTGTTGATCTGAAGACATCAAGAGACGGAGAATCCTCCACTGCCTTTGGTCCAGGGATTAATCATCTTCATTACTGAAAACGTATGCCTAATTGCTAATCCGCATTTGTTGGCTTCAGCTTCCTGCTATGGGTTCATGTGTGGCCTTTAACCGCAAGACTAAAGAGTGCTTTGGTAACCAGTATTTCCCATCTGTGAAGGTACCTGTTCTTAAAATGACGTCACCTCTTAGTTTTCAACTTATTTATTCTTTTAGGATAAATTCAACATATGGGGCTTTTAAGTCTCCCAGTGTAACAATTCTCCCTCCCCACATATGTATGACTCTTTTCTGCCCTCTCCCCCAACCTACCTCACAACAGAGTTTTCCCAGCCACTTTTCACAGGCTCCTTCTCAAAAACAAGCTAAGTGGTTTTCCATCAAACTTGCAAACCAAATTCACCCGGGAGAGAGACTCTCTACTGGAAAGATGAACACAGGAGTTGTCAGACCATAGCAGACTCCAGCTCCGTCCAGTCATTTGGGTATGTTAGAAGCACTTGAAAAGTTCCCTGAGACTGAAATGGGGCAGCTGACACTGTCAGTGTCACTGTGCTCCAGGGCCCCCAGCTGCAGTGAAAGAGCAGAGTCAAAGGACCTGCTTTGGGGGATCCCCCGGACACGCGCCCAGCACCGCGGGCACTAGGCCAGTGGTTTTAACAGGGACTAGGCCAGTGGCTTTTTTCCATTTGTGGACCCCTAAAACATTTCGAATGGAGGTGCAGACTCCTTTGGGAATCCTAGGCACAGTCTGCAGCCCCCCGGGGAGCCATGGGCCATAGGATGAAAACCAGCCACGGCACCAGGCAGAAACAGGACCTGGCTTTTCCTCTCCCTGCCCCTCCCTTTGTCCCCAGGCCAGATACTGCCCCAGGGCAGGGGGCTGCAGGGAATGGGGTGGGGAGCGGCGGGGCTGGGACCCTCCCCCCCACATTGCTCCTGCTGCCCCCGCCCCTCACCTGTGGTCTCTGGGTGGGGCTGGGGCGGGCAGAGCCCGGGGGTCTGTGTCCCAGGAGTCCAGCCCCCCACCCAGCAGCAGGAACCCCCGAGTCTGGAGCTACAGTGTTAACCCCTCCGCTGCTGGACGTCAGCCACAATCCGTCTCCCCTTCCCGAACCGAGAGAAACCCGGCCCAGCGTGCCTAAGCAGAGACAGAGTCCTGCAGAAAGGTGCCCCCCAGGGCCATCCCGGGCCGGGCAGCCCGCTGGGGCCTGGGGCACACCTTGTCTCGCCATGAAAGGGCTTGTCTAGAAAAGTTAGTACGAAGTCACTGGCACACGCGTCCCCGTTCAGCCCCGGCTGGGAGGCTGATGCATTAGCTACATGCACCGCAGCAGGACATCCAGAGGCTGGGGCATGTTGTCCTGTTGCTGGCATGCATGCCAAGTCAGAGCGGACCGACTATCCCCCGTGTAACGCTGGGGGCCCTCTTTGCTGTGTCAGTCTCCTCATAATTGGGGGGCGGGGCTCTTCTTGCTTTTACACTGCGATTGTAACGGCTTGGGCACCACACCTTGTGTACAGCCAGGGCCGGATTAACCTTTTGCGGGCCCAGCGTCAAACATGTTTGCGGGCCCCAAGTGGCTGTGATGGGCCCCTTCCAAGTGTGGGCCCAGCCTGACAGCACCCTTGATGCCACATTGCCGGGATGGGGATGAAAACATTTACTCACAAAGTAAGATATTTGAAGCCACACTGAGACCTCCATTCAGCCCCCAGAGAACAAACTGAGCTAACATCCATGTACCCAGAACACCACTGAATTTGGTTTGCCTGGAAGGGGGTTGTTAGTTAGTTTTGTCTTTTTTGTTTAAACACTCAGGACCTGCTTGGGGGCCTTGAACAGAAGTGCTTAATTCTCACACTTATGAGCTATATTAAGCCCGGATGTAGCAGTTAGTGGTGCTGCACCTGCATAGGGTGACCAGATGTCCCGATTTTATAGGGACAGTCCCAATTTTTCTTGGGGGCTTTTTCTTATATAGGCACCTTTCCCCCCCCCCCCCCCCGATTGTTTACACTTGCTATCTGGTCACCCTGCACCTGCATCTCCCCACCACCATCTCCGCCACCCAAAGTTATGTTTCCTAAATACATGTTTTGAAATCTTCATTTTCTACTTTGGTACAATAATGTTTCCAAAACATTGGGGTGGAGTGTGGGGAGGAATATTGCGGGTGCCCATCTTTTGCAGGGAGAAAGGGCCGCTGAGAGACAACACACACTTCACCACAAAGGCCACCACAATCCAGCCTCAAGTTCCTACCCCAATCCTCACATCTGGGATCTCCTCCCGGGTCCTCCTGTCCCCATCCCACGCAACTCACCCCCAACACAGGCTCTCCTCAAACTCCCTGCTACTGCCCCGCCCCCCAGTCACCCCAGGGCTGTCACATCCCTCTCTTCTGCTACCCCCCCACACGAGCCAACCCCCACCTCAGCCCAGACTCCCCCCCCACTTCTCCTCCGCCCCCCCACGACTCACCCCCTAACATAGGCTCTCCTCAAACTCCCTGCTACTGCCCCATCCCCCCCTTCTGCTACCCCCCCCACACTGAGCCAACCCCCACCTCAGCCCAGACCCCCCCCGCTTCTCCTCCGCCCCCCCACGACTCACCCCCTAACACAGGCTCTCCTCAAACTCCCTGCTACTGCCCCGTCCCCCCCCTCTTCTGCTACCCCCCCCACACGAGCCAACCCCCACCTCAGCCCAGACTCCCCCCCCACTTCTCCTCCGCCCCCCCACTTCTCCTCCGCCCCCCCACGACTCACCCCCAACATAGGCTCTCCTCAAACTCCCTGCTACTGCCCCGTCCCCCCCCTTCTGCTACCCCCCCACACACTGAGCCAACCCCCACCTCAGCCCAGACCCCCCCCCGCTTCTCCTCCGCCCCCCCACGACTCACCCCCTAACACAGGCTCTCCTCAAACTCCCTGCTACTGCCCCGTCCCCCCCTCTTCTGCTACCCCCCCCCAAACTGAGCCAACCCCCACCTCAGCCCAGACTCCCCCCCCGCTTCTCCTCCGCCCCCCCACACGGAGTCGCCCCGGCTCCCCCAGCGCACCCCGACTTGCCCCGCAACTGCCCCTTTGCGCCGCACTGGGGGGGGCGGGGGCGGGGCATCCCCGGGGCAGGGGCGCGGCAGCCGGCACCGACCGGCCCCCAGACCCCAGGGACCCCCCGGGCAGGCTCCCCCCCCCTCAGGAGCGGGGCTCGGGGGGGGGGGGCAGGAGCTCCGAGGGGGAGGGGCCGCAGCGCGACGAGCGCCGGGAGCCGCCCCCAGCACCAGGCCCCCACCTTCCCGCGCGGGGCGGGGCTTTCTGGTGCGCTCCGCCCACTGGCGCGAGGGCGGTGGGCCGCGTGGCGCGGGGCATGCTGGGACGCGTAGTGCCGCTGGCCGCGCGGGTCCCGGGGCCCCTGCGGAACACAGCGGCGTGGAAACTACAACTCCCAGCAGCCCCTGCAGCCCCCCCGCCCCTGCGGCGCCTGCGCACTGCGCTCCCCGGGCGGGGGGCCGCGTTAACCCTTTGTGGGCCCCTTCCCCGCGTGGGCCTGAGCCGCCCCTCCTGGTTTAGTAATTGGAAATCTATTAATCCGTATTTCTGTAGATAATCCACCCGCTCGCAAACGCTGAGGTGTGCACTGATAGATACCTTGCATGCGCAGACACACATCTCCTACTAAGTTACCTATATTTCTTATTTTACATTGTAATTTCACAACTTTGTATTTAGGGCACATATTTTTTTATGACACATTTCAGTGATGTTCCTCATTCTGACAAGCTTAAAGGCTGGGTCTACGCTACAGCGTTAGGTTGATGCAAGGCGGCTTCAGTCAACCGGATTACGTCAGAGCCTACGCTGCCATGCCGAGTCGCCGGCTGGCCCGGCCTAACTCCACCGGAAGGAGAGGCAGGGTGGCCTCGTGGCGCCCTAGCACTGTGAGGCGATGCCCTGTCAGTGTAGACCCTGTGTTACTTACCTCGATTTTAGCAGCCTCTGGGAGGCGCCCTGGACCACTCTGGTCACCCTTCTGAACTCTGCTTCTTGGTGGCCAGGTACATAAGAACATGCCTCTCCCCTGTTAAAGGCCTGCGTATTTTTGAAATTCCATTTCCTGTTTGCTTGGCTCACCTAGCAACTGCCCAGCTGAGCGTGCTGGCTCCACGCTCCGACTGTGCTCCCAGCTGGAGTACGCCGAAGGTGGTGGGTCTCCCAGCTCCGTCGGGAGAAGAGTCTGTGCAGGCAGAGCTCCCATCTAGCCCGAGCAAAGCGGATAGCGATGAGCAGATCGCTCCTGGCGTGGCCAGGGACTCGCAGCAGTGCCGTGTAAAAGTGAGGATCTGCAGCAGACGCCAGAAGACAAGGGAGGCAAACAGTCGCTCTGGTCTGGCGCCACAGACATGCCCCTTTTACAAGGAGCTGCGTGCTCTGCTCTGCTCTGCTCTGCCCCCACCTCCACCACCAAGGGCCCCGTGGACACATCACAGTCACGGGCCATGGTCAACTGTGTGGAAGAGGAGGAGAATGGGGGCAGGCGACCAGGGAATCCAGTCACGGTGAGCCTGGAGCTGTTTTTAACCCCAGAGCAGTCCAGGCAGCCCCAACACTCCAGCACGGGCGAGCCAACCTGGTGCCGGGGAAGGCACCTCTGTGCAGTTTGCATTGCTATTGCAGGGACACATCTTCTCATTTACTATTCTTTATTTGTGTTACAAGTGATAGTGAAATAACCCCTCTACCTCTACTGTCCACTTCTCATTCCCTGGCACAGGCACAAAACAGTTTGTTTATGCGCATGGGGATGTCCCGTGAATCCTCCAGAGAGCTTGAGGAAACTTTCCTGGAGGTAATCTGTAATCCTCTGCCAAAGGTTTCTGGGGCAGGCTGTCTTATTTCTTCTTCCACAGTAAGACATTTTCCCGCCACTCAGCAATTATTTCGGCAGGCATCATTGCAGGCAGGGGCAGCAAGCTGGAAACCATGGCATCTCCAAGCTCAGCTCAGACTGGGAAGAGCACATGGGAGTGGCATTCCAAATTTAAGAAAAAAGCAACATTTGATCCTTGTTGGCACGAAGTCGAGCATTGAGATGATGCTGTTTCCCCATCGCACCTGCAACACCAGGGTCCTTATCTGTCATTAACACCTGGCAAATCTCCTGTGGAAGTGAGAGAGAAGGGAGAACATGCACGCTGGTCTTTTAACTGCATCCCACCGGAGGGCCAAGGCATCAAGCATGGAGGGCGGTTTCCTTTCGGCAAGCTCGCAAGGGAGCTCACGGACAAAGGACAGGACATGCAGGAAAGGACACTGGAGGCAAAGAGCTCTACTCCTCGTCTGGCTATATCACCAGCCGGCTGCCATTACATAAGGAGCACCTCATTTGAATGAATGGCAGGATAGCGCAGCTCAGTGATGTTTTCTCCCCGCTGCCTGAGAGCAGTTTGAAAATTGTGCTGATCTGCAAAAACAAAAACAAGTTAAAAACAAAAAAACCAACAACAACAGATGAGTTACGGGATGTCGGGCGAAGAATTGTGGGCATTTGCTAGTTTGACCCCATGCCCCAGAATTCCAAGAGGGAACCCATGATGCACTAGGAGCATGATCCAGCCAGGCAGAGACACCTCTCTGCAGGTGATCCAACCAGATTTTCGTGTGGTTATTTTCATAGAATCATAGAATACCAGGGTTGGAAGGGACCTCAGGAGGTCATCTAGTCCAACCCCCTGCTCAAAGCAGGACCAATCCCCAATTAAATCATCCCAGCCAGGGCTTTGTCAAGCCTGACCTTAAAAACTTCTAAGGAAGGAGATTCCACCACCTCCCTAGGTAACACATTCCTGTGTTTCACCACCCTCCTAGTGAAAAAGTTTTTCCTAACATCCAACCTAAATCTCCCCCACTGCAACTTGAGACCATTACTCCTCGTTCTGTCATCTGCTACCACTGAGAACAGTCTAGAGCCATCCTCTTTGGAACCCCCTTTCAGGTAGCTGAAAGCAGCTATCAAATCCCCCCTCATTCTTCTCTTCCGTAGACTAAACGTCCCCAGTTCCCTCAGCCTCTCCTCATAACTCATGTGTTCCAGTCCCTAATCATTTTTGTTGCCCTCCGCTGGACTCTTTCCAATTTTTCCACATCCTTCTTGTAGTGTGGGACCCAAAATTGGACACAGTACTCCAGATGAGGCCTCACCAGTGTTGAATAGAGGGGAACGATCACGTCCCTCAATCTGCTGGCAATGCCCCTACTTATACATCCGAAAATGCCATTGGCCTTCTTGGCAACAAGGGCACACTGTTGACTCCTATCCAGCTTCTCGTCCACTGTCACCCCTAGGTCCTTTTCTGCAGAACTGCTGCTGAGCCATTCGGTCCCTAGTCTGTAGCGGTGCATTGGATTCTTCCGTCCTAAGTGCAGGATTCTGCACTTGTCCTTGTTGAACCTCATCAGATTTCTTTTGGCCCAATCCTCCAATTTGTCTAGGTCCCTCTGAATCCTATCCCTGCCCTCCAGCGTATCTGCCCCTCCTCCCAGTTTAGTGTCATCTGCAAACTTGCTGAGGGTGCAATCCACACCATCCTCCAGATCATTTATGAAGATATTGAACAAAACCAGCCCCAGGACCGACCCTTGGGGCACTCCACTTGATACCGGCTGCCAGCTAGACATGGAGCCATTGATCACTACCAGTTGAGCCCAACAATCTAGCCAGCTTTCTATTTACCTTATAGTCCATTCATCCAGCCCATACTTCTTTAACTTGCTGGCAAGAATACTGTGGGAGACAGTGTCAAAAGCTTTGCTAAATTCAAGGAACAACACGTCCACTGCTTTCCCTTCATCCACAGAACCAGTTATCTCGTCATAGAAGGCAATTAGATTAGTCAGGCATGACTTGCCCTTGGTGAATCCATGCTGACTGTTCCTGATCACTTTCCTCTCCTCTAAGTGCTTCAAAATTGATTCCTTGAGGACCTGCTTCATGATTTTTCCAGGGACTGAGGTGAGGCTGACTGGCCTGTAGTTCCCAGGATCCTCCTTCTTCCCTTTTTTGAAAAAGGGCGGAGCTGTGTGTACTCTTTCACTGTGGTTATCCTGATCTAGTTACAGTGGGAAACACACACCCGACAAACTTAGCTGTGTAGACACCTGACTTCAGGGATTCTATCAGACTTCAATTTGAGTTACACAAACTGGATTCTATCTTTAGCCCAGTAACTGTGAGCTTATCTGTCCATGTCACCAGTATATAAAGCAGCAGATTAACTTTTAAATATAATCTCTTATTATTATTGCTTTTGTTCCATACTCAGTTGATCAGGTATATTGACATTCCTGGAAATTAGCTTCAATGTATTTACATAACTAGCTAATTACAACCTTCTGTATCTCGTCAACACAATATAATATTGCAGCACTCAAAGAAACTTTTGGTAGCATTAAGAAGTAGGGTTGCCTGCGATTATATCTTTATGGTCCTTAAGAGAAAGAAATTCAGCGACCACTTTGTTAATTGAATTAATCTGTTCTACACTAATCCCTCCTGCCGTGTGATCACCACGAGCTATATTTCAGAACCGTTCTCATTACTGAGAGGAACAAGCCCAGGCTGCCTGCTATCCCTACTGCAACAAATTCAAATTACTCACTTCCTCGCCTTCGAATTCAGCCCGGGTGCACTTGTTCTGTCCAAAGCTCCCAAACATCTTACATTTTGTAGAGAGTTGTACCATTTCACCAGATTGGCAGCGATGACGTTTGACTTCCTAATGACCCACCAAAAGTTAACATGCAATAAGGCAAAAATGGAACGAAGAATTGCCAAAAAAAATCTCACTCCCATCATGGAATTGAGCAATACAAAATATGAAAGAAGTGATCCTAGATCTCCAATTCCATGCCATTCAATAAACAAACAAAAAAAAATCATCTTTACGTGGAATCGGCCACCCCAAAGAATTTACAAAATTAAAGCTATCCCCGATGATCTGTGTTGGAGGTGTGGGGTGCAGGAGCAATGTGTGCACATAATTTTGTCACATCCTGTTGTTTCAAGCTTCTGCGATGATATTAAAACCAGAATTAGCAAGATTCTAGAGGCTTCACTCAGCCTTAAAGCAGACACCTGCAGAAGGGATCATATATCCAGCAAATGGAGGCTATACCAAAGGGAATGGGTTTTGAGACATCATATTTTGCTACACTGGAAAAGTAAATCCCCCCTCAGGGCATAGAGGCCAGTATAGCTGCTTGGCGGATCTGATTGCAAAGGAAAGGATGACATACAATACATAGCGAACCCCAGGAAAATTTGATTCTCTTTGAGACAGATTACTAGAAGTTGTGGACTAATGATCCCTGCAGGAGACCTGGATGAAAGATAGGAAATAAATCACCCTCTTCCTTCCCATCCCTTCTTCTCTTCCTCTCCACAACCCCACAGACTTTTTCCTCTTTGATTTTGATTTCTTTAATTTTTATTTATTTATTTTTATATGCGCCATAAAAACTAGCGTGCTGGGAATACTGTGATTAATACATGGGAGTCCAAACAACGCGTAAACGTCTGGTCGTTTTTCTTTTCTGACGTACGGTACTTTTAAACTTGTTCTGAATTTTGGCACCTGGAATTCCTTCTGTTTGTTATAGGAAAAAAAGATTGAAAATATTTAATAAATTAAAAAAATGCAGTGACTTATTTAATATAAGTGATGCTATGTATTTGTGTTAGAGAAGGCAGGGTCACAAAAATGTGGCTTGTGTTGGGAGCAGAAGGTGGGGAGGTTTGTGATGGTCCTTAGTTCCTGGGGAATAGTCCATTCCACAGTCTCGGACTGTCTCCCAAGAAAGTTCTGTTTCATGCACACACAAGCTTTACCCTTATCGTAGAAAGTTCCATTATGCAAAAGGAGGAAAGAAGTTGACCGTGGTTTTTATCCCAGAGCTGTAGATGGTGTTTTATTTATCCAGGGCCCTGGACACGGAGATAAGGACTGAGATCTTGAACTTGATTTGATGTTCTATGGCCTGATGTGTCCGTGGTAGAAGATGTGCTGCAGTGTTCTGTGCTAGCTGGAATTTCCTAAGCGCTGATGAGTTCATGCCCAGGTATATCACCTTGTTGTAGTCCAGCCATGCAGTGACAAAGGTGTGACTGAAGAAGGCCAGGTCTTCATCCACTAAGACATCTCCTAGCCAACCGGAGATGATAGAAACTGTTACTTGTGGATGTTGGGGATCTTAGTGTCAGCAAGGAATCCAAGAACACCCCTAAATTAGAGAATGAATCGACCAGTTGTTGGTAATTAACTTAAATGTAGGAACTGAACAGAGGATATCCAGAGCTTCTTGAGAAGTAATCATCAAATCCAGTCACAAGGTGGATATCTTATCTCAGCCTCTTGCTCTGCACAGCTCTAGTCCAGGAAGGCAATTTCATTCTCTGCTTTAATAACTATGGCACGTCCTAATTACATCACCACTCCAGCCTGGCCTGACCTCTGCGATTCCTGGGAATTGGCACAGGTGTTATTCACGTGGTCCATACGGAGACACGGGCATTTCTAGCGTTCCTCTTCCAAGTGGATTCTCTGATGCCTAATAAAGGCCGAGTTGATCCCTGAAGTTTTTCCCACACCCAGGGCATTCGTAGGGCTTCTTGTCCGTGTGGATCCTCTGGTGCATAGGGAGGGTTGAACTGTGACTGAAGCTTTTCCCACAGTCCAGGCAATTGTAGGGTTTCTCCCCTGTGTGGATTCTCTGGTGCATAATAAGATTTGAGTGCCAATCAAAGCTTTTCTCGCACTCAAGGCATTTGTAGGGCTTTTCTTCTGTGTGTTTTTTCCAATGCTTAGTGAGGTCTGATCTGTCACTGAAGCTTTTTCGACACTCGGGGCATACATAAGGTCTCTCCCCTGTGTGGATTCTCTGGTGTATAATAAGGACAGATCTCCGACCGAAGCTTTTCCCACATTTGGGGCAATTGAAGGGTTTCTCTCCTGTGTGGATTCTCTGATGTTTAGTGAGGTCTGATTGGAAACAGTAGCTTTTCCCACAATCGGGGCACTTGAAGGGCTTTTCTCCGGTGTGTTTTCTCTGGTGCTTAGTGAGATCTGATCTGTCACTGAAGTTTTTCCCACAATCATTGCATTTATAGGGCTTCTCTCCTGTGTGGATTCTCTGGTGTATAACCAGTTGTGATTGCCGAACAAAGCTTTTCCCACACTCGGGACACTTATGGGGTCGCTCTCCAGTGTGGATTCTCTGATGGTGAATGAGGGTTGAGCTGACAAAGAAGTGTTTCCCACAGTCGGGACAACTATAGGGTCTCTCTCCTGTGTGCATTCTCTGATGTTCAGTAAGGCGGGAGCTCTGAGTGAAGCTTTTACCACAATCGGGGCATTTATAGGGCCTCTTTCCTGAGTGGATTCTCTGATAGTTAATGAGGGTTGAGCTGTTACAGAAGCATTTCCCACAGTTGGGGCATCCGCAGGATTTCTCTCCTGTGTGCATTCTCTGGTGTTCAGTAAGACAGGAGCTCTGAGTGAAGCTTTTCCCACAGTCGGGGCATTTACAGGGCTTCTCTCCTGTGTGGATTCTGTAATGTTTAAGAAGGTTTGCATGCTGTCTGAAGCTTTTCTCACAGTCAGGGCAACTGTAAGGTTTTTCTCCCGTGTGGATTCTCTGGTGAGTGATATGGGATGATCTCCAGCAGAAGCTTTTCCCACAGTCATCACACGTGTAGGGTCTCTCTCCTGTGTGGATTCTCTGGTGAGTAACAAGGGCTGAGTGGTGACTGAAGCTTATCCCACACTCATTGCATTTGTAGGGTCTCTCCCCCATGTGGGTTCTCTGGTGTTTAGTGAGGGCTGAGCTGTCCCTGAAGCTTTTCCCACAGTCACTGCATTTATAGGGCTTCTCGCCAGCGTGGATTCTCTGGTGAGTAATAAGGACTGATCTCCAGTGGAAGCTTTTCCCACAGGCACTGCACTTGTAGGGTCTGTCTCCAGCGGGGATCCGCGCCTGGACAGTTTCTTTGATTTTCCTAACCCCTTTGCTCCTGTGAGTGGATTTACCCCATCTCTCTGCTGACTGGATTCCCTGCTGCCTCTCTGGCCCACGCGGCCTCTCACGGTTTTCTCCCTCCTCAGGGCTTGGGGAGATGCCCCCTTCAGATGTTCCCCGTACTGTCCTGTGTGGTTCCTCTGGATCAGGATCTTCCAGCTGAGGATTCTCCTCCTCGTTCTCACTCACCATCCCATCACCTGCTGGGACAGAGAGAGAACCCAGACAGGAGTCAGTCCCCGTGCCGGGGGAAAGGGTAAGCAAGGTACAAACTCTAGTAATGGTTCCCCCTCAAAACCCCTTCCCCACTGGACAGAAAGGAT
Source organism: Caretta caretta (assembly GCF_965140235.1). Taxonomy (NCBI): domain Eukaryota; kingdom Metazoa; phylum Chordata; order Testudines; family Cheloniidae; genus Caretta; species Caretta caretta. The sequence goes on from NC_134216.1 coordinate 80,965,509, forward strand.
GGGATTGATTCTGCCTTCACATCCCATCGAGAGAGTCAGAGAAAAAGCGAGCGACTGCCAGGTGACTGGGAAACCATAACTGATGTCTCCCGTGAGGATGTGTCACTTGGTGGGGCAAACCTGGCCTGGGTGAGACAAGGCAGAAGAAACCAGAATAACCGCTGGGCAGATAAATAAATTCATAGATCAATCAGGGATAAATCCCCTCCAAACCTTCCCCAGAGGAGGGAGAGGAAGAGAGCGATTCTGCCTCCCCATCTCCTCCGTATGTGGATGAGAGGAGGGGTTTTTGCGGTCAGATATCTTTGGTGAAAACCCATTAAGGATGCCTGCCATGAGAATATAAAAGCGGAGCCAGTTTCACTGATTCCTCACCCCTGTGGATGTCTCCTGGGATCCTCCTTTCCTCATAACCCTGGAGACCATGGACCCATGACTCCTCCTCTCGTTCCAGCCGGGAGATCACATCTGGTTTGGAAATTAGAAATCCTGCTGGGGGGCAAGAAATCAAGTGTTGATCTTGTTCATTACGGTCAGGGCCATTAGTATTCCAGATCCAGGGTCTGAGCAGCCCACCCAGAGAGGTGTTTCCTCTCCCCAGCCCCGCCCTGCAGGGACTGGGCTATAAATGGTACAAGATCCCATGACGTGCTGGTCTGGAGCAAGGCTTCCTCCACTCTGCCTAGGGAGTTGCCCTGACTTACTCCCCTGGGGACCTGAGCTGAGCAGGGCTGCTACCCTCTCCGGGTATCTTGTTTGCATCTAAGCCTCCGTCACTGCCAGTTAACTCCTCTCTCCATCCCCCTCCCCCATATCCCTCCAAAACACAAGCCAGAACTGGAAGCTATTACTTGTGAGTGTGAGCAATTTGGGGTGGAGACTATCCCTATTTCTCCATGCAGCACCTGCCTCAACGGGGCTGTGATCCTGTACTGGGGCCTCGAGGTGCTTTCTCCGTACAAGTGGTGAAGAAACAAACAGAAGAAATGCCAACCAGGGCCTGAAAAGAAGATCATTAAACACCTGTTCCCTGTCCAGCACAGAGAGGGAAGAGCCTAGTTCCGTGGCATCACAATGGACTAGAGGTAGGGGCTGAAGGGTAAATCGGCCCTTCCCCATCACCCAGGAGACCCACTCTGCTCCCACAGAGGGGCAGACACTGTAGGCCTGGTTCTGGGTCTCCTCACTCCCCCAGTCTGCTCCACAAACCACAGACCCAGAGAGGGAAACTCTACGGGAGGAGCAATTATTCTTCAACCTCTACTCCCCCGGGCTCCAACATGGGAGACGACCCCCGCCCGACAAATCTCACCAATCCCATCTGAATTATCTCCAAGGGGCTCCCCCTGCGCAAAGCACTCTAGCTCAGGGCTTGAGCCCCATTGACATTACTGGAAGTTAAGCCCACACTTCAGTTCTTCACTGAAGAGGGATGCTTGTTGTAACTGGGACCCAAGCCCAAGGAAAAGACTAATTGGGTATCCGGGTAATTACAAAGCTGAAGACTTAGAATCAGACATGCGATGGCCCAAGGGACCATTACGGTTGTTTAGCCTGACCTCCCGCATCACACAGGCCAGAGAAAATCAACCAGCTATTCCTACATTAAGCACACCCAAAACTCCCCTCCCCTACCAGGCATGGATGGGTCTTGAAGGATGGACTGATCACTCCAGCCAAATACCTCACGCTCCTGAATCAATCCTACAGCTAATGGAATGCTCGCGTGCAAAGACCAGATGCTCTCCGTCCTGCAGATGTTTGGCCAGCAGCCTGCCTTGCACAAAGACGTACGAGTGCAGTGCAGACAGGGATCAGTGTGACCACGTGTCTAGAAGTGGCGGCCTAGATGGAAATGACAATGGTGATGACTTTGATGAGCAAGGGTTTTCAGTCCCATATGTCAAGGCTAACTTCCCTAGGATTACCAACGATCAGGGTTTTTTCTATGTAAGTAATGTGTCCCTGTGTTAAAATATAAATTAAAAAAGTTGATTTTTAAACATTTTCTCTATTAGGTATCTACACGATTGTTCTAGGTTTGTCATGTTTGGTACCGTTATGTTCATGGAAGAAAAGGCTTTTGAATGATACCCAACTCAACCCTTTCCCTATGACACTGTATTATCAAGATTTCCACTAACTGGAGGAACCTGGAAGTGGGAGCCTGGAGGGATAGTCAGTTTCCCCTCCCAAGCTGCAGAGAGTGACACCATGGAAATTACGGTTCTGTAGATTTTTATGAACCAAATGACACTTCCCTTACCTTTCTATCACGAACATGCCCACGGAATACGATTGTACTACATTAAGCTCCCAAACTATGTTGTTTCCTAGATTGAAAAGCCCTCTTCTCTTCCCCTTGTAGGTATTTTTAGGCTATCAAGTCACCACTCTACTGTCTCTTTGTTTAGGTAAACATAGTGAGCTTCTTAAGTCTCACACTATAAACCGTCCTCGGAATTTCTAAAGGTTGGAGAGTAAAACATCCTATATCAAAGTGTGTGGCATCCAACATGGGGGAATTCAAAACCTCATCTTGACAAATAAAGAAGAACTGATTAGAAAACATTAGTAAAAGTTAGAACAAATTAGTAATAGCTTAGGTGTAAGCCACAGAATCATAAAAATGCAAGATTGGAAGGGACTTCAAGGGTATGTCTACACTGCTGCATTGTAAACACAGCTCTGTGGGACCCATGCTTGAACATCCTCACTGAACTGTAAACCTGCCTTACAAGTACCGGACGTGGGTCTTGTTGCCATGCTAACGTGTCTGTACTTCACTATGCAGCCTTCCCACTTGGGTCTCCATCTCGAGCTGCATATATGCTGCAAAATGACAGGGCTTTGCCCTACCTTCGTAGCAGGGTCCTAGGCTGTGGGTCCTGGGAGCTTGCTGAACCATGTCAGAGTGAGGTGTGTGTGCAGGGAAGGGGGGCTTAAGCTTAACCATGAGTCAGAGGCCTGTCTTAGTATAGTCGTACCCAGAGAGATCAACAAACCCTTCCCCCTGGGCTGAGGCAAGATTAAGTAAACCTAAACCATCCCTGCCAAGAGTTTTTTCAGCCTCTTCTTACAGCCCTCCAATGACGGGGATTCCACAACTTCCCTGCTTGGCTTTCCCAGTGCTGAACTATTCTTAGAGTCTAGATAGTTTTTTCCTGATATCTCACTGAAATCTCCCTTGCAGCAGACTAAGTTGATTCCTTCCTGTCCTGCCCTTGGTGGACATGAAAAACAATGGATTACCATCCTCTTTACAACAGCCTTCTAAACAGTTGAAGACTGGTATCATGTGTCCCTAGAGCCTTCTCTTCTCTAGACTAAACATGCCCGATTCTTTCAATGTTGCAAAGATTAGCATAATGGGAGGATATAACCCATCACACAGAGAAAAGAAAAGGCAAAAATAGGCCCCATATTTCTGGATCATGGTTTCATTAATGTCTCTGTTTTGGAGTTATTATGAGGCAAATTGTCCACAAGGTGCTACACAGACATTACAAAAAAGAACAAGTGAAAGTCAAAGGCCACAAGGGACCATTGTAATCACCTAGTCTGATCACCTGTGTAACACAAGGCATTAAAAGAACTTCCCCCAAATAATTCCTAGAAGAGATCCTTAAGAAAACATTGAATCTTGATTTTAAAATGGTCAGAGATGGAGAACCCACCCTGACCCTTGGTAAATTGTTCCAAAGATTAATTACACACTGTTAAAAATGTATTCCTTATTTCCAGTCTAAATCTTTCTAGCTTCAACTTCCAGGCATTGAAATAATAGAATCATGGGACTGGAAGGGACCTCGAGAGCTCATCTAGCCCGGTCCCCTGCACTCATGGCAGGACTAAGTATTTTCTTCAGTATAGATTCTAGATCATCCCTTGTGTGACCTGCTCTTAAAAACCTCCAATGACGGAGACTCCACAAACTCCCTGTGCAACTTGTTCCAGGGCTTCACCACCCTGACAGTCAGGAAGTTTTTCCTAGTGTTCAACCTAAACCTCCCTTGCTGCAATTTAAGCCCACTGCTTCTTGTTATTCCTTTCTCTGGTAGATAAAGAGCCCATTGCTAAATATTTGTTCCCCACGTAGGTATTTATTAGACTGTGATCAAGTTACCCCTTAACCTTCTCTTTGTTATGCTAAATAGATTGTGCTCCTGGAGTCATTTACTATAAGGCAGGTTTTCTAATCCTTGTGGCTTTTCTCTGAACCCTCTCCTGCTTATCAGCTTCCTTCTTCAATTATGGGCATCAGAACAGGACACAGTATTCCACCAGCACCAAAACCAGAGGTAAAATAACTCTCTCTGCTCCTACTTGAGAGTCCCGTTTATGCATCCAAGGATTGCATTAGCAATTGGACACAAAAATCACACTGGAGCTCATGTTCAGCTGATTATCCACAACAACTCCCCATTTTTTTTCCAGAGTCACCACTTCCCAGGACAGAGTCCCCCCCCACCCCCGTCCCCCCCTTGTGAAAGTATGGTCGACATTCTTTGTTCCTAGATGTTTTCATTTATATTTAGCCATAATAAAACACGTATTGTTTGCTTGCCCCCAGCTTAGAAAAATAAAAACTGGCTAACTGATAAATCTCAAAACATAGCTGTAAATGGAATCATTGTCAAGCATGTTTGTTTCTAGTGGGGTCCAGTCTTGGCCCTAAGCTATTTAACATTTTTATCAGTGCTGTGGAAGAAAGCATAAAATCATCAATGATAAGATTACAGATGACACAAAGACTGGGGTAATGGTAATTAAAGAAGTGGACAGGTCACTGATACAGAACCCTTTGGATTGTCTGGTGAGATGGGTGCAAGAAAACACTGTGGGCTTCAATATAGCCAAATGTAAAATGATACATCTAGGAACAAGGAATGCAGGCCACCCCCATAGGCTGGGAGACTCTCTTTGGAAGCAATATCTCTGAAAAAAGATGTCAAGGTTATGGTGGATAACCAGCCAAACAGGAGCTTCCAGTGTGTGACACTGAGGCCGGAGTAGCTGCTGCACACCTTGGAGGCATAAACAGGGGACTCTTGAGTACCAGTAGAGAGGTCATATTACCTCTGTGCTTTAGAATCATACAACCACTGCTGGAATACAATGTCCATTTCTGGTGCCAGCAATTCAATAAGGCTGTTGAAAAATTCGGGGGGGGTGGGAGGGGGGGAGAGGGGAGTTCAGAGAAGAAACATGAGTGTGATAAAAGGATTGAAAACAGGCCTTATAATGAAATTCTCTAGGAGCTCAGTCTCTCCTGTTGATCAAAGAAAAGGTGAAGGAGAGACTTGACCGCAATCTGTGAATGGCTACATGGGGAACAGAAATGTAACAATAATGGGCTCTCTGGTCTCGCAGAAAAAGGTATAACAAGATCCAATGGCTGGAAGTTGAAGCTAGACAAATTTAGACTTGACATAAGTTGCAAAGTTTGAACAGTGAGGACAACTGACCATTGGGAAAGACTTAGCAAGGGTTATGGCGGATTCTCCATCACAGGGAATTCTTAAAATCAAGATTTGGGTTGTGGTTTTTGTTTTTTTTTTTGCTAAAAGATGTGCTCTATTTTAAACAGGGTAATTCAGGGGAGCTCCTATGGCCTGTGTTACACAGGAGGTCAGACTAGATGATCCCAACAGTCCATTCAGCCCTTATAAAATATGAATCTCTAAAGCAGATTTTCCAGTTGACAAATCATTCTTATAGCTCTTTTCTAAACCTGCGCTAATTTGACAGCATCCTTTTTTCAGTGTGAACACCAGAACTAGACACAGCACCCATCAGTGGTCTAACCAATCCCATTTAAAGAGGTAATATCGCCTCGTTATTTCTATTTCCTATTCCCCTGCTAATCTATCCTAGAATCATTACTAGCCGTCTTTGCTACAGCATTGCACTGGAAGCTATGTTTCCACCATGACCTTTTGGTTCTCTTCAGAGTCACTGCTTCCCCAAAGAGATGCTGTCTGACATGGTGATGAACCAGGCTCATGGTGTTGTGGGACTTGGACATCCACACAAATAATTCCTCAGACACAGCAGCAAAAAAACCTTCCATTAGATTTTCCAGCTCCTATTCTCACAGGACGCCTCCAGTCCCACACGTGCAGCCAGCCACACCCTGGACTGGACCTGGATCTCAGAAACACCAGAACTGCCCCTCTGCATCCATTTGAGCTACACTATGCAACACAGAACACGAGCACTCGCTGAATGAAAACGCTACCCCGCCAAGAGGCCAAGGAGCAGAAAGATTAGCCAAGCATGACACTCGCTTGCCATCCTCCACACAGACCTCCACAGTCCTGGGCACCTGCAACAGCTCCGGCAGGGATGGGGCAAACTGGAGCATTGACGATGGGGAGCCCCAGCAGAGAGGGAGACTTTGGCGCAAGGAATTCTTGTAACCCTTTGCCACGGCTGCTGCCGCAGGAGGGAAAGAGACTATTCATTACACCAGCACTTGGTGTCTCCAACTGAAATAAGGGCCCTGTTCTGCGGCCACTGGTTCTGACATGGCCTCCACCATTACCATAGTGTCTGAGCCGCTCACAGTCTTTAATGTATTTATCCTTACCCCTCCCTTGTGAGGTAGGGAGGGGCCATTCTACCCATTTTACAGATGGGGAATGGAGAAACTGAGACCCAGGGCTAGATTCACAAAAGGATTTAGGTGCCCAAGTCCTATAATCGGGCCCCACTGAGCTCAACCAAATCCCTGCTCAGCGGCTGCCGAACCCCGTAGGCCCTGAAACTCAAGCGGCACCTAATTTTTGCGGTAAACGTTCTCTCGGCACCTCTGAGCACATGCAGGGCCTCTCTCGCCAGGTCTCCAGGTGGGCATGGGCACAGGAACTAGGGGCATGGGGGGTGCTGCAGCACCCTCAGGTTTTACGCCAGCCTCGGCCCCCTTACCCCATCCCCTCCCGGAGCCGTGGCCCTGCTCCCATGGGGGTGGGTAGTGCAGATGGGGTAAGGGGGGGCACAGAACCCCCACTCTAGACAGAGTTCCAGCACCATTACAGATGTGGAAGACAGGCGTGCCTCTGCCTGACTTGCCTGTGGGACCCAATTTGGCAAGAGTCCCCAGAGCTCGCCTACCGGACTGCATCGCTATAGACAAACTTCCATACAACAGGGAGGAGGGAGAACTCCCTCCCAACTTCTAGCCCCGTGGTTAGGATATTCCCCTGGGCAGTGGGAAGCCCGCCGCTCTGTCTGTGAGATAATCTGATGCGGGTCTCCTTCAGTCTCTCCTGTTGAAGCGTTTCTGCTCTCAAACTCTCCTGGGAGGATGGGCCAGGATGGGATGAGCTATAGATAGTCGAAGAGGTGCGTGAAACTGTGGCTGTGCTAAACAGATGGCAGGGGCTGCATCTGATCCCCCTTTCCTTGCCTTCCATTTTTGCATTTCCCCCCACGATGGATAGAGTTCTGGCCATGGCTGCCTAGAATGTAGCCTGGAATTTTGGAACTGATTCGACGCAGCATTCAATAACTATTGTGTTACAGGCAGACAGAGGAAAGCCTTCCAGTTGCAGGTAAGGCCTTCGTTGTCTCAGCAGGCTACTTCATGAACCCTCACTCAGCACCGAGCCCCTCTCCCTGCAAGGAACCCTTTCGCAGAGATCAGTCACGGCCAGGCAAGGACACCAGGAAGACCACCTTCCTTCCAAGAATTCAGCACATGGGCACAAGAGGTGTCCCTGGAGATGCTAATGGTAACTGGATCCTGTCCCGTGACTATGGTCCATGCCCATCTGGGCTGGTGAAAGAGAGCTGAGAACATCTGGGGCTTCACACTAACACAGCTGGCAGAGACAGAAGATGTGCAAATGGAGATGAAGCATATTTGAAAATCTGGCCAGTGAGGACTTAGGCAGAGCTAAGTCACAAGACATTGGTCCAATGGCTGAGATGGCTGAGAGGCCGGAAGACCCACAGAATGGTGGAACCAGCCTCGGTTTTTATGTGCCTGAATTGCCTGTCACATGGGAGGGGATGTGGATGGGACAGTCTCTTGCACACAAGATCTGATCCCTCTGAAATCTGGGGGACTAGTTAAGAAAACTGCACAGAATCTGACCCCTTTGCTTCAAAGACCACCCAACTTCTAATACTTGAGGGGACAGGAATCCTTACCCCGCCAGGTCACAATCTCATAACTCTCCTGCATGACGTCCTTGTAGAGGGCTGTCTGAGTGGGGTCCAGCAGGGCCCATTCCTCCTTGGAGAAATACTCAGCCACCTCCTCAAACGTCACGGGCTCCAGGGAAGCCATTTCTCTTCCCCGTCCCTTGGAAGGATGGGCAGATCTGTAGCACAATGTGGATGTTATTTTGCAGCCTGACAGGATGAGAAGGCAATTGAGGATGTTTCAGAAGGGCTTTTAGTCCATTTTATATCCCATTTCTTCCTGGGTTTGTCCCCTACAGACAGACGTTCTAGACTCTGCCATACTGGTGAAAGGCTTGACCCGAGTTTTCAAAAACAGCAACCTAATGTTCGGTTCTTAGAGCCACGCTCAGTTCTCTCAATAAGTGGCCTGAGTTTGAAACGTGCCGAGCCTGAGACATGAGGGTTACCGTCAGGTGCCCAGCACGGTTGCCAGTCAGAGCATTTATTCAGCTACCTGAATACAGATCGAGAACATTAGCTATGGGCTTAGGGTGACGGGATAGAAAGTGTGAGAATCGGGACAGGGGGTGGGGGGTAATAGGCGCCCATATAAGAAAAAAGCCCCAAATAGTGGGACTGTCCCTAACAAATCGGGACATCTGGTCACCCTATATAGGCTCCGGTATGTAAGGACATGGTCCTGTAACACAGCACAGACACAGCCCCTCCCAGCACCCCAAAATCAACTAAGGCCGTTTTAAATCCTCACCGTTATCTACAGGGAGTGAAGGGCAGGGGGCCACTCATGCTCACACACACCATGTGTGTCAATATTTGCCGGGCTGCCACTTAAGTCAGTAAATAAGTGTGATTGACTGGCAAACAATCAGGCTGGGTACCCTCGGAAACAGAGATTGACTGGACTACAGAGAGGAGAGGGGCTCCCTGGGATCTCTCTATCAGACGCGCAGCCCAAGGAGGCTGGAGCTCTTCAAAACTGGATCATTTTCGAAGTATTAAAGGGTCATTTCTCTCCCTTCCTCCCAGGATGCTTTCCAAACAGGGGCGAGCTGTGTGTCCCCCCAGCCTCCGAGACCAGTCGCCAGGAGCAGCCTGCCAGTGACCCGGGCAGGGCCATATCGGCTCCGAGCCGTCGGCCCCGCAGACAGACGCTGCACAGCCGCCTGCCCGGAGCTGACGGCGGAGCAGGGCCAAGGACCCGCTGTGGGGACCCCTGGACCCCCTCCGACCCCTAGCGGACCCCTAGTGGACCCCTGGACCCCCAACCCCTAGCGGACCCCCCGGACCCTCCCACACCTAGCAGACCCCCGGGCCCTCCCGACCCCTAGTGGACCCCAGCAGACTCCCGGACCCCCCCGACCCCTAGCAGACACCTAGCGGACCCCTGGACCCCCCCTGACTCCTAGCAGAGCCCCCGGACCCCCCCCAACCCCTAGCAGACCCCTAGCAGACCCCCGGACCCCCCCAACTCCTAGCCCCTCTCCGACCCCCCGACCTGTGGGGACTCCCCCGACCACTAGCGGACCCCCCGGACACTCCCCCGACCTATGAGGAGTCCCGGACCCCCCCCGACCCCTAGCAGACCCCCAGCCCCCAGTGACCTGTGGGCAGCGCGTCCCCCCAGCAGCGGGCACCGGGCAGAGGCAGGACCAGTCTTTTCCTCTCCCTTCCCCCCCGGGCAGTGACTGTTGGAGGGGGTTCAGGGGGCAGGAGCTGGGGGGCAGGCAGAGCCTGAGGGGAGCCGGCTCTCACACAGAGGCAGCAGCGGCCTGGGCCGGTGTCACGCCCTGGAGCTCAGCCCCGGCGCCGCAGGCCGCGGAAGGGGGGGGCGGGATTCGCTGGGGGGGTGTTTGGGGCGGGGAGGGGAAGAGGCGTAGCTGGTGTGGGCAGGCCAGGGGTGGGGGCTGTGGAGTGTGGGGCGGGCGGGGTGGGGTGGGGTGGAGGCATAGTAGGTGTGGGCAGGCCAGCGGTGGGGGCTGTGGACTGTGGTGTGGGTCGGGGTTGGGAGGAGGCATAGCTGGTGTGGGCAGGCCAGGCATGGGGGCTGTGGAGTGTGGGATGGGCGGGGAGGGGAGGAGGCGTAGCTGGCGTGGACAGGCCAGGGGTGGGGGCTGTGGAGTGTGGGGCGGGCAGGGTGGGATGGAGGCATAGCTGGCGTGGGCAGGCCAGGGGTGGGGGCTGCGGAGAGTGGGGTGGGCGGGGAGGGGAGGAGGCATAGCTGGCATGGGCAGGCCAGGGGTGGGGGCTGTGGAGTGTAGGGCAGGCAGGGTGGGGAGGAGGCATAGCTGGCATGGGCAGGCCAGGGGTGGGGGCTGTGGAGCATGGTGTGGGCGGGGCGGGATGGGGAGGAGGCATAGCTGGCATGGGCAAGCCATGGGTGGGGGCTGTGGAGCGTGGTGTGGGCAGGGTGGGGTTGGGAGGAGGCGTAGCTGTTTGGGGCGGGGCAGGGGTGGGGGCTGTGGAGTGTGGGGAGGCCAGGGGTGGGGGCCGGGGAGCGTGGGGTGGGCGGGGCGGGGTGGGGAGGAGGCGTAGCTGTGTGGGCAGGCCAAGGGTGGGGGCTGCGGAGCGTGGGGTGGGCGGGGCGGGGAGGGGAGGAGGCATAGCTCTGTGGGCAGGCCAGGGGTGGGGGCTGTGGAGCGTGGTGTGGGAGGGGTGGGGAGGGGAGGAGGCGTAGCTGTGTGGGCAGGCCAGGTGTGGGGACTGCGGAGCGTGGGGTGGGCAGGGCGGGGAGGGGAGGAGGCGTAGCTGGCATGGGCAGGCCAGGTGTGGGGGCTGCGGAGCGTGGTGTGGGCGGGGTGGGGTTGGGAGGAGGTGTAGCTGGTGTGGGCAGGCCAGGGGTGGGGGCTGTGGAGCATGGTGTGGGAGGGGGTGGGGAGGGGAGGGGAGGAGGCGTAGCTGGCATGGGCAGGCCAGGCGTGGGGACTGCGGAGCGTGGGGTGGGCAGGGCGGGGAGGGGAGGAGGCGTAGCTGGCATGGGCAGGCCAGGTGTGGGGGCTGCGGAGCGTGGTGTGGGCGGGGTGGGGTTGGGAGGAGGCGTAGCTGGTGTGGGCAGGCCAGGGGTGGGGGCTGTGGAGCATGGTGTGGGAGGGGTGGAGAGGGGAGGAGGCGTAGCTGGCATGGGCAGGCCAGGCGTGGGGACTGCGGAGCGTGGGGTGGGCAGGGCGGGGAGGGGAGGAGGCGTAGCTGGCATGGGCAGGCCAGGGGTGGGGGCTGTGGAGCGTGGTGTGGGCGGGGCGGGATGGGGAGGAGGCGTAGCTGTGTGTGCAGGCCAGGGGTGGGGGCTGTGGAGCGTGGTGTGGGCGGGGCGGGGAGGGAAGGAGGCGTAGCTGTGTGGGCAGGCCAGGGGTGGGGGCTGCGGAGCGTGGTGTGGGCGGGGCGGGGCGGGGTGGGGTGGGGAGGAGGCGTAGCTGTGTGGGCAGGCCGGGGTGGGGGCTGCGGAGCGTGGTGTGGGCGGGGTGGGGTTGGGAGGAGGCGTAGCTGTGTGGGCAGGCCAGGGGTGGGGGCTGTGGAGCGTGGTGTGGGCGGGGAGGGGAGGAGGCGTAGCTGTGTGGGCAGGCCAGGGGTGGGGGCTGCGGAGCGTGGTGTGGGTGGGGCGGGGAGGGGAGGAGGTGTAGCTGTGTGGGCAGGCCAGGGGTGGGGGCTGCGGAGCGTGGTGTGGGCGGGGTGGGGTTGGGAGGAGGCGTAGCTGTGTGGGCAGGCCAGGCGTGGGGACTGCGGAGCGTGGTGTGGGCGGGGTGGGGAGGGGAGGAGGCGTAGCTGTGTGGGCAGGCCAGGGGTGGGGGCTGTGGAGCGTGGTGCGGGCGGGGTGGGGCGATGGGGTGGGGAGGCAGGCGGGTGAGAGCTGGCAGGAGGGAGGCGGCGTTGGTTGTGTGACGGAGGCAGGCGCAGGCTGTGGAGTCACTTAAAGAGCGTCAAAGCAGCAGCTGGCATTGTCTACAGCCGTACCCCCCTGCACACGCCTGATCTCGTCTGTTCTTGGAAGCGAAGCAGGGTTGGGCCTGGTTAGTCCTTGGGTGGGAGACCTCCTGGGTGCTGTAGCTTTTGCCTGCCCTTGCCACGCTCCCTGATGCTGCCTGGCTGCAGAGCTCTCTCCAGCCCATGATTTTGCCGCCTCCTCCTACCTTCCTTCCGCAAACGTCTCCCAGGCTGTGGCCATCTCTCCCAGGACAAGGGGTTTGGGCACCATCTTCCAGCCCTGTTTTTCTTTTCTTTTTTTTACCAGCGGGCAGGGCTGGATTAACGCCGGGGCTTTGGGGGCTGCAGCCCAGGGCCCTGAGCTAAGAGAGGCCCTGCAAAAAGATCTCTGGGTGGCTGCTAGAAGTCCCAGATCGTTTTGCAGGAGCCCCTTAGCCCGGGACCCTGGGCTGCAGCCTCTAAAGCCCCTGCTGCGATATCTGGCCATGGCTGGGGGCAGGAACGGGAGGGGACTCTGTACGCTGCCGTCCCCCCTGCTGGGCTGGAGCCCCTCCCCGCCTGAGATCATGTTGTTTTAAATTAGGAAAACACTTGTACATGGGGTACGGGTGGGGCGAACAAAATCTAACAGCCCCGGGCCCCCAGAAGAGAGACTCCGGCCCTGCCAGCGGGCGGTCTTGCCCCGCAGGCAGCAGGCGCGGGAGGCCAGCTGGCTGAAGTGGCGGTACGTGCCCCCGACCTGTCTGCGCGTGTGTACCCTGCCGCCGCGTCTGCTCCGCGGTTGGGAGTGGGGGGCAGGAAAGCTACAAGCTTTTCCATGCGGCGCAGCCCGGGCCTTTGGGGTGGCGGCTTTAGGGAAGCCCTTTCCCAGCATGCCTCTTGGCAGCTGGCCCTTTAAAAGTGTGGAGAGAGAGGCAGCTGGTGGCCCTTTGGCCCGGGGAGGCTGCTGCAGGCTTGGATCAGCCCCTGCCTCGGGGCCAGTAAGTGGAAAGTTTGGTCCTTGTGGTCTCTGAGCTCGTCTCCCTGAGGGGGCTGCCCATCCTGCCTCCCCCAGGGCCTTGTGAAGGGGGTGACGGGGGAGGGCGTGGGCATGGGGGGCAGGTGGTCCCATAGGCTGGGGGAGGCTCAGCCTCCCAAACAGCCAAGCGTGACCCCTCCCCCTGCCACGACTGCTCCCTGCGTGCGGCTCCAGTTCTCTGTCTCCGGCACCCCGCTGGTGGGGCTGGGCCGCCGGCCTTCCCACGCTCTGGGGCTAGGGAGGCTGAGGCCAGGCCCTGGGCGCCCTCCTCTGCTTGCTGGGGGCTTGCGCAGGACTGGGCCAGTGGCCGCGGTGCAGGGGCGGCGGCTCTTGGCTCCGCCAGGTGTGGTGCTGGAAGGGCTGGGGCCTTGGGCAGAAGCGGGGTTTCCAGGAGCGAGGAAACGGCTGGCCCCGTGCAGGAGGGCGTCCCCAGGGACGTGTGAGCTCTGGTGAGCCCTAGGAGGTGGGAGCAAACAGAGCGGATTGGCCTGTGAGCTGCTGGAGTTGGCAACACTCCCGGACTGGCCTGGAGTGCCCCGGAGTCGGCATCGATCTCCCCGTGACTCTTGAAAGCAACCCAGGAGATTTTAATAGGATAGTTTAAGAAAATGACACAAAGTCCTGTTGGGGCGTGGGGGGAAAGTCCTGCAATAGCTGCAGTCAGAGTTGGCAACCCCACAAGCTGCCCCCGTGGGGTGCGTGCACGTGAGGCAGTGCCGCAGCAGCGGGTGTGGGGGAGGCAGCCCCGCCCCAGGCGGGGCCTTGCGTCCGGGGGAGGCGTTCTGGGTTTTGTGTCGGGGGTGGGGGTGGCGCTTTTGTGCAGGAGCAGGCTGAGGAGAGAGGGCTGGGTGAGGGGTTAGTTGGGGGTGTGTTTGGGGCGGGGAGGGGAGGAGGCGTAGCTGTGTGGGCAGGCCGGGGTGGGGGCTGCGGAGCGTGGTGTGGGGGGGAGGGGAGGAGGCGTAGCTGTGTGGGCAGGCTGGGGTGGGGGCTGCGGAGCGTGGTGTGGGCGGGGCGGGGAGGGGAGGAGGCGTAGCTGTGTGGGCAGGCCGGGTGGGGGCTGCGGAGCGTGGTGTGGGCGGGGTGGGGTGGGGAGGAGGCGCAGCTGTGTGGGCAGGCCGGGGTGGGGGCTGCGGAGCGTGGTGTGGGCGGGGAGGGGAGGAGGCGTAGCTGTGTGGGCAGGCTGGGGTGGGGGCTGCGGAGCGTGGTGTGGGCGGGGCGGGGAGGGGAGGAGGCGTAGCTGTGTGGGCAGGCCGGGGTGGGGGCTGCGGAGCGTGGTGTGGGCGGGGTGGGGTGGGGAGGAGGCGTAGCTGTGTGGGCAGGCCGGGGTGGGGGCTGCGGAGCGTGGTGTGGGCGGGGCGGGGTGGGGTGGGAAGGAGGCGTAGCTGTGTGGGCAGGCCAGGGGTGGGGGCTGCGGAGCGTGGTGTGGGCGGGGCGGGGAGGGGAGGAGGTGTAGCTGTGTGTGCAGGCCAGGGGTGGGGACTGTGGAGCGTGGTGCGGGCGGGGTGGGGCGATGGGGTGGGGAGGCAGGCGGGTGAGAGCTGGCAGGAGGGAGGCGGCATTGGTTGAGTGACGGAGGCAGGCGCAGGCTGTGGACTCACTTAAAGAGCGGCAAAGCGGCAAGCAGCAGCATCTACGGCTGTACCCCCCTGCACACGCCCGATCTCATCTGCTCTCGGAAGCGAAGCAGGGTTGGGCCTGGTTTGTCCTTGGGTGGGAGACCTCCTGGGTGCTGTAGGCTTTTGCCTGCCCTCGCCACGCTCCCTGATGCTGCCTGGCTGCAGAGCTCTCTCCAGCCCATGCTTTTGCCGCCTCCTCCTCCCTTCCTTCGGCAAACGTCTCCCAGGACAAGGGGTTTGGGCACCATCTTCCAGCCCTGTTTTTCTTTTCTTACCAGTGGGCAGGGCCAAAGGAGGTTGGAACAGAGCAGAGTGGATTGTCTGTGAATTGCTAGGGTTGCTGGTTTGGTGGTGAACCTAACCAAAGCATTCATCACAGTCAGCAGAGCCGGTCTATTTACAATACTAGGAAAGATAGGATGCCCACCAACCCTGTAATGGCTTATACGCTCATTCCACAACAACATGAGAGCAAGGGCAACTGTTTAGTTTGACGGGTCCACTTCGGACAGCTTTGAGATGAAAAGCGGAGTGAAGCAAGGATGTGTTCTTGCCCTTACACTCTTTGGAATCTTCTTCTCAGTACTCTTAAACTGTGCGTTTAAGGACACGAAAGATGGAGTGTATTTCCACACAAGATCAGATGGGAAACTCTTCAGCCTGTCCCAACTTAAGTCAAAGACCAAAGTCAAAGAGGTGCTGATCAGGGAACTTCTATTAGCTGATGATGCTGCCCTTACAGCTCATGATGAAGATCTACCATGAGAACTCATGGATCGCCTTTCAAGTGCCTGTCAGGCATTTGCTCTCATCATCAGCATTAAGACAACAGTTGTATTAGGACAGGGGGCTTCACAAGATCCTTTACCTTAAAAGCAAACCAGCTAGAAGTAGTCCAAAAGTTCAGCTATTTAGGTTCAACAGTGACCACCAACCTCTCACTGGATGAAGAAATGTTCACATTGGAAAGGCCGCCGCCACCTTTAGCAGACTAACTAAAAGAGCATGGAACAACTCAAAGCTGACCATCAAGACCAAATGCTAGTGTACGAATCCTGCATCCTCAGCACTCCCATGTATGGTGGGAAAACATGGACAGCTTATGCTCATCAGGAGAAAAGGTTAAAGAGTTTCCATTTACATTGTTTACGCCGCATACTCAACACCAAATAGCAAGATGAAGTCACCATCTCAGAGATTCTTCAAAGGGCAAATTAGCAAGCATGATAGCCCAGCTCAAGCAAAGACGACCGCGCTGGTTGCGCCATCTGAGTAGGTTGGAAGACGGATGCATATCCAAGGACGTGTTATATGGCAGGGGGGATTGTCACAATCAGTGTAACATTCTCAACTGTGGAGTGTGCATTGGCTGAGTCTGGGGCAGGGGGTTGGGGTGCAGGAGTGAGGGGTGCAGGTGCTGGGTCTAGGAGGGAGTTTGGGTGCAGGAGGGGGCTCTGGGCTGAGGCAGGGGATTGGGGTGCAGGGTCTGGGAGAGAGTTTGGGTGCAGGAGAGCGTTCTGACCTGGGGCAGGGGATTAGGGTGCAGGAGGGAGTGTGATGTGCAGGCTCTGGTCAGGAGACGTTTATCACAGGTGGCTTCCGGCCGGCGGTGCAGCAGGGCTCAAGCAGGCTGCCTGCCTACCGTGACCCCACGCCGCACCCAGAAGCGGCCGGCTGCTGGCACGTCTCTGCACACCCCTTGGGAGGAGGGGGGCAGTGGGTCTCCGTGCGCTGCCTGTGACTGCAAGCACCGCTCCCACAGCTTCCATTGGCCGGTGAGATTAACTTCGTTCCAAATACCAGAAAGGGGTCAGTCAGGTGAGGAGGAGGTTCTCAAGTAGCTCCAGCAGGACTGACAGGTTAAGCTGAACGTCTGAAGAGGTATCACCCCACCTGGAGAGAACTAGGCTAATTATTGGCATTGAAAGAGCAACCAATCAGAGAGGGTCAAAAATCATACATAAGGCAGAGCGCTGATAGACTTGAGAGTGTGTGAGGGTGGTTAGCAATTGGAGCAGATTGGGCGGAGTAGAGCAGAAAACAGATTGAAGAAGCAGGCAGAGGAATCCATCAAAGAGCAGAAATCATTTTGACTGAGCAGAAAAACCAGCAGACGGGTCAGAGGGATTGAGACGATGGACAGTCAGTTTAATGACAGGTTTCAGAGGAACAGCCGTGTTAGTCTGTATTCGCAAAAAGAAAAGGAGTACTTGTGGCACCTTAGAGACTAACCAATTTATTTGAGCATGAGCTTTCGTGAGCTACAGCTCACTTCATCAGATGTATACCGTGGAAACTGCAGCAGACTTTATATACACACAGAGAATATGAAACAATACCTCCTCCCACCCCACTGTCTTGCTGGTAATAGCTTATCTAAAGTGATCAACAGGTGGGCCATTTCCAGCACAAATCCAGGTTTTCTCACCCTCCACCCCCCCACACAAATTCACTCTCCTGCTGGTGCTAGCCCATCCAAAGTGACAACTCTTTACATAATCAAGTCGGGCTATTTCCTGCATAGATCCAGGTTTTCTCACATCCCCCCCCACCCCCATACACACACAAACTCACTCTCCTGCTGGTAATAGCTCATCTAAACTGACCACTCTCTAAGTTTAAATCCAAGTTAAACCAGAACATCTGGGGTGGGGGGGTAGGAAAAAACATGAGGAAACAGGCTACCTTGCATAATGACTTAGCCACTCCCAGTCTCTATTTAAGCCTAAATTAATAGTATCCAATTTGCAAATGAATTCCAATTCAGCAGTTTCTCGCTGGAGTCTGGATTTGAAGTTTTTTTGTTTTAAGATAGCGACCTTCATGTCTGTGATTGCGTGACCAGAGAGATTGAAGTGTTCTCCGACTGGTTTATGAACGTTATAATTCTTGACATCTGATTTGTGTCCATTTATTCTTTTACGTAGAGACTGTCCAGTTTGACCAATGTACATGGCAGAGGGGCATTGCTGGCACATGATGGCATCTATCACATTGGTGGATGTGCAGGTGAACGAGCCTCTGATAGTGTGGCTGATGTTATTAGGCCCTGTGATGGTGTCCCCTGAATAGATATGTGGGCACAATTGGCAACGGGCTTTGTTGCAAGGATAAGTTCCTGGGTTAGTGGTTCTGTTGTGTGGTATGTGGTTGTTGGTGAGTATTTGCTTCAGGTTGCGGGGCTGTCTGTAGGCAAGGACTGGCCTGTCTCCCAAGACTTGTGAGAGTGTTGGGTCATCCTTTAGGATAGGTTGTAGATCCTTAATAATGCGTTGGAGGGGTTTTAGTTGGGGGCTGAAGGTGACCGCTAGTGGCGTTCTGTTATTTTCTTTGTTAGGCCTGTCCTGTAGTAGGTAACTTCTGGGAACTCTTCTGGCTCTATCAATCTGTTTCTTTACTTCTGCAGGTGGGTATTGTAGTTGTAAGAAAGCTTGACAGAGATCTTGTAGGTGTTTGTCTCTGTCTGAGGGGTTGGAGCAAATGCGGTTGTATCGCAGAGCTTGGCTGTAGACGATGGATCGTGTGGTGTGGTCAGGGTGAAAGCTGGAGGTATGTAGGTAGGAATAGCGGTCAGTAGGTTTCCGGTATAGGGTGGTGTTTATGTGGCCATTGTTTATTAGCACTGTAGTGTCCAGGAAGTGGATCTCTTGTGTGGACTGGACCAGGCTGAGGTTGGTGGTGGGATGGAAATTGTTGAAATCATGGTGGAATTCCTCAAGGGCTTCTTTTCCATGGGTCCAGATGATGAAGATGTCATCAATATAGCGCAAGTAGAGTAGGGGCTTTAGGGGACGAGAGCTGAGGAAGCGTTGTTCTAAATCAGCCATAAAAATGTTGGCATACTGTGGGGCCATGCGGGTACCCATAGCAGTGCCGCTGATCTGAAGGTATACATTGTCCCCAAATGTGAAATAGTTATGGGTAAGGACAAAGTCACAAAGTTCAGCCACCAGGTTAGCCGTGACATTATCGGGGATAGTGTTCTTGACGGCTTGTAGTCCATCTTTGTGTGGAATGTTGGAGTAGAGGGCTTCTACATCCATAGTAGCCAGGATGGTGTTATCAGGAAGATCACCGATGGATTGAAGTTTCCTCAGGAAGTCAGTGGTGTCTCGAAGGTAGCTGGGAGTGCTGGTAGCGTAGGGCCTGAGGAGGGAGTCTACATAGCCAGACAATCCTGCTGTCAGGGTGCCAATGCCTGAGATGATGGGGCGCCCAGGATTTCCAGGTTTATGGATCTTAGGTAGTAGATAGAATATCCCAGGTCGGGGTTCCAGGGGTTTGTCTGTGCGGATTTGATCTTGTGCTTGTCAGTTTAATGATTTTTAAATATAAGGAATGCACAGGTAGAATTGTCAATAAAGTTGGATGAAAGCCACCACCTCCATTCCCCCAAGTGACCGATCACCACTTGTGGAATGTCCTCAGTCAAGTCCTTTTAATGGGTCCTATTGTAATGTGGCTTTATCCCTATGTACAGGGGATTAATCTATTGTATTGTAATAGGTTGTGTACTGTGTTGTAACATTGGATTAAGGCTTTATATATATATATATGTATGAAGGGTCTGTGTGTACTGTGTTATGCAACACTGTGTCTGTTTTGTGGTTTGTGTAGTCTATTGCATTGCCTTACTATGATTGCAAAATGCAATGAAACTGTTTTTTGCTAGGAGTCATGTATCACAGCCCGTTCTTTCTTTGATTATTAAATACATCGTGACTAAATATTTCCTTTAAACAAACGTTATTTTGCGTTTGAAGAATTACTGCTTGAGTGACAATCCTTTGACTCTCCTCTGGGGAGAGGACCACGCCCAGTTCATCTGAACAAGTCGCCGAATGCCAGGCTCTATGAGCGACTGGAAGAGCAAATGAAAGAGAAGTCACTCCTGGGACACTGCCTGGTACCAGACCAGGAAGAAGGGAGCTCTGGCAGAGCAACCAGAACTCAAGGGGGGAGAACAGGACCTACGGCCACGCTCCCAGGGCCTGCCCTGTTATGAGGAGCTGAACTGGGAGTGCCACCACCAAACCTTGGCATAGGAAGTGTCTGGGCAGTGACCCTAGATACTGACTGGGAGGTGGTTTTGCCAAAGAGCCCGCGTATCTCTGCCTGTTTGAGCTGGGATGCTGGGTGGTGGTGAAGTGCCTGAAACCCAGGAGCAGACCCAGCCTAACACTGCTGCAGACGGGAGCTCCACCACGCCGCGTCACGTGCTGTATTGCAGTACAGCTGTACAGAGGGATTTAATAACTTTTTCCAGGGACTTGTGGGGCACTGCCATGTTGGGTGGATGAGAGCTGGCTCTTTCTCAGCCTGCTCTGCTTCCCACTGCCTGACCCCAGAGTGCTCAAAATGACATTGGCACCAGAGACTTTAAGATCTGAACGGTTTAGTTCCCAGAAATATTAAATCCCCAAACCACTGGCCCAACTGGCCTTCCTGTGCTGCCTGGTGCACCTTCCCCTTCCATTAGTGTCTACGGGTCTTGCACAGTCAGGTTGTAATCAGTCCTGTGACCAGCCCTTTTGCCAGCATCCCGAATTGGGGGGGAAGGGGGAGGGACAACATTCCCAGGATGGGAAGGGTCAGGGTCTCGACATCCACATTATTTTATCCTTGTGGGCATTTACTTTTAGTTTCAGGGTCATCAATATTGCCCTTTGTTAGGCATGGATGTTTTCCAATAAGCTCCTGATGTCTTCAAGTCTCTCCACTCCTCCCTTGACCATCTGGTGTTAATGATGGCCTTCATGCTTCTCTTTTTCCCTTTGCATGAATGTGGAGAGTATGTAAACAGTTTTACAGAGAACATACTTTCTTTGTTATAACAAGGCACATAATACAACTTGTAACTCAACCTCTACAATACTTCTCAACAATCTAAAATATCTTGCTATTATCTTGTATAAAGTGTGACCAACCCTAATTACCAGGCCACACACACAGGGTGCTGGGAGGTGCTGTGATGTTGTTACAGTCTGCTGCAAAGAAAATCTCCCTACACTCCTTCCCCACACACCCTAACCCTCCAGGGGCAAGTTGTCTCTGCCAACCTCTCCCACCACACACACCAACACACTGCACGGGGTGTCACTGTTACCATGGACACACTTCTCTGGGTGTAGTACAGGTAAGGGCTGGGGGTGCAAACATTTCTGGTTTTGGAGAAGAGCTGTCAACCAGAGAGAGTGGTGGCATTTTGGGCTAAAGGATCCAGACCTGGTGCCACCAGGGCCTGAGGCGTTGTGATGCTCAGGCTGAGTGTGCAATGAGCAGGGAGAGGAAGGCACCCAAGAATGGGATGCACACCACATTTTGTGATGACAAGCCAGGAACCCTTCTCCTGGAGCCAGGTGGCCCTGGTGCCTCAGCTGTTCCTTGTGAGAACAAGTTCGGAGTCTCCTCACCCCACACACAGTGGCCGGCGGAGGCAAAGGTGGTGCCCACTGTGTAGCTCTTCTGGGTTAGAGAGCTCAGCTTGGACCTGGATGAGCCAGGTTCAATCCCCCCTTTGCAGCCCAGGAGCCAGAGGAGTTCCCTCTGCCCACTGCGGCCCCGGGGCTGGGAAAGTTTGCTGTCCCTGGCACAGCCCCAGGAGAGAGGAGCTCTCGCACTCTCCCTGCCACAGCCCAGGAGCCTGCGGAGTTTTGTGCCCCTCGCCAGGCCCCATTGCTGGAGCAGTTTGCTCTCCCCCTCCCCAGAGGAGTTTCACATCCCTCGCCAATGTGCCCCACCCCAAAGCAGTAAAATTTAAATTCCTGCACATGCCCCTGCTTCTAGAGATTGCTGGGCACTGCCATGTTGGGTTAGTTTATGATCTATTAAAAAGAAAAGGAGTACTTGTGGCACCTTAGAGACTAACCAATTTATTTGAGCATAAGCTTTTGTGAGCTACAGCTCACTTCATTGGATGCTGTAGCTCACGAAAGCTTATGCTCAAATAAATTGGTTAGTCTCTAAGGTGCCACAAGTACTCCTTTTCTTTTTTGCGAATACAGACTAACACGGCTGCTACTCTGAAACCTGTCATTATGATCTACTGAATCTATTCATCCTATTTGTATGCATGTGTAATTTTTTATTTGAAGTTATGAATATTGACTGTGTACTTGTTTAATTTTAAGTAGCCTCAGTGAAACAGTTGGTCAGCTTCCTGAGAAAAGACTATTCTCAGTAAGTACCAATCAAGAAACACTTAAGCCAGCAATGAACTTGGAGACACCAATCCACATCTGGGCTTTCCCAGGAATGTGGCCTGGCTGGTAAGGAACTCAGTCATGCATAGACATGTGACTTGCCCTGGTGACTCCAAAACTCCATCTTGGAGCTGAATTCTGGATAGGAGAGAGGAGGAGGTCTCCACCCACAAGAGAAAGTCTATTTAAGCCCCTGGGAGACCCCTCCATTTTGTCTTCAGCTGGCTCAAGAGATAGCCTCTCCGCCCCCAAAGGTTACCTGAAAGAGACTGGAACAAAGGACAGTAACCACAGGGGTGAGAGTGATTGCTGGACCCAGACTAGAAGGAGGCTAGTCTGTAAAAGAAGCTTACTGGAACATCTTCGAGAGTGAGATTTCATCTGTAATCACTTTCTTACTGTATTAGGCATAGACGTGCATGTTTTATTTTATTTTGCTTGGTAATTCACTTTGTTCTGTCTTTTATTACTTGGAACCACTTAAATCCTATGTTTTGTATTTAATAAAATCACTTTTTACTTATTAATTAACCCAGAGTATGTATTAATACCTGGGGAGGGGGGCAGGCAAACAGCTGTGCATACCTCTCTATCAGTGTTATAGAGGGCAAACAATTTATGAGTTTACACTGTACAAGCTTTATACAGGGTAAAACGGATTTATTTGGGGTTTGGACCCCACTGGGAGCTGGGCATCTGAGTGTTGGAGACAGGAACACTTCTTAAGCTGTTTTCAGTTAAGCCTGCAGCTTTTCAGGGATGTGGTTCAGACCTGGGTCTGGGTTTGTAGAGTGTCTGGCTCAGACAAGGCAGGGTTCTGAAATCCCGAGCTACACAGGGAAAACAGGCTCAGAGGTAGTCTCAACACATCAGGTGGCAGTCCCCAAGGGGGTCTCTGTGATCCAACCCATCACAGATACATGTGTACAAAGAGGATACTCATATTCAGTAAATCATAACCTTTGTGATGCTACCTCAACATGGCCCAGCTTGCATAAAATATGTTATGATTATGACACAATTATATCATAATTTTACTATGAAAAATATGGGAAGCAGCATCACAGGAGGCTCCTCCTCCTTCCTTTCAGCCTTCCAAATGCCCATTTCAGTGCAAATCTGCATTGACTCAGAGTAGAGTTAAGCAGCTCCTTTCTCCTGTCCCAGTGCCCAGGACAATGATTCATAAGCCAGGGATGCAGACGGTTTCCCAGAATGACAGGAGTATGAGGTACAAAGGGGTTGAACACCGGATGATATTCAAAGTAAATTTACAAACAGAATGATACAATTATCAAAACTGATAATTAGGAGATTCAAGAATTAGGTGGAATTATTAAGTAATTGCTTCTTATCTGAGTGGTTCAAGGAAAGCAAATGAAAACATGGAATTACTGATTATGGTTATTAATGCATTAAGGAAGTAACCACAAACGTTTACCAAGGATTCTTTTTCCCATGCATTAAGGGAAATCCAAAAATAAACAATTGAACTTGGATTTGAAATAGAGAAATGTTTATTTCAGTAATCAACTGGTTTGTCAATTAAGAAACCAGTAATCAATTAAATCAACAAGATGTATGCAAACAAGATACACCAGATAAAAAAGGTAAATAAAACAAGTGATACAATGTAGCAAAACTTGACCCCCTAACTAAACATGACATTCTAAAATACCATGTAAATGAAAAGAAGGTTGGTTAGCTACACTGAATGGACGAGTGGTATAAAATTGGGTTTAACATTCAAAAAACTGTGTGTGATCCGTGAGTGTCCCCTAACAGCATCGACAGGTTGTATTTTGCTAATTAAGATGAACTAGTAGTTAAGCATTATGAAAATAATTCAACAGCAGACCTTTACGAAGAAACAGTTTCCGGTAACCAAGAATAAGCTCAATGACGTGATTAGATTAGAGCAACTCTAATGCAACTTGGTATTACAACTTTTGAACTAAAAACCAAGTTAGAGGAAACTGGATATTTTGGCTAAGATAATACAATTGAAAGGAGGGCCAAGCACACAAAAGCTAACACGGCCATTATTACACTATTTATTTTTTATTAAAGGCAATGCCATACATCAACAGCTGAACACTCTGTTGCTCAAATACAGAAAGAGAACTACCTCAAAGTACCCTGCTTTTGTTATTTAAAATAGGCAAAGGTAAAATAGAAACCAATGAAATTCCCACCCCAGGACAGGAATGGGGCTAGCGTGGAGTATAAAGTAGGGCAACTCTGTAGTTAGAAACACACAACGGCGCTGAAAGTAATGTAGAAGTATTCACCCAACACAAAGGTTGAAGTGAGCCTCAGAAGATGGCTGTTCTCGCTCACACATGCAGAGTGGCGTGCCAAGGGAGAGAGATGTCAGGATGTTTCTCTCACCAGCAGGTAATGCTGTCTCACACATGCAAAGGCAGCACCGGGCGGGTGTGTGTGTAACAGACTGATTGACAGAGTTGCCAGTTCTCAGTAGCTCTTAAAGTTAGAAATTGAGTTGAAACAAGGCAACAACAGAAAATTAGCCCCCAAGCAATGGATTTCCACAAACCAAAGATTTGAAGGGCAGCTCGTTTAGGCAGTAAGATCAATTTAGGAAGCCCGCTCTAGTGAGCTGAGCACCACTCAGACAAGGTGGGAGCAGAAACTCTGGCTGTTGGGAATGCAAACGTGGCAATTGAAATTGGCACCACCTCACTTTTAGTCACAACGTTGCCCGATTCAAACCCTGGAACTTCGTCCGGTGATGTTCTTAGGAGATTTTTCCTCACTGTTTTGTGCAGACTTAGTTGGCGTCTGAACCCACCGCCTGGACCAGGCCCTGTGGCAGAGGAGCATCCACCTTTCCCGCTTTGTCAATCCCAAACGGAGATAGGTTCCGGCAGCCAAGAGGGGGAGGGTTAGCACACACCCGTGTTCCCTCCTTGCTGCGCAGCCCCCCAGCAGTCAGTCAGCTACCAGCCCGCTCTGCCTTGGAGCCCGGGGCCAGCCGGTCCCAGGAGCATCCTGTTTGCTGCGCAGACCGGGGAGGAAGGTGGGGGTGCTGATGTCAGGGTGTTCCCCTCCCCCTGCTCATGTATCCCATCTCCGCAGAGCGGGGTGGGGGGGCACGTGGAAGGGAGCTGCTGGTGGCTGCTGTTGTGTCTGAACAAGCAGCCTTCAGACTGGTAAGTGCCGATCTACTTAAAGGGGCAGGGCATCTCTCATACCCTCCCCCTGCACGCACACACACGCCTGCACACACACACAGACACACACAGTGTCTCTCTCTCCCTCTCACACACAGTGTCTCTTTCTCTCACACACACACACGTCCCTGCCTCCCCCCTCTCTCTCTGACACACCCACAGAGTGTCTCTCTCTCTCACACACACACACACAATGTCCCTGCCTCCCCCCCCCCCCACACACAGTCTGTCTCTCACACACAGTGTCTTACTCACACACAGTCACACACACACAATCTCTCTCTCTCTCACACACAGTGTGTCTTACTCACACACACACACATCACACACAGAGTGTCTCTCTCTGTCACTCTCTCTCACACACACACACACACAGTGTCTTTCTCTCTCACACACACACAGTCTCTTTCACACTCACCTCCCAACACATACTTGTATTATTGTTGTGGGTGTGACTTCTTGGTACTTCCCGCAATGCACATTTATTCTCTGCAATTTTATTCTTTCAAAGTGCTGTTGTTTTAGTTCTTTGACTGGTCTATGCATTTCATACTTTTATTTCTCTCTTACACTTCAATTTAATTCTTTGAGTAGTGAGTTCTAAAATGCCCAACCTGTCCTGGCTGAAGTAATTATCCTATGGTAACTTTTTAAAAAGATAGATTATAGCTAGGTTTTTTGTTTCTACTGGTGGCGCACATCCACACATACCTCAGTGCACATAACAAAATTCATTCCACAAATGGATGCAAAATATTAGCGGGACCATAGCCAGAGAGCTGTGTGCCAATCTCCCATTGATTAGCTTAGGCAGTGCCCTGCCTAGTCTGCTGTCTTTTGTCAATCATACCTCTCTTCATTCATTGTACAGGGAGCCAGTGCCCCGAAATCAGGCTTCATTGCTCCAGTGTTGTTCCTGTGATTTTCTAGGTGCCTAAAAATTTAGTCTTGGCATTGCTGAGGGTCACAGCACCTAAGTCCCTTGGCGGATCCCAGCCTACAGTACTATCAACACTTAATGAGAAGTCAGAGCACATAACATAAGGTTGAGTTTAGGTATATAAAACCAAACATCAATGGAGAACCTCAATGAAAACTGGTTGAAAATTATACTCAGATCCCATCACAACGTGGAAGACTTATCTCAGACTCTTATCATGGAATCATAGACTATCAGGGTTGGAAGGGACCTCAGGAGGTCATCTAGTCCAGTGGTTCTCAAACTTTTGTACTGGTGATCCCTTTCACATAGCAAGCCTCTGAGTGCGACCCTCCCTTATAAATTAAAAACTTTTTTATATATTTAACAACATTATAAATGCTGGAGGTGATGCGGGGTTTGGGGTGGAGGCTGGCAGCTTGTGACCCCCCAGATAATAACCTTGTGACCCCCTGAAGGGTCCCGACCCCCAGTTTGAGAACCCCTGATCTAGTCCAACCCCTTGCTCAAAGCAGGACCAATCCCCAACTAAATCATCCCAGCCAGGGTTTTGTCAAGCCGGGCCTTAAAAACCTCTAAGAATGGAAAAGGAGTACTTGTGACACCTTAGAGACTAACAAATTTATTTGAGCACAAGCTTTTGTGAGCTACAGCTCACTTCATCGGATGTATGCAGATTCCACCACTTCCCTAGGTAACCCATTCCAGTGCTTCACCACCCTCCTAGTGAAAGAGTTTTTCCAAATATCCAACCTAAAGCTCCCCCAGTTCTAAACAGCTCTGCTCCAGGCAAGTGATTTCATTTTCTGCTTTAATAATTATGCCGTGTCCTCGTTACATGGCCACTCCAGCCACATCTTGTCTGACCATCTGAGATTTGCGGGAATTGGCAAAAGTGTTGTTTATTTGGCCCACTGCAAGCCAGGATGCTTCTTGGGTTTGTGTTGCCTGTGGATTCTCTTATGTGTTCTGAGGTTTGAGCTGTGACATAAGGCATTTCCCACAACCAGGGTACTTGTAGGGTCTGTCTCTCATGTGTGTTGTGTCATGTGGTTGAATGTGTGAGATCTGACTGAAGCTTTTCCCACAGTCAATACATTCATTGGGTCTTTCTCCACTGTGAAGTCTCTGATGTGTAGTAAGGGCTGAGCTCCCAGTGAAGCTTTTCCCATATTCTGGACATTAAAAGAGTTTCTTCCCTGTGTGGATTATCCAGAGAGAAACAAAGGCTGACCTGTGACTGAAGGTTTTCCGCAGTCATGGCAGTTAAAGGGCCTCTCTCCTGTGTGGATTCTCTGATGTAATTGGAGGTGTGAGCTCTGGCTGAAGCTTTTCCCACAGATAGGGCAATTATAGGGTTTCTCCCGTGTGGATTCTCTAATGTGATATGAGGTGTGCGTTCTGATGGAAGCTTTTCCCACACTCATTGCATTTCTAGGGTTTCTCTCCCATGTGGAGTCTCTGATGTTGAATAAGGGCTGCTCTCTCATAGAAACTTTTCCCGCAGACAGGGCAGTTAGAGGGTCTCTCCTCCGTGTGGGTTCTCTGATGTAAGAGAAG
This sequence comes from Caretta caretta, assembly GCF_965140235.1. Lineage (NCBI taxonomy): Eukaryota > Metazoa > Chordata > Testudines > Cheloniidae > Caretta > Caretta caretta. The sequence continues at coordinate 80,993,108 of NC_134216.1, forward strand.
GGAATATTTCCGAGTGAAGCTTTTCCCACACCCACTGCATTTGTAGGGTTTCTCTCCCATGTGGAGTCTCTGATGTTCAATAAGAGCTGAGCTCTGATTGAAGCTTTTCCCACAGTCAGAGCAGTTATAGAGTTTCTCCCTTGTGTGGATTCTCTGATGTGATAGGAGGTATGTGTTCCGACAGAAGCTTTTCCCACACTCATTGCATTTGTAGGGTTTCTCTCCCGTGTGGATTCTCTGATGTTGAATAAGGGCTGTTCTCTCATAGAAACTTTTCCCGCAGAGAAGGCAGTTATAGGGTCTCTCTCCTGTGTGGGTTCTCTGATGTAAGAGAAGGGAATACTTCCGAGTGAAGCTTTTCCCACACTCACTGCATTTGTAGGGTTTCTCTCCCATGTAGAGTCTCTGATGTTCAAAAATGGGTGAGCTCTGACCAAAGCTTTTCCCACAGCCAGAGCCGTTATAGGGTTTCTCTCCTGTGTGGATTCTCTGATGTAATAGGAGGTGTGAGTTCTGCCTGAAGTTTTTCCCACAGTCAGGGCAGATATAGGGTCTCTCTCCTGTGTGGATTCTCTGATGTGATAGAAATTGTGAATTCTCACGGAAGCTTTTCCCACACTCCAGGCATTCATAGGGTCGCTCTGTTGTGTGGGTTCTCTGATGTCTAATAAGGTGTGCCTTGTTCCTAAAGCTTTTTTCGCACTCAAGACATTCATAGGGTCTCTCTCCTGTGTGGGTTCTCTGATGTGATAGAAGGGCGTTCTTCTGACGGAAGCTTTTCCTGCACTCACTACATTCATAAGGTCTCTCTCCCGTGTGGATTCTGTGATGGAGAATAAGGATTGAGCTGTTCCTGAAGCTTTTCCCACACTCAGCGCAGTTATAGGGCTTCTCTCCTGTGTGGATTCTCTGATGTGATCGAAGGTGTTTCCGACTAATGTTTTTCCCACACTCATTGCATTTGTAGGGTTTCTCCCCTTTGTGGAGTCTCTGGTGTTTAATAAGGGCTGAGCGCTGACCAAAGCTTTTCCCACAGTCAGGGCAGTTATAGGGCTTCTCTCCTGTGTGGATTCTCTGATGCTTGAAAAGGGTTGACCAGTATCTGAAGCTTTTCTCACAGTCAGGGCAGTTATAGGGTTTCTCTCCAGTGTGCGTTCTGTGATGTGCTAGGAGGTTTGAGTTCCGACTGAAGCTTTTCCCACACTCATAGCATTTGTAGGGTTTCTCCCCTCTGTGGAGTCTCTGATGTTTAATAAGGAGTGAGCGCTGACCAAAGCTCTTCCCACAGTCAGGGCAGTTATAGGGCTTCTCTCCTGTGTGCAGTGTACGATGCCCACTAAGGGTTGACCTGTGTCTGTAGCTTTTCCCACAGTCTGGACACTTGTAAGGGCTTTCACATGTGTGGATTCTCTGATGTCTAATAAGCTCTGATCTGTACCGGAAGCTTTTCCCACAGTCACTGCACACATGGAGTCTCTCTCCAGTGGGGATTCTCTGTTGAATAGTTTCCTTGACTTTCTTCTCTCCTCTTCCGCTGTGAGTGGATTTAACCAGTGTCTCCTCTGAGTGGTTTCCCTGCTGACTCTCTGTGCGGCTCTGGCTCTCACGGGCTTCTCCCTCCTCGGGACTCTGGGAAACGTCCCCTTCACCTCTTCCCGATACCGTCCCCTGCTGAGGATTCTCCTCCTCGTTCCCACTCACCGTCCCATCGCCTGCTGGGACACAGAGAGAGAGGACCCGGACAGGAGTCAGTCCCTGTGCTGGGGGACGGCGAACCTCAGAAAGGGAACAGGAAAGGGGGGATCAAATCCAAATAACTGCTGGGGATATTGAACTATCAAGAGCTGAATCCTGCTCCACCCATATCCTTCTCCAGAGGAGAGAGAAACGGATCAATCCTTCCTCCCCACCCCCAAGTATAGATGACGGCCAGGGCTGAAGGGTCAGACAGGCGTGATGAAAATGCATGAGTAACGTCTGCTAAAAGGAGACAACAACTGGTTTCTGAGTCGGATGATTCCTCACCTCTGTGGGGATCGCTTGGGATTTCCCTCTCCTCACAGCCCGGGAGATCGGGGACCCATGGCTCCTTCCCTTCTTCCAGCCAGGAGATGGTCTCTGGTTTGGAAACTGGAAATCCTGGTAAGGTGCAAGGAAACAAATGTTGATCAGGTTCATTCCATATCACTGTTACTGGTTGTACTTCCCTGGTCCAGCACTCTCAGGACCTGACTGGTGATGAACCAGGGAATTTGCTGGACCAAGGTAGGTCAACATCGGCCGGCCCCTCTGCAGCCAACAGGTTCCTGGCCGCCGGGCTTCACTCCTGGCCCTGACCGGGCTCTGCAGCCATCCCCAGCTGTGGTCCCAGCCTGGGGCAGTGAGGGGCGTGGACAGGGTAAGGCTGGGACCACAGCTGGGGGTGGCTGCAGAGCTCTGGGTCAGGGCCAGGAGCGGAGCCCGGCGGCCAGTAACCTGGCGGCTGCAGAGGGGCTGGCAGCTGCCATGGGTGGCTGCAGAGGGGGCTGAGGGGGAACTGGGGCCAGCGGCTGGGCCGAGCGGCTGCAGAGGAGCTGGCGGTGGGGACCTGGGGCCACATCTGCGCTTCTGGCTGGGAACTGCCAGCGCGCTCCACCTATGCCAGACAACGGATGTTGCCGGACCAGGGAGTGCTGGTTTAGAGAGGTACGACCCGTACTACAAAATCCAGCGTCTGAGCAGCAAAACCCAGAGAGGTTCCTTCCCCTCCCCAACCCCACCCTACAGGGACTGGGCTATAAATAGTACAAAGCCCTTGATGCACTGGTTTGGAGCAAGGGTTCCTCCACTCTGCCTAGGGAATGGCCCCAACTTACTCCCCTGGGGAGCTGCGCAGTGTTGCTACCCTCTCTAGGTATGGGGGGGTACAACTATGTCCCCATCACGGCCACTCCCCCGCCCCCACGCACATACTCCTATCCCTCCACAATGCCAGCCAGAATGGGAGGAGATCTCTCTGGAGTGGGGACTGTCTCTCACTACATGTCTGGGCAGCAACTGGCTCACTGGGGCTTTGGTCCTTTATTGCCGCCTCTCGCTGATGCCTAATTTAAGCTGTGAGGAAATCAAGAGAGCAACCTCCACCCCTGGCCTGGAAAGATGATCACTAGACCCCACCGCAGTGCAGCAAGGAGAGCAAAGAACTTCCTTGTGTAGTGTGTGTGATGTGGCATTTCATATGCTTTATGAAAATATGCTTATGACATAACTGAAATATAGTTTATGCAAGATGGCTCTTGCAAGGTATCATTGGAAAGGTTATGATTTACTGAATATGATTGTCCCATTCGTATGCATGGATCATTTTTGTAGATGAAGTTAGGATACCTGTGTATCTGTTTTTCATATTTGCTGCTTTGGGTCACTTCCACTGCTGACACTTCAGGTACAACAATGGAAAAGCCAGACAGTGCTAATGGACCATCAGCACTGACAATGAATTGTAAAAGAGCTTCCTCTTCCTTTGAATGTGTGGGTCAGCCTGTGAAGAATGGCTACAGGGGCCTTGCAGAAGCATGGGACCACATCACCGGATGCTGGAACCCATCTGGAATTCTGTACTTTTCCATGAGAAGCGAGGGGGTGGGGGGGAGGGGGGAGGAGAGAGAGTAGGGTGGTCAAATTAGGAAACAAAGGACTCCTACCTTATGCAAATCTTATTTAAGGGCCAGGAGTGAGTGTGACATTGCACTCCATATGCTTTATGAAAATATGCTTAGGAATATGCTCTTGTAATATATCACTGAAACAGTTATAATGTACTGAATTTGATTTCCCTATTTGTATGCATGTATCATTCCTATATCTGAAGTTAGAAATATGAGGTATGAACTTGTATTACTGATGTAGTCATAGCAGGTGAGGGCCGTCAATGGGGCATTAGGAACTTGATGGCTCCCATTTACCAGGACAATTAGCTGCAAATGGCCTTGTTTAACTGCAAGCCTGCCTGTATACATGTGAGCCAGCCTGTGGGTAATAGAGACTGGGGTCTTGCAGGGACATGTGACCATGTCACCTGATACCAGCATCCATCTTAAACCTTGTACTTTTCTATGAGAAGCTGTTTTTTTTTTTGTCAAACTGAGGCAAAGAACTCCTGCCTTTTGCCAAATCTATATAAGGGGGTGGAGCAGGACAAAGGAGATGGTCAGTCATGAGAAAACCCCTGCTTACCACTTAAGATGTCTGCTGGAACTAACAAAGATTGAATCAGGGAAGGACTGGGCCCAGACTAGGAATGAGTCTAGTCTGTAAAAGAAGATTATTGGAACATCTTTGAGGGTGAGATATTACATGCCATCAGTTTCTTAGCGTAACAAGCTTAGCCTTGCGTGTTTGTTTTATTTTAGTTAGTAACTTACTTTGTTCTGTCTCTTATTACTTATAACCACTTAAATCCTACTTTTTATACTTAATAAAATCACTTTTGTTTATTAATAAACCCAGTGTAAGTAATTGTTCCCAGGAGGGGCAAACAGATTGTGCATATCGCTCTTTCAGTGCTGAAGAGGGCGAACAATATGAATTTATACTGTATAAAATTTTATACAGTGTAAGGCAGATTTTTCTGGGGTTTAGATCCCATTGGGGCTGGGGAGCTGGGCACTGAAGACAGGTACCTTGCTGAGCTGTTTTCAGTTTAGGTCTGCAGCTTTGGGGGCATGGCCCAGACTCTGGGTCTGTGTTGTAGCAGGCTAGCATGTCTGGCTCAACAAGACAGGGTTCTTCTGGAGGCCCAGGTTGGCAGGGAAAACAGGCTCAGAGGTAATTTCAGCGCATCAGCTGACAGTCCCAAGATGGGCTCTTTGACCAAACCTGTCACAGTGAGGTAATCCTGGTGGTCAGTTCTCCCCTGCTACCCAAACCAAGATGACTGCTGGAAACAATTAAGATGAACATGAGGAAAGAACTGGACCCACCCTGGAAGGGCATCTGGCCTGTGAAGAAGATTATTAGAACAACATTTAGGGTGAGAACTCACGCGTAACCAGTTTCTTTAGTGTATTATGCTTAGTTTGCAAGGTCCGTTTTATTTTCTTAGTAATCTGCCTTGTTCTGTCTGCTACCTCCTTAACTACTTAAAATACACCTGTTATAGTTAATAAATTTATTTCTGGTTTATAATATAACCCAGTTTATGGCGATTTCTAACTGGGGGATGGGGGTGTGGGTGAGAAATTTTGCATAATCTCTTCCACACTGAGAGAAGAGGAGAATTTCATATAATGTGTGGTTTGTACTCCAAAGGGGGAGTGGACATCTGGGTGTTGTGGCAAGTCCCTTAAGCTGAACAGACTCAGAGCAGATCTCTGTCTCTCTGTGCAGCGGGGTGTGGCCCTGCCTGTGTGTGCTTGGCTGGAAGAGGCTGGGTAAACTAGCCCAGCAAGTCCAGGTAAAAGGGGGCCCAGGCTGGCAGAAGAGTCTGACTCAATGGTGTCCCGGTGTCTCAGGTGACATCCCAACCCGCCACAGTGTGATCCTTTGGGGGTTCACTCAGAGCAGTAGGGGGTCCCTGCGCAGCCTGCCTCTGTCCTGTGCAGCTTGGCTCAGATCCCTGCCACCTGCAGCAGGCTCACAGAGCAATGGTCTCTCCCTGGCTTCCACCAGCCTGGGTACTCCCTGCAAAGGGACCCCAACAGCCCTTCCAGACCTGAGTCTCCCCAAAACCATATCCCTGGCCATGCCCAGGCCCTCCCACTTCACCCTCACAGACGTCATTAAGCTTGTTGCATTCAAGGAGACAGAACACACACCAGCCTGGTAGTTTATCTGAATTCCCACACATCAGTTCAATAGAACAGCACTGAGATGCTTTTCTAGTAAAACCAGAGTAAGTTTATGATGACAGAACGTAGGTTTAAGTGATTTCAAGGAAGCATGAGAGAGCTATGAAATGTTACAAACACAACATGCTTTCTAGTGATTCAAAGTTAACTGTGTCAACTTACAATCATTGTCTAAGCAGGTTTCTCACCTCTAGTAAGTTCCCAGAGATTTCAACCCCTTTTGACCGACAGATCCCCTTTTCTCAGAAGATCAGAGCTCTGGCCTCTCGTATTCCTCTGGTGATGGATGCCAAGATAGCTCTCTGGCTCTGCTCAAATCTCCCAAAGTTCATCGCCCTGTTTCCAGTGGCAGAAAGGATTCCAGGAGTTGCACCCTCCATCCCCTGCCATGATTGTTAAGTGGCATCTCCCCCACTTGGCACTTTGATGCACTTCCATTCTTTTGAGCCTCACCTGCTTCAGTTTACACTGGAGACACAGTCGAGCTTTTGAAACAATTTTCCTTTGTCTAGGACAGGCTGGCTTTATGCACTGAAATATGTTTAAAGAACATATTTCAACACACGTTTATAATTATTTATACAGCACTCCTAGGTACATCACCCACTCATATTGATCATGACCACCAGCTTGTTACCAGGTCACCTAGGGTTCCTCACATGACCCCTTTTAGATACAGATTATGACAGCAGTGAGCTGCGGCAATGAGCGTGCTAGGCCTGGTGTGAGTTAGACTATGGGGTTACCTCTGCCGGCTGGCATTGAGGGGCTCCATGGGTCACACATGAGTCATGATGGACTAGCACCAAGGCCATACTCCCATGCTGATCAATGGTCATTCAGCCCTTCCCCATCACCCATGGGACCCTGGCTGACACCACCAGCCTGGTGCTGGTTCCCCTCACACCCTCAGCCTCCTCCATACAGCACAGACCCAGAGAAGGGAACTCTGCAGGAGAAATATCCAGTCTTCTCCCACATGGGCTGAAATGCGGGGGACGCTCCGTCCCAATGAACAACTGCACGTCCATCTGTTTAGTCTGCCAGGCACCCCTCTGAGCAAAGTACTTAAATCTCAGAGCTTGAGTCCCATTGACATTATCTGGAGTTAAGCATTTTCTGAGGTGTTTTTCTGAACAGGGAAGATTTTTTGGACCTGGGACCTGAATCCAGAGACAAGACTAACAAGTATCCAGGTAACTTACACACCTGCAGGTATAGAACCAGACATTTGACGTCCAAAAGGACCTTTATTTCATTTAGTCTGACCTCCTACACAACTCAGGCCAGCTATTTCTGCGTCAAATCGGCATCATCTCGTTAACCTAGAGCAGGGGCTCTCAGCCACTTTCTTTCTGAGTCCCCCCTCAACATGCTATAAAAACTCCTTGGTCCAGTGCCACGCAACTGAGCCAGGACTGGGGAGTAGCAAGCAAGGCTCTTCCCTAGGGCCCTGCGCCACAGGGGGCCCCACAAAGCGAAGCTGCTCAGGCTTCAACTTCTGCCCCAGGTGGCAGGGCTCAGGGCTTCAGCTTTCTGTCCTGGGCCCCAGCAAGTCTAACACTGGCCCTGTTTGGCGAACCCCCTGAAACCTGTTCGCCCATTCAGCTAGACCCCATTGTAACAAAGAGATCTCCAGATCTGATTTACATTTCTCAAGCGACGGAAAATCCACCTGGTCCCTGAGGAAGACGTTTCAGTAGTTAATTCACATCACTGTTCTGTATTTACACTTCATCTCTAGCTTGAACTGATCAAGCTTCAGTTTCCAACCATAGCAGCTTCTTTTCCTTTTATTTGCTAGACTGAAGACCCCTGTCCTATTTCCCATGTTAACCTTTGTGTACCAGGATCAAGTCATAAGAACATATGAATGGCCATACTGGGTAAGACCAAAGGTCCATCTAGCCCAATATTCTGTCTACCAACAGTGGCCCATGCCAGGTGCCCCAGAGGGACTGAACCTAACAGGTAATGATCTAGTGATCTCTCTCCTGCCATCCATCTCCACTCTCTGACAAACAGAGGCTAGGGACACCATTCCTTGCCCATCCTGGCTAATAGCCATTAATGGACTTAACCTCCATGAATTTATCCAGTTCTCTCTATAGTCCTAGCCTTCACAACCTCCCCAGGCAAGGAGTTCCACAGGTTGACTGTGTGCTGTGTGAAGAAGAACTTCCTTTTATTTGTTTTAAACCTGCTACCCATTAATTTCATTTGGAGGCCCCTAGTTCTTATATTATGGGAACAAGCAAATAACTTTTCCTTATTCACTTTCTCCACACCACTCAAGATTTTATATACCTCCATCATATCCCCCCTTAGTCTCCTCTTTTCCAAGATGAAAAGTCCTAGCCTCTTTAATCTCTCCTCATATGGGACCTGTTCCAAACCCCTAATCATTTTAGTTGCCCTTTTCTGAACCTTTTCTAATGCCAGTGTATCTTTTTTGAGATGAGGGGACCACATCTATACGCAGTATTCAAGATGTGGGCGTACCGTGGATTTATATAAGAGCAATAAGATATTCTCCATCTTATTCTCTATCCCTTTTTTAATGATTCCTAACATCCCGTTTGCTTTTTGGACTGCCGCTGTACGCTGCGTGGACGTCTTCAGAGAACTATCCACAATGACTCCAAGATCTTTCTCCTGATTTGTTGTAGCTAAATTAGGCCCCATCATATTGTATGTATAGTTGGGGTTATTTTTTCCAATGTGCATTACTTTACATTTATCCACATTAAATTTCATTTGCCATTTTGTTGCCCAATCACTTAGTTTTGTGAGATCTTTTTGAACTTCTTCACAGTCTGCTTTGGTCTTGACTATCTTGAGCAGTTTAGTATCATCTGCAAACTTTGCCACCTCACTGTTTACCCCTTTCTCCAGATCATTTATGAATAAGTTGAATAGGATTGGTCCTAGGACTGACCCTTGGGGAACACCACTAGTTACTCCTCTCCATTCTGAAAATTTACTATTTATTCCTACCCTTTGTTCCCTGTCTTTTAACCAGTTCTCAATCCATGAAAGGATCTTCCTTCTTATCCTGTGACAACCTAATTTACATAAGAGTCTTTGGTGAGGGACCTTGTCAAAGGCTTTCTGGAAATCTAAGTACACTATGTCCACTGGATCCCCCTTGTCCACATGTTTGTCGACCCCTTCAAAGAACTCTAATAGATTAGTAAGACATGATCTCCCTTTACAGAAACCATGTTGTCTTTTGTGCAACAATTTATTTTCTTCTATGTGTCTGACAATTTTATTCTTTACTATTGTTTCAACTAATTTGCCCGGTACTGACGTTAGACTTACCGGTCTGTAATTGCCAGGATCACCTCTAGAGCCCTTCTTAAATATTGGCATTACATTAGCTATCTCCCAGTCATTGGGTACAGTAGCTGATTTAAAGGACAGGTTACAAATCATAGTTAATAGTTCCGCAATTTCACATTTGAGTTCTTTCAGAACTCTTGGGCGAATGCCATCTGGTCCTGGTGACTTGTTACTGTTAAGTTTCTCAATTAATTCCAAAACCTCCTCTAGTGACACTTCAATCTGTGACAATTCCTCAGATTTGTCACCTACAAAAGACAGCTCAGATTTGGGAATCTCCCTAACATCCTTAGCCGTGAAGACTGAAGCAAAGAATTCTATTAGTTTCTCTGCGATGACTTTATCGTCTTTAAGTGCTCCTTTTGTATCTCAATCATCCAGAGGCCCCACTGGTTGTTTAGCAGGCTTCCTGCTTCTGATGTACTTAAAAAACATTTAAAGTATTTGAAGTATAGAGAAATTTTGTCTCTGCATTTTGTCCTGAGGTGACATGTACCCAGTCAATATGGAGATAACTGTAATCCCCCACTATTTTTGAGTTCTTTATTTTGATAACCTCTCTAATCTCCCTTAGCATTTCATCGTCACTATCACTGTCCTGGTCAGGTGGTCGATAATACATCCCTACTGTTATATTCTTATTAGAGCCTGGAATTACTATCCATGGAGATTCTATGGAACATGTGGATTTGTCATAACCATACAGCTAAAGATAGCCTAGAATTCCTCCTTTCCTGTAAGGGGTTAAGAAGCTCAAATAACCTGGTTGGCACCTGACCAAAAGGACCAATGGGGAAAGAAGATACTTTCAAATCTGCAGGGAGGCTTTGTTTGTGTGTTCTCTGGGGAAAGCAGAGAAGCATCAGGTCAAAAACTCCTTCTCCTATAAACCATCCTGTACAAGTCTCTGATATTACAAAAAGAGTAAGTAAATAAGGGAAGGCGCATTAGATTACCTTTTGTTTTCAACTTGTGAATTTTCCCTTTGTTAGAGGGAGGTTTATCCCTGTTTTTTTTTCTCTGTAACTTTGAAACTAAAGCTAGAGGGGGTTCCTCTGTGTTTTTGAATCTTTTGTTATTCTGTAAAGTATTTACCATCCTGATTTTACAGAGGTGATTCTTTTACCTTTTCTTTAAATAAAATTCTTCTTTTAAGAACCTGATTGATTTTTCATTGGTCTTAAGATCCAAGGGTTTGGGTCTGTGTTCACCTGTACCAATTGGTGAGGATATTATTCTCAAGCCTCCCCAGGAAAGAGGGTGTAGGGCTTGGGGAAATAGGACTCCAAGTGCTCCTTTCCCTGATTCTTTGTCTGAATCACTTGGTGGCACCAGCATATTGTTCAAGGACAAGGTGGAATTTGTGCCTTGGGGAAGTTTTTAACCTAAGCTGGTAAAAATAAGCTTAGGGGGGTCTTTCATGTGGGTCCCCACATCTGTATCCCAGAGTTCAGAGTGGGGAAGGAACCCTGACAGGATTCATTTAAGATTTTTATTTCATTTGATTCTACATTTTCTTTCACATATAGTGCCACTCCCACCCCCGCACGACCTGTTCTGTCCTTCTGATATATTTAGTACCCCGGAATGATTGTGTCCCATTGATTTTCCTCACTCCACCAGGTTTCTGTGATGCCTATTATATCAATATTCTCCTTTAACACGAGGCACTCTAGTTCACCCATCTTATTATTTAGACTTCTAGCATTTGTGTACAAGCACTTTAAAAACTTGTCACTGTTCATTTGTCTGCTCTTTTCTGATGTGAATGTTTCTCGTCTGATCTGGCCCATACTTTATCCTCTTCCAGCCTCTCCTCCTGACTAAAACCTAGAGAATCTCTATCAATAGACTCTCTGAGAAGAGACGTCTCTGTCCGATCCACGTGTGCCTCTGCAGCGATCGGCTTTCCCCCATCTCTTAGTTTAAAAACGGCTCTGCAACCTTTTTAATGTTAAGTGCCAGCAGTCTGGATCCACTTTGGTTTAGGTGGAGCCCATCCTTCCTGTATAGGCTCCCCCATCCCAAAAGTTTCCCCAGTTCCTAATTAATCTAAACCCTCCTCTCTACACCATTGTCTCATCCACGCATTGAGACTCCGAAGCTCTGCCTGCCCACCTGGCCCTGTGCCTGGAACTGGAAGCATTTCTGAGAATGCCACCCTAGAGGTCCTGGATTTCAGTCTCTTTCCTAGCAGCCTAAATTTGTCCTCCAGGACGTCTCTCCTACCCTTCCCTTCGTCATTGGTACCTACACGTACCATGACCACCGGCTCCTCCCCAGCACTACGCATAAGTTTATCTAGATGCCTCGAGAGATCCGCAACCTTCGCACCAGGCAGGCAAGTCACCATACGATTCTCCCTGTCATCACAAACCCAGCTGTCCTTGTCTCTAATGATTGAATCTCCCATTACTAACACCTGCCTTTTCCTAATGACTGGAGTTTCCTCCCCCGGAGCGGTAACCTCAGTGTGAGAGGATACCCCAACATCATCTGGAAGGAGGGTCCTCACTATGGGAAGGTTTCCCTCTGTTTCCGTTGACTGCTCTCCTTCTCTGGGTCTTTCATCCTCCTCAACAGCGCAGGGGCTGTCTGACCGATGGTGGGACAAATCTACGGTGTCCCAGAAAGCCTCATCAACATACCTCTCTGCCTCCCTTAGCTCCTCCAGTTCCTCCACCCTGGCCTCCAAAGCCTGTACGCGATCTCTGAGGGCCAGGAGCTCCTTGCACCAAATGCACACATATGCCACCTGCCCACAGGGCAGGTAATCATGCATGCTACACTGAGTGCAATAAACAGGATAGCCCCCACTCTGCTGCTGGACTTCTGCCTGCATTTTCTCCTACAGCTACCTAGGTTAATGATAGGGTTTTTGTTTAAATCAAGAAGTTTTCATTATAGTTTAGTTAAAAGGTTTTAAAGAATGGCAAGTGTATCTCGCCCCCTTCCCACTCCCCTGCCAAACTCCCTCTCGAAACTCCCCTGGTCGCTTGCTCACTGCTTTATAGCAGTGATAGCCTCCTTGATAGCCTGGCCCCCTAACGAAGTCTCAGCCACTGAACAGAAACTTCTAGATTTCAAACCTTATTTAGAAGCTCACAGCTTCCAAATGCTGGCCACAGCACACAGTCCTTCAAACAAACAGACAGACAGACAGACAGACAGACAAAACACAAGCTCAGCACACAGCAAGTAACCCCCAAACACAAACACACACTACAGACAGCCACTTACTCCAAGGGTCCCGTATTTGCTCCTCCTTCACCTGGAGAACTCCCTCTCGAAACTCCGTTAGCGGTCCCTGTTCACAAAACATCCCCTGGCAAAGAGTTCCACGAGTTGACTGTGCGTTGTGTGAAAAAATACTTCCTTTTATTTCTTTTTAAACCTTCTGCCTATTAATTTCATTTGGTCACCCATAGTTCTTGTGTTATGAGAAGCAGTAAACAACACTTCCTTATCTACTTTCTCTACACCAGTCATGATTTTATAGACCTCAATCATATCTCCCCTTAGCCGTCTCTTTTCCAAGCTGAAAAGCCCTGGTCTCATTAATCTCATATGGGAGCAATTCCATACCCCTAATCATTTTTCTTGCCCTTTTCTGAACCTTTTCCAATTCCAATATATCTTTTTTGAAATGGCGCGAACACATCTGCACACAGTATTCAAGATGTGGGAGTACCATGGATTTATATAGAGGCAAGATGATATTTTCTGTCCTATTATCTATCCCTTTCTTAATTGTTCCCAGCATTCTGTTTGCTTTTTTGACTGCCGCTGCACATTGAGTGGATGATTTCAGAGATCTATCCACAATAACTCCAAGGTCTCTTTCTTGAGTGGTAACAGCTAATTTCGACCCCATCATTTTATATGTATAGTTGGGATTATGCTTTCCAATGTGCATTACTTTGCATTTATCAACATTAAATTTCATCTGCTATTTTGTTGTCCAGTCACTCAGTTTTGAGAGATCCTTTTGTAGCTCTTCACAGTCTGCCTGGGTCTTAACTAGGGTGACCAGATGTCTCGATTTTATAGGGACAGTCCTGATTTTTGGGTCTTTTTCTTATATAGGCTCCTATTACCCCCCACCCCTGTCCCAATTTTTCACGCTTGCTGACTGGTCACCCTAGTCTTAACTATCTTTACTAATTTTGTATCATCTGCAAATTTTGCCACCTCATTGTTTACCCCTTTTTCCAGATAATGTATGAACATGTTCAATAGGACTGCTCAGAACTCAACCTTCTCTTTGTTGAGATAAATAGATTGAGCTCATTAAGTCTCTCACTATAAAGTGCCCTCAGAATTTCTTTAAAAAGATGAAAATGTCTAACTCCAAAGGTGTTACATCCAACACAGGGGAACTCTACGGCAGACTTCATCTCCATAGAGAAAGAGGAACTGGAAACAAAACAACAGAAATGTAAGGCTGGCAGTGACCTCAGGAGGTCATCTAGTCCAGCCCCCCGCACTCTCCCCCCATGCTTAATGAGGATTAAGCAAACTTCACCATTAATAACAGGTCTCTCTCAACTCCTCTTTAAAACCTCCAGTGATTCCACAACCTCCCCACACCACCTTCTCCAGTGACAATATATCCATTAGCATTAGAAAGTTTTTCCTAATATCTCACTGAAATCTCCACTGCTTCATACCTTTTTGTCCTGCCCCTTGGTGAACATATGATACAGTTCATCACCCTTCTCTATTTAAAGGCCTGTTACATACTTGAGGTCTGTTATCATGTGCCCCTACAGCCTTCTCTCTTATAGACTAAACCTGCCCAGTTCCTTCAACATTGCAAAAATTACCACAGTATAAGGATTTTACCCACCACCTACAGAAAAAGAAAAAAAAAAATCTGTAATCGATCAACGTTTCATTAAACTCCTCTGTCGTAGCGTTATTATGAGCAAATAGCCTAACTCACAGTACACAGACATTTTGAAAAAGAGATGTTAAAGTATATGAAAGAGTTCACTCCTTCTTTGGTGATACTGCAGAATTCCATTATTTATTTATTTTATTTGCAGTGCAATTTATTAACACCTTTCAGTTACAAAGGAGAATTTAATCCAAAGGTAATGCTCAAACATGGCAATGCAGCTCACTCCGCATTGCTCAGATTGCATTTGTTATGTGGAAATGGAACCAACTCTAAACCAAGAATATATTTATATCTATACACACAAAAACAGACACACACTTTAGAAAGGTTTCAGAGTAGCAGCCGTGTTAGTCTGTATTCACAAAAAGAAAAGGAGTACTTGTGGCACCTTAGAGACTACCAAATTTATTTGAGCATAAGCTTTTGTGAGCTACAGCTCACTTCAGTTTCACAAAGCTACAAACAACTATGTGGCAAATCTGCTGGGAGAATGAACTTATAACAGACAAATGCAAATGCGTGTGTAGAACTGTTCAATAACATTTCAGTAGATTTCCAAAAAAGCCACAATTCTGCAAAGAAGAAGGAAGGACATATTGTATAGTAAATTAACCAACAACCACCAGCTAAATGGGAAACAAAAGCATATATATATTAGAAATTGGGAATTGTAGAAAATTGATAAGGGAAGCAAAGTGACACAAAGAAAACTCTCTAGTCTGCAGAATAAAGGAGCATAAGAAGGAACTTTTAAAAGTACATTACTATATGGAAAGGGTAGAATGATAATGCAGAAAAAAGGAGAAGGGGTCAATAAATACTAAATTAACCTGGTATCCTTTTTTGATGAGATTACATGTTTGATTGATAAATAGAGTATGTTAATGTAATACAGTTAGTGTTCATTTACTGTACTCCCAATTGGAGTTGGACAGTTCAATATAGTTAAAATCCGGTCCTCAGACATTTGACTTGGTAGCTCATGCCATTTTGATTAACAAATCTAGAAAAAACAAAATTAACAAAACTAGAATGATACAAAACAAATGTGGCACACATTAAAGGGGCTAACTAATAGGTCTAAATATGTAATTGCAAACTAGGGTTGTGCTCACAATTAAAGAAGGGTGCTGAAAAATTAGAGAGAGGCCTCAAAGAAGAGCCACAAGAATTATAAAAGGATCGGAAAACGGCCTATAAAGGAGCTCAACCTATCTAGCCTATCAAAAAAAAAGATTAAGGGGTGACTTGATAACAATCTAAAAGTCCCTACACAGGGAACAGAAATTAAAACAATAGATCGTGCTTCATTCCAGCAGACAAAAGTACAAGAGCCAATGGCTGGAAGTAAAAGCTAGAGATATTAAAATTTGAAATAAGTTGTAAAGTTCACGGTGAGGCTAACTGACCATTGGACAAAACTTACCCAGGGCTCTGGTGGTTTCTCCATCACTGAAAATTTTTATATCAAGAATGGAGTTTTATTCCAAAAGAATCACCTTGTTTAAACAGGAATTAATTCAGGTAACTCCTATTGACCTGTGTAACAGAGGAGGCCAGACAAGATTATCACAATGATCCGATTAGGCCTTAAAAACTATGAAACTATAAAGCAGGTTATCTAGTCCTCTAATCATTCTTGTCGCTCATTTCTAAACCCGTGCTAATTTGTCAACATCCTTTCTGCAGTGTGAACACGAGGACTAGACGCAGTTCCCACTAATGGTCTAATTAATGCCATATGACAAACTAATGAGGTGCCCCTCATTACTGCTACTTCATAGTCCTCTGTTTAGCTTCCCCAGGATCACATTAACTCTCTTAGCTACAGCATCACACTGGAGGCTCATATTCAGATGGCTTCCACCACAACCCTTTGGCCCTTTCCAGAGCCACAGATTCCCAAAAGCTCCCCGTAGCAGGGGACAGAGACACTGTCTGACATGGTGATAAACCAGGCTCATGGTGCTGGAGACAGTGACAACCTTACAGACAATTCCTCAGACACAGCAGCACAAAACCTCCCCTCAGGTCTGTCCAGCTCATTTCCTTCCGGGAAATCTCTGCTCCCACAGCGCAGCCAGCTACACCCTGGACTGGGCACGGATGTCAAACGCCAGAACTGCCCTTTATAGCCACTCGAGCTACTCTATGCACCACAGCCCCAGAGACCCGGAGTAACTTCTCCGCTCACAGCTTTACTCCAATGCAGACACAAAGCCCTGTAAATCTGTTCCGTTCCCATCATGCTTCACTGCTGGAAATTCGTGAACCTCAAACAATGGCAGCATTGACTGAATGCAAACTCCACACAGCCACCAGGAGCAAAAGAATTAGCCAGGCATGACAATCAGTTCCCCACTGCTGCTGTCCACCGTCTGGCACTGCGGAGCCCCTCCATACAGACCTCTGCAGTCCTGGGGCTTCTGCAGCCCCTAAAGCGGGGAGGGAGAACAGAAGAGCATTGACGATGAGGAACCCCAGCAGAGACAGAAAGTTTGGCACAAGAAATTCTTATTACCCTTTGCCACTGCAGGAAGGAAAGAGAGTATCAACTACAGCAGCAGCTGGAATCCCCAGCTGGAATAAGGGCCCCTTTGTGCTGTCAGTGGTACTTATCTGTCTGTCCTTGTACCATTAGCACAGGGTCTGAGGACTACAAGACACCAAACAGAGATCTCTGGCACAGAGGGAGCTGGAGCCGGAGATCACCCACAGCCCACACTTGCAGCTGAGACTCCAAGGCAGAGCGAGACGGGATTTAGGCGTTTCTTTCAGAGAGAGGGGCAGGGCTAAGCAAACACCCCTCTGTTGGGCATCTCTAGCTGGCGAGGTTAGGGGAGGAGCCACCTAGGCTGCTGGCTGTTGCGAATCCCATCCAGATGTGCCATCTCTCCTCACTACAGGGAGCGCAGGCTCATAATGCAGGCTTTGTGAGTCCCAGCAGCTAGACCTGGCAACACTCAGTGTCACCACAGCTAAGTTTCTCTCTGAATCTAGCCCCAGGTTATTAGCATAAGGTCAGGCACGATGTCAGGGCAGAGCAGGGAATTGAACTCGGGTCTCCAGAGCATCAGGTCAGTGCCCCAACCACTGGGTCACCCTTCCTCTGACAGCAGGCCCCCAACATTCACACAGTGAGACACAATCCCTGCCCCAAAGGGCTTTCGCTGTCTCCACTTCACAGAAGGGAAACTGAGGCCCAGAGAGATCACAGCTGGGACTTTCAAAGCAGCATAATGGGAGAGGTGTGCAAGTCACCTCCCTCTGGACCCTCTGAAACCAGCCTAAGTGACTGCCAAGAGCCCAGACAGGGAGTCTGTGGTACAACCAGGGATCTACCCATCTCCTGAGTACCAGCCCGGTTCCTGACACAGGAGAGCAGCCTTCCTCTCTTGTGTCTGTGCAGAGAACAGCCCCCACAATTCTTCTGCATCACTCTGGTCGCACACCTCGCTGCTTGTGCAGACCAAGCTCACTGCACACACCGGAGACTCCTTCCACCCCGTCACCCCCTTCCAGGGTTTGTGTTGTGTGCCCCTTTCCCTCCCCCTCCCATAGCAGGGCTCCTCATTCTACTCCATGGCAAAGACTCTATGTGTCCCCATTTCCCCCTCTCCCCATCCCCCCTGCCCCCTATTGCCTATACGCCATCTCCCCCCACTCTCAAGTCATCTCTCCCCTGTCAGGGATTCTCTGTGCCCCCTATTACCCCTCCCCCTAACTCCCATTCCCCTCCACCTACCACTTGCCTTCCTGCATCTGTCCCCATCCCTCACCCCCAAATAAATTTCCATTTCTCCCCACAATAATCAGCTTATGGCTACTGACGTACAGAACATTCCCTGACCCAGGGACAGTATCTTACACAAAGGAGCTGCAAATTACATGGCCTGATCCCCCTGAATTCTGGGGGACCAGTGAAGATTCCTGCACAGACTCTGACCCAGATGCTTCTCACACCCAGGGGACAGGAATCCTTACCCAGCCAGGTCACGGCCTCATAGTTCTCCTGCATGACGTCCCTGTACAGGGCCCTCTGAGCCGGGTCCAGCAGGGCCCATTCCTCCTCCGTGAAACACACAGCCACCTCCTGGAAGGTCACCGGGTCCGCCGCAGCCATTTCCCTTCCCGCGCACCTGGCAGGATGGGACCATCACCAGCGAAACGGAGACGTGATCCTGCAGCCTGGCAGGGTGAGAAGGGAAACCGGAGATTTCAGAAGGGGCTTGTGTCCAGTGAAACCCTCCATTTCTCCCAGACTCTTCCCCTGCGGACGGACGGTCCAGACTCCGCGGTCCCACGGAAACGGCTCAGTTCAGACTTGTGAAAAAGTGCTGAGGCTGCCGGACCGGGGTCCAGGTCTGAGAGCCCGGCTTGTCCCGCCCCGGGGTCCGGGTCCGAGTCTGAGAGCCCGGCTTGTCCCGCCCCGGGGTCCGGGTCCGAGTCTGAGAGCCCGGCTTGTCCCGCCCCGGGGTCCGGGTCCGAGTCTGAGAGCCCGGCTTGTCCCGCCCCGGGGTCCGGGTCCGGGTCTGAGAGCCCGGCTTGTCCCGCCCCGGGGTCCGGGTCCGGGTCTGAGAGCCCGGCTTGTCCCGCCCCGGGGTCCGGGTCCGGGTCTGAGAGCCCGGCTTGTCCCGCCCCGGGGTCCGGGTCCGGGTCTGAGAGCCCGGCTTGTCCCGCCCCGGGGTCCGGGTCCGGGTCTGAGAGCCCGGCTTGTCCCGCCCCGGAGTCCGGGTCCGGGTCTGAGAGCCCGGCTTGTCCCGCCCCGGGGTCCGGGTCCGGGTCTGAGAGCCCGGCTTGTCCCGCCCCGGGAGGCTCGTGGTAGAATGCAGAGCCGACAGCACTAACGTTGCTGGGACGGAAAAGAGATTTTTTTAATTAGAAAAATATTACCCCCCCCCCCCAAACCGCTGCTGTTTTGTACGTGCCTCCCACCTTCCAAGCATGCCTCCCGGGACAGAGGAGTCCAGCCCGAAGGATGCACACCGGGCTGCCTCCACCGGAGATGCAGCTGGGGACCTGGACGGGGGGAGAAGCCCATTCAACAGGCCCCTGCAGACGGAAACGCTGCAGCGGACACTGGCCCGGCAGGGACGGAGCAGGACCGAGGAGCCGCTCCGGGCGACCCCGGGCAGCGCGTCCCCCCAGCAGCGGGGACCGGGCAGAGGCAGGACCTGGCTTTTCCTCTCCCCGCCCCCAGGCCAGGCACTGCCCCGCGGCGGGGGGCTGCAGGGAATGGGGGGGGGGAGCGGAGCCGGGAACCTCCTTCCCCCCCCCCATGGCTCCTGCTGCCTCCGCCCCTCACCTGCGGGCTCCGGGTGGGGGCTGGGGCGGGCAGAGCCCGGGGCTGGTCCCCCTGGCCGGGCCCAGAGGGGGGGGTCCGTGCCGGGCTCTCCCGCACCCCCCGCGGGGTCCAGCAGCGGCTCCGCCCGGCTGTGAGCCCAGCCCACAATGGAGGCAGCCGCGGGCTCCGTGTCCCGTGGAAACGGGTCCCTGGGCAGGAAGTGAATCGGATTCACTGCCGCGTTCAGCCCGGCCCCGCAACCCCGCTGCTGCTGCTGGCCCCGCCCGTGTCCCGCAACCCCCCCGCTGCTGCTGGCCCGGCCCAGGCCCGTCTCCTCGCGGGGACCCCCCGCGCCCCCCAAAGGTGAGCGAGACTCGGCCCCCGCCTGCCGCGGGGAGAAACCCGCCTGCCGGGGGGGGCGGGTTATGGGGCCCCCGGGGGGGGGGGGCGGCGGCGGGTTATGGGGCCCCGGGACGGACCCCTCCACAGTCTCTGGTTAAACTGCCCCACGGCTAGAGCCCTGACTTGGACTTCGGGAGAGGGCTGCTGGGGTCTGAGCTCCGCTCCAGCCTGGGTGCGACGCTGGGCCATTCACTGGGCCCGGGCCGCAAAGGTATTTCGGCTCCTATGGGGGTGGCCAGGTAGCAAGTGTGAAAAATCGGGACAGAGTGTGTGTGCGAGGGGCGTAATAGGCACCTGTATCAGAAAAAGCCCGGACTATCGGGACTGTCCCTATAAAATCCCACCCTCCGGGATTATTGTCCCCTGATTTCAGTGGGTGATTAGATATTTTTGTGGACCTGGGCAGGCTGCAGACCTGTTTTTTTAAATGCGACTGGGCCCCGCTCGGCTCTTGGGGAGAGGTTCCGAAATCCTGGGCGTAGGGAGGCGGCACCCCCTGCGTGGGGGTCTCCCCTGCAGCCCTGTCTTGGCCTTCGGGCCTGTGCCGTGTTCGCAAGGAAGAGGCGGCGTTTAGCCCAGTGTCAGAGCGCTCAGCTGGGGTATAAAGCAGCCCTCCTGCGCGTCCCTTCTCCACCGAATGTAGCCTTATTGGGAGCGTTGCAATTAAAGGCATAAATATAGCGTTTATGCCATTTTCTGAGAAAAAATATGGGGATTCTGTACATTTAGTGCAATTCTAAATGAAGTCCAGCAGACAGGTGTTCCTTGTCTTAATGGCAGAAGAATACATTGCTAACATGCATTCTTAGCAAAAGCGAATTTTAATGCAGTCCCTGCATTTCTAAATAGTCATTAAATAATTGACAAAACCTTAGGGCAGGCCTACACCTAAAACCCTGCTTTGGCAGAGATGCAGTACTTTAATGTAAAGACGTTCTAGGGGGAAGGGAGAGAGCTTTCCCATTGGCATAGTGAATCCACCTCCAGGAGAGGAGAAGGGAGACCCTCCCACCGACCTTGCTTTGGCTACTCTAGGGGTTAGGTTGATATAACAATGTCGTTCGGGGTGTGGATTGATGTAAGTCTGTATTATAGCCCACACCTTGGTAACAGCAGCATAAAGAAGTATTAATACATATATAGAAGCATTAGAAAAAAATAATTTTAATGCGGTTAATACAACGAGCAATCCTGCGGCACCTTAGAGACTAACAAATTTATTTGGGCATAAGCTTTTGTGGGCTAAAACCCACTTCATCAGATGCATGAAGTCTGTGGTTAATGCCATTCTAAATAAAGTTGATTAAACAATTTCACAAAGGTGACCAAATATGAGTGATAGAAAGAGAAACTATAATCATAGACCTAGTTACATATTACAGAGGTACAGCCACCTTTCAGAGATAACCGGGAAAGTTTTAAAACAGCAAGAAAGGGGGAAAAAGGCAGAAAAGAGAAAATATGGCATAGAATCATAGAAGTGTAGGACTGGAAGGGACCTCAAAGGTCATCTAGTCCAGTCCCCTGCACTCATGGTAAGACCATGTAATAACCAGGGCCATCCCTAGGGGGGGTGCGGGGCCCGGGACAACCCCCCACACTCCACTCTAGGCCCCGCCCCTACTCCACCCCTTCCCCCAAGCCCTGCCTCCGAGCGATGCCAGGAGCTGGCAGGGCGCAGCAGGGCCAGGCTGGTAGCACGGCTGCTGACCCCTGCTCCTGCACTGCCCTGGCCCTGCCAGGTCCTCCTGAGGCGGGGGTGCGGTGGAGGAGCAGGACCACCCAAAGCGCAGGGCCCGGGGTGTCTGCCCCAATCCGTCCTATGGACGTCATGGCTCTCTGGTAATAACTATACCATTCCTGATGGGTGTTTGTCTAACCTGTTCTTAAAAACCTCCAGTGACGGAGAGTCCACAACCTCCCTAGGCAATTTGTTCCAGTGCTTAACTACCCTGACAGTTAGAAAGTTTTTCCTAATGTCCAACCCAAGCCTTCCTTGTAGCAGTTTAAGACCATGTCCCCCCAAATACCCACTCCTCTTTTTTTCTAAGACAGCCCTTCTTTGCAGCACCTTCACTGAAGTTGGCCCAGTAAAAGATATGACCTCACCCACCTTGTCACAGGATCGTCGGTCAAGGGCCACAGTTTATCTTTGTGAGGCTGCCTGGGACGATGTGCCTGTGTTAAAGTATAATTTAAACAAATTACAAACGTGCTTGGTACATGCATGTTCATGGGAGGGAGGCTTTTCGAGTGATGCCCAACTCAGCCCAGTTCCGATGACACTGTAGTAAAAATGTCCAGCAACTGGAGGACCTGGGAGCCGGGTGACACCGAGTCCCCCCGCCACAGCGCAGAGGGTGAGACAACTGAAATTACAATTCTGTAGATTGTTACACATGGAATGACACATCTCCTACCTTTCTGTCATTTACTTGCACACAGAATTACACATGCTCCCACGCCTTGGGGAGGGGGCTCCATGTGCTCTAGACCAGACTTTCCAACTTGTGGATCGGGACCCAAAATTGGGTCACTGGAATGTTTTGGCTGACAGTGCTTGTGATGGCTGCAGGGAGATTAAAGAACAGGAGCCTGTCTGTGCAGCCTGTTGCAAGGCTTTCTGCTGCCGCCATCTTTGCTGGGATTAACTCCTGAGGCAGAGACCCCCGGGGAGTGAGGGAGAGGTTGAAAGGGCTGGGGATGGGCAGGAAAGTGACTGTCTGCCCCAGGAGCCTCAGATCTTGCACCCTGGGGAATCAGCTCTCTTGTTAATATGTATGTAGGAGGGATCAGAGCCGAGCAAACGGGCAAGGGGGGTGCTGCCTTCAGCTAGGGTGACCAGATGTCCCGATTTTGGGATCTTTTTCTTATATAGGCTCCTGTTACCCCCCATCTCCTGTCCCAATTTTTCACACTTGCTGTCTGGTCAAGGAGCAAACCTGGGAATGGGAGGAAAATAGTGAGAAAGGGATGGCTGCGGGGTCATAAACAGGCCCCCGGAGGGGTTTCTCCGCTGTATCTCTGGGGAGCAGAGTTGCCAGGATGGGAAAGGATGAAAATAAGATGGAGAGAACAGGAAGGAAGGAAGGGGAGGGGAGGGAGAGACAGTTTGAAATGTGGTAGGTTTAACAAGTAACAGGGAGAGGAGAAGAGCAAGTAGCAGAGGGGACACAGGAGAAGGAGGGCTTTATTCCTCCTTTATCTAATCTAACCCCCTTCCCAGCCCCTCCACCCTCAAAGCCTGCGTTGCCAGACAGACAAATCTACCCAACATGGAAGTGTTGGCAGTGATGTGTTTGCTTTGTCCGACATGTCAGGCCCAGCATGACGTGGAGCATGTTTGTGTTTATGAACCTTTCATCACGCACACCTCTTGCTGGGAATAATGCGACGGTCCCTGAAATGCTGCACACAGATCTCTTGGAAGCATCAGGGTCCTGCTCTCCCTCCCTCCCCCCCACATCTGAGCAAACTGACTATTTTTTATTGAGGCCACACACAGAGCAAGGGGGCCCCTTAATAAATCTCTGTTTGACACACCCAGGCCTTAATAGTGGCTTTAAAAATAGTGATGTTTTGCTGGGGAGAAAAGGTCTGTCACATTTCATCCCCAAAGGGAGACATTTCCTCTCCTAGTGTTGGCACTTTCCCTGTCCCCTCCGCATGTTATTTATTAGAGCGACTACACGGTGGCAGAGAGTTCTGATTACAAGTTTAGCCAGTTTACTTAGCTTCTGTTGCTTCCAGCCAGAACAGCGAGTCAGATGGTGTACCCAGGGTTTTTAAAGGTGGCCTGCCGAAGAACAAACTGGCCAGTTTTTGTGACCCTTTTTGCTTTTTTATGATCAGTAAAAAGGTCCAAAGGTTTTTTTTCTTCTCCCCTGCTATGTTTGTTTGTAAGTATTGTAAGTTCTTGTCTTAAGTACCCTAAGAGAGGCTATGGCACCCTGGAGAACCAGTAGATCTGTAGCATTGAAGAAATAGAATCAATTTTAATTTGCCTTATCTCAGGATTTTTTTTAGCACTAATCCCCGTAGTACCTCAGAGCCAGATTTTCCATCACTGCACCAGAAATCAGTGGTAGTTATGAGTGCTCAGAGCCTGTGAAAATTTGGTGCTGTATGACTTGATTGAGAGGAGAAGGGACTTTTATTCAGATAGTTTAAACATTTTTTAATTGGTTTGATTCTAGTAAATACTTGAAAGAAAATATCTGTTTGTTCAAAATTCAGCAATGCCCCCCATTTTCAAGCTGCCCTGATGTTTCTGAGGGGGGGTAAAAACAGAATGTTCTTTCTTTCTCCCCCTCCTTCTCTCCCCCCTCTCAAATTCTTGAAGATTATCCCTCTGATGTTGCCTTATTTTCTCACTAATAATACACAACATATAAAAACCTTGGATTATGCGGTGTTTCCTACCCTTTTAATCTGCAACAATTTCCCCTTGTTTTGCAGAGAAAGTGTTGCCCTGAGTTACTATCGCAGATATGTGGAGAGGGCCTGAAGAAGGGGAATAAACTCCCCACTAATCAACTTTCCCCCTCATGTCTTAATCCCCCCCCACACACACTTTATGTATATTAAAATTGACTCACTTGCTGTCTTGCCCCATATGTAGTAAACATCACAGCCGGGAGCCTCCCCCCATTCAGTCTCTGCTGCTCAGTGGTCTGGGCCCAGGGGACCTAAATATCATTTGAAGCTTCAGGAGAAGAGCCATGGTCCACAGCTCCGTTCCTCGGGCACAGCGTAGCCGTGAGCAGGTGGGGTAGAGCTCATTGGGGCTGGAGATAGAGCTTTCTCAGGAGCTGCTCCCAGGCTGTGGGACAAGAGCATCCCCATGCTGCCTTCCCAGGGCCAGGTGCACTTTTTACACCTGCCTTCAGTAATTCGCAGAGACGACAAGCATCACATCCACAGACACACAAATAATAAATTACATTTTAAAAAACCTCATGGAAATTCCCCTTTGGGGAGAGGAGGGAGCAGGCGAGAATCCCAGGGGACGAATGCGAGACGTGTGGCTGGTGCCCAGCTAGACGGTGCTGGGACCCTGCAGGCATGAGGGGCTGTAAGGACCAAATAGAACAGAACACGGGGGAGTGGTGCTGCCCGGCTGCTAACGGGGCAGTTGGCTGGACCCTGAGTGACTGGGTTAAACTCCCAACTACTCATTAAATACTGATATGAAATCCTCTGCAGACAGTGCCCCATTTCCCCAAATTATGGAATATCAATAAACTGCCCAGCCCGTTTGCCACACCCCAACTCCACAGTTCCCCTCAGCCCAACTTCGATCCCCGACCCCAGCTGCCAATCACCGGCCCCTCCTCCATTGCTGGAGTACGGGCCATATTTTTAAAAAGGACTTAGGTGCCTAAACATGCAGATAGGTCTCTAGTGCGGTTTTCAGAAGCATCCATCTGTGTCTTTCGGCGCATAAATATTGCTTAAAAATCTGTCCCTTAGTGTCCTCAACTGAGACGAACCCCAGTTTGCGCTGACCCAATTTGCCAACCCCCTGTCCGTGCTCCACTCCTGCCGCTCCCGACTGCCCCGGGACCTTCCAGCTCATCCTGTCCCTGCCCCTGTTAAGGCAGCATCACCCAGAGGTCCCTGCTGCCCATGTCGGTGGCTGACCTGGGGGCATCAGTTACGCAAGATAGAGATAAAATCTCCCCAGATTTTGTACATTTTCTCTCTAATTATCTCTTACTAATGCTGTAAGAAAGTTGGGGGTGTGGGTGTATTTTTGTTCAAAAGTCATGGCCACGGCTGTTTAAAATAGCTATTTCGGTGCAGTCAGTACCACAAACAGGCCCTAAACTCTTGTTCAGTGTCAGGTGGGCGGCAGAGTCCTGTACCCTCCAAAGGGGATGGATACCGTCCCCCAGTCCCCACAGAGTGGCAGCTCTGGTGGGCCTGGGCTGGGCCGGTGGAGGGGCACCTCTCCCCACCTGCCTGGGCGGCTCTTGAGAGCCCGGTGCGTGGCCACGCAGCTTAGAGGGAACGAAGGTGGGTGTTGCAACCTGGTGCACGGGGTCGCAACACCACTCACATTTGTGGTGTGTGCTAAAAGTTGTGCTTTCTGCAACAAAGCAATTTTCTTACCATCTTATCTATTACTTACTGAATTCTTCAATTCTGAGTACAGATCTAAATTCCCCTTGAGTCGCCTCTTTTCTCCCTAGTTACTGAATAAGGATATAAAATCCCCTCACATTTTTCTCCAGTTATCGACTATTAATATCAAATCTCCTCAGATTTTGCCATTTTCCATCTCATCCTCAAAGTTTGATTAAAAAAAACAAAGCTCCTCACACCTTGCCCCCGTTCCCGCTATTTTAAAAATATTTATATAACATGTTCTCAGATCCCCCTCCCCTCCCATACATACACCTTTTGAACTGAAGGAATTTGTCTGTATTTGGAAAGAAATGTGACTGACGAAGACATACTGCTGAGTGTGTTTTTAGGATTGTACTGCTTTATAACGGGCTCAGGTTTAAAATCACGGAACATGCTTTGTGAGAAATATCCCGCAGAATCATCAGGTCTCGCTTGTTCTCTTTCCCCTGAGCAGGATTTCCAGGGTTGATGTGGTTTCCCGGTTGGAATGGGGTGAAAAGCCAGGGAAAGGAAAGGGAGCTGCTGAGAGGGTGAGGAATCAAATCACTTGACACAGTTAAGTATCAGCAAGCGAAGCTGTAATTCCCACCAGCGCCTTCTAAATAGGGTTGCCAGGTGTCCGGTTTTCGACGAGAACACCCAGTTGAAAAGGGACCCTGGTGGCTGATAGCACTGCTGACCGGCCGTTAAGGGCCTGTTGGTGAGGTGCAGCAGGGCTGGGCAGGCTCCCTGCCCAGCTCCGCGCGGCTCCCGGGAAATGGCCAGCATGTCCTACTCCCAGGCAGAGCGGTGGCCAGGGGGGCTCCACGTGCTGCCCCCACGCAGCAGCAGCTCCCATTGGCCAAGGCTTGAGCTGCGGTCCATGCCCTGGAGGTGACCCTGCCCTCTGTCTCCCCGTCGCCAGCACCCAGGAGCTCAAGGTATCCCCATCTTGGAGCGCTGCAAGGGGCTCTGGGAATGGGGCTGCTGGAGGGGAGGCAGATGTGAGAGCCCCTCTCGGGGCTCTGTGGCCTTCAGGGACTCCTGCACATCTTCCCCTGTAGGGCCCCACATCCTGTCGGTGCTGCGTCCCTCAGCCTCTTCCCAGCTCACCAGTGGGGCCCTTCTGGTCTCGGACCTCTGGCTCTTGCCGATCCTGGGCCCTGGTGCAGTGGCCTGGCCCTGCCTGGGTCTGCGGCCTATAGCAGTGCTACGGGCTAACCCTTGCCACCCCCACTGTGTTTGCTAACCTCCGCAGGCCAGGGAGCAAGCTAGAGGTTGGGGATGAGAATTAAGCAAGTGTCAAACCTGTTTGTTAAAGCTGCAAAACTTCCCAAATGAACTACAGTACACAAGAAATTAATGAAGGTCCTGTAGCTGCTGGAATGAAAAGCAAGTTTAGTAGTTCCCAGATGTTCTGTCCTTTGGTATTAAGGGCCATGTTTGCTCTAGCCACCACAGTATCTGATACTCCTTCCTGAGATTTCCCTTTAGTGTTCAGGCCATATAATTAAAAACATGTTCAAACTTTAAATCCAATCAAGGATTTGGAAAAGTCCCACCATTGCTGAAATTGCCATGTATTTATGAGTGATATTCAAAGTAAAAATCACAGTGAGATTATAAAAGTCCTGTAATTTAGTATTTATGTGCTTAGATACTACTGTGATGGGTGACACAGACAAAGAAACATAGCTACAGAGTGGAGCAGTCCAGCTCAAAGAACAGAACGATTCAGGCTGAATCATTCAGGATTTCTGTTTCTGCTTCTAAATTTGAAACAGCAAATGTAAGTAAAATTAATGTTCAAAAAGTTGTTTTTAGCACCAAAAGAGACATTAACGTACAATCATACATGATTAAGAAAATATACATGATCTTTAACAACAACCCTGCTGAAGTACATATTCTGACGTTTAATTTCTAAAATTCTTTTTGAGCACTCTTGGTAAAGGAAAAGCTCTTTTATAAGGAAAACCTTGCCCACACAAGATATGATAGCGTCTAACTCCCAACTCAGGAGCTAAATATGAACCCTTGTCTGGGAGGGGGTGGCAGCAGGCAGAGGGGTACTTGATAACCAGGTGGCAGAGCAGAGAACATGCTAAGGATGGGTGAGTGAGTAATATGGCCTTGTGGTACAGCTAATTACCTTGTATGCTAGTTCATTCTTGTGTGCTGTTTAGAAGCTGGTAAGTAATTCCAGCTAATTCAGTTTTGTTCTGTAGGGGAGCTCCAGTGGCTGTGAGAAATAGGCTTGGGGGACTCGGGGTCACCAGCTGTTTTTATCCCCCTGAGGTCGACCTGCTGAATCCTTCTCCTCCTTTTTTGAGAATTTTTATTTCCTTGGGATGGAATTTTTTCCAAGGGCCCCTGTTGTCAGTTCATTTGGGGCCATGTTGGAATGTTACTGTCATGGACAGGCCAGGGGCTGTGAATGTTTGTTTACTGCCCATGACCTGTCCATGACTTTTACTAAAAATACGTAGGACTAAAATGTAGCCTTATCTGTTAGTGAGGAGAACAGTGTCCCAACAATGAAGGGCTGGGAGATTAGGAGGCTCAGAGTACTAGTTAGTGGGAGCCAGACCCTTTCCTCTTCAGGTCAAGGGTGTGAATCCAGCTGTAGGCCAGTAATTAGTCCCATTCGGTTCCATAAGAATATTCAGGTGAACAAGGGCTTGCAGCATCACGCCCTAGGTTCAGTCCCATGTTCGTGTTACAACTGGCACTCCCAGCAAAGAGACAGAAGTGGGAATCAAGAGCAACAAGATACCTCATGGCTGGGAGGCTCCACCGCACAGCTGAGGCACGTTGGTGAGGGCAACACAGAGAAGCTTGCACTGCCGTTGCTCCCCCTGTCTGTTCGCTAGATCCACCTTTTGTCTCATATGTAGACGGTAACACCTTTGGGGCAGGGACTGTATGTTACAGACGTGTACGTTGCTTAGCGCAATTGTCTGGTGTAAGTGCTACTGTCATACAAATAAATAATGTTTACAACATTACTTCAATGTGCCGAGCTCTTAAGGTGGAATCATGTTGCACTTTTTATAAAAGATATAACCTAGAAGATATATCACTGGATTTAATCTAATTCTCTGTCCTCTATACAGCTAGTATTTTTGCACTGGAATGGTGAGACTTTTGGCTGGTCCCCACGTAATAGGAATGTAATTAATCCAGTATTTCAGATCCTTTTGTTTTTTCCAATATAAATTACTCGGTGGTAAAAAGCAGTGAGTAGCAGCTTTGTATCGACTGAGTTATGGAAAAGGTGACCTGCATCAGTGATTAATCTTGCTTTTTGATTAGTCTGAGTCCTAAAGCGCCTACCCAGTATTTTGCACTAAGGTAGATGTTTAATCATAATGATAATTAGCTAGCAGAATGCAGTTTGATGTTACTGAAATCTACCTAGGGCCATTTATAACCAATTTTACATGTAATGTACTGTTGTTTTCCTTTATCTATATGTATATAAAACCTTTAAAACATGGCTTTTGGGGTGTGTGTGTGGGGATTTTAGTTATTACATACATTTTCTCCAGTTAACCGGTGTCCTCTTCTTTTGTATAGCATTTAGCAATAACCACTATTCTAGCAGAGGGTCCAAATCCTATAAATTAAGGGTTGCCTTCATTCCAGATTGTGCAAGTAAACCACCATTTTTGGTATGGTCAGAAGTCTCAAGGTTACTTGGCACCCATAAAAATAGCACCCCATTGCAACTGCCCATCACCAATATGGCGATATTTTGAGATGAGGTGACAATGTAAGCGTCAGGACAGGATGATGACCATTGAATATCCCCATCTTACCATGTATATGGCAGATAGATATTTTTTAAACTATGCCCTGCTCTCTTCTGGGTGGGTTTTTTATTGTCTTAAAGGTTAAAACAAAATTCTGACTCTATTATCTTAATACAGTTGAGTTAATATATCAACAGGTTAGTGCCTTGTTTTGTGAATCTTGAGAGCAGCTGGTATCCAGAGTAAATGATATTGTTATCTTATAGCTCTCACATCATTTTGTCATGGCTTAATAAAACTGTACTAACCATGAAAAATGGTGACACTGTAAGCATGCCGTTTTCTGTTTGCTGTGCCGGCTGCAGTTTCATGCTGTTCGCAGGGTGGTGCTAATTGAACTGATGCAAATATAGAGAGGTCTTTGCAGAACCGGATGTTACACACGCTGGTCAAAACACCTGTGTTAACTTTAGCTCCACTGAAAACAGAAAATAGCTTATGACAAATTATAGAGGCTAATATAATACAATAGAATAGAATAGAAAAAGTCCAGTTTTAAGGGGACCTGTGCAATCAGAAGTATTGACCGGACACCATAAGTCCGGTTACAATAATTTTCTATCATTTTCTAGTGTGCTGTAAAAAATAAAACCTAAAATTAGCGTAATATATCTGTCAAAACAATATATTTGATTGAATCTTTGAATAACTTTTTCAGTCTACAATCAGAAGCAGTAGGGATCAACTAGCCTTTAAAGAGCTAAGCCAGCCGGCATCAACGGTCAGTAATGTAGTTAGTGTTTCCCCATCCACAGTCAACACTGTTTTATCTATCAGCTAAATTGTGCTGCCGTCACACTAGTGCGAGGTGAAATGGCGGAACCCGAAAAGAAAAGGATTCGAAGGCTGTGCTCTTTTAAAGACGAGTGGTTGCAACTCCCAGAGTATCAGAATTGGCTTTCAAAGGCAAGTGAAGAGTCGGGATACTGTTCTATTTGTCGTGTTCAATTCAAGATTCAGTTTGATTCTGTAAAAGCTATCCAGCATCATGCAGAGACAGCGGGTCACGAAATCAAAGTACGAGCACAAGTCCAGTCCAATATAATCGATAAATTCTTCGTATTGCCTGATACCTCCGAAGAAGAACAGGTGTGCACGGCTGAATTGCTCTTAACATACCATGGAGTTAAACACCACCACAGCTACCATTCTCAAGACTGTGGAAATAAACTGTACCCCTCCATTTTCACTGATTCCAAGATAGCTTCCAAAATTCACTGTGGAAGGAGAAAAGCGGAGGCTTTGATTGAGAATGTATTAGCCCCTCATTCATTAAAACTGGCTGTGCAAGACATTGGATCAGCATCGTTCTCAATAGTGACAGATGCTTGGAATAAAGGGAACACAAAATTATTCCCAGTTGCCCTCCACTACTTTAATAAAGATAAGGGAAGCTGCACATGTATCCTAGACTTTTTCGAGGATGCAGATGAGACCTCAGAGGCAATCGCAAACAACGTAAGAAGTTGTCTTCAAAATGCTGGTCTGATACATAATAAAATTGTGGCATATGGAGCAGACAACGCATCTGTCAATTTTGGAAAGCACAAGTCTGTTTTGGTGCACCTAAAACAAATGTTGGATTTACCAAATCTTGTGCCAGGGCATTGCAGCACTCACATAGTGCACAACACAGCAAAACATGGCTTGAAAATGCTCTCTTATGATGTAGAGAACTTGGTCATCAAGGTTTTCAGTGAATTCTCGTCCAGTGCAAAGAACATTAGTGAGCTTAAAGAGTTCTTTGACTTCCTGGAGACAGACTATTCGGAAATCTTACGCCATGTACCTACACATTTTTTGACCCTTTTCACTGCCGTAGACAGGTTACTGAAGCATTGGCCTGCCCTCAAATCTTACTTTGTGAAGAAAGGAGAGGAAAAAGTGAGCTGCGCAATATGGGCCTTCCTCTCTGAGCAGGAGGTCGCAGTATCCGATGATGACATGGTTACACTTCCCGAGCTGTACGTCTACTTTGTACACAACATTCTGAGCCAATTTAACAACACCGTAAAGGTTCTTGAAAGTGATTACATTCAGGTAACTGGACTGTATGGTGTATTCAACAGGCTGAGAAGAGAGATTCAGAATCGACAAGAGCAAGGCTTCTATGGGTACAAGGCGACACAGTTCTTGAAGAAACTGCCACCTAATGAGCAGAATAAATTTGTTGGAGATGCCCAACGGGCTTACACACGCATGCTGCAGTACCTAGAAAAGTGGTTTGATTTCAGCGAAAACTCTTTCTATGTGCTGTGTGCACCACTCAATCTAGACGGACCTCTTGAGCTAGACAAACTGTGTGCTTTGACTGCAAACTGGGACATTCAAGTAGACGGAGATGAACTATTTACAGAAATGTGCTCACTGAACGATGCGCTACCAGCCCTAAAGAGTTTGACAAATGATGCTGAATTGCCATTGTCCCCCCAGCAACAAGAGCGCCGCCGTCGAATCAGTGTCTCTGAGGTGTGGGTAGAATTCTTTAAGCGCTGGGAGGCCCCGAACTTACTTAAAATTGTGCAGCATGTGCTTGCTGTACCACCCACCAACGCCTTTGTGGAACGCGTTTTCAGTGTTATGAAGAACTTGAGGACTGACGAAAGGAATCGGCTCCGTGTGGGCGCGGTGAAAGCTGAGCTATTCGTGCACTTCAACTACACAATGACGTGTGCCGAGTTTGCTGGATTTTTGAAGACAAAAGCAGCGAAGGAGCTTGTGGTGGCAGCGAGACAAGAGCAGAAGTATGAACGTAAGTCACTTCACTGGCCACGCTCATTAAACCTGGTTTTGTTTTATTTTGTTTGTATCTTCGTTGCATTGCAGACGCAGTTAAAAAGTAGTGTTTAAAATCTCTCCCTGGTGAGGCGAAGGCTATGTGAGTCACACGTTCCATCTCCCACATTCAAACTATTGCAGCTCCTGGCCTTCTACTGGTGCCTGCTCGGGCCTTGCAGTGAAAATGAGCGAGTGAACGAAGGTGGGAGAGAGCGAGTGATGGAGGGAAGGGGGTGGAGTGAGCAGAGGTGGGGACTTGGGGCAGGGGGCGGGGCAAGGGTGTTCGATTTTCTGCAGTTAGAAAGTTGGCAACCCTACTTCTAAAGCCCCCCAGGGTCTGCTTCATCTTAGCCAGGTCAGAGTTGTTCCTAGAACTCTAGACACTTGGCAGTAGCGCCCTCTCTCCTGCCCTCACTACCTCTGATTTTTCAGATGGGATGTGGTGTCCAGATTTGTCCCTTTCTCTCTCTCCCTTGGGAAAAGTTTGGGGAGGATTTTGTTCCTGATTTTTCAGATTCTCCAGTGCTATTTGGGTTTGTTTCTCTCCTTTCCTCCTCCAGCGCAGGGAATGACTCATGTTTAGATTCTCTCTCTCTCTGTCCCAGCAGGTGAGGGAATGGTGAGTGAGAATGTGGAAGAGAACCCTCAGCAGGAAGATCTTGAGCAAGTTGAAACTCACGGGACATTATTGGGTAGATCTGAAGGGACTGTGTCCTGGAGTCCAGAGCACGGAAAAGCCGGTGGGTCTCAGTGCAGGCCAGAGAGACAGCAGGGAAACCAGCCAGGGAAGAACGCGGGTAAATCCACTCAACGTGACGGTGGTTTGAAGAATCTTAGTAAAAACATGATGCACCAGAAATCCTCCAAAGGGGAGAGGAAAAACACATGCACAGAGTGTGGGAAAAGCTTCAGTCGGAGTTTATACCTTATTATACACCGCAGAACCCACACAGGAGAAAGACCCCATAAATGTCTTCAGTGTGGGAAGAGCTTTATTGGCATCCCAACCCTGAAAAAACATCAGAAAATCCACACGAGAGAAAAACCCTATAAGTGCCCTGACTGCGGGAAAAGCTTCGGTGAGAGATCACACCTTATTGGCCACCAGAGAGTCCACACAGAAGCAAAAACCTTCATATGCTCTCAGTGTGGGGAAACCTTCTGTAATTGGTCATCCTTTCTTAGACATGAGAGAATCCACACCGGAGAGAGATCTAAACCTCATAAGTGCCCTGAGTGTGGGGAGAACTTCCGTGATAGGACTGGTCTTATTAGGCATCAGACAACTCACACAGGAGAGAAACCCTATACCTGCCTGAAGTGTGGAGAAAGCTTCAGTCGGCGCTCTAACCTTACCAGGCACCAAAAAGTTCACACTGGGGAGAGACCCTATAAGTGCCTCAAGTGCGGGAAAAGCTTCAGTCAGAAATCAACCCGCAGTAGACATCTGAGAACGCACTGGGGAGAAAGTGAATAAGTGGCCTGATGAGGGCTGGCTGAAGTGGGTTAGACCGGAGCAGTTGCAGTTAAAGTTGAGACTAGCTTCCTTTTTAACTGCCAGTTTTCCTGTGTGCTCTAAAACCCACATGTGGACTTGGATTGTCTTGAAAATTGCCGTGCCTCATCTGGGCCGGGGGCAGAGCTAGTGGTGGGAGGTTGTGGTCGTTTGGTCTCGGGGTTCCTCAGATACAGCCTCCCAGTAAGGAGCTGCTTTTACCATTCAGATTGCTCTGAAACCCTGTGCAAACTTAACCCCCATGAAAAGCAGGAAATATTACATTAGAGTAAATGCTACCCCCACAACATAACCTTAACTCTGCCCTCTTTGAGTGAAGTCCCAACATACCGATAACACACATTTGCTCTCTACCTTTGCAGATGTGACAGAACACTTCAGGAATAGAGCACTGATGAGCAGTGTAGGACAAATTCGGCCACCTTCTGTTGCTAAGGGAAGACTCTGGGGTAGGTCAGGCACAGTGAGCAGCTCTCACTTACACTCAAAAACTGAGCGTGCCCCACACAAACCACCCCAGAACGACAAAATGTTCCCATGTTCCCATGGCTTCACCCTTGCCCTGAGGATTCCCTTGGGGGACATGGCTTTCACTGGCAGAGTTAAGGTTGCACAGTGGGAATGACATTTACCTTAATTTCTTGGATTTTAGAGGTGTAAGTTTAGCCACTCTCCACATTGTGGAAGGGCACAAGGCAGCGCCGGGCAACCTTAGCTCTGCATTAACTAAGGTTTTGGACAGTTAATATATTTGCTGATTCCACAAATGTCGTCACCGTTTGACTTTTCAGAGTCTGGTTACCCATCTCTGCTGTTAGGAGACAGCAGCCCTCCTCTGGCTCTGCCTGGGTCAGCAAAGGAAAAGGCCCGATCAGCCCGTCCACCTTCCCAGCTGCTGGGATTCCCTGCCTCAGTGGAATCGTCTCCCCCATCTTGCCTGGTTCCCCAGCCAGTGTCCTATGGACTGGGTATCCGAGGAACCTTTTGTGCCCTTTATTCACAAAGACCTCCAGGCACCTGGAGCGATCCAGTGTTTAGGGACTAGGAGAGATGGGTGTTGGGCAGGGAAGAGCCTGTGTTTGAGCACAGGGGGATGGGAACCCAGGGACTGAGTGTGTGAATCAGTGAGTGATGGTGAGAGCGCTGAGACTGGAGAACTCGTTGCACTAGCAGAGCACAGCTCCTCCTTGCAAAGAGGAGCAGCAGCCACAGCCAACACCCAGAGAAGATAAGACAGCATTTGCCCAGCTGCAGATGGCTCATCGTTACAGTCTAAAGGGATCTGGCAGCCCCTGCAGCTGCCAGCGGCTTGGAGAGAGACAGGCATTCAGCTCAGGGAGTTCAGCCAGAGCCCTAACGCGTTCTCTCGCGGTTGTAACCTTTGGTTAAGATGCCAGCAGAGTGCAGTGAACTCAAAGGGAAATTAACGAATGGCCGGGGTTTTGCCTCCTGAAGAAATGTCAAGAGCAATGAGGGCACAGTTCTACAGTAATTCTCTGCAATTGGCATTGGGCATGTGGTGTCCTGTGTGTGTGTGTTTGAAAAACAGGATCTGGATTATATAAATGGATGGGGAGGTACTTTGGACATTTAAATAAAACACAGTTACTGTTCCCTTTCTTTTCAGTCCCTCACTATAGAAAACAATCCCCAGCGACAGTTAATTTGTTTTCCTTGGAATCAGCCTGATGAAACTCCTTAGGATGCCTATAAATGACGTGCACGTGGCTGGTGATGCCTTTCTCCAAATACAGGGCAGCGCTCAGTGAGGCTCCTGCGTGATAACACGCTGGTCACAGGGTTCAACGAATGGAGTTATTCTTTGACACATGGGGCCCGTTTCAGGTGACGTTTTGCCCCCTCTACTCCGGGTCGTCCTTCTCTCAGAACCATCATCCAGCCACTCCTGTTATTTCTCTTTATGCTTCGTTCTGGTGAAGGAAACCTGCAGACACAGACACATCTGGAATCTGTTTCTTCAGTCCCCAACCCATCTGTGAGAGGAGCCGGGATTGTTCATTCCAGCCATGCAGCCCTTGGGATTCAGATCCAGATTCCTTACCTCCCACCTAGCTCCTCTCTGCCCTTCTCCCCACATCCTGCCAGCCCTTCCCCTGCTGTCTCAGACACCTCCTATCCAGTTCCAATTTCTTCCAGCCCCCCCTAGGGATAAAATGATTTGCCACAGTCCCACCTTGGTCACCTATTGCTGGGGCTGCTGCAACCACTTCTCTGAATTCCCCCTATTGCCTTGCTGTCCCCCAGGCCCGACCCCAAAATACCACAGCTGGGCCTCTCCCCTTTGCAAATCCCCTGCTTGTATCTCCTGAGATATTAAGTTCCAGGGCCTGGTCCCGCCTCACCCGCACTGGCATCTGGCTGAGTCTGGAGTCCTGGGGAGACGAGAACAGGAATCACACTGGAGTCACACGAGGTTGGTTCCTCCAGGGCTCCATCCGGAGAGCAATAGAGTCAGCAAGGAACTAGCCTGTGTCACAGCTTGCTCACCAGAAGGGGCCCCAGGCCAGTGCCTAAGGGTCTTGGTGTTTTCCCATCTTCCCTGGGCCAGGAGACGGGGCTCAGCCCTCGGGGATGCAGAACCGTGATGTAGGTATCACACGGTCGTCAGTGGGCGGGATAGAACCTGGGGCCTCTGGAGCTTAGGGCGGGAGCCTCTGCCACATGAGCTAAAAGCCAACTGGCCGTTAGCTAAGGCTAAACATAGAGCAGACTCATTTTACCTCTGTCTCATAGAATCATAGAATATCAGGGTTGGAAGGGACCTCAGGAGGTCATCTAGTCCAACCCCCTGCTCAAAGCAGGACCAATCCCCAATTAAATCATCCCAGCCAGGGCTTTGTCAAGCCTGACCTTAAAAACTTCTAAGGAAGGAGATTCCGCCACCTCCCTAGGTAACACATTCCAGTGTTTCACCACCTTCCTAGTGAAAAAGTTTTTCCTAATAACCAACCTAAACCTCCCCCACTGCAACTTGAGACCATTACTCCTTGTCCTGTCCTCTTCTACCACTGAGAATAGTCTAGAACCATCCTCTCTGGAACCACCTCTCAGGTAGTTGAAAGCAGGTAGTCTCTCAGTGGTCTTGGTGCCCCTAGATGGGCCAGAACCCCACACCCAGCAGGTGTGTGGGGGTTACATAGGCACCCAGCCCATTGTCATCGACCTGTCCCCCCCATGGGGGTCATGGCCTGTAAACCTCATTTCTAAGAGTTACACTCAGACAATCAGGGACCAGGAATTACAGCTTGTGACAAGGGTCAGTCAGAAACGGTTCCCACATTCAGATTGTTTCCAGGTTTATTTGGAAAAACCCTTGGAATAACGAATAAGTCCAGGAGCACTGTGCTCCGTGTCTGAGTGAGTAATATGTAGGGAAAGGATCTGAATTCCTGCCTCTCGTTCACTGCACGCTCTGTGCTCGGCGATGCTGGGAGCCCTTTTCTCATCCCCTCTCTGGGGTTCTGCCTCTTCCTGCCTTTTATTCCCCCTTTGCTCTGCCTGGGAACCATGAGCAGGGCTGCGGTTCCCACCATGTGTAGAGAGAGCCCTGGACAGGCCAACTAGAACTGTGGTTCCCACCATGTGCGAGCTCACAGACTTTTGCGCTGCCGGCAGGATTACTGTGATTCTTAATATCACTGGCTGCAGCCCAGACAGCCCCACAGACATGGCCCTGCCCAAGGAGCTCATGCACTGCACAGCCCTGGGGCACTGACCCATGTTTAAATGCTCCAGGCACAGAGGGAAGGGCTGAGTGTTCCCTAGAGAAGAAGGTTTGAGGAGGGGCGGGGTCCAAGGCAGAGGTGAGGAGGTGTGTGTTTGTGTGGCCAGGGGTGAAAAGTGGGCCCATTGCTCACACAAGCCCTGGGGCTGGGCTCTCACTCCCCTTCCCCTAGTCCAGCTACTGAATCCCCTTCCCCAGCTCTTCCCACCCCTCCCTCCATCGCGCTGGGACCAGGTCCCCCCCAATGCGGCTGAGTCTGCAGCGCAGAGCAGCCCATACAGCAGGGTCCCGGCGCTCTCACTCCTGCCCCCGCACTGCCCCTGTGGCCATTTTGCTCCCCTCCATGGGCGGAGATTCCCCCGGGCCAGGAAATGCCGGGACATACCTGCCGCTCACTGGCCCCCATCGCACTCACTGGGCTCCTGGGTTTGCCTTTTCTTTGGGAGTCTGATAAGGTAGTTAATAGCCCTGACAGGACCTGGAAATCCCCCAGTTCATCCCATCACCACCACCAGGTAATGCTGAGTAGGACCCTGTCAGGGGTAGATAAAGGTCTCTGTCACGTTGGTCCTTGTGTGTAATGGGGGTGAATTCAGTTCAATGGGCCTAGGGTGATCGGACAGCAAGTGTGAAAAATCGGGACGGGGGTGGGGGGTAATAGGCACCTATATAAGATAAAGCCCCAAATGCTGGGACTGTCCTTATAAAATCGGGACATATGGTCACCCTAAATGGGCATGAAGCACTGAGGGGCTGTAGTGACTTGGCGAGCGGCTAATTGCCATTGGTCCCCATGCTCACGGCTTCCTCTGTTCAGCCCCGGCTGGGTGGGAGCGTTTCTCTGACTGTCATTCCCACTCATTTTAGAAAGAATGGGATGTGAAACATTTGCAACACGAGACACATATGCCTCACTTTTAACCCCTTTTAAACAACATTGGGTAGTGGGTGCAGGGCAAAACTGAAGTTTGGGCTCCTTGCAGTGAGGGGGTCTGAGATGGTAGGGCGGGAGAAATCACTGAGGCAGAGGGGCCCATCTGCCAGCAAAAGCCCTGTCTCCCCCAGCAGCCACCATGTCTCCTGATACAGAGAAATCAGACCTGGGGTGAAGGAGTAGGGGGTTGAAAACTTCTTGTCCCTGGCATTTCTATGTTGCACGACCCCATTGTAACTCCCTTATCTCTGTCCCATTCTCTCTCTTTCTCTCTGCTAGTTGGCTGCCCCCCGTTGCTGGTCACTGCCCCTTCCCCAGTGTTGCCAACGCTCGTGATAATGATTGTTTTCCTTAAAGCCCCAGCTACTGGAGTCAAGTGAAGAAGTGATGATTTCAGCCTTCATTCTCAAAGAAAAAGAAGTTTCTTGCCCTCGTGGCTGTGGAGGAAGCTTCAAAATGTGACCCCCACTGCACCCTAAAGGCTCAAAAAGCAGAAGGGAAATAAAATGAACCCCAAAGCTGTTGTTCTTACATAATCTCATGATTTTAAAGCCAGTCTTCTGGGTTTTGTTGAGCCTGATTCATGATTGTTGAACAGTTGGGTGAGCAATCCTGTTTCCCCATCAGTGGCCTGTTCTCCCTCACCCCTCCCCGTCTGTGGGCCTGTCTGCACCATCAAACCACCAGCCTCAGAATCTGATCCCTGGACAGAACGACTCTGGCCTGGCTAACACCTGAATGGGGTTTGCAGTAGAACCCAGTTCTGATCCCCATTCCCCTTCCCTCAAGTAGTGCAGGGTTCTGCAGACCGCCCCCTGGGGTGGTGCAGCTCAGGTCTCAGATGGGAGCTGGGTCAGTCCTGTCTACACTGCGGCACCCTCAGGGTGTTGGGAACCACTATGCACTTAGTGGCTCTCCCAGAACAAGAGTGAGAATGCAGACAGGGCCCAGACCGCTCCCACACCCTTCCCTCCTCCACGTCCCGCGCTGCTTCCTGCAGCCCCCATTGGCCTGGAACAGTGAACCACGGCCAGTGGGAGCGGCAGGTAAACAAACCGGCCCAGCCAGCGAGTGGATTTCCCTGATGGGCCGCGTGCCAAATGTTGCTGATCCCTGGTGTAGACATAGCCTTAGATCTAAAGGTGCTTATGCCAGTATAATATATTTCTGCAAAGGAAGGGGAATAATCCATACTGGCATAGGATACCTCTGTCCTGATTCAACTATGTCCTCAGTAGAGATTGTATTGATTTAACTATATCATATAAAATCACCCCTGTGAATGACGTAGTTTCCCAGGGCAAGGACTGGGTGTACACCAGCTCTTACTTTTCTTTAAAAAATGAAAGCTGAGATTCCCCTGTAATTACAAGACCTCCAAGAATAGGGGCTTAAAGAAAGACCCCCAAATATCGTGAGAAATATTCCATCAGAACAGGAGCCATTGGGTTTGTCCCAGCCAGTAAAATTTCTAAGTCCCCAAAGCCGCCCGTGTGAGTGTGTGTGAGAAAGCCATTCGGCGAGGGTTTCAAGTTGCAGTGGGGGAGGTTTAGGTTGGATATTAGGAAAAACTTTTTCACTAGGAGGGTGGTGAAACACTGGAATGCGTTACCTAGGGAGGTGGTGGAATCTCCTTCCTTAGAAGTTTTTAAGGTCAGGCTTGACAAAGCCCTGGCTGGGATGATTTAATTGGGTATGGGTCCTGCTTTTGAGCAGGGGGTTGGACTAGATGACCTCCTGAGGTCCCTTCCAACCCTGATATTCTATGATTCTATGATTCAGCGTGGTCGCAGGGAGAGCGGAAGCCCATCTGAATACTCTTCTATCATGACAAATTTCCCAGCAGCCAGACCTCAGGGAAAGAACTTGAAACTCATTCCATTCGCTGCTTGGAATATTGTGCTGAA
This sequence comes from Caretta caretta, assembly GCF_965140235.1. Classification (NCBI taxonomy): domain Eukaryota; kingdom Metazoa; phylum Chordata; order Testudines; family Cheloniidae; genus Caretta; species Caretta caretta. The sequence continues at coordinate 81,033,676 of NC_134216.1, forward strand.
GCTGCTAAAAACTCAGTCTCGGTACAGAGCCGTGGTCTGGTTGTGAAAAAGGAAATATTCACAATGGAAAAGCCCCTCCACTGTTGAAAGCGATTCATAAAACCTTTCAGTAGCAAATCTACCTCTGCTCTGAGGGACGAGCAAACAAACAGAGTGGAAAGTGGTAGGAATGATTTGGACTCATGTGATATCAAACAATGAAAAGGATGTGAAAAGTCTGGCAAAAATCTGTCAGCCTTGTTTGATGTTTGCCTGCAATCAGAGGGTCTGGACAGCTGAAGCAACGTCTACGCTGGGAGCACGGTGCTGATATAGCTTTCCCGGTACACCCTACTGGCAAACAGCCATTTATACTTTAACCGGTGTAGCGCATCCTAGCCCCCCAGATGAAACAAGCTCATCAGTCTTGCTGGCGTAGCTGCATCTGGACTACAGACTTCTGCCTGCACAGCTCTGTCGCTCAGGGACCACACCTCTTCACACCCCTGAGCAACAGCAGAAGTCTACCGAGTAGGCCTCGTCTGAGGTCTTTTTTGCTTAAGTAAGCAGCTCTTTTTGTAGAATGAGCCTGAGACATTACGTGAAGCCAGGAGAATGTTATAAATCCATCCATGAATTCTCCTTCATAGACACCTGTCCCAGATCCACAGAATTGGTACAACACCCTAGCTTTTAAGCCATCCCTAGGAGGAACCCCTTCAGTGTGTCAGACCCTGAAGTGATCTCATTTTTCCTTCATGGTGGCCAAATGGCCTCAATGCCTCCAAGGCTGAGCCCCTGCGCTCCAGCTCCCACTACTTCAGACCCAGGGCCGGCCCACAACATTTTGGCACCTGAGCGGGGGAGCTCAAATGACGGCCCCATGCCCCTCACCTGGGCCAAAACTTTGAAAGGTCTCAATTCTGCCTTCTTCCTGTTCTACTCCTCTCATGGTACTGCTCTGCTACCTACCCCAATAAAGGAGAACGAGCAACTTAAAATGCCTTGTTCGAAAATTTTAAGTAACACTTAACTTTCAAATGCCTGAATGGCAAATGTAACTTTTCTTGTCTGCATAGTAAACACAGGCATTTTTATATGTTTGAATAGTCAAAGTGGTGCTTTCCGTGCCTTCCTGGTTGCAAAGATTTGAACTGCTTCCTGCTGAAGGTCCACAGTCTGGGCCAGCTCATGCTCTATTGAGCTGGTTGCAAGGCCGACCAGCCTCTCCTCTGTCATTGTGGAGCATAGATGTGTTTTTATTAATTTCAGCTAGGAGAAGCTGCATTCTCCACTGGCAACTGTTACAGGAAGTGTTAGAAGTATGCACAGAGCAACAAAAGCATTTGGAAAGAGGGTGGTCATCTTATTTGTGCACATATATTCCAAAACAGCCTTTGGAGTTGATCCTGCTGAAATGTATCTTGAAAGGGCTCTCGGTTCTTCACCTAAATCACTCGCATCAATATTGCACATGTCATTATGTGTCAACACTGTCTCTAGTGCCCTGCATTGCTGGCGTAGGTCTTCTTCAGGTATAGTGAGGAGTTTTGGAATATCATACAGCATCCCAAATATACTGCTGTGTTCCTTGAGCTGCATGAAATGTTCTTCAACTGACTGTATTGCACAATCTAGCACCTGGTTAAAGAATTCAACTTTGAATTGTTGTTTGGGGTCTCTTATGGGATTATCCCATGCCTCATAATCAAAATGTCTTCTTCTTCGGTGACTCTTGTATTCTTGAATGGGTGGGAAAATAGCTTCAGAGTGAAGTTCCTCTGCCAACTTCTGTGGACTCTTCAGAACGTTTTGAAATCCCTCATCTGACCTGTAAGATTGTAGGTATGACTTTGCTTTGTCCAGTTGTTCCATTGCTCCAGATATATCAAGATCAACACCTTGGAGTCTCTTGCTTACAACATTTATTTCAAATTGTCAAGGTTCCTTCCCCACTCTGAACTCTAGGGTACAGATGTGGGGACCTGCATGAAAACCTCCTAAGCTTACTTTTACCAGCTTAGGTTAAAACTTCCCCAAGGTACAAACTATTTTACCTTTTGCCCTTGGACTTTTGCTGCCACCACCAAATGTCTAACTGGGTTTATTATTGGGAAAAAGCTGTTTGGACATGTCTTTCCCCACAAAAACCTCACCAAAACCTTGCACCCCCCTTCCTGGGGAAGGTTTGATAAAAATCCTCACCAATTTGCATAGGTGACCACAGACCCAAAACTTTGGATCTTAAGAACAATGAAGAAAGCATTCAGTTTCTTCTTTTGGATCTTAAGAACAATGAAGAAAGCATTCATTAGCATTCAGGGCTAATGTAGTGCCAATCTTTATAAAAGGGAAGAAGGAGGATCCTGGGAACTACAGGCCAGTCAGCCTCACTTCAGTCCCTGGAAAAATCATGGAGCAGGTCCTCAAAGAATCAATCCTGAAGCACTTGTATGAGAGGAAAGTGATCAGGAACAGCCAGCATGGATTCACCAAGGGAAGGTCATGCCTGACTAATCTAATCGCCTTCTATGATGAGATTACTGGTTCTGTGGATGAAGGGAAAGCAGTGGATGTATTGTATCTTGACTTTAGCAAAGCTTTTGACACGGTCTCCCACAGTATTCTTGTCAGCAAGTTAAGGAAGTATGGGCTGGATGAATGCACTACAAGGTGGGTAGAAAGCTGGCTAGATTGTCGGGCTCAACGGGTAGTTATCAATGGCTCCATGTCTAGTTGGCAGCCGGTATCAAGTGGAGTGCCCCAAGGGTCGGTCCTGGGGCCGGTTTTGTTCAATATCTTCATAAATGATCTGGAGGATGGTGTGGATTGCACTCTCAGCAAATTTGCGGATGATACTAAACTGGGAGGAGTGGTAGATACGCTGGAGGGGAGGGATAGGATACAGAAGGACCTAGACAAATTGGAGGATTGGGCCAAAAGAAATCTGATGAGGTTCAATAAGGATAAGTGCAGGGTCCTGCACTTAGGACGGAAGAATCCAATGCACAGCTACAGACTAGGGACCGAATGGCTAGGCAGCAGTTCTGCGGAAAAGGACCTAGGGGTGACAGTGGACGAGAAGCTAGGTATGAGTCAGCAGTGTGCCCTTGTTGCCAAGAAGGCCAATGGCATTTTGGGATGTATAAGTAGGGGCATAGCGAGCAGATCGAGGGACGTGATCGTTCCCCTCTATTCGACATTGGTGAGGCCTCATCTGGAGTACTGGGTCCAGTTTTGGGCCCCACACTTCAAGAAGGATGTGGATAAATTGGAGAGAGTCCAGCGAAGGGCAACAAAAATGATTAGGGGTCTGGAACACATGACTTATGAGGAGAGGCTGAGGGAGCTGGGATTGTTTAGCCTGCAGAAGAGAAGAATGAGGGGGGATTTGATAGCTGCTTTCAACTACCTGAAAGGGGGTTCCAAAGAGGATGGCTCTAGACTGTTCTCAATGGTATCAGATGACAGAACGAGGAGTAATGGTCTCAAGCTGCAGTGGGGGAGGTTTAGATTGGATATTAGGAAAAACTTTTTCACTAAGAGGGTGGTGAAACACTGGAATGCGTTACCTAGGGAGGTGGTAGAATCTCCTTCCTTAGAGGTTTTTAAGGTCAGGCTTGACAAAGCCCTGGCTGGGATGATTTAACTGGGAATTGGTCCTGCTCGAGCAGGGGGTTGGACTAGATGACCTTCTGGGGTCCCTTCCAACCCTTATATTCTATGATTCTATGATTCTTACAAGAAGAATTTTAATAGAAGAATAAGTAAAAAGAATCACCTCTGTAAAATCAGGATGGTAAATACCTTACAGGGTAATTAGATTCAAAACATAAAGAATCCCTCCAGGCAAAACCTTAAGTTACAAAAAGACACAAAGACAGGAATATCCATTCCATTCAGCACAGCTTATTTTCTCCAGCCATTTAAAGAAATCATAATCTAACGCATATCTAGCTAGATTACTTACTAAGTTCTAAGACTCCATTTCTGTTCTGTCCCCGGCAAAAACATCACACAGACAGACCCAGACGCTTTGTTTCTCCCCTCCTCCAGTTTTGAAAGTATCTTGTCTCCTCATTAGTCATTTTGGTCAGGTGCCAGCGAGGTTATCCTAGCTTCTTAACCCTTTACAGGTGAAAGGGCTTTTCCTCTGGCCAGGAGGGATTTTAAAGATGTTTACCCTTCCCTTTATATTTTTGACACAAACAGTATGTCATGCCACAACACTAAACCACACAGAAATTGGAAGTTATTTATGTTTCTGGTGATTCCATTTCCCTCTGCCACTGTTCTCCCATGAACAGTTCCTGTCATAGCATTATCCTCCATAATGGCAACTATGGCATCATCTATCTTCCCAATTTGGTGTTTGATAGGTTTTATTGCCTCCACTCGACTTTCCCATCGTGTGGCATGCAATGGTTTCAGTGTCAGAAAGGATGTTCCCAGATGTTGATTCAAAATTTGCCATCGATGAGTTGATGCAGAGAAAAATACATCGATGCTTTGAATTATGTTAAAAAATTCAGCAGCCTCGCTCGAAGCTGATGCTGCATCACTGACCACCAAGTTCAATGAATGAGAACTGCATGGGGCAAAAAAACCTTGAGGGTTTAACTCTCAGATCCGTGTCTGCACTCCTCTGTTCTTTCCTCTCATGTTGGCACCATTATCGTAGCCCTGACCTCTCATGTCAGCTATGGCAATTCCCATATCTTCCAGCTTTTTAAGAAGCACATTTGTCACACCAACTCCTGTAGTATCATCAATGTCAATAAATTCTAGAAAATGCTCTCTGACAGTCACCACTGCAGGGACATTTTCACTAGGTTCTGTTGTTGTTACAAAATGCACCATGAACATCATTTGTTCCGTATGGCTGATGTCAGGTGTGCAGTGCAGAATAACAGAGTAATATTTTGCTGACTTCAGATCTGCCCCAATCTTCTGTTTGACTTTTGTTGCCAGTAACTGTATGGTCTCATTTTGAATTGTTTTTCCAAGGTAGTGGTGTGTGTACATCTCTTGGGTGGTGACTCTTCTTCGATGCTCCTGGAGTACAGCATCAAACGCAGCCATCAGCTCCACAATTTTAAGGAAGTTTCCATTGTTTGGCACATACGGCTGATCTGAAGTGCCACGCAGTGCGAGGTTTTGGGTTGCAAGCATTGTCGCAATGGCAATGAACCTTTTCAGAACATTTTGCCAGTAAAGAGACTCTAATGCAATCTTCTCTTGTTGCTGATCATCTATGATGGCCTTTAACCTTAATCTCATCTCAAGCTCTTTCCACCTATGGAATGCTCTCTGGTGATTTGCTGCCTTCTCATGGCATGCCAGATTTCTAGCCAGATTTTTCCAGTCCTTTGTTCCTGTAGAACCCAATGTGGCTGGAACATTAGACTGGCAGTTTGCAACAAAAACAGTATGCGGCATTCTGGGTTTTTGAGTACATAAACCATGGCCTCTCTACTTTGTCACCACTGGGGATTTCACACCAGTAATGTGTTGGATGGAAACTTCTATTTTCATTGTCTTTGGGGAACATGAAGTTTTTCACTTGCTGTGGCCCACGCAGTACAAGGAAGTCCCTCAGGCTACTGCTCAAGTGGGTCCGCAGTCCTGGATCATCTAGACTTAAGGAACTAAACTCAGCAGCAGCTGTTTCTTGAGCCTCCACCACACTCTTCTCTGATCTACACTTTTCTTCAGGAATGTGCATAGTTACATCCATTTGAGATGGAGATATGGATGCTGCAGTAGCTGCTAGGTCACCTGCACTCTGACTAACTGGAAGATCAGGCATCTCCTCTCCACTCACATCCTCACTGGGGCCGGAAGGCTCACCGTGAACATTTGTGTCTATGTATCTCAGGAGAGCTCCTTCCTGCTTAGATAGAAAAGCTTCCTTTGCTTTCTTTCTTTTTGCTGAATGCTGCCCCAGAGGGGCGTTTTCTTCTTTCACTCATGGCTGCTGTTCTGGGCCAGCTATAGTGGCTCCCGGCACTCAATTGAAGGGGACAAATAAGCAGGCTGGTAGCAGGGCCTGAGTGAGGGAAGATATCAGCGTCTTAAGGGCCTAACTGGCTCCTACTACTTCAGCTGACGGCCTGTTCTCCTCAGGTGGGTTCAGGGAAGTAGCAGGAAACAGGAAGCTCCCTGAGATGCTGGAGTTAATCAGTCCAGGCTCCTGGGGTGCTAGAGAGGTACATAAGAGGCTCCTTCTCCTCTCTCTCCCTGTAGCTCTGCTGCTTTCTGTTATTCCCTGTCACCTTTTCTCCTACATGCCTGTTATGTCTCTTGTGCCCTTCTTCCTCCAGCACAGCACTCCACCCTCTCTGTGCATCTAGAGCAGAGAGAATACAGATACACCAGCAGCAGACACAATTTTCTACACTCTGGGTCCTAGTGGCGCCCCCCCACAGTCTGGCACCTGAGGCGGCCGCCTCAGTTTGCCTCATGGTAAGGCCAGCCCTGTTCAGACTGTCCAACTTCTATCACACTCCTTATTCTCTGAAGTGGGAGGATGAGCCTTGTGTTAGGAAAGTGTTAAATACACAACTTACGCTCAAAAGTCTGCCCCAACCTGGACAGGGACCTGCCAGGCCCAGAATGCTGTCACTGCTCATGAATGGCCGCAGTGCACAAGAAGAGACCAGCTCTGAGGGACACCTCTTGCTCATTCAGCAAGAAAAGCACACACAGCTTACCTGTACTAACAATCCAGGGATGCTCAGCAGCACTTACAGTGTAGGTTCGTTTTCCGACCTGCTGGGAATGCCCTGCGCGATGCCCGCACTGGGATACCTTACAAGGCCTGCTTTGTATGTAAGACCGCGCTGATATAAAAATGAGGAGTACTGTATGGGGGTTCTGGGACTCTCCCCCAAGGTATAGAATGTTACACCCTTGTTCATGGCTTGTGTTCTGGATTAGTTCCCTCCCTCCTTTTCTCTGGTGATAAATATTCATAATTAATAATTGGGTTGTGACAATCAGGGTCCAGACACCACAGGGGGCAAACAGCGGGTCTGAGCCCCAAAGAATAAGCTGTCGGATCAACTGGCTGTATACAATATTATTGTGCTGTTGAAGTGTGTGGAGTAAGGTATCCTGTGTAAAGGGGTCCGGTTCTCCCGCAGGGGAACCCAGTTTGTCACATGGCGTACTTGTCTTGTCTTTAATCGTGATGTGCCCTCAGTGATGGCAACAATCCCAAATTCACATCCCCGAGCTGGCGCTGAGATTAGGCCTCTGCCATTTCTCTATACTATGATGTGGGAGGAGAAAACCACTTGGCGCTCAATGCCCGAACACACCCCTCTGTACCCACAACCTGCAGTGGTCACCGAGCCATGCCAGTTAGTCCATGCCCTGGGATCTCCTCCTCCTGCCCACTAACACAGTGTGTGTCTTGGGGAAGCGCTCACCGTTCTGTAATCAGAGATGCCGTTTTGACCCCTGCCGATGGAGGGAAGGGAGAGAAGTTGTCCTCCATGGGAGGCGTGGGGGAAGAACCCTCCACAGCTGCAGGAGGAGCAGAAGTGGGGCTGGGGGTGAAGGACAGATGTGGGGCTGGTGGGGCAGAATTGATGTGGGTCTGGGAGTCGGGGCAGATGCCAGGGTGGGAGGGGGGCACAAAAATTCATAAGGGGCTGGGGAGACCTAATCAATGAATAGGCTGGGGATGGACAGATGTGGGGCTGGGCGGGTGCAGAGTTAATTGATTGGCATTTGGGGTGGGGGTGGGGAGAAGCCGGAAGCTCCACACTTTCCGGCAGCCCTTTGTACAGTGTTGTGCAATGGGACCGCAGTTCGGGTGTGGAGGCCAAATTCCCTTTACTCACGCTATGTCAGAGTGTGTAGGGAGCACACACAGACACACACACGGCAGTGGGAGCTCAAACTGAGAAGACAGACCAAAAAAATACGCCACCCTATATACTTCCTCAAGGCATGACTTTGGGGCAGCCTCATGCTTTCTGGGGGGAATCTGAGTCGTGATTTTGAACGTTTGGGGTTGGCCACGCTGAGCTCACACACTAGGCAGTGCCAGCCATTTGGGTCTCTCTGGGGCATGCGGTTGGGTGCCCTATTTGTCAGTCAGGATCTAGATCCAGTTCCCCCCACCCCCGGCAAGGCTCTGTGTGTGTCCTTCGAGGCTAGGTATGTGCCCCCTCTTTAACTTCCACTCTGTCTCTGCTGCTTTGCCCAAGCCCCAAGCTGGCGACACAAATAATATGTCAGCTTTGGTTCCATAAAATCTCTCCAGCGAGCTCCCAGAGGAACAGAAAAGCCAATGTCCCCCAAGGGTTCAGTGCACCAAATATTGTGACGATGTGACTCAGCAGGGAGGGGGGAGTGTTGACCTGGGAATGTGCCCTGGGGATGGGAGACCTGAGAGCCTGTCACCTGAGCCAGGAGGGGGAGGGGGAGGTAACACCTCTGCCCAGGAATGTGAACAGAGGCTGCAGCAGGGAACCTGCGGGGTGAGTTTAGTTGGCAGTTTGGAGGCTGGGGGGAGGAACACAGGGAACCCCAGAGCTGGGGTCTAAGCTCCCTGCTCCCCCAGAAGGACGTGATTGAGGGGTCCTGGTTGTACCCACAAGCTCTGTTGTGGACTGTGTTCCTGTTGTCCAATAAACCTTCTGTTTTACTGGCTGGCTGAGAGTCTCAGTGGATCCCAGGAAGAGGGGTGCAGGGCCTGGACTCCCCCACACTCCGTGACAACTGGTGTCAGCGGTGGGATCTACTGCACCCCGTGAACGGCGCTTCCTGCAGTAAGTGACTGGGGAACAGTAAAACGAAGGGGAATTGACGGGGACCAGGCGTGCTGAAGATTCAGAGACGGTTTCGGGGGGCGGTTAACCCCTGGGAATGTGTGACCAGAGAGAAAGACTTTTGCAGTAACAGGGTCCCCCGGGGGATTGCAGCGAGCAGTCCCAGGGGCGGAGGAGTCTGCAGCTCGACCCTGGCAAAGAGGTGGTGACCTCAAGAAGGACTGGCACACTAAGGGCTTTTCCTGGAAACCGTGGGAAGCTGCCCGGCCTGCGAGTGGCCAGCAGGGAGATGTACGCTAAACGCCTTAAGAGTGACCTGGTGGAGCTGTGCAGGCAGAGGGGGCTGCGCATCGGGAGGTCCACCAAGGAACAACTGATTGCCCAGTTGGAGGAGAGGGATCGCTTGGATGACCCGATCCCTATCCCTGAGGGGAGCCGCCCGGCAGACGCAGCGTGGGCCCTGGGGCCTGACCGGGCTGGGAGGGGTCAGACTGCTGCCGAGGACATCCCGAGACCCTCCCTACCTATGTCTGGGGGAGGGGTTGGGGGAAGCCCAGCGAATACCGAGGGCACCCTGACCCCAGCACCCAACAGGGGATCCTCCCGGCGGAGCTCCCCATCCCTGGAGCGGAGGCGGCTGGAATGGGAGAGGGAGATGAAAATGAGGGAGCTGGAGGATCATGAGAAACAACGTCAACATGAGCAGGAGGAGAAGGAGAAACAACGTCAACATGAGCGTCAGGAGAAGGAGAGGGAGCGTCAGGAGAAGGAGAGGGAGCGTCAGGAGAAGGAGAGGGAGCGCCAGGAGAAGGAGAAACAAAGACAGCACGAACTGGAGCTGGCCAGGCTGAAGAGCAGTGGGGCCCCGGCTGTGGTGAGTGAGGGGGGACCCAAGACTGCAAGGAGCTTTGATAAGTGCTTCCTGGCCCAGCGTAAGGAGGGGGAGGACATAGATAGCTTCCTGACGGCCTTTGAGAATGCCTGTGAGCTGCACAGGGTTGACCCTGCAGACAGGCTCCAGTTTCTCACCCCCTTACTGGACCCCAAAGCCGTGGAGGTGTACAGCCGGATGACAGGGCCGGAGGCAGGGGACTATGAACTGTTCAAACAGGCCCTGCTCCGTGAGTTTGGGCTGACCCCCGAGATGTACCGGAGAAGGTTCCGGAGTCAGCGTAAAACGCCTGAGGTCACCTACCTACAACTGGCCAACCGGATGCAGGGGTATGCCCGCAAGTGGACAGCGGGGGCCCGAGCTAAAGAGGACCTGCTTGACCTAATTGTACTGGAGCAGCTGTATGAACAGTGCCCTTCCGACCTGAGGCTGTGGTTGGTGGACAAAAAGCTCGAGAACCCCCAGCACGCAGGGCAGCTGGCCGACGAGTTTGTGAACAGTCGGTCAGGGGGTAGCCGGGAGGAGTCCCAAAAGAACAGGCCCCCCCCGATGCAGAGAGAGAGTCACCAGGGGGCCTCCCAGCGGGGAAATAGGGAGAACCCCCTCCCAAGGGGAACGCCTGGCGTCGGGCCCCTCCGACCCGCTCGAGGGGACCAACGTGACCTGAGCTGCTATCACTGTGGCCAGAGAGGCCACGTACGGTCCCAGTGCCCTGGGCTCAGGGACAAACTGAGCAGACCCAACCTACCCAGGGTTAACTGGGTAGGGACCCAGCTGGACGAGGGGCAGACGACTCAGGCAAGGGGGGCTGCCAGTTTACCACCTGCCCCGGAGGGAAGAGTACCCCAGGCCAGCTCCACCAGAGGGCTGGAGGCTCTGGACTCAGGGCGCTCAGTTTACAGGGTGGGCGCGGGGCTGTCCCTCCGGAGAGAGTGCCTTGTTCCCCTGGAGGTGGATGGGAGGAAGGTCAATGGATACTGGGATACGGGTGCGGAGGTGACGCTGGCCCGGCCCGAGGTGGTGGCCCCAGATCGGGTGGTGCCCAACACCTACCTGACCCTGACAGGGGTGGGTGGGACCCCATTTAAGGTGCCCGTGGCAAGGGTACACCTGAAATGGGGGGCCAAGGAGGGCCACAAGGATGTGGGGGTACACCACCATTTGCCCACTGAAGTTTTGATGGGGGGAGACCTAGAGGACTGGCCAAGCAAGCCCCAGACCGCCCTGGTTGTGACCCGTAGCCAGAGCCGGCGAGGGCCACTGCTCCCTGACCTCGGGGAGGGTACCGCACCGGAGGCGCAGGACCCTACCCTGGTGGGAAGGGAGGGCCGAGGGGCACGGCTCAGAGAGGCTGAGGCCTCAGACCTGGCCACTGAGGGGGAACCGGTCCCCATCCCTTCCCCAGCCGCTGAGTTCCAGGCCGAGTTGAGGAAAGATCCCTCCTTGCGGAAGCTCAGGGACCTGGCCGACCTCAGGGTGGTACGGACCATGAGGAGAGGCTGCCAGGAGAGGTTCCTGTGGGAGAAGGGGTTCCTATACCGAGAATGGGCTCCCACAAGGGAAGTAGAGTCCTGTGGGGTCAGGAGGCAGCTGCTGGTCCCCCAGAAGTATCGCCGCAAGCTCCTGTACCTGGCCCATGACATCCCCCTCGCAGGGCACCAGGGAATCCGGCGCACCCGGCAGAGGTTGCTACAGAACTTTTACTGGCCCGGGGTCTTTACCACGGTCCGGCAGTATTGCCGATCCTGTGACCCCTGTCAGAGGGTGGGGAAGGCCCGGGACAAGGGGAAAGCGGCTTTGAGACCTTTGCCCATCATAGAGGAGCCTTTCCAGAAGGTGGCCATGGACATCGTGGGGCCTCTCAGCAAGACGACCCGGTCGGGGAAGAAATACATTCTGGTCGTGGTAGATTTTGCCACCCGCTACCCCGAGGCAGTGCCCTTAGCTTCCATTGAAGCAGACACCGTGGCCGATGCGCTCCTGACCATTTTCAGCCGAGTGGGGTTCCCCAAGGAAGTCTTGACAGACCAAGGCTCCAACTTCATGTCGGCCCTGCTCCGGTGCTTGTGGGAGAAATGTGGGGTCCGGCACGACTGGGCCTCAGCTTATCACCCCCAGTCCAACGGGCTGGTGGAGAGGTTTAACGGGACGCTAAAGATGATGCTGAAAACCTTTATGAACCAGCACCCGCAGGATTGGGACAAGTACTTACCTCACCTGCTGTTCGCGTACAGGGAGGTGCCACAGGAGTCTACCGGATTTTCGCCTTTCGAACTGTTATATGGAAGGAGGGTGAGGGGCCCCCTGGACCTGATGAGAGACGAGTGGGAGGGGAAGGCCACTCCCGATGGAGAGTCAGTGGTGGAGTATGTCCTGATCTTCCGAGAGAGACTTGCTGAACTCATGGGCCTGGCCAGGGAGAATCTGGCCAGAGCCCAGAAGAAGCAGAAGGTCTGGTATGACCGCACGGCAAGGGCCCGTGCCTACGCCACCGGGGATCCGGTGATGGTTCTCATCCCAGTGAGAAAGAACAAACTACAGGCCGCCTGGGAGGGCCCTTTCAAGGTCGTCAAGCAGCTCAATGAGGTAAACTATGTGGTAGAGCTGTCGAACCGGGCGCACCACCGCCGGGTGTACCATGTGAATATGATGAAGCCATATTATGCCAGGGGGAATGTGGTGTTTGCCGTGTGTGGACAGTGGGAAGAGCAGGGAGATGACCCTTTAGTAGATCTATTCCCTGGGACCAGAGCTGGTTCCCCCCTGGAAACAATTCCCCTCTCGGATCAGCTAACCCCTGCCCAGCAAGCTGAGGTCAGGGAGGTGCTGCATCCGTACCGACAGCTGTTTTCCAACCAGCCTGGACGCACTAATCTGACTGTCCACCGGGTGCAGACAGGGTCGCACCCGCCGATAAGATGCTCCCCCTTCCGAGTCACAGGGAAAACTGCTCAGGACCTGGAAAGAGAGGTCCGGGACATGCTGGCTTTGGGGGTGATCCAGCCATCTGCCAGCCCTTGGGCCTCGCCGGTGGTGCTGGTCCCCAAAAAGGATGGGTCGGTCCGGTTCTGCGTGGACTATCGGAAGCTCAATGCCATCACAGTATCTGATGCCTACCCCATGCCCAGGCCTGATGAGCTCCTAGACAAGCTGGGAGGAGCTCGGTACCTTACCACCATGGACCTTACAAAGGGCTACTGGCAAGTGCCGCTGGATGCAGATGCCCGGCTGAAATCGGCCTTTATCACCCCTCTGGGGCTCTATGAGTTCCTGACCCTGCCTTTCGGCCTCAAGGGAGCGCCGGCCACCTTCCAGCGCCTAGTGGACCAGCTCCTGAGGGGGATGGAGAGTTTTGCCGTGGCATATATTGATGACATCTGTGTCTTTAGCCAGACCTGGGAGGACCATGTGTCCCAGGTTAGACAAGTGCTGGACCGACTCCAGGGGGCTGGGCTGACTGTAAAAGCGGAGAAGTGCAAGGTGGGGATGGCGGAAGTGTCTTACCTGGGCCATCGGGTGGGGAGCGGCCGCCTAAAGCCGGAACCAGCCAAGGTGGAGGTGATCAGAGACTGGCCCGCTCCCCACACCAAAAAGCAGGTCCAAGCCTTTATTGGGATGGCAGGATACTACCGAAGATTTGTGCCTCACTTTAGCGCCATAGCCACCCCCATCACTGAGCTATGCAAGAAGGGGAAACCAGACAAGGTGGTCTGGACCGAGCAGTGCCAGGAGGCTTTCCGGGCGCTGAAGGAGGCTCTGGTCAGTGGCCCAGTTCTGGCAAACCCAGACTTTGACAAGCCCTTTGTGGTGTTCACCGACGCCTCCGACACGGGACTGGGGGCGGTGTTAATGCAGGAGGATGAAAAGGGGGAGAGACACCCCATCGTGTACCTGAGCAAGAAGTTGCTACCCCGGGAGCAACACTACGCGGCCATCGAGAAGGAGTGCCTGGCCATGGTGTGGGCCCTCAAGAAACTAGAGCCCTATCTCTTCGGGCGGCACTTCACCGTGTACACCGACCACTCGCCCCTGACCTGGCTGCACCAGATGAAAGGAGCCAACGCCAAGCTCCTGAGATGGAGCCTGCTCCTGCAGGATTACGACATGGACGTGGTCCACGTGAAGGGAAGTGCCAACCTGATAGCGGATGCGCTGTCCCGGAGAGGGGGCCCCGAACTTCCCCAGGTCACTGGTCACAGTGACCCCGCTCAGTTCAGTCTCGAAGGGGGGAGAGATGTGACGATGTGACTCAGCAGGGAGGGGGGAGTGTTGACCTGGGAATGTGCCCTGGGGATGGGAGACCTGAGAGCCTGTCACCTGAGCCAGGAGGGGGAGGGGGAGGTAACACCTCTGCCCAGGAATGTGAACAGAGGCTGCAGCAGGGAACCTGCGGGGTGAGTTTAGTTGGCAGTTTGGAGGCTGGGGGGAGGAACACAGGGAACCCCAGAGCTGGGGTCTAAGCTCCCTGCTCCCCCAGAAGGACGTGATTGAGGGGTCCTGGTTGTACCCACAAGCTCTGTTGTGGACTGTGTTCCTGTTGTCCAATAAACCTTCTGTTTTACTGGCTGGCTGAGAGTCTCAGTGGATCCCAGGAAGAGGGGTGCAGGGCCTGGACTCCCCCACACTCCGTGACAACAATGTCCCCCAAGGGTTCAGTGCACCAAATATCTATTCAGTTCGCAAAAGTTCTGAGCATTTCACTCATTCCAGCCTTGCACCAGCCCACAGTTCTTATCCCCAAAGGAGTTAACAGGGACTCTCTGGATCCTTGATGCAGAGAGGAACCCAGAACAGAAAGTTTGGGGCATGGTGTGATCATTTCAATGGCATTAATGGGCCCAGAGAGTCAAAGGTGTTAACCTAGCCCTGTCACTGTACAGCAGGGACACATGGTGAGTTCTATCCTTGCAACAAAGCCCGTTGCCAACTGTGTCCACATATCTATTCAGGGGACACCATCATAGGGCCTAATCACATCAGCCACATGATCAGAGGCTCCTTCACCTGCACATCTACCAATGTGATATATGCCATCATGTGCCAGCAATGCCACTCTGCCATGTACATTGGTCAAACTGGACAGCCTCTACGTAAAAGAATAAATGGACACAAATCAGATGTCAAGAATTATAACATTCAAAAACCAGTCGGAGAACACTTCAATCTCTTTGGTCACTTGATTACAGACCTAAAAGTTGCAATTCTTCAATACAAAAACTTCAAAAACAGACTCCAACGAGAGACTGCTGAATTGGAATTAATTTGCAAACTGGATACAATTAACTTAGGCTTGAATAGAGACTGGGAGCGGATGGGTCATTTCACAAAGTAAAACTATTCCCTCCCCACCGTTCCTCACACATTCTTGTCAACTGTTGGAAATGGCCCACCTTGATTATCACTGCAAAAGGTTCCTCCCCCCCGCTCCCCCCCGCTTTCCTGTTGGTAATAGCTCACCTTACCTGATCACTCTTGTTACAGTGTGTATGGTAACACCCATTGTTTCATGTTCTCTGTGTATATAAAATCTCCCCACTGTATTTTCCACTACATGCATCCGATGAAGTGAGCTGTAGCTCACGAAAGCTTATGCTCAAATAAATTTGTTAGTCTCTTAGGTGCCACAAGTCCTCCTTTTCTTTTTGCGGATACAGACTAACACAGCTGCTACTCTGAAACCTGTCATGGTGAGTTCAGCGACCGTGGCCTGCTCAGAATCATGACAACACACTAGAAAATCCATGCCACAGTTTAATAATTGATTGATTAGGCTACACATGAGAAAAAGGATTGAAAACAAAGCACAAATCATTCTGGGACTGAAATGGAGCATTAAGGAAGAGAAATTTAATCGAAGCCTCTGCAAGCCCCTTTTTCAGAGGGAGGATATTGGTTAGAGTATCTCGTCCCGTTGGGAGACCCTTTGTATTGGAGACGAAAGGACTAGTTCTGTGGTGGGGCTCTGAGCTGATTCCTGTGAATGACGGTTCCCTTTCCTGATCTTGACAAGGCAGACAGACACAACGGGGGAGACGAGACAGCACATTATGAATGGGGGAAATACAGCTTTGGTTGATGCTGTCAGGACACCAGGTGGCTGGTCAGTCACGGATGTAGGCTTTGGCTCTGGGCTGGCAGATTGGCCATGATACCTGTTGCTCTTGCCCCGGCTCGCTACGCTGGTCAGGGACCTCATCTGGCTGGTCTGGCTAGGCCCCTCTCCTTCACTGGTCCTTACAGGAAAGAGCCTCCTGTCACGCTGGCGCCATGTCGTGCAGCTGGCTGCAGGGTCGGGAACAGCTGAGAGAGAGAGATACGAGGGGAGGAAGAGAATGGAGAAAGGAAAGCGATACGTGAGGAGAGGGCAGACAGAGCAGGAGCTCACCTGTATCAAGCAGGGTGTTTGCTGGTCTAGCAGTGATGGCCAGGTGTCCTCGTCAGGGTGCTGGCCTGGATGGCCTGGTGATCCAGGCTCACCAATGAAGGACAGAGTCTCTGAAGCAAACCAGAGGCCTGCTGGCTTTTCCCCCAGGAGTCCACTCCACACTTTCTGGTCCCCAAAGTCTCCTTTTGAAGCTCTAAAAAGGATGAGTGGGGGAGGGGGAATGGAGAATCCCCTCATTAGTTCATTCACTAATTATCCTGATTTCTGACACACCATGTTTGATCAATTGATTTCTGAGTCTGTCCTTCCTTGGTTTATCAGTCACGATCCTAATACAGTGCTGGGGTTGCATTTTTGTTTGGACGAATCCTGTCTTTCTGATCCCTTCTCGTAACCCTCCTATCTGTCATCACTGTTACAGGTTATTGCAATGTTTTCTGAACTTCCACCCACGCCACGTCCCTGCACGTGATCTGACAATTAGGAGAGATCTGCAGGTCCCAGTTACTGCAAGGGTATCTTGGTAAAAGTGGATCAGATTGATAGATTAATATACATCAATGAGGCAGAAAGGAACTTTCTAACCATCATGTCTGAGCTTCTGGGCCACACAAGCCAGAGACCCTCACCTAGAGATTCCTGCACTGAGGCCAGTATCGTGTTGTTGGATGAGAACAGATCTTTTACCACGATATCCTAGACCTAGCCTGATTTAAAGACCTGAAGTGACAGAAAAGCCATCACATTCCCAGTACATTGCTCCAGTGGCTAATCCCCTCACTGCTTAAAATTTGAGCCAATCTGTGGAAAATTCCTGCACAAAAGGACTTTTAAAAACTATCTGAATGATGCCATCGTCGACTTTTCCCAACCAATTCTGATGACAAAGCTTAAATGCCTGTGTTTTGGGTGCACAAAATGAGAAGCTTTATGGGGATAAATTTCAAACCACCTAGGAGATTTAGGAGCACCACTTCCAGTGACTGCTAATGAGACTTGTGCTCCTAAACTCCTGAGGCACGTTTAAAAATGTCCCCCGACGGTGGCTCATTTCGGAGAGGCCGGGTGCTCAGCACGCTGTGCAAACCACCCTTTTTTAAAGTGTCTGAAGTCGGTCATCCAAAGTCTGTAGTTGGTTTTAAAGATGGAGCCCAGTCCTATTGCATGGAGACCTTCGAACCCAAGGCAGCCGGTGGAAGAGACTCTCCTGTGGAAATGGCTTGAAGGTGCTGTCTAAGATTCTGGGTGGGAGGGAGATTTTTTTTTTTAATGACATTTTAAAATCTAAAGAGACAGATAGAGGAAATGGGTGGAGTCTCTGCATCCGTGGGGCAGGGCCTATAGCACTAATAGATTAAGGTAGCTGGTTCATTTCTTCTCTGCTGTGGTGTGAAGGAGCCAGACAAGCACCCAGTTGCCCCTTCCCTCCCCAGTGGGCGTGTCACGGGGTGCACTCCCTCCAGGCTGCCTTTGGGTCCTGGCTGTAACACCACTGGTAGTCAGAGCTGTGGTACCCACAGTAGTGCTGGGGGGAGCAGCAATAGTCCCAGTTGTCTCGATAATCTGTATAGCACCAGAAGTAACTTGTCTCATAAAGGCCACAGGGATGGTCAGCCCGACAGGCCTTCCCAGAGACGGTCACCGTGGAGTACTGGGGTGAGCATTCCGTGGTGGAACCATCTCCTCGTGGGCACTCGTATCGTTTAGACCCTGGATCCACTGTGCACTTCTCCGTACAGCAGTAATCCCAGTCATTCTTGTAAGACGTGTAACACCAGCTGTATTTGTATCCATGCTCGCCACAGGTCTGCCCAACACAGCTCCACCCTTTGGCTGTTACACCAGAGTTCGGCAGGTGTTTCTGCTCCTGGAGGGTGCAGACTCTGTCCGAAATCCCGGAAGCCTTTGCCACTCCAGCCACAGCAGGGGCCAGCACACAGGCCAGGTTGTCCTGTTTGTACGTGTTCTCAAACTGACTGTGCCAGTCTGCCAGGCTGGAAATACCCATCAGGAACCCAATGCTCGTCAGCTGCATCTTGTTCTGATCCAAGTTTGTGCTTGTCATCACCTGGGTGGTCTCCCTGTCCAGTTTACTCCTTTTCGCCGGTGGAAGGAGCTGGGAGTAAGAGTCTATTACAAAGTTCCGGAAGCTGTTGTACAAGGCTTTCTTTACTGCTGACAAAACCTGTAGTCCTTTCGGGCTCCTGGAGCCACAGTCATCTGCAAAGACCTCGACTGGCTCAGAAGTCTTGTACAGCTGTGAAAGGTTTGTGTTTAGCTGCTCCACAGGGATGATTTGAAGACTGGATGCCTCCTTGTTCTCTCCTATGAAGGAGAAGGAGAATTTGCGGTTGTTGTCCCAATGGTCGCAGCAAACAGCTGTCCAGATGTGGGTGGGCACCGAGACCCGGTTGTATGGCCGGTTACGGTCCCCTTCCTTGTCCTCCCCCTCTATGGGGATTTTCTTACTGTCACTGGGAACAGCTCCTGTCACCAGGTAGGGGGTGCCTCCCACATTTCTGCAGCTCCCAGTTAGCTGTGTCTTGAGGGTTTCCTCCAGCCTGTACCAGTGGATCCGGTTGAAGCAGGGGTCCATGGGGGCGGCGTTGGTGAGGGTGAAGGTGGCTGTGCGGCCATCATTACACTGGAAGGCGTTTGGGTTCAGGTGCCCCCGGTCGTATGACGTGTCTTCATAATCCTCATTGACGGCCTGGCTGGACCTCCGCTCGTCCAGGCTCAGTGCTGACTCAGCCTCCGTCTTCATTTCTGGGGACTTACTCGGATCAGCCAGCTGGAGACACACAAAGTCAAAACATCTTGGCTTTGTTTGGGCTTCCCCTTCCTCTCGTAGGATGTCACACAGACCCTGGACTCGCCTCTCCCCCAGAATCTCACCCCTGTCCCTCCCTCCCTCGGGTCTTCCTTCCTTCCCTCCCTCCTTCCCCCAGGATCCCTCCCTTCCCATGCCTCCCCCCCTCTCCTCCCTCCTCCAGGAACATCACTTCCTGCCCCTCCCACCCCCAGGATCCTACCCCATTCTCTGGAATCCCACCCACAGCCCCAGTGTGACAGAATTGGGGATTTTCGGTAATGGTTTTCTGAATGCTGTGCAGGGCAGTGACTTACGGGACTAGGGATTGCTACCCAATAGGCATAGAAGCATCAAAATGCCAGGACATGAGGTGTGTGTGTGTCACGTAGCTGTCTGGGGAGGAATGACTGGGTCACGGAGGGTTTGGCAGAGACAGTGGAAACCCTAGTGGCTGGGACCTTCACACCTCATGACCCACAGCCAGGAGGAAGGAGATCCCCCCATCTTTCTTCAGGGAAGCCCAGCAAAGGCCTGAGATAGAGAACAAAGGGGGAAGGTGTCACCTGGAAAGGTTATGAACTGAGCTCACAGAGACACAGGGCTTATGCCTTAGACTGATGGATAAAGATACAGAGAGACAGGGCCAAAGTGATTCCTTCCTACACAACAGCGTGGCTGGGTGCAGAGCTGGCTGGGCCAGGGTGGACCATGTCTTCCCCTTTGCTTCCCTCTGCTAACCTGAAGACTTCATAGAATATCAGGGTTGGAAGGGACCTCAGGAGGTCATCTAGTCCAACCCCCTGCTCAAAGCAGGACCAATCCCCAACTAAATTATCCCAGCCAGGGCTTTGTCAAGCCTGACCTTAAAAACTTCTAAGGAAGGAGATTCCACCACTCCCTAGGCAATGCATTCCAGTGTTTCACCACCCTCCTAGTGAAAACGTTTTTCCTAATATCCAACCTAAACCTCCCCCACTGCAACTTGAGACCATTACTCCTTGTTCTGTCATCTGCTACCACTGAGAACAGTCTAGAGCCATCCTCTTTGGAACCCCCTTTCAGGTAGTTGAAAGCAGCTATCAAATCCCCCCTCATTCTTCTCTTCCGTAGACTAAACATTCCCAGTTCCCTCAGCCGCTCCTCATAAGTCATGTGTCCCAGTCCCCTAATCATTTTTGTTGCCCTCCGCTGGACTCTTTCCAGTTTTTCCACATCCTTCTTGTAGTGTGGGGCCCAAAACTGGACCCAGTACTCCAGAGGAGGCCTCACCAATGTTGAATAGAGGGGAACGATCACATCCCTCGATCTGCTGGCAATGCCCCTCCTTATACATCCTAAAATGCCATTGGGCTTCTTGGCAACAAGGGCACACTGCTGACTCATACCTAGCTTCTCGTCCACTGTAACCCCTACGTCCTTTTCTGCCGAACTGCTGCCGAGCCATTCGGTCCCTAGTCTGTAGCGGTGCATTGGATTCTTCCGTCCTAAGTGCAGGACTCTGCACTTGTCCTTGTTGAACCTCATCAGATTTCTTTTGGCCCAATCCTCCAATTTGTCTAGGTCCCTCTGTATCCTATCCCTACCCTCCAGCATATCTACCTCTCCTCCCAGTTTAGTGTCATCTGCAAACTTGCTGAGGGTGCAATCCATGCCATCCTCCAGATCATTAATGAAGATATTGAACAAAACCAGCCCGAGGACTGACCCTTGGGGCACTCCACTTGATACCGGCTGCCAGCTAGACATGGAGCCATTGATCACTACCTGTTGAGCCAGACAATCTAGCCAGCTTTCTATCCACCTTATAGTGCATTCATCCAGCCCATACTTCTTTAACTTGCTGGCAAGAATACTGTGGGAGACAGTGTCAAAAGCTTTGCTAAAGTCAAGGAACAACACATCCACTGCTTTCCCTTCATCCACAGAACCAGTTATCTCATCATAGAAGGCAATTAGATTAGTCAGGCATGACCTTCCCTTGGTGAATCCATGCTGACTGTTCCTGATCACTTTCCTCTCCTCTAAGTGCTTCACAATTGATTCCTTGAGGACCTGCTCCATGATTTTTCCAGGGACTGAGGTTAGGCTGACTGGCCTGTAGTTCCCAAGATCCTCCTTCTTTCCTTTTTTAAAGATGGGCACTATATTAGCCTTTTTCCAGTTGTCCGGGACCTCCCCTGATTGCCATAAGTTTTCAAAGATAACGGCCAATGGCTCTGCAATCACATCCGCCAACTCCTTTAGCACTCTCGGATGCAGTGCATCCGGCCCCATGGACTTGTGCACGTCCAGCTTTTCTAAATAGTCCCGAACCACTTCTTTCTCCACAGAGGGCTGGTCCCCTCCTCCCCATGCTGTGCTGCCCAGTGCAGTAGTCTGGGAGCTGACCTTGTTCGTGAAGACAGGGGCAAAAAAAGCATTGAGTACATTAGCTTTTTCCACATTCTCTGCCACTAGGTTGCCTCCCTCATTCAGTAAGGAGCCCACACTTACCTTGACTTTCTTCTTGTTGCTAACATACCTGAAGAAACCCTTCTTGTTACTCTTAACATCTCTTGCTAGCTGCAACTCCAGGTGTGATTTGGCCTTTGTGATATCACTCCTGCATGCCCAAGCAATATTTTTATACTCATCCCTGGTCATTTGTCCTGTCTTCCACTTCTTGTAAGCTTCTTTTTTGTATTTAAGATCAGCAAGGATTTCACTGTTAAGCCAAGCTGGTCACCTGCCATATTTACTATTCTTTCTACACATCGGGATGGTTTGTCCCTGTAACCTCAATAAGGATTCTTTAAAATACAGCCAGCTCTCCTGGACTCCTTTCCCCCTCATGTTATTCTCCCAGGGGATCCTGCCCATCAGTTCCCTGAGGGAGTCAAAGTCTGCTTTTCTGAAGTCTGGGGTCCGTATTCTGCTGCTCTCCTTTCTTCCCTGTGTCAGGATCCTGAACTCGACCATCTCATGGTCACTGCCTCCCAGGTTCCCATCCACTTTTGCTTCCTTTACTAATTCTTCCCCGTTTGTGAGCAGCACGTCAAGAAGAGCTTTGCCCCTAGTTGGTTCCTCCAGCACTTGCACCAGGAAATTGTCCCCTACACTTTCCAAAAACTTCCTAGATTGTCTGTGCACCGCTGTATTGCTCTCCCAGCAGATATCAGGGTAATTGAAGTCTCCCATGAGAACTAGGGCGTGCGATCTAGTAACTTCTGCGAGTTGCTGGAAGAAAGCCTCGTCCACCTCATCCCCCTGGTCCGGTGGTCTATAGTAGACTCCCACCACGACATCACCCTTGTTGCTCACACTTCTAAAATTAATCCAGAGACTCTCAGATTTTTCTGCAGTTTCATACTTGAGCTCTGAGCAGTCATACTGCTCCCTTACATACAGTGCAACTCCCCCACCTTTTCTGCCCTGCCTGTCCTTCCTGAACAGTTTATATCCATCCATGAGAGTACTCCAGTCATGTGAGTTATCCCACCAAGTCTCTGTTATTCCAATCACATCCTAATTCCTTGACTGTGCCAGGACTTCCAGTTCTCCCTGCTTGTTTCCCAGGCTTTGTGCATTTGAGTATAGGCACTTGATATAACTTGCTGATCGCCCCTCTTTCTCAGTATGAGGCAGGAGCCCTCCCCTCTCACGTGCTCCTGCTTGTGCTTCCTCCCAGTATCCCACTTCCCCACTTACCTCAGGGCTTTGGTCTCCTTCCCCCGGTGAACCTAGTTTAAAGCCCTTCCCGATGCTTCATTCCAGTTGACTAATAACCCTTCTGGTCTGTTTGGAAAAGGCTGCCGGGTGTCACTGCAAATATCTGCCGAGGTGCATTGATCCCTGAAGAGGGGACAAGTCTCTGACCAGGAATCTACCTCAACTGGATTTGCTGGGCAGAGCTCACGGTGTGAAGCTGGAGTGCTGGACCCCAACAAGGCTCAGTCTCAGTGGCACTGAGGCTGTGGGGATCGCCCTTAAGGAACCGTGGGACCCTTGGTGGGAGGGGGGGTTGTCTGGCCCATTAAAGGGGTATCTTCAAGAGATTATTTAAAAGCTGGGGCATAGCACAGATCCTGGGGAATCCATGAGAGTGGGTGCAGAGGGTGGGACATTGAATGCACCAAGAGTATTCTGCAATAATTAACTTGCAGCGGTAAAAAGAAGTTTAGTCCCAGAAGACAGCAAGACATGACATACATCCACCTTCCTGAGACGAGCATCACTGAGCTGGGCAGGAGGAGAAGGGTACGTGCTGGGAAGTTAAACGAGCTGCAGAGGATTGCATCGCTGGAGCAGGATGATCAAGCCAAGATCTAGGGTCCAGACCCAGACAGAGATCCAAGAGAGTCCAAGAACAATGAAGGCAGCAGCAACTGGGCGTCCCACGGCCCAATTCCCCGTGCGGCAGGGCATCCCACGGCCCAATTCCCCGTGCGGCAGGGCATCCCACGGCCCAATTATCTGCGCGACAGAGCATCCCATGGCCCAAGCTCTCTTGAAGAGTGACCCCTCCCCTTTTCCTTCTCCACCCATTTCTCCTTGCACCCCCTTATTCATGGGCTGCCTAAGCAATTCCGACCCCTGGAGTGCATTAGACAGAGCTCTGGGACTGACCTGGGGCTCCACAAACCACTGGCTCATCTTCTTGGCCTGCCCTGGGCAGGCAGCATCACCCAGCTTGTACGCCGACCAGCACGGGATCCGGTTGGCCCTGTCATAGAGGGTTGCAAAGTAGTATAGATTGTTGTACTTCTGGCAGATCTCGGCTGTGTTAGCCACGTCCAAGCCCTGTGGCTCAGCTCTGTGGTAGAAAAAGTTTCTGCACTCACTGAACGACCCCACTTCAGCCAGCGCCAGCCCCACCCACAGCGAGACGCAGCCCAGGAGCATCAGCAAGTCCATGGTTCTGTTGTGGAAAAATGACCACGCGTTGTGTTTGGATCAGAACCAGCCTGAGGCCCACTTATTTCAAGCATGTGCATGCAATTGAGAGACAGCCAGGGCACGCTGCTTTGCCAAATACAGAAACACAGGAGTGTATATAGCTTAAAACCACAACCGGTTACACTTCCGCATCGATATTTTGCCTTATTAGGAATCTATTAAAACAAGCGCCCTTATTTGGGCTATAGAAAAACAAGCTTTTTCCTGTTATTCACAAATGTTTCTCTTGTGGTTTAACATCCTTTCTAACACTACTGTTGTGGTTATACTTTAACATGCCTGTCTATTACAAATTGTTCTGCTTAAAATTTTCCATTCTGCCCCCCCTCCTGCCCCTTATACACAGGAACAAGCTTGACGATTGTCTAAGGGCTAGACAGGCTTGACCAAAGTCTGAGGTCTATTAAATTATCCTTCTCAGTTCGGTGAGACATTAGCACTGAGTGCTGGGCACCTGCAATTTGTCACACCCTCGCTAGGTCCCCTCCTATTTATAGGATCCTGGGAGCTGTGTGTGATTTTGTTCTTTGCAGGCTCCTTGCCAGGGGCTAGCCAAGTAAACACATCTGATGAAGTGAGCCGTAACTCACGAAAGCTCATGCTCAAATAAATTGGTTAGTCTCTAAGGTTATAGAATCATAGAATATCAGGGTTGGAAGGGACCCCAGAAGGTCATCTAGTCCAACCCCCTGCTCGAAGCAGGACCAATTCCCAGTTAAATCATCCCAGCCAGGGCTTTGTCAAAAGCCTGACCTTAAAAACCTCTAAGGAAGGAGATTCTACCACCTCCCTAGGTAACGCATTCCAGTGTTTCACCACCCTCTTAGTGAAAAAGTTTTTCCTAATATCCAATCTAAACCTCCCCCACTGCAGCTTGAGACCATTACTCCTCGTTCTGTCATCTGCTACCATTGAGAACAGTCTAGAGCCATCCTCTTTGGAACCCCTTTTCAGGTAGTTGAAAGCAGCTATCAAATCCCCCCTCATTCTTCTCTTCTGCAGGCTAAACAATCCCAGCTCCCTCAGCCTTTCCTCATAAGTCATGTGTTCCAGACCCCTAATCATTTTTGTTGCCCTTCGCTGGACTCTCTCCAATTTATCCACATCCTTCTTGTAGTGTGGGGCCCAAAACTGGACACAGTACTCCAGATGAGGCCTCACCAATGTCGAATAGAGGGGAACGATCACGTCCCTCGATCTGCTCGCTATGCCCCTACTTATACATCCCAAAATGCCATTGGCCTTCTTGGCAACAAGGGCACACTGCTGACTCATATCCAGCTTCTCGTCCACTGTCACCCCTAGGTCCTTTTCCGCAGAACTGCTGCCTAGCCATTCGGTCCCTAGTCTGTAGCTGTGCATTGGGTTCTTCCGTCCTAAGTGCAGGACCCTGCACTTATCCTTATTGAACCTCATCAGATTTCTTTTGGCCCAATCCTCCAATTTGTCTAGGTCCTTCTGTATCCTATCCCTCCCCTCCAGCGTATCTACCACTCCTCCCAGTTTAGTATCATCCGCAAATTTGCTGAGAGTGCAATCCACACCATCCTCCAGATCATTTATGAAGATATTGAACAAAACCGGCCCCAGGACCGACCCTTGGGGCACTCCACTTGATACCGGCTGCCAACTAGACATGGAGCCATTGATAACTACCCGTTGAGCCCGACAATCTAGCCAGCTTTCTACCCACCTTATAGTGCATTCATCCAGCCCATACTTCCTTAACTTGCTGACAAGAATACTGTGGGAGACCGTGTCAAAAGCTTTGCTAAAGTCAAGAAACAATACATCCACTGCTTTCCCTTCATCCACAGAACCAGTAATCTCATCATAAAAGGCGATTAGATTAGTCAGGCATGACCTTCCCTTGGTGAATCCATGCTGGCTGTTCCTGATCACTTTCCTCTCATGCAAGTGCTTCAGGATTGATTCTTTGAGGACCTGCTCCATGATTTTTCCAGGGACTGAGGTGAGGCTGACTGGCCTGTAGTTCCCAGGATCCTCCTTCTTCCCTTTTTTAAAGATTTTTTTAAAGGTGCCACAAGTACTCCTTTTCTTTTTGCAAAGACAGACTAACATGGCTGTTACTCTGAAACAAGTAAACACAGTGACTCAGCCTCTCCCAGGCCTGCCTCATCTGTTCTCAGATCAAGGTGAAATCTGAGCATGCCAGTTTTTGGAGCCAGCATTAACATGCACCCAGGGATGCTGGGCTCTCTCTGCCTGCCCAGAATGCAGCTGGAGAGATGTTTTTCAAGGATGGAAATGGATTGTGGGACCAGCCTTGCTCGCTGTGGGCAGGCAAATCACAAAGAGTTTTAAGCAATGGGAGACGTCTGAGATGGGATTAGAGCAGTGCCATGGTGGAAGAGGGGTTCCTTGGAGGCGGGGTGTCATGGATCCACAGGATGGGTGCTACCCCCAGCTTTTAAACAGTCTCTTGGAGGATTCCCTTCAGTGGGCCAGACCCCGAAGGGGTCCCATGCTTCCTTCAGGAGAGGTAATGCAGCCTCACCGCCTCCTGGATTGAGACTGAGCCTTTGGGCTCCAGCCCTCCAGCTTCACACTGCGAGTTCTGCGTAGCGAGTCCAACTAAGCCCGACTTCTGGGCAGAGACCTGCCCGCCCTGCAGGGACCAGTGCACCTCAGCCAGCATTTGCAGGGACACCCAGCAGCCTTTTCCAAGTAGAGCAGGGTTTCTTAGTGGGCGGGGACCCAGCATGGGGAATCCCTGAGATCAGCAGAGAGAAGCCACAGGTAAGATTAAGCCAGGCCTCCCTTGGGCCCTGCTGCTGTAGGAAAGATCTCTGCTCTCACTGCCTTTGTCTGTCAGTCCCAGATGCAGAGCTCTGTGTGTCTATGAGCTCAGCACTTAGCCCCTCCCTGACACCTTTGCCCTTTGTCCTCCTGTTAGGGATCTTTGCTGGGCTTCCCTGCACAGAGGTGGGGGGGATCTCCTTCCTCCTGGTCCTTGGCTGCTAAGTGTGAACATCCTGGCCAATGGCAATTCCTTTGTCTCTTCGGATCCCCCGATCCCTTGTGTGCACTCTGTATGTTAACAACTCTGCTCTCCAACGAGGTGCGCGTGTGTCACACCCCTTGTCCCTTCCCTTCACACTCAGTGTATAGCTGTGCAAAGTCCACAGGAACCTGGAGAATATGACCAATATTCCTATCTTTGTCACATCTCTTCCCCCTTCAAGACCAACTGAGCAAGGTCACTTTTACCAGCGACCACGGGCAGTTCAAGGCCACAAACGCCATCCAGCGATGCCAACAACAATTTCCCATCCTGGTGGTGTCTGGTGTACTAGGCACTTTCAAGATTCTTACAGTCGTTTCCAGTTCATGGTTCAGAGCAGTTTTATGTCCTCCCCTGGGTCTGGGCTGTCAGATGACACTTGTAGGGTGCACATGGGGAGTTTTCATGTGGCTCTTTTGCCACCCTATTACGCTGGCAGACCAGGTGCCAGCTCATGCCAGAGCCCCAGGCCAAGTCATTTGTGTATTAGAGAGCTAAGTGATTGTTAAATATACGAGTGTAGCTGGTGTTTCAACTTCATGAAAACTAATGGGCTGTTAACTTCATTGTTTTCATTTATCTGTGGCGGATTATGGTATGGTCTGACGGGGCCTGTGCCCAGTAGCCGTGGTCAACTTAAGGGCCCCACAGGAGTGCCAGGACTCTGGCCCCACCCCTTGCTCCTCCTTCCCCTCGCCCCCCAGACCCTCAGCCCTGCTCCTTCTCTCCCCCCTGAGCCCCTGCCCCCAGGCAAGCCAGACAGTGAATGAATATATCCCCCCACACTCTCTCCCTGCGTGGATCCTGACCCAACCCCCCTCTCCCTTCCCCTCCCAACTCCCACGTGGAGCCTGGCCCGAGCCCCCTCTCCCTTTCCCCCAGAGTAGGGATTTCCCTACACCCCCTCTAGGGAGGGTGTACACCCCCTAAAATTTCCACAACACCCCCACCCCCCAGTTTTGTGAACTAGTTACATGCAGTGTTGCCAATTTAATGATTGTTTGGAAAATTAAAACATTAATACACCCTTTAAAAGCATATAAAGTGTATGATAAAATACATGTATCTGAAAAAGTATAATAGATTTGAAAAGTATGAACACAAACTAGCTTCCTTATACAGCTGTTGTTTTTTATGACAATGTCAGTGCATTCATGCCGGTGATGTTGGCCAACCTAATAATTTCAAATGATGATTTGTAAGCAAAGTCTAAATGAGCTCTCCCTGACAGCTAGTGATGAGCTGGGGGCTGGGGGGAAAGGCTTCAGGACCAGTTGGTATTTACATTCACACCTATCTACCTAGGTATACAGCAAACAGAGCTGTGTTGCCCAAGTGATAGATTTTGGCTGGGGTTGGGTTACAAATCCCTTGAACAGGGGGGTAGGGGAAGAAATGTTGTTGTTCTTATTGTCTGAGTAAAGGGCAGTAGAAGTGCACTTAGCCTGTGCTGACTGAGGGCATCGAGAGAGCGGGTGGGGACAGGTGTTTTGCTTGATGGTCTGCCTGAGTCACAAGTACTAGTTGACCTGCCCCTCTCCACTGTTTAAAGACAGAGCTGATTAGGCTCCATAGAGGGTCTTTTGTTCTGTTCAGTGACCATTGCAGCTGAAATCACTGATAAGCAGGTCTAAGCACGTAGACCTGCTGTGGGACAGGGTTTCTGTGGAAGAGACGGCCCAGTCTGCACTAGCAGCGAGGTTCCCCCACTGAGAGCTCAGCTGAAATCACTGGGAGCCGGTGGAACCTCAAGAGACCCACTCGCAGAGGTCACAGTGGAGGTGGCAGCAGCAGGTGACGGCGCAGGGCCACTGGCAACAGAGCGATGGCGTGAACGGTGGCACAATGAACAACAGTGGCCAGAGCGAACACTGAGCAGCTGGAGGAACGAGCGAGGTGCCGCCTTGCCCCCCACCTGGGAGGTGAACTCATGGGAAAGCTCCTCTGAACTCCGAGTCCCCACTGACCCAGGACAACGCCGGTGAGTGTTCACGGGGCTGGTAAGAATGCTGGAGAACCAACACAGTTCATGCGACCAAACGTGGCCGCGGCCTCCTCCCGTCTATTTCAGCAAGAGACGCCACAAAACTACAAACTGGAGACCAGTGTTAAGTGAATTGACACGTGTTCATCCTGAAGTTGAACACTGGTTCCGAACAAGACCAGCAAATGCTCACCGTCTTTCTGCAAGAAACCAACTGACGGGCTAGACGCATGTGGTGCAACAGCGAAAGACTCAACAGCTGAAAAAGTGAAGAACTCTCTCCCCACATTCAAAAAATCTGCATGCATGGCTGATGAACGCACCGATGCAAATGGTCATCAAGTATTAAGTCATTGTGTACGTTATCTTGATGTCAGTGGTAGGCCAGTAGATGCATTTCTAGATGTTCAAGTTATAGAAGACACATCGGCGGCATCTGTGACAACCCACATCTTAGAAGAGTTAAATGCTTGTCAGTTGGACCCCAAACAGATGGCTGCTTGTGCATTTGATGGAGCTGCAAACTCCTCTGGAAGACATGGTGGAGCACGAGCTTTGCTCAGAGAAAAGTGTAACCCTAATCTCTCCTATACACACTGCAGAGGCCATCTACTCCAACTAGCGCTAATACGAGCTGCAGATTCTTCAAAAGACATTTAAAAAGCTATAAATTTAATATCTTCATTACAGACTTTTTTCAGCAAGAGTCCAAAAAGACTGAATATCTTGGAAAACATAGAAGATACAAAAAGAAAAGGAGTACTTGTGGCACCTTAGAGACTAACCAATTTATTTGAGCATGAGCTTTCGTGAGCTACAGCGAAGTGAGCTGTAGCTCACGAAAGCTCATGCTCAAATAAATTGGTTAGTCTCTAAGGTGCCACAAGTACTCCTTTTCTTTTTGCGAATACAGACTAACACGGCTGTTCCTCTGAAACCTGACATAGAAGATACACTGGGACTGAAGTTCAGATTAGTCCAACCTGGGAAAACCCTCTGGCTTTCTCATGAGCGATCCTTGGCTGTTGTCTTAAAATTATTCCAGCCGGACTGGCTTTGGAAAGTATCTACCAAGATGAGATGGATCTAAGTAGTGAGGCTGGTGGATTACTTTTGCGACTACGTTCAGAGAAGACTATTGCCATTTTCTCTCTTGTAAGTCTACTGTTGAAACCACTTGGGTCATTAAACAATGCCATCCAGGCATCTGCTACAACAGTAGTAGATCTTTGTCCAGCAAAAGAAGATACATTTGGATCAATCCGAGAGCTAGCCATTGAAAAAGTACTGGAAGAAGCAAAGATTTCAGTCCAAAAGTTAACTAATGAAGGCATTTATATTGAATCCTTAAGTGAAGAGGACAGGAAGTGATTGTCCTGAAAACTGAAAAAGTACACAGACTTGTTTTGCGTGGCAACCCGGGGAGCCTTCCTCCCAGAGCCCCACATGGAGCCTGGCCCAACCCCCCTCTCCCTTCCCCCAAGAGCCCCGCATGGAGCCTGGCCCAACCCCCCTCTCCCTTCCCCTCCCATCCCCCATGTGGAGCCTGGCCCAACCCCCTTCTCCCTTCCCCCAAGAGCCCTGCATGGAGCCTGGCCCAACCCCCCTCTCCCTTCCCCTCCCATCCCCCATGTGGAGCCTGGCCCAACCCCCTTCTCCCTTCCCCCAAGAGCCCCGCATGGAGCCTGGCCCAACCCCCCTCTCCCTTCCCCTCCCATCCCCCATGTGGAGCCTGGCCCAACCCCCTTCTCCCTTCCCCCAAGAGCCCCGCATGGAGCCTGGCCCAACCCCCCTCTCCCTTCCCCCCAGAGCCCCGCATGGAGCCTGGCCCAACCCCCCTCTCCCTTCCCCTCCCATCCCCCATGTGGAGCCTGGCCCAACCCCCTTCTCCCTTCCCCCAAGAGCCCCGCATGGAGCCTGGCCCAACCCCCCTCTCCCTTCCCCTCCCAACCCCGTGTGGAGCCTGGCCCAATCCCCCTCTCCCTTCCTCCCAGAGCCCCGCATGGATCCTGGCCCAACCCCCCTCTCCCTTCCCCTCCCAACCCCACGTGGAGCCTGGCCCAACCCCCCTCTCCCTTCCCCCCAGGGTCCCGTGTGGAGCCTGGCCCAACCCCCCTTTCCCTTCCCCCCAGGGTCCCGTGTGGAGCCTGGCCCAGTCCCCCTCTCCCTTTCCCCCAGAGCCCCGCGTGGAGCCTGGCCCAACCCACCTCTCCCAACCCCACGTGGAGCCTGGCACAACCCCCCTCTCCCTTCCCCCCAGAGCCCTGCATGGAGCCTGGCCTGAGCCCCTCTCCCTCTCGCTTCCCCTCCCAACCCCCACGTGGATCCTGGCCCAACCCTCCTCTCCCTTCCCCTCCCAACCCCACATGGAGCCTGGCCCAACCCCCTTCTTCCTTCCCCCAGAGCCCCACATGGAACCTGGCCCGAGCCCCCTCTCCCTTCTCCCCGGAGCCCGACGTGGAGCCTGGCCCAATACCCCTCTCCCTTCCCCCCAGAGCCCCACATGGAACCTGGCCCGAGCCCCTTCTCCCCGGAGCCCAACATGGAGCCTGACCCGAGCCCCTTTTCCCTTCCCCACAGAGCCCCCAGCGGAGCAAAGCCCGTTTATGGCAGCTGGGGATCTGGGGTGGAATAGCTGCCCCCCAAAAGAAGAACTGGTTTTATTGCAGCTGCAGAAATAATCCACTGCCCCAGATAACACAGACGTTGCCGCCCAGAAAATCAGCCCTTGTGTAATCTCTCCTGTTGTTCTATTTTTGTATTTATTTGAACAATCCACATTGCACTTTGCTTTGTAAAGGCTCGAATTCCCCGAAGTGGGGTGGTTTACAGTCCGGAGCACTGGCGCAATCTGAAGCTGCGGGCACAGAGTATTTCCAAAAGAAAACGTGACCCACTGCATCTGCCACGAATCGATTGCCCAGAAAAATGAACCCAGGGTGGAGATTTCAAAGGAGCTCAGCTGGGTCCTGCAGTGCCTGAGAGGACCACAGCCTTCCTCTGATGGTACCCAGCAAAGCCTCTCTTCAAGGGGACCCATCACAGCCTGTCTCCAATGCCAGTCTTGAAACTGGGCCATGCATCCTCTCATTGGCCCAGCAGTAGATTGACACAGACCATCACTGGGTAGCGGTTTGTCCTGGCTGGACATGGCACCTGCATCACCCCCGATCTCACATTTGGGCCACTCCCACGGCCAGACACCCTGGAGGGAAAGGGTGACCCACACCACCAGCAGGGCACTGTGAGTCTACTGAGGCCTCAGGCCTGGTGTCAAGGCCATAGCCTGTTTGAGATGTTGTTGACTGGGGAGAGAGGGGGGAATTAGAGAATGCAGGAAGGGAGATGTACTGTACTGTGGGCCTGTCTAAAACGAGCCCTGTGTAGTGCCCGCGGGGCTGTCTCACAGGAGCTGGACACGCTCCGAGCTGCATGCTCAGAATCTGGGAGCCATCTAGTTACGTAGCTAATAGAGAGAGCTCTGGTTAACCTCTATGGCAGAGGTTCTCAAACTGGGGGGGTGAGACCCCTGGAGGGGCACAGAATGTATTCTGGGGGGGGGCATGCAAAACTTTAGGAAACAAACCTTACTGTGCCCGTTCAGAGCTGAGCTCCTGCAGAGCAGCAGCTGCTGGCCGGGTGCCCAGCCGTGAAGGCAGCGTCGTCTCCAGCAGCCGTGGAGAAGTAGGCATAGCATTGAAGGGTATTGTCACCCTTACTACTGCACTGCCGCTGTCTGCCGCGCTGCCTTCAGGGCGGGGTGCTCGCCTGGCAGCCACCGCTCTGCGCTCTGGCTTCAGAGCTGGGCGGCCGGAGAGCGGTGGCTGCTGGCCGGGTGCTCAGAGTGGGCTGGGGAGCGTAAACTACTGCAGCGACAAAGAAGGGCAGGGGGCGCAATCCTTGCCCTAGATCCCTGGCCTCCTTCAGAGTTCCTAAAGAACCAAGGCTGCAGCAGACTCACAAGGAGATTGTCTCAGCTGCCTGGCCCTGCTGGAAAGCCCCACAGAGCTGCCCACTCTCCTCTCTGTCCCCTCTCGCTGCCTGAGCAGCAATGCATTGCCTGTCCCCAAACCAGCCCTTGCACAGTCTCCAGTGCTGCTCAGTTTTTGTATTTGTTTTAACAGGGCACTTTGCTCTTAGGGCCTGGGCTTCCCCGAAATGCTGCAGCTCCGAGGAGCCATGTTGCTTTAAGCTCAGGAGAACGGGCACAGTCTGAAATTCCACCCACCGGGTATTTGCAAAAGTGAGCATGGCCCGTGGTGCCCAGGCTACGGTGCGTCTGCCAGGAAGGGCGCGCTCAGGAAAATTCAAAGGGGTGCAGATGGGTCTCGCAGTGCCTGAGATGGGGCCCCGCCCCAGCTCCACTCTGCCTCCAGCACAGCTCCTTGGGCTGCTTGTCTGGCTCTCTCTGGCTGCTGCTCCCATAGGCGCCGACTTCTCCTTGCACCCCTGGGCGCTCAGCCCCCCACCCTGACTCCACCCTGCCCTGCCCCATTGCAACCCCTTCCCCGCCTCCTCCCCTGAGCACGCTGCGTTCCCGCTCCTCCCCCCTCCCTCCCGGAGCTGGCTACAGCTGTTTGGCGGTGACAAGCGCTGGGAGGTAGGCGGAGGAGCCGGGACGCAGCGCCCTCAGGGGAGGAGGCGGAGCGGAGGTGGGGCGGGGGGGAGGCGGGGCAGGAGCTTGGCTGCTGGTGGGTGCAGAGCACTCACTAATTTTTCCCTGTGAGTGCTCCAGCCCCAGAGCACCCACGGAGTCGGCGCCTATGGCTGCTCCCCTTAACTCAGCCCCGCTCTGCTCAGCCACCTCCAGCTCACATGAAGGACAGGACCCCATGGTCCTCACTGCCTCATTGGCCTGCCTGCCTTGTCAACCAGGTTGACCTGGAGCGTTGGCTTCCCCCCTTTCGCCCTGGGGACTGTCAGTGTTAGGGTCTTGATTTCTCATCACCCCTTCCCCATTTTTCTGGTGCCAGAAGAGGGCAAACCAAAAAACCCCCAGTCCATTTCAGTAAGGGGACACAGGACTCAATTAATAAAGAATTAAAGGGAGGTGGTGTAATTATGCAAATCAACAAGGGTTTATAGAAAATACATCCTGTCAAACTAACTTGATATCTGTTTTTGATGAGATAACAAATTTGGTTGATAAAGGCAACAGTGTTGACATAATATACTTACATATACAATCAGTTGCACACCTAAAAAAGGGGAAATGACTGCCTAGGAAGGAGTACTGCAGAAAGGGATCTGAGGGGGTCATAGTGGATCACAACTAAATATGAGTCAATGAGTGTAATGCTGTTGCAAAAAAAGCAAACATCATTCTGGGATATATTGGGAGGAGTGTCGTAAGCAATACAGAAGAATTCTTCCACTCTACTCAGAACTGATACGTCCTCAGCTGGAGTACTGTGTCCAGTTCTGGGCGCCACATTTCAGCAAAGATGTGGACAAACTGGAGAAAGTCCAAAGAAGAGCAACAAAAATGATTAAAGGTCTAGAAAACATGACCTATGAGAAAAGGTTAAAAACACTGGGCATGTTTAATCCTGAGAAAAGAAGAACTGGCGGGACCAGTCTTCAGATATATTAAGGGCTGTTCTAAAGCAGACGGTGATCGATTGTTCTCAGTGTTCCCTGAATGCAGGACAAGAAGTAATGGGTTAAATCTACAGCAAGGGAGAATAACTAACCCTAGGTTAGTTATCAGAAAAACCCTTCAAATTTTTAAGGTAGTTAAGCTGCACAGACACACGGTGACCCAGATCAGACCCCCGGCGCGCCAGGCGCTGCACAGACATACGGTGACCGAGATCAGATCCCAGCTGGGGTCAATGGACCGTGTTTCCATTGGAGTCAATGGGGCCAGATCCCAGCTGGTGTAAATCAGTGTTGCTTCACTGGAATTTATGCCAGTTTACACCAATTGATTGTCTGGCCCAGTACTTTCTGCTCTGTAAAAATATACTATTTGTTGCCATGGACAAAGTGCCTGGATGGTTCAAGGTAATACAGTAATACACATACCGACCGGATTCTCCACTCCCTCAGGCCGGTGGAAATCTGGAGTAACCTCACTGGAGTCACTGGGCTGGTTATACAACGTAGCTTCCACTGGCCCCACGAGGCTATTTTGCAGCATAGTGATTCTCTTCCAAAAACTGCCCATGTCACCTGAAGCCTCCATGCTATCTGTACTTGGGGGATAACCATCGCTCCCTGCCTCAGAGGGGGCTGTGAGGGTGAACTCATCATGCTCAAAGTGTGAGATGTTCAGACACGACAGTAATGGGAGCCAGATAAGCACTGAGAGCTCCATCCGTCAACAAAACCCAGCCCCCATTGCTCTAACGAACCAGACCCCACTCCCCTCCCAGAGCCAGGGAGAGAACCCAGGAGTCCTGGCTCCCAGCCCCCCTCACTCTAATCCACTAGACTCTACTCCCCTCCCCTAACCAGGCATGGGCAGTGGGTGAAGCTTCCACTTGGGAAGGAGGCAGTAATTCCCAGCCCGCCTCTTCTGCCTTTGTCCCCGCCCATACTCCACTCCTGCTCTGCCCCAGGCCATGCCCCTTGCTCCGCTGAGGCTCCACCCCCTCCCCACTGTTCCCTCCCCCTCCCCGCCACCGTGTGCTTGTCCCCTTCCAGCCAAATTCCTGAACCCAAGTAAATGATATTTGATAAAAAACCCTCCACTTTTCAGCAATTTCTTTCTAAACAAAATGGAGCATATTCTCCACTCTGTGCAGATGGTGTGTGTGTGAAGACTAGACATGCAGCAGGTACCTAATTAAAAGCACTAATCTTGGGAATAAAAAATGTCAGTCATAGGTTTTTTTATATGCGGATAGCGGACATGCGGGCAGCCTGCAAGTGCCCCAACCCCTTCTCGTTGATCCTGGGGAACATATAATGGCAAGCAGCAGTGAAAGCTAATTGAGAAAGCTCTGCCCTTTCTTCACACAGTAAAACAAGGTGCCGGGCCTCACCCTGAACTGGCATTTGCCCCCTGACAGGAAGAAATAGCTGGAATCAGATGGCAAAAGCTGCCCCCTCATTTTCACTTCACACAGACTAAGCTGGAGCACTTCCCGTGTTTACACGTTCACCAGCAGCAAGTGCCTCAGGCAATGAATAAGAGCTGCCCAGAGACATGGCTCCGGGCAGGAAAATAAAGGCTGGCTGCTACTTTAACAACGACACCCGCTCAGCTCACAGAACCAAGGAGGCAAAAAGTCCCACGGAGGCAGCATGGTGATGCCAGCTTTATGCACCAGACCAGCAGACGCTATATCCCGAGGGGTGAAGGAACCAAATCCCCAACCCCATTCTCATGAGGAGCTGGCCAACAGGCAAATGCAATCTCCCATCCACTGAAAAGAGTTGAGTCCTATCCTACCACCATGTCCCTCCTCCCTCTGCCCCCTTCCTTCCCTCCACACCCTTCTCCCCCCCCCCCGAGGCTCCTCCCACTCAAGCTCTCCCCCCCCCCCCCGTGCTCCCCCTGCCCATTCCAGAATTTGAACAAATACAAAACACCTAATTGCCCCCAGCCCATTGCTTATCCGTGGGAATGCTCTGAAGGGCTCTGGCCCAGGGGGATCCATTGCTCCTGGCCATTTATTGCTCCTGGCCAGTTATTGCTCAGCCTCAGCCGCCCAGTCCCACTTAGCTGGCACTGGCCCAGAGGACAGGACAGCATCGGGTGTCTGGTGCCATAAGTGATCCAGCCCTCCCAGCAGCACACTGACTGGGCTGGCTGGCCTGCCTGCATCTTTGCCTAGCCCTCCCGCCTCCTACTTTAAAAGTTATGATGGGAGCAGGCCTGGCCGGGCCCTGCTTCCCCGCTTCCGGCCAGCTGCTCCAGCATCACACAGTGGGAGGAGGTGTCATCCCATGAGAGTGACCAGACAGCAAGGGTGAAAAATCAGGACAGGGGGTGGGGGATTGTCAAAGTTCCTTCCCCACTCTGAACTCTAGGGTACAGAGGTGGGGACCTGCATGAAACCCCCTAAGCTTATTTTTACCAGCTTAGGTTAAAACTTCCCCAAAGTACAAACTATTTTACCTTTTGCCCTTGGACTTTATCGCTGCCACCACCAAGCGTCTAACAGATATATAACCGGGAAAGAGCCCACTTGGAAACATGTTTCCCCCCAAAATCCTCCCCAAACCCTACACCCCCTTTCCTGGGGAAGGCTTGATAAAAATCCTCACCAATTTGCATAGGTGAACACAGACCCAAACCCTTGGATCTTAAGAACAATGAAAAAGCAATCGGGTTCTTAAAAGAAGACTTGTAATTGAAGAAAAAAAGTAAAAAAGTCACCGCTGTAAAATCAGGTTAGTAAATACCTTACAGGGTAATCAGATTCCAAACATAGAGAATCCCTCCAGGCAAAATCTTAAGTTACAAAAAGACACAAAAACAGGACTCTACATTCCATTCAGCACAACTATTTTATCAGCCATTTAAACAAAACAGAATCTAACGCATATCTAGCTAGATTACTTACTAAGTTCTAAGACTCCATTCCTTTTCTGTTCCTGGCAAAAGCATCACACAGACGGAGAGAGCCTTTGTTTCTCCCCCTCCAGCTTTGAAAATATCTTGTCTCCTCATTGGTCATTTTGGTCAGGTGCCAGCGAGGTTACCTTTAGCTTCTTAACTCTTTACAGGTGAAAGGGTTTTTCCTCTGGCCAGGAGGGATTTTAAAGGTGTTTACCCTTCCCTTTATATTTATGACAGGGGTATAAGAGCCTATATAAGAGAAAGACCCCAAAATCAGAACTGTCCCTATAAAATTGGGATATCTGGTCACCCTATGTCCCATAAAGTCTCAAACTGAAATTCTCCTGTGATCCAGGAGGAGGGCCTACTGCATGAACAAAACATAAAGGTTTGGGAATTGTAAAAAACACTTTGAAAAATTGCACTTCTAAGCACTTTCCATTTGAGGACCTCAAAGCACCTAACCAAAACCAAGGAATTTACACAAACTCCTGTGAGGCAGGCTTGTGTTCTTATTATCCCTGTCTTTCAGATGGAGAAATTGAGGCACAGGCTAATTAAGTCCCCTTTCTGCTGCCTTTTTAAATCAATGGAAAGACTACCCTTGAGATCAAGCCTTAAAAGACAGGTCCAACGTCACACTGGAAGTCTGTGATGGTGAGAAGGGGCATTAATAAAACCCCAGCTTTTCACATTTCTAGCAGTGGGGAGCACAGGCCACCAGCTGCATTGAGGTGGGCAATCAACTTGAAGCCCCCACCTCCTCCAGTACAGTGACTCAGCAGTGAGGCTGCACCCGACCCTGACACATGCAAGAGCTGGGCCTGCCCCACAAACAACCCAGAGCCCTGTCCCCCTGTGCCAGGCGCACCAGGTGAGGGCGGGCTCAGCCCAGCAGGATCCAAGTGTGGAGGGATCCAAGTGTGGGGCGAGAGGTTTCTGGGTGGGGCAATCTGGGTGTGGGCAGCTCGGTGGGGGGATCTGGATGCACAGGGGCTCGTTGCTGGGTTCTGGGTGCAGGGGCCATGGGATTCTGCGGGATCCAGGTGATGGTGGTTGGGCTCAGCAGGGGTCTGGGGGGGTCTGGTTGTGAGAGATGGGACTTGGTGGGGGGGTCTGGGTGCTGGGGAAGTGGGGCTTGATGTGGTGGGGGTCTAGGTGCAGGTTGTTGGAGCTCAGTGGGGTGGGGATCTGGGGGTGGGAGGCTCGTTGGAGGGATCCAGGTGCAGGGGGCTGGGGCTTGTCCGGGAGAGGGTTCAATGGGCCTGCTTAACGGGGGAGGCCCAGCGGCTGCTGAGGGGATGCCTCATGCTGGGCTCCTACTTCCCCCTGCCATTCCCCTTTTCTTCTCCACTCCCCTCCCCTCATTCCCACCTTCCCCTCCCCACCCTATTCCACCCACTTCCTTCCCCACTGCCTCTACCCCCCACCCCCACGACCCTTCCCTCATTTCTCCCACCCCTCTACCCAGCCCCACAGGAAACAGGAAGGTTCCCAGCACGCAGAGGGGCAGCGCGACTGGTTCTAGGACCCAGGGGGCTGCGTTCAGCTGCTGGGTCTGTGGAGCCCCAGACAGCAGGGCAGCTCTGCGTATGGGGGGGGGGGGGTGGCACGTGACCCGGGTGCCCTCAGACAGCCCCCCCCCCCCCCCCCCCCCGCCCCGACCTGGCTGCGGCCCCTGTGTGGGAAGGCAATGCCTCCCTGTGCCTCAGATATGCGCCCGCCCATGGAGCCAGGGAGAGAACCCAGGCGTCCTGGCTCCCAGGCCCCCTGCTCTAACCACCAGCCCCCACTCCTCTCCCAGGGTCGGGGAGAGAACCCAGGAGTCCTGTCTGTTACTGCTGCCTCCATGCGCAGAGGCACAAGCCGCAGCTATCTCAGCGCAGGGGATTAGCTGTCTCCTGCACCCAGGGTTGCCATGTCCCGAGCGTGATTAGAGGTGACCTGTGACTGGGACAAAAGTCTGCCCTCCTTATCGCGTCACACTTTGAGTTGTTTTCCAGGCTGCTGGCAGCCTCTTGGAGGGAAGAGGACTGAACCCAGCAGGGTGGGAGATTGCCTGGCCTCCAGCCCCGAACCAAATTCCAACTGCCCAGCACTGCTGAGGGCAAGGCTGGGCACCCAGCCTCATCTCGGCAGGCGCTTCAGGGGCTGGGAACACATGGGGATTGGATAAGCAGCCCACAAAGGATCTGTATGGGCCAGCAGGGGTCAGCAGCAAGGCCTGAGCAGGTAGGAAGGCATGAGGCGAGTCCCTCACAATGGGCAATTCGTATGGGTGGACCGGGTGGGTCAGCGGATAGGACACTAGGCTCGGAAGCAGGACTCCTGGGGTCCATCCCTGGTTTGGAGAGGGGAGTAGTGAGGTCTAGTGCGGGCCTGGGATCCAGGACTCCTGGGGTCTATCTCTGGAAGGGGAGTGGGGTCAAGTGGGTCAGAGCAGGGGGGCTGGGAGCCAGGACTCCTGAGGTCCATTCCTGGTTTGTGGAAGGGAGTGGGGTCAAGCAGATTAAAGCAGGGGGAGCTGGGGTCAGGTCTCCTGTGTGATCACAGTTAGTCTGTCTATGCCTCAGTTTTTCCTCCATAAAATGGGTGTAGTGGTCCCATGCCCTTATAGGGGGGTTGTGCGGATAATTTAATGTTGGCTAAGGGAGGTGGGATAGTCTGGCAATGGGAGTGGGGTGGCTCAAAGATATACCGACAAGTCCCACAGAAAGGACAGTCCCTGTGGGATGGCGGCACAGAAGCTGGAAGTTATGTCTGGCAGGTTCGTTCCACAGCACCAGAGATTCTCCTCCAAGGATCCACTCCGGATAGCTGCTTTAGCTCCTGAGCCGGAGGCTGGTTGGTCACTGCAGATCCCATATCCCCCTTTGGCTGCACACATCCTAGCTGTCCTCCTGGGCTCCGATTCCTTGCGGGGTTACCTCAGGATGAAGGTCTACAGAGAAAAAGGTAACTACTGCATGGTTCCCAGGGTATCAAAGAAACAGACCCCTGCAGGCCCCGGTGCAACGTCACGGGGCCCTACGCACCAGCTAGCCACACCATCGAGATACCCCATTCTCCCATCCTCTGCAGGGAGACGGACAATCCCCACACCCCTCTGCTGCCCTGTGCCCATGATACTGTATAGCCACCCCTTCCCCACCCCACCCGACCCTCTGCTGCCCTGTGCCCATGACACAGTATAGCCACCCCTTCCCCACCCCACCCCACCCTCTGCTGCCCTGTGCCCATGACACTGTATAGCCACCCCTTCCCCTTCCCCACCCGACCCTCTGCTGCCCTGAGCCCATGATACTGTATAGCCACCCCTTCCCCACCTCACCCCACCCTCTGCTGCCCTGTGCCCATGATACTGTATAGCCACCCCTTCCCCACCCCACCCGACCCTCTGCTGCCCTGTGCCCATGACACAGTATAGCCACCCCTTCCCCACCCCACCCCACCCTCTGCTGCCCTGTGCCCATGACACTGTATAGCCACCCCTTCCCCTTCCCCACCCGACCCTCTGCTGCCCTGAGCCCATGATACTGTATAGCCACCCCTTCCCCACCTCACCCCACCCTCTGCTGCCCTGAGCCCATGATACTGTATAGCCACCCCTTCCCCTTCCCCATCCCACCCCACCCTCTGCTGCCCTGAGCCCATGATACTGTATAGCCGCCCCTTCCCCACCCGACCCTCTGCTGCCCTGTGCCCATGACACTGTATAGCTGCCCTGTGCCCATGATACTGTATAGCCACCCCTTCCCCACCCCACCCTCTGCTGCCCTGTGCCCATGACACTGTATAGCCACCCCTTCCCCTTCCCCACCCCACCCGACCCTCTGCTGCCCTGTGCCCATGACACTGTATAGCCACCCCTTCCCCACCCCACCCTCTGCTGCCCTGTGCCCATGACACTGTATAGACACCCTTCCCCACCCCACCCTCTGCTGCCCTGTGCCCATGACACTGTATAGACACCCCTTCCCCTTCCCCACCCCACCCGACCCTCTGCTGCCCTGAGCCCATGACACAGTATAGCCGCCCCTTCCCCTTCCCCACCCCACCCTCTGCTGCCCTGTGCCCATGATACTGTATAGCCACCCCTTCCCCACCCCACCCGACCCTCTGCTGCCCTGAGCCCATGACACAGTATAGCCGCCCCTTCCCCACCCCACCCCACCCTCTGCTGCCCTGAGCCCATGATACTGTATAGCCACCCCTTCCCCACCCCACCCCACCCTCTGCTGCCCTGAGCCCATGATACTGTATAGCCACCCCTTCCCCACCCCACCCCACCCTCTGCTGCCCTGTGCCCAGGACACTGTATAGCCACCCCTTCCCCTTCCCCACCCCACCCGACCCTCTGCTGCCCTGAGCCCATGACACAGTATAGCCGCCCCTTCCCCTTCCCCACTCCACCCGACCCTCTGCTGCCCTGAGCCCATGACACAGTATAGCCGCCCCTTCCCCTCCCCACCCCACCCTCTGCTGCCCTGTGCCCATGACACTGTATAGCCACCCCTTCCCCTTCCCCTCCCCACCCGACCCTCTGCTGCCCTGTGCCCATGATACTGTATAGCTGCCCCTTCCCCTTCCCCACCCGACCCTCTGCTGCCCTGTGCCCATGACACTGTATAGCCACCCCTTCCCCTTCCCCTCCCCACCCGACCCTCTGCTGCCCTGTGCCCATGATACTGTATAGCTGCCCCTTCCCCTTCCCCACCCGACCCTCTGCTGCCCTGTGCCCATGACACTGTATAGCCGCCCCTTCCCCTCCCCACCCCACCCTCTGCTGCCCTGTGCCCATGACACTGTATAGCCACCCCTTCCCCTTCCCCTCCCCACCCGACCCTCTGCTGCCCTGTGCCCATGATACTGTATAGCTGCCCCTTCCCCTTCCCCACCCGACCCTCTGCTGCCCTGTGCCCATGACACTGTATAGCCACCCCTTCCCCTTCCCCTCCCCACCCGACCCTCTGCTGCCCTGTGCCCATGATACTGTATAGCTGCCCCTTCCCCTTCCCCACCCGACCCTCTGCTGCCCTGAGCCCATGACACAGTATAGCCACCCCTTCCCCACCCCACCCGACCCTCTGCTGCCCTGAGCCCATGACACAGTATAGCCACCCCTTCCCCTTCCCCACCCCACCCTCTGCTGCCCTGTGCCCATGATACTGTATAGCCGCCCCTTCCCCTTCCCCACCCCACCCTCTGCTGCCCTGTGCCCATGACACTGTATAGCCACCCCTTCCCTTTCCCCACCCCACCCTCTGCTGCCCTGAGCCCATGACACAGTATAGCCACCCCTTCCCCACCCCACCCCACTCTCTGCTGCCTTGTGCCCATGACACAGGAAATAAACTTGTTTGTCTTAGCGATTAACTGAGGACTGAGTGGACTTTATAAATGATCTGGAGGATGGTGTGGATTGCACTCTCAGCAAATTTGCGGATGATACTAAACTGGGAGGAGTGGTAGATACGCTGGAGGGCAGGGATAGGATACAGAAGGACCTAGACAAATTGGAGGATTGGGCCAAAAGAAATCTGATGAGGTTCAATAAGGATAAGTGCAGGGTCCTGCACTTAGGACGGAAGAACCCAATGCACAGCTACAGACTAGGGACCGAATGGCTAGGCAGCAGTTCTGCGGAAAAGGACCTAGGGGTGACAGTGGACGAGAAGCTGGATATGAGTCAGCAGTGTACCCTTGTTGCCAAGAAGGCCAATGGCATTTTGGGCTGTATAAGTAGGGGCATAGCGAGCAGATCGAGGGACGTGATCGTTCCCCTCTATTCGACATTGGTGAGGCCTCATCTGGAGTACTGTGTCCAGTTTTGGGCCCCACACTACAAGAAGGATGTGGATAAATTGGAGAGAGTCCAGCGAAGGGCAACAAAAATGATTAGGGGTCTGGAACACATGACTTATGAGGAGAGGCTGAGGGAACTGGGATTGTTTAGTCTGCAGAAGAGAAGAATGAGGGGGGATTTGATAGCTGCTTTCAACTACCTGAGAGGTGGTTCCAGAGAGGATGGTTCTAGGCTATTCTCAGTGGTAGAAGAGGACAGGACAAGGAATAGTGGTCTCAAGTTGCAGTGGGGGAGGTTTAGGTTGGATATTAGGAAAAACTTTTTCACTAGGAGGGTGGTGAAACACTGGAATGCGTTGCCTAGGGAGGTGGTGGAATCTCCTTCCTTAGAAGTTTTTAAGGTCAGGCTTGACAAAGCCCTGGCTGGGATGATTTAATTGGGGATGGGTCCTGCTTTTGAGCAGGGGGTTGGACTAGATGACCTCCTGAGGTCCCTTCCAACCCTGATATTCTATGATTCTATGACTTATAGGTGCTAAAGTTTTACATTGTTTTGTTTTTGGAGTGCAGTTATGTAACGAAAAACCTACATTTATAAGTTGCATTTTCATGATACAGAGATTGCACTACCATACTTTTATGAAGTGAATTGGAAAATACTATTTCTTTTATCATTTTTACAGAGCAAATATTTGTAATAAATAAT
The DNA here is from genome assembly GCF_965140235.1 of Caretta caretta. NCBI lineage: Eukaryota > Metazoa > Chordata > Testudines > Cheloniidae > Caretta > Caretta caretta. The sequence goes on from NC_134216.1 coordinate 81,077,494, forward strand.
AATATAAAGTGAGCACAGTACACTTTGTATTCTGTGCTGTAATTGTAATCAATATAATTGAAAATGTAGATAAAAGAACATCCAAAATATTAAATAAATTTCAATTGGTATTCCATTGTTTAACAGTGCGATTAAAACTGTGATTAATCACAAATAATTAAATGTGATTTAAAAAAATTTTTTTTTAGTTAATCGCGTTAGTTAACTGCGAGTAATCAACAGCCCTAATTGTAAATGTTTTTATGTTCTATGAGAATCTTTGCCCAGGGTCCTCCCTGCTGTAGTTAGTTTCCAGAGCCTGGGAAAGGGGAATGGATGAGCTCTTGTTTGAGCTACTGCAATAGGCTTTGCTGCTTCTATCTGTAAGCCTAGGATCTCCCCTGCTGGGTTGTCTCTCTCCACAGAGGATGTCATTCTGGACCCAGACACAGCTCACCCCAGTCTGACCCTTTCCAAGGACCGGAGAAGTGTGACAGCCACAAACACAAGGCTGGCTCTGGCTAATGACCCGGGGAGATTCGACGTTTACTCCTGTGTGCTGGGCTCTGATGGCTACATATCAGGGACGCATTATTGGGACATGGAGGTGGCCGACACAGGGGGCTGGGCTCTGGGTGTCACTAAGAAGTCCGCCAGCAGGAAGGGATGGTTCAATTTCAGTCCCGAGCAAGGAACCTGGGCCATCCAGCTCTCCATGGGCCAGTACCGGGAAGTCACTGCAGATTGGAGCCCGCTGGACCCGCCGCAGAGCCCCAGAATGATCAGAGTGTATTTGGACTATGAAGGTGGGGTTGTGTGCTTCTATGATGCAGACACCATGGCCCCCATCCACACCTTCACTACCTCCTTCAAGGGGAAGATCTACCCATTCTTCTGGGTCTGGTCTGTAGGGACTTCCCTTAGACTGTGTCCCCCCCGCAACTCTCCAATAACTGAGGGCACGGTCTAGAGGCTGCTGCCCTTTCTAAGGACATCAATGGACATTGGATGGTGTTTTGTCTCAGCCAGAGATTGAAGTGTGATCAGGGTAATGCGTCTGCATTTTAGCCTATGATGCAGCATCTCCCGTAAACACCTCTGTTCTGCCTGCCATGCTGCCCTTTGTGCATGGATGGGAAATGCTCCCTAATAAAACCCAAGCAGCCGCTACCTCTTCCTTCCCCTTCTTAATTGCCGTCTCTGCCACAGTGCCTCCAGAACTCAGGCTGGTGATCATGGCTAGGCAGGTGATCTGCTGTGACTGACTCTTCTTTATCTTTCCTATCCTACTCTACCTCTACCTCCAATTGAAAAGAAATACACCGGGTCCCCCTGTAGCTAGCTAAGCTGGTCCAATTCTTCCCTGTACCATGGAGAAATGAGAATTCTGGCTTAGCACAAACATTCAGTGTTTTGTTCTAGAGGGAACTGATGAAGATAAGATGGCAATGCAGGTCTTTCCTTCTAGGGGTATAGGGTATAAACTGGCAATAAATACACTGAAGCTGGAAATAAGGAGGAGGTTTCAATTCTAACCATCAAAGGAGTGAGTTTCTGGAACAGCCTCCCAACTGGAATCGGATGGGGTGGGGGGGAGCCGGGGGAAACAACCTATTCAAGGAGGGATTGTGAAAAGTTTGCGAACGAGATTATATATGGGGTTCTTTGCGATGGCACAGACTGAACTCTGTCACCCAGAAGGTCCCTTCCAGTCCTATGTCCCTAGGTGAAAAGAAACTAAGACAAGCCATGACCTTTAACACATTGGCTTCCTCCCTAATTTTCTTACCTGAGGCAAGGATGCAACCACCTGTCATGGGATAATTACATTTCTGGCGTGTTGAGACGGTATGTGTAGGGTGAGAGCAGAGATGCTGGGTAGGCCACTAGCTGTTTTTAAGAAACTACATAGGCTCATAATAGATGCTGATGGAGGCTAGAAGTAGTCCCTGTCTTCTCCTATTTTGAGCTTTTGAGAAAACATGGCATGTGGTTGCAATGGCAGATCTTTCCAGGGACCAGTCGCCCCGAGCAGGACTTTCCAGAGTGATTGAACTCACTCGCTCATTTGCACCGTGCTGGGCAGGACAGGGGATTGAGTTGCGGGAGGAGGTGAAGGCTCCGGCTGGGAGTGCGGACTCTGGTGTGGGTATGGGGATGAGGGATTTGGGGTGGAAGAGGGGGCTCCGGGCTGGGGCTGAGGGGTTTGAAGTGTGGGAGGGGGCTAGGGGCTGGGGCAGGGGGATGGGGCGTGGGAGATGGTGAGGGGTGCAGGCTCCCAGAGGTGCTTACCTCAAGCAACTTCCGGAAGCAGACGCATGTCACCCCTCCAGCTCCCAGGTGGATGTGTGGCCAGGTGACTCTGCACGGTGCCCAGTCAACAGGCACCACCCATTGGCCACTGTTCCCAGCCAATGGGAGCTGCAGAACCAACACTTGGGCAGGGGCAGCATGCCGAGCCCCCTGGCTGTCCCTGCACGTAGGAGCTGGAGGGGTAATGCCCAACGCAGGCACAGAGCCTGGCTTAGCCCTGCTGTGTTGCCGACTAAAGGCCGGAGCTGCCAGGGTCACTTTTTGACCAGGAGTTCCAGCTGAAACTGGACGCCGACCTGGGAACCCAAACCCCTTTAAAAGTCCACACTGGGAAACGTGCCGGTAATGAGTCCCTAAACGTCTGCGCTCAGTCCCTTCACTGGTTCTGCCTCTGCTAGGGCGGCCAGCTTGGGATGGGGTATTCCTGGGGGGCCCATCACACGACACGATCTTTAATTAAAGATGAACCTTGATTCCTGGAGGCTGGCGCCCCTGGGAGCGCTGAGCGGAGCTGCCATGGAAACGTCCTCCTTCTTTTGCAAAGTACTCAGCAGACTTGTATGTTGCATGCTGTGCGGGGCGGGGCGGGGGGGGATAAAAGGGATCCCGGTTAAAGTTGCTCCCCCACTGAGGGGGCGCCCCTGCCTTGCCCATTGTCTGCGCCCCCGCACGGGGGGGGGAGCCCGCTGGAGCCCGATCCTGCCCCCCTCCAAGCCCTTTGGCTGCATTTCCTCCGCCTGAACCATGAACCCCCCCCCGCAGAGCCCGCCCCGGGCAGGTGGGAACTGAGCGGGGGAGACACCCAGGGGCCTCGTGTCTGCGCCCCCCGCCCTGCAGCGGGCGTGTTCACCACTAGGGGGCGCAGCGTGGGCTGAGACAGAGCCTTCAGGGCTGCAAGCGGCAGCCAGAGACGTCGGCCGGCGGGCCGAGCAGCTCGGCGCTCCGCTTGTCAAGCCTGGGTCAGGCGGCGAACGGGCTGGAGGGCGGGGCTCGGCCTGGCGGCGCGCGGCGCGCAGCCGTTGCGGACCGGTGAGTGCGGCCCTTCCCCCCACCTCCCACTCACCTGCCTGAGAGCCTCCCTCACAGACCCCGCCCCGCGCCCCCGCCCGAGGAGACTCCCCCACAGAGCCCGCCCCCTGCCCCTCCCACAGGGAGAGACCGCCTCCCACAGACCCTGCCCCGCCCCCTCCTGAGGAGACTCCCCCACAGACCCCGCCCCCCATGGGGAGAGACCGCCTCCCGCAGACCCTGCCCCGCCCCCACTCTCCCACACAGAGCCCGCCGTCCACCCCTCCCACAGGGAGAGACCGCCTCACACAGACCCTGCCACGCCCCCTCTCCCACAGACCCCGCCCCCTGCCCCTCCCACAGGGAGAGACTCCCTCCCACAGACCCTGCCCCGCCCCCACTCCCCCACAGAGCCCGCCCCCTGCCCATCCAACAAGGAGAGACCGCCTCACACAGACCCTGCCCTGCCCCCCCGCCTGAGGAGACTCCCCCACAGACCCCGCCCCCATGGGGAGAGACCGCCTCCCGCAGACCCTGCCCCGCTCCCTCTCCCCCACAGACCCCGCCCCTCCCACAGACCCTGCCCCGCCCCCTCTCCCCCACAGAGCCCGCCCCCTGCCCATCCAACAAGGAGAGACTGCCTCACACAGACCCTGCCCTGCCCCCCCGCCTGAGGAGACTCCCCCACAGACCCCGCCCCCATGGGGAGAGACTGCCTCCCACAGACCCTGCCCCGCCCCCTCTCCCCCACAGACCCCGCCCCCTGCCCCTCCCATGAGGAGAGACCGCCTCACACAGACCCTGCCCTGCCCCCCCGCCTGAGGAGACTCCCCCACAGACCCCGCCCCCATGGGGGGAGACCGCCTCCCACAGACCCTGCCCCGCCCCCTCTCCCCCACAGAGCCCGCCCCCTGCCCCTCCCACAGGGAGAGAGACCGCCTCACACAGATCCTGCCCCGCCCCCTCCCCCACAGAGCCCGCCCCCTGCCCCGCCCACAGGGAGAGACTCCCTCCCACAGACCCTGCCCCGCCCCCTCTCCCCCACAGACCCCGCCCCCTGCCCCTCCCATGAGGAGAGACCACCTCATACAGACCTTGCCCCGCCCCCCACCTGAGGAGACTCCCCCACAGACCCCGCCCCCATGGGGAGAGACCGCCTCACACAGACCCTGTCCCGCCCCCTCTCCCCACCCATGGGGAAGAGACCACCTCACACAGACCCTGCCCCGCCCCCTCTTCCCCACAGACCCCACCCCCTGCCCCTCCCATGAGGAGAGACCGCCTCCCGCAGACCCTGCCCCGCCCCCTCTTCTCCACAGACCCCGCCCCCTGCCCCTCCTGTGGGGCAAAGACTCCCTCCCACAGACCCTGCCCTGCCCCCCACCTGAGGAGACTCCCCCACAGACCCCGCCCCCATGGGGGGAGACCGCCTCCCACAGACCCTGCCCCACCCCCTTTCTCCCACAGACCCCGCCCCCATGCGGAGAGACTGCCTCCCACAGACCCTGCCCCGCCCCCTCTTCTCCACAGACCCTGCCAGACCCCAAACATTTTTCACACCGCAATAACAATAGCGACAATAATAAGGAAATAGAAAGATTTTGCGATCCATTCAAAAGCTTCTGGTGGGTCCAGATGTGGTCCGTGGTCCACCTATTGACTGCCCCTGAGGGGCAGGGCGGGAGTGTTGGTTTAGTGGCTTCCCATAGAAACCAGGAAATCAGAGGCAAAATAGACACTCATGGCCCCCCAAAATGTGGCAATCCCCTGCGAGGTTTCCATGTGCATAAAGCTGATTTTGTGCCACAGATGCCATCTGCACGTTCACCTGGGGGATGGGCAGGAGGGGAATGCCTGGAAAATGATGGGTTTCTGAGTAACAGCCGTGTTAGTGAGCTGTAGCTCACGAAAGCTCATGCTCAAATAAATTGGTTAGTCTCTAAGGTGCCACAAGTACTCCTTTTCTTTTTGGAAAATGATGGTGGGAGCAAGTTCACAGGATGATCCCGGTCACCAGTGCAATTGAAAAGAGTGAGGGTTTTCCCAGCGTGAAGAGTCTAAGTGTCTGGCTTTGTCTACACTGACAGCGGCAGCGTTTTAATGCTATAATGTGGTCGCGGCGCCAGCGCTGTAGGAAAACCACCTCCACGAGGGGCGTAGCTTCCAGCACTAGGAGCCTGTCTACACTGGCAAGTTACTGCACTGAAACTTGCTGCGCTCGGGGGTGATTTGTCACACCCTTGAGCGGGGGGGAGGGATAGCTCAGTGGTTTGAGCATTGGCCTGCTAAAGCCAGGGTTGTGAGTTCAATCCTTGAGGGGGCCATTTAGGGAACTGGGGCAAAAATTGGGGATTGGTCCTGCTTTGAGCAGGGGGTTGGACTAGATGACCTCCTGAGGTCCCTTCCAACCCTGATATTCTATGATTCTATGAAGTGTGTAGGGCCTGGGCAGTGGAATCAGGGAGTGAACTGAAGCCCATTCTGAGACCTCTTCAATGCCCTTTTCACCCTAACAGGCTGCAGAGTAACAACCAGGATTCACTCCGGATTGTCACCTTTTCCCAAGGGACGGGAAATGGATTCCGTGAAGCCAGCTCAGGTAGGGGATTGTCAAGGGGTTGTGGAAGCAGGGCTTTTGCCTGACTGTGCAGTGGAAAGGGGAGGGAGCAGGACATGCAGAAGTTGGGGAGACCATTTACTGGTCATGGCAGAGGGGCCATGTACATTGGCCAAACCGGACAGTCTCTACACAAAAGAATAAATGGACACAAATCAGACGTCAAGAATTATAACATTCAAAAACCAGTAGGAGAACACTTCAGTCTCCCTGGACACTCAATTGCAGACCTAAAAGTCGCAATTCTTCAACAAAAAAACATCAAAACCAGACTCCAACGAGAAACTGCAGCACTGGAATTAATTTGCAAACTGGATACCATTAAATTAGGCTTGAATAAAGACTGGGAGTGGATGGGTCATTACACAAACTAAAAACTATTTCCCCATGCTAATTTTTCACCTACTGTTATTGACACCTTCTTGTCAACTGTTTGAAATGGGCCATCTTGATTATCACTACAAAAGTTTTTTTTTCTCCTGCTGATAATAGCCCACCTTAATTGATTAGTCTTGTTAACCCCCATCTTTTCTTGTTCTCTGAACATATATATCTTCCTACAGTATTTTCTACTGCATGCATCTGATGAAGTGGGTTTTAGCCCGTGAAAGCTTGTGCCCAAATAAATTTTAGTCTCTAAGGTGCCACAAGTACTCCTCTTTCTTTTAGCTCTGAGGTAGTGGTGAATACTGAGCATCTGCAAATGAAGTAATTGCTTCCAAGACTAGAAAGGTATACTAGATGAGAGCCAGCATGCAGAAGGGTTTGGATTAGAAAAAAAGAGAGAGTCGATCAGGAAAAGTGGGACAGGCAGGGAAGCCGGAGAAGAGCTACTGGAAACATATTAAAAAGGTGCTTCAGAGAGAGAGAAAGAAAAACAGAGCGGAGCAAAATTGACTGACCAGGAACTGAAAAGCAATAGCGATTAAAGAAAAATACCAAAGCATTTATAAGAGCGATTTAAAGGGATACCAATGGACTTATAAAGTAAGCCTGCTATTCTTTTAATTATAGTAGAGAATAGACATAGTGTAGGATAGTATATAGGATTTGTGTCTTTGAGTTTATAAGAATGCATACATTTGTGTTACCGATTGCAAGCTAACTATGCAAACTTGAAAGCAATTTAAGAAATGCTGTCAGCAATTTGTTACAAACTGGCCATTTCTAGCAAAGTGCTTTCCTTAGAATCATTTAAACTGTATGGTGTTGCAGTTTCAATGCTTTGTAATTTGCAGTAAGGGATTTGTTTGATTCCTATTTCTAGATTAGATTGTAGGAGGCATTGTTACTTTAATAAAAGGACACTGTTGTTTAGGAAAGAATACTGCCTGTGTCAATTACTTTATCTGAAGGTTATATTGTGTCCTTTAGTATTTGCCTTAACAACCCTGGGAATTTATACCTTGGGGAGGACAGATTAAGGGAGCAACAGGCACGTCATTACCTAGGGGCACCCAAAACCTATTTTGGGGTAACAAGTCTGCTGCCTATTCCCTGAACCTCCACACCTGCAGCACCTTCCTCAGCTGGTTACCCACCTCCCTGCCACAAGTAACCCCCCTGCATCCTCTTCATTCTGCCTCCCGTATCCCATCCACTGCTGCTTATCCTCCCCTCCTCCCGGGGCCTCTTCCAGCTACCTCCTGCCAGTTCCCCACAACACATGAATCCCTGTGTGCCCTTAAGGGTCAGTCTGCCTCCCCACCTCCCACTTACCCCCCATGCATCCTCCTGTCCAGCCCTCAGTCTGCTCCCACCCCTTCCCAAACACATCCCCTGTGACCTCCTTCATCTGCCTCCTGCCCACGCTCACACTTCCTGTCCGATCTTTGGCCTACCTCCTGCCTTCACCGCCCTGCACACAACTTGGTCTGCCTCCTAGTGGCTGTCGCAGATCCACAAGATCCATGCTACCCCCCCAGCTTTTAAAAAGCTCCTTGGAGGATTCCCTTCAGTTGGCCAGACCCCCAAGTGGTCCCACTCTTCTATAACGGCCTCACCGCCACCAAGAACGAGGGTCTGGGCTCCAGCCTTGCTGCTTCATGCCGTGAGCTCTGCCCAGCGAGTCCCGCTGAGCCAGGGTCTGGGCAGAGACCTGTCTGCTCTGCAAGGACCAGTTTATCTCAGCCAGGATTTGCAGTGACATCTGGCAGCCCTTTCCAAACAGAGCAGGGTTTACTACTGAGCCGGGACCCAGCATGGGGAAGCCCTGAGATTAGCAGAGAGAAGCTATGGTTAAGGTTTAGCCATAGCCCGTCCTGGCCAGGCCAGTGCAATCAGCCAGCCAAGCTGTGATGGATTCCATTACCGGCTCTGTCTCTTTGGATGTGTCTACATAGCAACTAGACACCCGCAGCTGGCCTGTGCCAGCTGACTCGGGCTATGGGGCTTAGGCTGTGGGGCTGTTCCATTGCTGTGTAGACATCTGGGCTGGAGCCGAGGCTGTAGGACCCTGTGAGGTGGGAGGGTCCCAGAGCTGGGGCTCCAGCCCAATCCTGGAAGTCTACACAGCAATGAAACAGCCCCTCAGCCAGCGCCTCATGAGCCCAAGTCAGCTGGGACAGGCCAGCAGCGGGTTTCTCTTTGCTGTGTAGACAGATTCTGTCAGTCCAAAGCGAGAGCTCCATGTCTCTCCAGAAGGCAGCACCTAACCCTGCCACCTGGCACCTTTCCCCTTTGTTTTCCAGTTGGGGCCTCAGCTCATCTTCCCAGTCCAGCCATGGGGGAGGTTGGGGGAGAATCTCCTTCCTCTGGGTCGTTGGTTGCCAGGGGTGTGTCCCAGCCACTGGGGCTCCCGCTGTCTTTTCAGATTCTCCATTGATCTGGGGGTTGGTTTCCAGCAAGCCCTTTAATGGCCCAGTCATTCCACCCCAGACAGCAAGATGACCACACCCCCCACACTCCCGGCCCCCTGCATGTCTTCTGTGCTGCTCCAGAAGAGGTGTTAACCCTCCTGCACCCACTGGGTAGCTATGCAAGGTAGAGAGGAAAACTGAGACATGCACGTAGGAATCACAGAAAATATTAAAGAAAATTTCCACTTGGTCACACCTACCCCAACACGCATCCATCTGTACCCCCTCAGCCTGCCCCCACCCCAATGACCCTGCAGTCTTCCTGGTTAAGCTCCTCCCCACACACATCCCTTTTCTTTCTATTTTTCACAAATCCTCCTTCCCCTGCCAACTGACTCCCTGTAGTCCCCCTCATCCCTCCTCAGTTTGCCACCCCAAATATATGCCCTCCTCTGCATCCCGCCCCGCCACACACACGTCCCCTGTGACCTTCCCAGTCTGCCAGCTCACCCCACACACACACGCCGTCCACTTGTTTCTTCCTCTTCCCGCCTCTAGCTCTGTACTCAGTCTGCCAACTCCAGAGCCCCAGCCACGTCCCCCCAGGAGAGCCTGGCTTCAGCCTCCGTGAAAACAATGGTAGCTGGTGGCCACCTTCGCTAGGGGAAGCCTCTCTTCCACATGTCAAATGGTGGGGAAATGGCAGACATCTTGAGTAAGGGCATCTTGGCATCAGGCTCTCCACTATCACAAAAGCAATGGCAGAGGCCAGCCATGTTGAACATGTGCGATTTCACTGCCAGGAATGCTGAGACCACACATGTCAATTCACAGATAAATATTGTGATACCCACGATAAAATTACTGGAGTCATGGTTTCACCACTGTAACAGCATGTTTTTAAGCTAATCTTTCAGAAATTAGCCCCCTACCCATCATCCCCAAGTACTGTTCCTGCTCTCTATGAATGTTCCCAGCTCTTTCTGCGACTGAGCTGGGGCGGGGTGGGCTGTGGCTGGGACAGCAGGTTGTAAGTGGGGGATGCTTGTTATTGATACAGATGCCGGTGACCTTTGAGGAAGTGGCTGTATATTTCACCCAGGGGGAATGGGCCTTGCTGGACCCGGGTCAGAGAGTCCTCTACAGGGACGTCATGCAGGAGAATTACAGGAATGTGACCTCGCTGGGTAAGGATTCCTGTCCCCTTGGTGTTAGAAACTGGGCATCTTTGATGTGCCCAGGTCGGCTTCTCCCCAGGGTTCTTCCCTGATCCCTTAGATTTCAGGGGAATCAGTCCCATAGTCCCAGGCTCAGTAGGGTTAGGAAGGTGTAAAGAGTTTGCACAGTGATGCTGTACCAGAGTCATAAAATCCCCCAGTGAGTGGAGATCCCAGAATCCCTTTCTGCCCTCCCCAAAGGCTCTCCAGGAACACTTCCCATCCCTTTGGTTTATACAAGGGCACCCATCCACCCAGCACACTGGAAATAGCTGTCTGAGAACAACGGTAAAACTCAGCTCTCGCTTCATTTCTTTTCCCGGGGCAGGTTTTCCAATTCCCAAGCCCAGCATGATCTCCCAGCTGGACCGAGGGGAAGAGCCATGGGTGTCCAATGTCCAGGGGTCCCAGGTTAGAGAGATCCTGAGAAACATCCCCAGAGGTGAGAAATTGGTTAAACGCATGTGGAAACCGTCCGTCATTGACTTACAGTGCTGGGATTCCCACGCAGGCCCTCTGAGCTCCTCCGATTCTAATGCCCCCAGGTCAGGACTGTGCCTGGCATGTGTCGTGTCCTGCTGGCAGACGTAATTCATGGCTTTCCACTCACTCTGACAGACTCCTGACAGTAGCTCCCTGCCCCCTGAGTGTTCAGATGGGATGTTGAGGCAAAATTGGCTGTTCTCCTTCCAGGTGTGTGAGAGCTGAGTGACCTATAGCCAGAGAGTTTTCCCTGGTGGTTCCTGTCAGTTTGCCATGCATGTCTTCATGTATTCAGGCAAAGGAATAAAAGGTGGAGACACCCAGCACCCAGACAGCTCCTTCTCACCTGCAGTGGCTGGTGGTCAGAGCTCTCCATCGGCTGTTGTTCACGGGTTTCCTTCTTTCTTCCGAGGAGACTTTTTTCTGTAAATAGTTCTAGTAACTTATTGTGCACCCATGTTTTTCCCACTAGAGATTTGGTTCTTTCTTATTTTATAAAGTTGTTTTTTCTTGTTTTTCTCTGTGGCTCTATTACCTGGTACCTAGGGGCTTGGTTATGTCAAAGTCTCCTAGAATTCAGCACTGTCTCACTTGCAGGGTGTCTAATCCACTGAACAACCCTCACACTCGGTGAGGGGCACATTAGAGACAAATGCTCTATTTGTAGATCTTTCAAGAAAAGAACACAAAAATATAGGGACATAAGGTGGAGTGTGCTGTACATCTCTTCTCAGACCTCAGTCATCTGGAGTCCAGTACTTTGTCCTAGGCCAGGAGTTTTCCTATGGATCTTTGTTCCCCTTATCTCACCATATCCTGTAAGAGCTGTAAGTCAGTCTCACAGCAAGACTTCACTTATAAATCAAAGAGCTTTTCTTCTTCAGAACTGGACCCTGGGAGCTGAAAAGCCTCAGCAGAGTCCCCATGGGAACTCTCAGGTAACAAGGTTAGAGAGCAGGTAGAGATTAGCTGTTGCCCAGTGCTGACAGTCAATCAGAGCAGGAAATCCAGCCATTGACTCCAGGACCAGAGCATGTTTCCTTGAGAATGGCTCTGACAATGTGATAAAGGCATCAACTTCAGTACTGCCAGAAACATTATTGTGACCCACGACACCTGATGCTCATGCAATGTCATGAGATTTGCTCTGTCTGTGGGTGCAGGATTCCCCTTTGGTGCAACAAGGTCCAACTCTGACTACTCATAGGGACAGCCTTTATTACAGTTGGAGATGCCCTCATCACTGGCTAGAACATGTGTAGGACCAATACCATCAGCCATGGCATTCTCGGCCTCTTCAAAGCCTCCAGTACCGGTTTCTTCTACACAGATTGTTCCTATATGACTCAAGCCATCAGTACCAACATTAAAACCTACCGCCAAGAGGCACAGATCCAGAGGCTGTACTCTGGTGAGTCCTCCTAGTATCACACCACCGATGGCCACCGACTGCCCATATTCATTATCAGATTCAGAAGAAGAACCCTATACTTCTTGTTCTAGAGAGGGAGATCTAGATTCTCTCCATTACATTTTTTGGTGACAAAATAGAGCATTCAGTGGAGATACCACAACGGTAGATCTAGACATAGATCTCAATGATGTTGCCGATAAACCCCGTGTCATATGAGTGCATGCAATAGCTGTACTAGAGCCTATGCAGCATCCCTCCAACCTCTGGGCTGGCTTCTCCAGACTGTTTTTTAAGAGAGTTTTGTGTGGGCGGGAGTTGAGTAAGGGGTAAGACTCACCTTATAACTCAGGCTAATTGTGCAGTGAAGACACACTCTGCCAATAAGATTTGTGAAAGAAATAACTAGTCTTTTTTCTCAAGTTACGGTGCCAACAACCCTGAGATTAGAGATTAGTATTGTCTCCTCCCCAGGATCTCCCTTTGAGCCTATGGCTTTTGTCCTCTTCAGTACTTAGAATCATAGAATCATAGAATATCAGGGTTGGAAGAGACCTCAGGAGGTCATCAAGTCCAACCCCCTGCTCAAAGCAGGACCAACACCCACAAAATCATGGGTGGCCACTCATGCAGTCCCGGAAAACAGGACATTCTGGTACTTCCCAGAATGTCATGAGCCTGTTCTTGCTGACATGATCCCACCCCACCAGTGTGACTTCTCATGCATGGTGTGTGTGAGCTCACTGCACGTGGGGGGTGGAATTTTTAAGAACACGCCACCCCACACTCACCAGCATGCAAGGACACACTGTCAGGGGTAGAGCGATGCGCTTTTCAGTATGGCATCTCCTGTCTGATACGGGACAAAACCAGTTTTGTCTGAGTACCGGATGGGGAAGTGCTCTAGAAAAGCAGGGCTATCTGGTTCAATACCAGACCAGTGGCCTGCCTGATTTATCAGCTAAGATCACCTTTCCAGTGGCAGTTACTTCTACTAGAAGGGTTTGGAAACCACAAGCATGAATTTCATATCACTCCCCCCACCCCTTGGTGTACTCTTTTTATAAGAATAAAGTTGCTTTAAGGCTTCATCCACAGTTCTTCATCAAAGGCGGTTACCGATTTCCATCTCAATCAAACCATCTTTTTCCCTCCCTTTTCCCCCAAACCATGTTCACGTAAGGTTGAGGAGAAACATTTGCTGGATGTCTGCTGGCCCTTGCATTTTATCTGGACAGGACAAAACAGTTTCAGTCTTTGCCACAATTCTTTGTTTCCTGTATGGAGAGAATGAGAGGACAGGAGGTTCCCATACGGTGAATTTCTGGGAGGATCACCTCTCATTCACTACAAGTTATGATCTTGCAAAGTTAAAACCTCCTTCCAAGCTGACAGCACCTTGTGTGAGAGCCTCGGCAGCTTTCCTACAGGATATTTCAATCCCAGATAACTGCAGGACAGCAACCTGGTCTTCAATTCACACTGTTCCCAAGCACGGTGCCCCTTCAGCCACTTCCAGAGACTGTGCTAGCTTTGGAAATTCTGAAAAGCAATTACAGAGCAGCTAGACTTCAAACCCTTCTCCATAGAACACTGTTTGGGAGTCACCTGAAGTGGACTAGGCACCCAGAATCACTCAAAGAAAAAAAACTACATACCTGTACTGGTTGTTTTCCACGGCATCTTGCACATATCTATTCCAGCACTGGCCCTGCTCCCTTCTCCTTCAGAGTCCATTACGACAGGATGCTGGTGGGAGGGATAGCTCAGTGGTTTGAGCATTGGCCTGCTAAACCCAGGGTTGTGAGCTCAATCCTTGAGGGGGCCATTTAGGGATCTGGAGCAAAAATTAGGGATTGGTCCTGCTTTGAGCAGAGGGTTGGACTAGATGACCTCCTGAGGTCCCTTCCAACCCTGATATTCTATGATTCTATGGTGCAAATGAACTGAGATGGTGCAGGGGGAGCTCTGTCCTTCATGTCCTCACCTGGATGCATGAGGGCATGTATGGCGCATGTGCCACCCCAGTGGGTACCACTACAGAAACTCTCCAATTACAGTGCATTCAGCATTCACACCCATAAATTGGAATAGACATGAAATGGAACAGACATGTGCAACATTTTGAAAACATCAAATACAGTGCATGTAGGTAGCTGATTTTCCCCTTCTCTCTTTCTTCATGGAAAGGTTTTGGGTGGGAGGGGGCAGGATTCAACTCCTGATTTGTCATTGTTCCCAGCAATTATTTTGGTTTGTTTCCCCACTTTCCTGTTCTCCTTTTCTGACCTCACGTTCCCCCAGCACAGGGACTGACTCCTGTCCGGATTCTCTCTCTGTCCCAGCAGGCGATGAGACTGTGAGTGAGAGCAATGAAGAGAATCCTTGTCCCACAGGTCCTGAGCGAATGGAACCAAAGGGCACATTGCCTGGAAAGTGTGAAGGGGATGATTCACAGAGTCCTGGGCAGGCCAGAGAAACTCAGTGCAGGCCAGAGAAGCAGCAGGGAAACCCCCCAGGGAAGACATTGGATGAATCCACTCACCGAGGGGGACGTTTGGAAGATCCCACTGTGGCCACGATCCAGGCGAGAACCTGCACTAAGGAGAAGCGGTTTGAATGTGCTGAGTGCAGGAAATGCTTCAGTTCTGGATCACACCTTATTAGACATCAGAGATCTCACACAGGAGAGACCCCCTATAACTGCCCTGAGTGTGGGAAACAATTCAATGACCAATCAAACCTTATTAGACATCAGCGAACCCACACAGGAGAGAGACCCCATAAGTGCCCTGACTGTGGGAAATGCTTCAGTCAGAGATCAGGCCTTATTGTACATCAGAGAATCCACACAGGAGAGAAATGCCATAAATGCCCTGACTGTGGACAAACCTTCACTCAGAGTGCACATGTAACTCGACATCAAAGGATTCACACGGGCGAGAGACCCTATGGATGCCCAGAGTGTGGAGAAAGCTTTGCTTGTACCTCAGACCTGATTATACACCTGAGAGTCCACACGGGAGAAAAACCCTATAGCTGCCCCGACTGTGGACAAAGCTTCACTCAGAGTCATCACCTTACTGACCATCGGAGAATCCACACAGGAGAGAGACCCTATATCTGCCCCGACTGTGGGAAAAGCTTCAGACAAAAATCTGGTTTCAATGTCCATCGGAGAAGGCACACGGGAGAGTGCCCCTATCAGTGTTCTGTCTGTGAGGAAAGGTACAAGACCAAGACTTCCTTAATATTCCACATGAAACTCCACATAGACTAGTGCCGGCCATTTCCCCTCCTCCTCTCTCTGTTTCTGTAGCGATCGGAGGAACGGGGGGATAATAAACAGTTGCCCAATGCCCTAGGGAGCCAAGTGGCACCACTGTTGACGTGTGTGCTGGGTGTCTCAGGAAGATGGAGGCACCGGGAGCTTGACATTATTATTACAGTATTGCATTATTCTCTGACCTTCTCCCATTCCTTCCCGGCGCTCTGTGTCCCAGGGAGACTTTTACCGAGCCAAAGGGTTCAGCTGGGTTTCCTGTTTTCAGCCAGGGGCTCAGTTCACATTGTTGCACTCTGGGATTATTCTGGAAATTGCCGCCCTGGGAGGCATTTTCTCCCTGTTTCTGCATGGTGGAGATGAGGAGAGGTCTGAAATTTCTGGAAATTCGGATGTCTGTGGAGTCTTTATGGCTCATTGAATTATTTTCTCACTATTAATTATGTGTTTTTTATCCCCAAATAAGATGCAAATAAAACTTTTCTGGCAAATCCCATTTTCCTGAGCAGCCTGGGAATTTCATTGGTTCTTGAGCTCTGGGAGGGGGAGAGGCCAAGTGTCCCAGACTGGGCGAGTTGTTTGCCTCAGCAGGAATCACTCATTCCCCCATGTTCAGCCCTTTCACTGATGTCCCAGCCCATCCAGCCTTAGAAGTGGGAATGCAGGTACATCTATATCTTTGCTCTTGCAGCTCTACTGGCCTCTGAGCTTGATCTTTGGGTCTTGCCTTCCCCTCCACAAGGGTTCAGGTGTACTCTGGTAAGCTTATGAGCATGCATGAAGGCTCGTTCATTGTTTTCAGTATGTTTTCTCTGGAGTTCTTTTACGTGAAGACTAAAATAGGGTTGTATAGCAGGAACTGTGTGGTGACACGTAACTGCTGACAGTCACTGTTTTCAGTCTCTGAAGAGACACTGTTTTCAGTCTCTGAAGAGACAGCAAGCAGGTGCCCTGGGGCAGACTGTCTGAGCTGGGAATAACACAGGGAAGGCAGGGAGCTTTGCAGCCTGGAAATACTCCACACAGAAATGTAATGGCTGCGGAGCAGAAGCCTGAGATAGGTCCCCTGGCTGCATAGACAGCTAGTGCCTCCCTAGACGGGGCGGGGCACAATCTAAAGGGGAGGAGGACACGTGACCACCCCATGTGTCTCCCCTGCACAGTGCCACCCCCCGCCCCACCCTGCATGCAGCCTCGGGCCACAGCTCTCTTCCTGCCTGACATTACCTGAGGGGAAGGGAGTTTACTCTCTTTCCTTCTCTCACAGCGCCTCCCCACCGCACATTTGGCCACTCTCCCTGCAAGCTGGGTGGGAACGAGGATGGAGCCACTTCTGCCTGAGAGAGCCTGGCTGGGAGGCAGCAGCGACCCGTTTCCTGCCCAGGCTCAGCAGCCGGGGACAGGGGCCAAGCTAAGCTCAAGCTCCCCCCTCCCAGCAGCTAATTGGGGGCAATGCCAAACAGCTGATAAGTGGCACTGCCATCGGCAGCTTGGGGGAGGGTGGAGACCAGTGAGCAGCCAGTGGGGGCCTTGTGGGGATGGGAACAGGCAGAGTGAAGGCAGGGCCCTAGGAGATGGGCCCTCAGTGCAGAGAGAAGGTGGAGCACCTGGGTGTGGGGGAAGTAAAAGTCAGCATCTTTGCTTAGCCTGTCTGGATTGAGGGGGGCACCCTCAACTGAAATGAACTTGCTAAACCAGAGGCTCGAAGGCTGGACCCCTGTGAAAATAAGAGGGGGTGGGGACAGGTGTCCCTGCCAGAAGGTGTTGGCTCTCTCTCTGAGTCCCAGGCATGGTTTAACCTGCCTCTCCCCACGGTTCAAAAATAGAGCTAAGTAGGGCTCCATTTTTTTAAGTGCTCACTAAAGCTGAAATCACTGGTTGTGGGACAGCATTTCTGCCCAGCATGCTTCAGCAGTGAAGTTCCCCCCCTCAAGAGCTGATAATCACTGAGAGCTGAAAGTCACTAATAGCTGGGGGTGGGGGGAACTTCAAGAGGCTGACTTGGAGAGGTCACAGTAGAGAAGCAAGTGGCAGCAGAAGGTGACAGTGTGCAGTGCAGCAGCTGGTAGAGTGGCCAGTGGAGTGGAACGGCAACTGGCGGGGCGGCCAGCCAGAGCAAGTGCTCAGAGGGCAGCGCAAGCAAGGTGCCTTCTCCCCACACCCCCAGGTGGGAGATGACCTCACACAGATGCACTTCTTCACTCTGGGTCCTCACTGACCAAGGACAACCACTGTGAGTAGGGTGTGGTGAGGGAGTAGAGGGGGGCATGGTAAAGGAACTTTTGGTTGTAGAACTCAAGAACCTGAGGCAGAAGACTCTGCTCCATGGACTCTGGGGTCAGCGTCCTGCTCACAATTTCATGAGTATGAATCCTGTTTGCAGCATTTTCCCTGATTAATGTCAAGTGACTTCCCTCCTTTCAGTAAAAGTTTCTTTTCTACACTGAGACTCTGTGCTTGTGAGAGGGGAAGGATTGCCTCTAAGAGGTGCCCAGAGATAGTGTGTAATTTTCCCAGTTACTGGATGGGGGCTTGAGCCTGTTCTGTGTTCTGTTGTTGAAAGGGAACCTCTAGATATTGAATTGGCCTGGTTGCTGCTGACTGCACATGGCAGAAGGGTTACACATACATTAGTTTATTTTTTAGCTGCCTAGTGTCACTCTCTTATGGGCAGGTGAAGCATCAGATTATGCAGTTTTTCACTGGTACATTTTAGACAGGCCTAAATGTTTCCACTCCATGGCTTCTGAGAATACGGATGGCAGCGTATGAATATGAGCTCTCAAGGGATATTTTCTCATATTTCCACGGGGCACACATAGCTCAGGTATTTCATCTTGTCCCAAAGAATGAACAATCAGCTTGTCCACACATTCATCAGGAACTTAATATCCATATCGGTGAAACATAACTTCATCTGTATCAATCACTCTTCAAAAACATGTCTTCCTTACCAGAGGATCCGCCTTTGGCGAAAGATACCTTCTTTGTGGATCCATTTGTATTGATCATAACTCCAGTCATCTTTTCTAACCTTTTGCCTTTCATCGTTGTACAGGAACAGCTTTCCATTTTGGGGTTTAGGGGCTGGGAGAGTCTGTGACGGGATCCCTGGGGTGCAACCTGGAAATAGGGTATCACTGCGCCCCCTTAACTCTCCAGCCTGGGCTGTCTCTCACAATGCTTTGCTAGTGACAACCAGCAAACACCTCCATACGCTGTTACTTAGCACAACAGCATGTGGAGCCACACACCCAGCTAGATTGCATGAATACCCCAAAGCCACTCACAAATCACTCAGAGAAAGGCACCAGCCAATTACCCCCCAGCTTTGCACATCACAGCTGTACCGTCCTGCCCTGGTCAAAAGCCTGACCGGTGTAATTTTATTTTGTGGTCCGTGCCTTCCTCGATGTGGAGAGGATATGCAAAAACATTTGTAAACCTTTGTAAGCTGAGGTTTCCCAAGCTCTTCAAGCAAAATACATGGTTTTAGGTAAAGTATAAAACAGATTTATTAGCTACAGAAAGATAGATTTTAAGTGATTATAAGTGATAGGCATAAAAAGGTTGGAGATCGTTACCAAAGAAAGTAGAAGATAAATGCACAATCTAAATCTTAAACCTTATTACACCAGGCAGTATTTACAGCAGCAATTTTCCTCACCCCTCTGGATGTTACAGTTCATAATACACAGGTTTCCTTCTTTCACCTAGACCAGTCTCCGTAGGTGAAGTTGTTGTGTTCTCAGTGTTCCTGTTGATTCCAGAGTTGGGGGGGGGGGAGCAAGACCAAGACACAATGCCACTGTCCCTCAATTTATATTCTCAGTCCATGTGCATGGGTCAGCAATGTGTCTGTACACTGAGACAGGTGTCCACCATAAAAATGTTTAGGTCTGTGGGCTCAGGGCAGGAGGGAGCTGGGGTGGGAGAGGCTGCATGGCACAGCCGGGTTCTGGGAGGGAGTTTGAGTCCGGGAGGAGACTCGGGGTGGGGGCTTGGGGAGGCTTGGGGTGCCGCATGGGGGGTGCTCATCTCTGGCAGCTCAAGCAACTCCCTGACCCTGTCCCTGCTGCTGTAACTGGTGGGAGTGGCGGAGGCACAGCCGGACAGCTCTGCACGCTGTCTCTGTCCCCGCTCCCCAAGCGCTGACTCCATAGCTCCCAGCCCATTGGCTAGGCTGCCGGGAACTGTGGCCAATGGGAGTTGCGGGAGGCGGCATCTGCAGATGGAGGCAGTGTTCATGACCTTCACAGAGTTGCCTGGCCAAGCCTCCGCCAGCAAAAGCAGGCACGGCACGGGTTGCTGCTTGTGGGGAGCTGCTGGAGGTGAGTGCTCCCCGACCCCATCCAGCACCACGCCCCCTCCCCCGCACCCCAACCCCCTGCCCCTGTCTGTTTTGGAGAAGGGAGGTTGAAAGCATGTATTGGGGCAGGCACTTTGTCAATGGACTTCTAGTGGAGTAAGTGTCTGTTCAGCTTGGGGAAGGGTATCAAAATCTGAGTTGCCAACTCTCATGGTTTTATCACAAGCCTTGTAATATTTGGTGTTTTAAGCACTTGGTTAGACAATACTGGAATCTGGTTATTAGACTATAAGTTGCTGAGGGCAGGGAGCCTCCTCCTGGTCCTAGACCCAAACTCCCTCCCAGAGCCTGCGCCCCCCCCCCCACTTGCAACCCCCCCACCCCCCCCGCACAAAGGACTTCAGTGTAGCTGTGGTAGTGAGGTACATTCAAAACCGCTAAAGTGAGTTGAATTTATGATTATTATTTGAAGGGTTAATGTTTAGCTAGTCCACCTGGAAGCAGGCGGGGCACACCCTGACTGTTTCGTAGAAGCAATGCACACATTGCTCTATCCAAGGACAAGGGCTAGAAATGAACCATGAGAACTTGATTGTTTGGACAGCAACTGTGGGAGGTTTTCTTAGCCTGGGCTCAAGGCCTGAGAACCAGGATTGTAGTAGATAAGGGATGGTAACTAAGTATATGAATTAACGTCACACATTCCTTTGTGTAGCAGTGTGTAATGCTTAGGGGGAGAAATATAATAAAAGGAGAAGGTGGAAGGCGGGGGGGCAGAGAACGGCCCATCTCAGCTGACCAGCCTGCTTGCTTGCAAAAAGCTGTGTTCTGTCTCATCACTGAACCGCCACAACTGGCGCCCAACGTGGGGCCCTCAGCACTCACCTCGCCCGGCAAGGGTTTCAGACGCGTCACTCATCCGCTTCGCGGATCCCGGTGAGTATTTTTCATTGTGGTAAGTATGGGAAGCTCCCTCTCTGCTTTGCAAGTGCAACACCGCAATGAGCTGCAGTATTTGCTGCGTAAGGCTCAGCATGACTGCCCGGCTCGAGCACTTACTCTCCTGCTACAGGAGGTGCGTGCCAAGTGCCCATGGTATCCTGAAGCCGGAAGCCTTAAGCTAGCAGACTGGGAGCGATTGGGCCAGACATTGCACAAAGAGCCTCGGGCGCCCGTGCAGGCTTTACATGCCTGGCACCTCTGCCGCGATGTGGTACAGCGTGTCGCCTCCGACAGGCCCTCCCTCGCGAGGCTGGTGATCCCGCCGCCCCCGTCTGCTCCTGCAGCCATCCCCCCTCCTGGCGATGCGACACAGAGTGTCGCCTCGGAAAGGCCCTCTCCAGCACCAACAGAGGGGCTGCCGATCCCGCCGCCCCCGTTCGCTCCTGCAGCCATCCCTCCCCCCTGCTTCGCCCCCAGTGCCTCTATTACCACCGCCTCCCTGGCCTTCCCCACCGGAGCTGGTGTGTGATCACCCTCCCCCCGTGGGGCCCCCCGGAGGGTCATCTGCATCTGCTCAGAAGCTTTCGCTGGTGCAACAAATGGTTCACGCAGCGAAAGCTCGATCAGATCTTACAGCGGAGGAGCTGGCTGATCTGGTCTCCGTTTGCCCGGTGACCTGGCAGAATGATGACCAGGGCAACCCCGTGGGCACCTGGACCACTTTGCCATACTCGGTGGTTAGAGAGGTAAAGAAAGCAATTCGTGAGTTTGGCCTGACTAGCACCTTTGTGCGTGGTCTCATTGAAGGGATAGGTACTGGGTACTCCCTAATCCCTGAGGATTGGAAAACGCTGCTGCGCATGATGTTGTCACCCAGTCAGTATGTTATTTGGCTTAGTGAGTATCGGCAGATGGCAGAACGCCAAGCTCATGTACATGCAGCGCACGGTATCATTTATGAGCAATTGGCAGGGGAGGGCCCGTTTGCTACTATTCAGATGCAGTCTCAGCTCCCTCAGGCTGTCTTCCCCATTATTTCCACCTGTGCCCAGCATGCTTTCAAGAAGGTCCCGGATTCAGGCAAGCCTACCAAAAGCTTTGTCAGTATCCGTCAGGGTGCCTCAGAGTCCTTTTTGGATTTTACCAACAGATTGCAGGAGGCTATCCTCCGGCAGGTGGATAACACTGAGGCAGCTCACGAGCTCCTGTTAAAATTGGCAGTTGAAAATGCAAACGAGGATTGCCGCCGTGCTCTCCAGGCAGCACAAGCCTCTGGTATTCTAGAGCTCTCAGACATGCTGCGGGCGTGCCAGAACATTGGCACACAAGCCCACAAGGCTGGAGTTCTGGCTGCCGCCCTCAGAAAAACTGGGAAGGAGGGGAAGCGTTGTTACCGCTGTGGTAAGGAGGGTCATTTTCAGCGGGAGTGCCGCTCATCTAAGGCACCAGCCCGACCCTCAAAGAAGTGCCCCAAGTGTGGGAAAGGTTATCACTGGGCTAATCAGTGTCGTAGCGGGTCGGGAAACCGCGCGACGGGTCCCCCCCGAACCCAGGGCCAAACGGGGGTATTTCCTACTCAGGCAATCGCTCCTCTGCCTTGGAATCCGTAGACTCTATGAGGGTGGCGACTGCTGGAAGTGCAGGGCTTGATTTGATCATGCAGGAGGACACTGACTTTCGGCTGCCAGGGGAGGTCTGTGCCATACCTACACAGGTGACGGGACCTCTCCCTGCCGGCTTTGTAGGTCTTGTTCTCCCTCGCTCACATGCTGGGAAACAGGGCTTTTTTGTCATTCCAGGGGTCATTGATGCTGATTACACTGGCATTATTAAGGTTCAGGTGTGGACTCATCTTCCACAGTCGCTCCCGCGTGGACGGTCAATTGCACAATTGATTTTAGTCCCCTATCAGGTGCCAGCTGCCGAGGATCGAACTCGGGGCGGAGGCGGCTTTGGATCGACGTTGTCTCACTCGCCGTCTCACAGCGCGTCTTCTCCACTTGTTGCTCTGACAATGTCAGTCCACCCCTCGAAGCCTCAGTTAACACTTCTCTTAGATGATGTTCCTTTTACAGGGCTGGTGGACACTGGAGCTGACGTTACGGTGATTCGTGATCTGGAGTGGCCGGTTAATTGGCCTACGGTTCCTTCTAAAGAATTGTGGGGGATCGGGGGTAGTAAACCCGGGCGCCAAAGTTTGTCTTGGGTCACGGTCTCTAAACCGGGAGGCCGTACCCTTGCTACTATCCGCCCTTTTGTGCTCCCTGTCCACCTCAATATTTGGGGCCGTGATTTACTTACAAAGTTAGACACCACCCTCGATATTAACATCTGATGGCCCAAAACCCTCCCTCACCCACCGTGCCCTCCGCCTTACCCTTGGTATGGCAATCCTTAGAGCCCGTATGGATTGATCAGTGGCCCCTCCCTCTAAAAAAGCTAAAAGCACTTCATTCGCTTGTGCAGCAGCATTTGCAAGCACAGCGACTGGAGAGCTCCACTAGTCCCTGGAACACCCCGGTGTTTGTTATTAAGAAAAAATCGGGTGCTTGGCGACTGTTACATGATTTAAGGGAAATAAATAAACGCATCCAACCTATGGGCCCCTTGCAATTTGGCTTGCCAAATCCAAATTTAATTCCTCAAACTGATCAACTTTGTGTGTTAGATTTAAAAGATTGTTTTTTTTACCATCCCCCTTTGCCCTCAGAATTAGCTGTTGTTATTTTGGCCTTTCAACCTTTTGCTGATTGTCCCTTTAATTTAATTGTGGATACCTATTATGTTTATTAGGTAATTGATCATTTACCCCTTGCCCTCATTACCCCTCAGGTTGATGCAGACCTCCTTCGCCTGTTTTTGTCTTTGCAGCACCTTTTTGCCACTTGTCATTTCCCTTACTTTGTTGCTCATATTCGCAGTCATACCCCTCTGCCTGGGCCACTCACTGAGGGCAATGCACGCGCCGGTCGCGCGTTGCGTGGTCAGGTAAATTCCCTTTTTTTCTGACCCCATTGAAAGCCATGCCTTTTTTCATCAGTCTGCCTCTGTTTTGGCCCGGCAGTTTCACATTCCTGCTGATCATGCACGTTCCATTGTTCGTTCCTGCCCCCACTGTGCTGCTGCTGCTCCTACTTTTTCTTATGCCGTTAACCCCCGAGGTACCGCAGCAAATCAGCTGTGGCAGATGGATGTTACTCATGTGCCACAATTCCGCCCCTATTTGTTTTTACATGTTTCCGTTGATATTTATTTAAGTTTTTTTTTGGGCTTCCCCACAACGTGGGGAAGCCACTAACAAAGTTATTCACCATTTGCTGGCCTGCCTTTTTGTTATGGGTCGCCCCTGCCAAATTAAAACAGATAATGCCCCAGCCTACTGCTCTGCAGCCCTCTCCACCTTTTGTGCCCGCTGGGACGTCCGTCTTACACACGGAATCCCTTATAATTTCATGGGCCAAGCCATTGTTGAACGTGCCAATCGCACACTCAAAACCTTGCTAGATAAACAATTAAAACAAGGGGAGCTGCGTCTCCGAACCTTAGGAGACATTTAACAACAAATGCATATCCTCTTGTTTACTTTAAATAATTTAACACTGAATGCAGATCAGCAGACCCCTGCGGATCGGCATTTTCACAAATCTGAGGTACTGGAAAGACCACGTGTCTATTACTGTCAGCTGCCCGATCCACAGTGGCTGGGCCCAGTACCTCTAATCACTTGGGGTCGGGGATATGCTGCTGTGTCTCTCCCTGCAGGACCGTTGTGGGTTCCAGCTCGGTGTGTGCGACCGGCACTTAAACAACATGGCATGGCACCAGGGACTGTCGAATCCCATACCGGAGTTTCAGCTGACCTTGGAGGAGACCGCGTTGCCCCCCGAGTCGACAACGACGGGACGGAAACGGAGGAGGCGTAGCGTCCCAAGCCAGCCCGTGACATGGGGAGCAGTAAAAGCATTAGTCGCCGCGGCTCAACGAAGACTGGCAGCAGATCAACAGCCAGAGACTCCTGAGACTTTGTTTGTGGCGATTCTCGCCCAAATCACTGCTAATTCTGTGATGATTGTGTGCCTTTTGTGCCTGCTATTTCCTAAAAGAAGTGTACCCCTTTTAGATGATTATATTGCAGATGTTGAGCTTTTGGTTATTTTGTGTTTGTAATCATTGGGCTTATTTTTTGCTGCTGCTGTGTACAATGTATTCTTTCCTTGTTAAGATTTTGTAAAATTTTGCCCTGGAAAGCTCCCCAGGTTATGTCCTTGTCTGTCTGGGAGTTAAATAGCATGACAAAACAAATTGACGGCTACCATGAGATGGCCAAATATCAATAAATAAAAAACGGGGAGATGAAGGGTTAATGTTTAGCTAGTCCACCTGGAAGCAGGCGGGGCACACCCTGACTGTTTCGTAGAAGCAATGCACACATTGCTCTATCCAAGGACAAGGGCTAGACATGAACCATGAGAACTTGATTGTTTGGACAGCAACTGTGGGAGGTTTTCTTAGCCTGGGCTCAAGGCCTGAGAACCAGGATTGTAGTAGATAGGGGATGGTAACTAAGTATATGAATTAACGTCACACATTCCTTTGTGTAGCAGTGTGTAATGCTTAGGGGGAGAAATATAATAAAAGGAGAAGGTGGAAGGCGGGGGGGCAGAGAACGGCCCATCTCAGCTGACCAGCCTGCTTGCTTGCAAAAAGCTGTGTTCTGTCTCATCACTGAACCGCCACAATTATTGTTATTATTAGCTAGCTAGCTAGGTTACTGGGGTTTTTCACTGTGGAAAATTGTGTGCTATTTTGCGGGTTGAATGACTGAATGACATAACCACCCTCCAATGTCTGTCACTAAGTCCAGTGATTTTGTCAAGGGTCCATCGTGCAACATGGTGGTGCCGACCCCTGTTCATGTGCCTAGAAGACACTTGCCCAGACATATCCCAGATCAGCCATGAACGAGTAAACCCCCATTGTGCAGGCTTGTGCAACTGAGCCATAAAGTTGATTAGTGGCTGATTAACACCCACCTGGCAGTAGAGATTCTCGAACTTACAGCGTGTTTCAGTACCAACCATACAGCAAAAACTCATAACTGCATACACATTAATGATATGCATAATGGGGCAGACCAATGAGTTTCAGTAGATCATGACTTCTCATACGATACCTTACATGGCATGCTTTTTATGAAATATCACAGCCATTTATGTATAATGAATATGGGGGTTACAGGGTGCTATTTTGAGGTACATCATGTCACAGAGTCCAGTGCTTCTTCATAGAATATAAGGGTTGGAAGGGACCTCATCCAGTCCCACCCCCTGCTCAAAGCAGGACCAATCCCCAATTTTTGTCCCAGATCCCTAAATGGCTCCCTTAAGGATTGAACTCACAACCTTGGGTTTAGCAGGCCAATGCTCAAACCACTGAGCTATCCCTCCTCCCCTCTTTCTTTTGGTGAAAGTGGTCCCCATTTATTCATATAAACTAATCTACTCATGCTGGAGAAAATAAAAACTAAACCATGTATTTTACTACAGTTGTGCACTTTATGAACTGCAGGTTTCATTAAAGCTTCCTCAAAGCTTTGCACAAATCATGCTTTGCACAGTGAAGAGTCAGACATACTGCCGGCTGGACAGCTGTCAAGAGGCAA
This sequence comes from Caretta caretta, assembly GCF_965140235.1. Classification (NCBI taxonomy): domain Eukaryota; kingdom Metazoa; phylum Chordata; order Testudines; family Cheloniidae; genus Caretta; species Caretta caretta. The sequence goes on from NC_134216.1 coordinate 81,103,516, forward strand.
CCGATCATAGAGCAGGGTGAGTAAAAGGGAATACTGTATTGCAATTACGTGGCACTCACTACCAGCTGAACTATTGGCAGCCACAAAAGGGACCTAGAAATTGAGAGGCCTATTCTGGAGCTCTTTACTCTACATATCAGTTGCGCCCGTGGGATTTCCATACCCGCTCCGTGGCTTTGTGCATTTTTGACACCGACTGAAAGCTGCAAGCCGGCGGGAAATGCCAGGGCTCCATACTTCAGGGGAGCACAGATTAAAATACTGGGTAAGCAGCAAACTGTAGTCAAGAATTAGTTCTAGAAGAGAAATGGTTTCAGGAATGGAACGAGCCTTCAGATTCTTTCTCTCATGCATGATCTTGAGCTTGCCAGAATTTTTCACTGACTAAACGGTACCAACCAAAAGCAGGTGCGAATTTTCTGCATGATCAGAAATAGTGGTAAACATTGCCTAAATCTGGTACAGTATCATGATGGACGTGTAGCTCATGTCTGTGTGTGGAAGAGAAACAAGGACATTTATGCCTCAACAAAATTACTATCTCCCCACCCCCCCCCCACACACACACACCCTACCAAAACTCCCTCTTTGAAGTTGTTACAATTTGTCTCATGTGATGGAAAACCTGCCAGAGTTAGACTCAGAGGAAAAGGGTGGGAGTTATACTTTGTTTGATGGATTTCTTTTTTGATTGGGAGAGTAAAGTTTCCATCTCTCCCTGAGCAGTGACTTCCTAAGTTGCAGACACCAGGGAGATGGCTGAAAGACAAATCTAAATGGTGGTTCTAGCAACGTCACTCTCTCCCACCGCCACTCTCACTGGCCCTTGGAAGCAGTCACTTTGCCCCCACAGCTCCCTCCATATAAGCAGTGCAGCTGGCTGGAGAAGAAAATGCACATTCTCCTGGGTCTGTGCCTGTGCCCTTCTCCCCACACACTTAGCTCACCTTTGCACATATCCTTCCCGAGAGCAGGAGAACGAAAGGAGGCAGTTGATTCCACTGCCCCCTTACCTGTGCTCCACCTGTCCACACGGGTTGCAGCATTCTTATTCTGCACAGGCAAGGAGTAACCTCTCTCTGCCGGACCCAGTGAGCCTTACCATGGCATCTACTGGGGGCAGCCAGAACAGCAGTCCTACCCTAGCAGCTGAGCGCTTTCAACAGTGGCGTCTAGCGGCAGCATCAGCTATAGCTCAGCCAGGCACCGGAGCTGCCGGGCCAAACAAAAAATTTAAATGTCACCCTGCCTGGTGCATGCCTACGCCTCCTTAGGGAGGTGGGCCCCACAGCTTGAGAACTTCTGCCCTGCTCCCTTCAAGGGCACCAAGAGACACCAGCTTTCCTTGAGCATTTTGATCTTTATCAGATATATACGAAGGAAGAGACAGGTGTTGTTCCTAGGGAAACTCTCCAGCCTCCACGCTGTCTGCCGGATCTCTATTCTGAACAAGCAAGAGCTACTTCACGCTAAGATGGGAACTGCCACTCCTCAGCGGATAGAAAACTAGGGTGCCCATGTGCTCTGTTTGGCCGGGACAGTCCTTTTTTTAAGCCTTGTTCCGGCCATCCTGACTTTTTTTTTTAGCAAAAATGGGCATTTGTCCCGTTTGCTTTTGCCGATTGAACAAGTTTCCCACTTTTGTCCAAAATGTAGGGTGCGGAGGAACAGGAGGGAGGGGAGCAGCTCAAGTGAGCAGCAATGCCAGTGCTAGCCTCACATGGGGGGCAAGCTGCGATACCAGCTCCAGCCTCGTGGGGGGGCCGGGGGCGGGGGGAGCGGCTCAGGCCAGCCCCGCATAGGGGTGGAGGGAGGGCTTTGGCTAGCCTCACACGGTATCCCATTTCCCCTTTGGGAAATATGGTCACCCTACAGAAACCCCGGAATTTCTAAGATGGCAAAATGCTGTGTGTGTGTGTAGGGGTCGGCAGAATCATTACCCAGAGGTAAACAACGGCCAGCCTCTGCCAGGCTAATGGCTACTCTGCATGTGTGGGATGAGCGGTGAGAGAGAGGTCAGTAGCTGACTGGTCACAGCCTGCTTCAGACGGGTTACAACTAGTTCTACAGATCAGCGCTGTCCGTCATCGCTGGGAGAGAATGGCTGATACTGAGCATCTGCGAATGAGGTAGTGGTTGCTAAGAACAGAAAGACCTATGAGGAAGGAGCCAAAGTGCAGAATAAAAAAACAGCTGCCAGGAAGTAGATTTGGATTTGGAGAGAGCGCAGCTGCAGGGAGACGGAGGGAGGAATTGACAGTCAGCAAGAACTGCTGGAAGAGCTGCCAGAGGGAGAGAGCGCCAGGCCGACCAAGAGGGCAGAAGAACAGCTGGAAAGACAGTTTCGAGGTCTGAAGGAAGCTGAGGCAGCAACATTGATACAGTAACGAACGCAGGACAGAGTGAGGAAAGCGGCTGCGAGCAGGGAAGAGAAGCAGGCAGCAACTGCAAGTTAAAGGGGTACCCATGGATTTATAAAGGAAGCCAGCTGTTTTAAATTATAGAGCAGGATAGTATATAGGACTGGCGTGTGTGTGTGTGTGCTTATAAGAATGCAGAAAACTCTGTTATTGATTGCAATGGACCCATGTAATCCTTAAAGCGCTTTCAAAACCTGCTGCCAGCGATTGTTTGCAAACTGCCGATTTGTAACAAAGTGCTTCGCTTAGACTCGTTTAAACAGCGTGCCATTGTAGTTTGAATGCTCTTTCCACTTGCACTAGGGGATTTGGGTAAGGGTCTTTGTGCCTTGTTTAGGATTTTTAGACTGTAGTGTATGAGGGATTACTAGCTTCGTTAATAAAAGGAGACTGTTTTGGAAAAGAATACTGCCTGTATCAATTACTTCATCGGATTGTTATATCCGGGTCCTTTAGTGTTTCTCTTAACAGCCCTGGAAACGTATACCTCCGGAAGGACAGCCTAAGGGGGCAACAGGGAGGTTTTTCCTGGAATGGCCAAGAATCCATTTTTCGGGGTAACAAAATGAGTCAATATGGAAGGCTGCGGAGGGGCTACAAATTCCTCATTTACACAGCTCCAGAGGCCCAAACACCCTGACACTTCTCTCTTCCGCTGCCTTACCTGGAGTGTCAGGTGTAGGGCCCTGCACGCAAGTGTAGGTATTGCAGATTCGCCCTCAGGAACTAGAGAGGTCCAGCAGGGAGACATTAACCTTCTTCTTCAACCCAGGAGGATGCTTAGCCCTGGTCTACACTGGGTGGGGGCAGATATGCAAAATAGTGTAGCTGAAGTTGGCGTATCTTAGGTCGATTTACCTGTCCGTGAGGACGGCGGCGAGTCAACTGCTGCCACTCCCCCGTCGTCTCCGTTTCCACCTCTCATGAGCTGGAGTTCCAGAGTCCACGGGGAGCGCGTTTGGGGATCAATTTATCAAGTCTAGACGCGACACGATAAATCGATCCCCGATAGATCAATCACTACCTGCCAATCCGGCGGGTAGTGAAGGCCTGCCCTGATGTTTTGCTGTTCTTACGCATTAAAGAAAAGTGTGTGTGTGTGTAAGCCTGACACAGATATGTTTTTTCCCCTGCAGATTAGATTTTTGGCCCTTTCTATAGAGAAAGTTGAGCAATCTGGGTTTTTATCTGATGCTGGGTTCAAGGTCTGTGATGGGCAAAGTTCATATGAAATCAGAGCGGGATTTATATGTGTGGGTCTAGAAATAGCCCTGGCAGAAAGTGCTTCAACATGAGCTTCTGTTTCCCTATTCTCTGAGACTACAGACGATCCAAACATGGATGTGACTGGAATGGACTAACGACAGTGCACTATTAATCAGTTCTTATTAGCGAAATGCTCTCAAGTTTGGCTAACTGTATTTGCTCTATTCTAAATTAATTTTAGTTATGAAAATGTTGCTGTGGCTCAGTCTGTTATATTTTTGTTTCTCTGTGGCACTTTGGTTTTATTAATAAAGCTAACCAATTTATTTGAGCATAAGCTTTTGTGAGCTGGAGCTCACGAAAGCTTATGCTCAAATAAATTGGTTAGTCTCTAAGGTGCCACAAGTACTCCTTTTCTTTTTGCGAATACAGACTAACACGGCTGTTACTCTGAAACCTGTCATTAATAAAACTGTATGCTGCCCAGCATGGGCACTTGAAGATAGGCTCAGAAGCGGTTTTCTGCAGTCTCGTGTTCTTCTGTTCATTATAAATATATCAGCGTGGTTCCCAAGCTGCCTCGGAACCAAGTGTTCTGGGTCCTTTTGAAAGGTTCTGGGCTGGAATGGGCTAATAACCGTGCGTTGTTAGTGGGTTCCTATTACTGAAATGTTGTTCTTAGGTGTCTGTAACTTGATTCAGTGTTTTTGTGCAGTTTTCAGAGTAGCAACCATGTTAATCTGTATCCACAAAAAGAAAAGGAGGACTTGTGGCACCTTAGAGACTAACAAATTTATTTGAGCATAAGCTTTCGTGAGCTACAGCTCACTTCATCGGATGCATTTTTGTTTTTGTGCAATAATTGTATTTATTAAAATGCCATTCTGGCTTTTACGCCATGCCAATAGATGCACAGGGGAACACTGACTCCCCTAGCTAAGGAGGAGAACAGCTTCTTGTGTGAAAGTCAGGATTGTGTGCTCTACAATCCTCGTGCAGGTGCGTATTGGTTTGAAATGTGGTGTGCCCTTTAAGAGGGAGCAGATTCTGAGATCTGAGGCTGCAGGGACCATCTCTGAACTAAGGGCAGCAGCTCTGGAACTCACCGAGATGGGGTGAGGAGGGGCGGTTTGTGCAGAGTCCAGCTTTCTCCTGCCAGTCCCCTGCAACAAACAAATCCCTGTCACCCTCCTCAGCCTGCCTCCCCACTGCCCACGCATCCCCGTGTCTAAGCCTTGGTCTGTTCCCATTCCTGCACAAAGACATCCCCCTATGAGCTCCTTCCTCTGTCTCCTGCCCTCCCGACATCCCCGTCCAATCTTAGGCCTCCCTCCTGCCTCCATCCCGCTTATCCCCCTGCACCTTCCTCAATCTGCCTCCTAGCTGCTGTCACAGATCCACAGGATCGGTGCTACACCCCCTAGCTTTTAAACAGTCCCTTGGAGCAGTGGTTCTCCACCAGGGGCACACATATCCCTGGGTGTACACAGCGGTCTTCTAGGTGGTACCAATTCATCCAGATCACTGTCTCTCAGCCTGGTGATTGCACCCGCCCTGGGGGGTCACAGGATGGTTTTAGGGGGGTCCAAAGTGCAGGGCTGGCATTAGGAGATGGCAAGCAGGGCAATTGCCCAGAGCCCCCATACCAAAGGGGGCCCTGCAAAGCTAAGTTACATGCTTCAGCCCTGGGCAGCGTTCCCCGGCATTCAGGAGATGCTGGGAGGGAGGCGAAGGAGTTGAGGGACGGGGAGGAGTTGATCCGTGGAGCCCGTAGACCCCCTGGAGTACCCTTGCAGATCCCCAGGGTCCACAGACCCCAGTTTGAGAAACGCTGCCCTAGAGTGATCCAACTCTGCTTCTTCATGCTGTGTCCTCTGCCCAGTAAGCCAGGGTCCCGGGCAGAGACCTGTCCACTCTGCAAGGCCCAGTGCACCTCAGCCAGGATTTGCAGTGTTACTCAGCAGCCCTTTCCAAACGAGAGCAGGGTTTTTTTAGTAGGGCTGTCAATTAATGGCTGTTAACTCACGTGATTAACTCAAAAAAATTAATTGGGATTAAAAAAATGTGGATTTTTTTTATATTTTCAAATATATTGATTTCAATTACAATACAGAATACAAAGTGTACAGTGTTCACTTTAGATTATTTTTATTATAAATATTTGCACTGTAAAATGATAAACAAAAGAAATAGTATTTTGCAATTCGTCTCCTACAAGTACTGTAGTGCAATTACTTTATCATGAAAGTGCAGCAGAGAAATGTAGATTTTTTTTGTTACATAACTGCACCTAAAAACAAAACAATGTTCAACTTTAGAGCCTACAAGTCCACTCAGTCCTACTTCTTGTTCAGCCAATCGCTAAAACAAACAATTTTATTTACATTTACAGGAGATAATGCTGCCTGCTTCTTATTTACAGTGTCATCTGAAAGTGAGAACAGGCATTCACAAGGCACTGTTGTAGACCACATTACAAGACATTTACATGCCAGATATGCTAAACAGATGTATGCCCCTTCATGCTTCGATAGCCATTCCAGAGGACATGCTTCCTGCTGATGATGCTCATTAAAAAAATAATGCATTAATTAAATTTGTGACTGAACTCCTTGTGGGAGAATTGTATGTTCCCTGCTCCGTTTTACCGGCATTCTGCCATATGTTTCATGTTATAGCAGTCTCAGATGATGACCCAGCACATGTTCTCATAGACTCATAGACTTTAAGGTCAGAAGGGACCATTATGATAGTCTAGTCTGACCTCCTGCATATTTGGGGTCAGGAAGGAATTTTTCTCCAGGGCAGATTGGAAGAGGCCCTGGGGGTTTTTCGCCTTCCTCTGTAGCATGGGGCACGGGTCACTTGCTGGAGGATTCTCTGCACCTTGAAGTCTTTAAACCATGATTTGAGGACTTCAATAGCTCAGACATAGGTGAGAGGTTTATTGCAGGAGTGGGTGGGTGAGATTCTGTGGCCTGCATTGAGCAGGAGGTCAGACTAGATGATCATAATGGTCCCTTCTGACCTTAATATCTATGAATCTATGAGTGCAGGGGACTGGACTTCGTGACCTTGCGAGGTCTCCTCCAGTCCTACAATTCTATGATTCTGTGAAAACAATGGGAGCTGGTGGCCACCTTCACTCAGGACAGCCTCTCTTCCACATGCCAAAGGGTAGTGAAATAGTGGCCATCTTGAGTAAGGGCATTTTGGCATCAGGCCCTCCCTCACAATGGGAGAAGGTGGCCATTTCGAATAAGGGAAAATGTGCGATTTCATTGCCAGGAATGGTGCGATCATGAGAAATTTTTCAAATCCCAGATAAGCACTGTGAGATCCAGGATAAAATTGGGCATCTCAGTTTCAGCATAGTAACAGCATGCTTTTCATCTAATCTTTCTGAAATTTCACCCCTCCTCTCAGCCCCCGGGACTGTTCCTTCTCTCTGTGGCTGAGGGGGATGTTCCCAGCTCTTTCTGCGACTGAGCTGGGGGGACTGTGGCTGGGAGAGCAGGTTGTAAGTGGGGGACTCTTGTTGTTGATACAGATGCCGGTGACCTTTGAGGAGGTGGCTGTGTATTTCACCCAGGGGGAATGGGCCCTGCTGGACCCGGGTCAGAGAGCTCTCTACAGGGACATCATGCAGGAGAACTATGAGAACATGATCTCACTGGGTAAGGATTCCTGTCCCCTTGGTGTTAGAAACTGGGCATCTTTGACATGCCCAGGTCGGCTTCTCCCCAGGGTTCTTCCCTGATCCCTTAGATTTCAGGAGAATCAGTCCCATAGTCCCAGGCTCAGCATGGTTAGGAAGGTGTAAAGAGTTTGCACAGTGATGCTGTACCACAGTCATAAAATCCCCCAGTGAGTGGAGATCCCAGAATCCCCTTCTGCCCTCCCCAAAGGCTCTCCAGGAACACTTCCTATCCCTTTGGTTTATACAAGGGCACCCACTCACCCAGCATACCTGGAAACAGCTGTCTGAGAACAACGGTAAAACTCAGCTCTCACTTCATTTCTTTTCCCGGACCAGGTTTTCCAATTCCCAAGCCCAGTGCGATCTCCCAGCTGGACCGAGGGGAAGAGCCATGGGTCCCCAATGTCCAAGGGTCCCAGGCTAGAGAGATCCTGAGAAACATCCCCAGAGGTGAGAAATTGGTTAAACGGATATCATTCTTCCCAGCCATTGTTTTGGTTTGTGTCCCCACTTCCCCGTTCCATTTTCTGACCTTCCCATTCCCCCCACACAGGGACTGACTCCTGTCCGGATTCTCTCTGTCCCAGCAGGTGATGAGATGGTGAGTGAAGAGAATCCTTGTCCACCAGGTCCTGAGAGAATGGAACCAAAGGGGACGTTGTTGGGAAGGTGTGAAGTGGATGATCCCCAGAGTCCTGGGCAGGGACAAGCCCCAGAAACTCAGTGCAGGCCAGAGAAGCAGCAGGGAAACCCCCCAGGGAAGACACTGGGTGAATCCACTCACCGAGGGGGAGGTTCAGAGGATCCCAATGAGGCCACGATCCAGCCGAGAACCTGCACTAAGGAGAAGCGGTTTGAATGTGCCAAGTGCAGGAAACGCTTCAGTTGTAAAGAACACCTTATTAGACATCAGAGATCTCACATGGGAGAGACCCCCATCACTGCCCTGAGTGTGGGAAACAATTCAATGACCAATCAATCCTTATTAGACATCAGTGAACCCACACAGGAGAGAGACCCCATAAGTGCCCTGACTGCGGGAAATGTTTCAGTCAGAGGTCAGGCCTTATTACGCATCAGACGATCCACACGGGAGAGAAATGGCATAAATGCCCTGACTGTGGACAAACCTTCACTCAGAGAGGGCATGTGACCAGACATCGGAGGACTCACACGGGCGAGAGACCCTACGGATGCCCCGAGTGTGGAAAAAGTTTCGCTTCCACCTCCGACGTTATTGTACACCAGAGAGTCCACACGGGAGAGAAACCCTATAACTGCCCCGACTGTGGGAGAAGCTTCAGTCACAGCCATCACCTTACTGACCATCGGAGAATCCACACAGGAGAGAGAACCTATATCTGCCCCGACTGTGGGGAGAGCTTCAAAAGTAAATCTGGCTTCAAAGTCCATCGGAGAAGGCACACGGGAGAGTGCCCCTATCAATGTTCCATCTGTGGAGAAAGATACAAGACCAGGACCTCTCTAACACCACCCATGAAACGCCATACAGACTAGTGCCGGCCACTTCCCCTCCTCCTCTCTCTGCATCTGTAGAGGTGGGAAGAATCATGGGGACAATGAACAGTTGCCCAATTCCCTAGAGAATCAAGTGGCACCACTATTGACGTGTATGCCGTGTGTCTCAATAAGATGGAGGCACCAGGCGAGTGACATTATTATTATTACTGTATTGCAGTATTCTCTAACCCTCTCCCATCCCTTCCCGGCTATCTCTGTCAGGGGCAGGCTGAAGGATTTAGCTGAAGTTCCTTGTCCCTGTTTTCAGCCCGGGGCTCCGTTCACATTATTGCACACTGAGATTATTCCTGAAATTGCCGCCCTGGGAGGCATTTTCTCCCCATTTCTGCATGGGGTGGCGGGGAGAGGTCTGAAATTTCTGGGAAGTCAGGTGTCTGTGGAGTCTTTATTGCTTATTGAATGATTTTCTCAGTATTGTTCAGTTATTTGTTCCTTCCCCCAAAATAAGATGCAAATAAAACTTCTGACAAATCTCATTTTCCTGAGCAGCCTGGGAATTTCATTGGTTCTTGAGCTCTGGGAGGGGGAGAGGCCAAGTGTCCCAGACTGGGCAAGTTGTCTCCCTCTGCAGGAATCACTCATTCGCCCATGTTCAGCCCTTTCACTGATGTCTCGGCCCATCCAGCTTTAGAAGCGGGAATGCAGGTACATCCACGTCTTTGCTCTTGCAGCTCTGATGGCCTCTGGCTTGATCTTTGGGTCTTCCCTTCCCCTCCACAAGGGGTTGAATTGGGGCAGGAGAGAAACAGCCTCAGAAATAGAATCCAGGAGCCCTGGCCGGGTGGCAGCCTCAGAGGACACACACAGCTGGAGACGATGGGTAGATGGACATTTCCAGATGGGGAGCAGCCCATCTCTGTCTCTCCAGCAGCGTCTCCAGCATCTGTCCCAGCTGCTGTGTGACTCCAGGGCAGAATTGTGACATTTCCCATGGACACAGAGCAGCTGCAGGGCCAGAACATCCTGTGTGTGTAAGATGGCAAAGCTGGGTAGGTGGGGGTGAGAATAATTTGCCATGCAGAGACCGTATGGGAGGGCAGACATGGGCAGCACGACTGGCTGAGGGAGACTGACAAGAGGCCGGGAGTCGGAGCCAAGGACCCAGGAGTTTTCCATGTGATAAAACATCAGCAAAGGCCAGTGTGATTCTCAGGCAAAGGCAGCCCACAGAGCGGACCAGGGCAGGGAGAGTCACTCTAGTCTCTGCACAGCTCTGGGGACACCCACCTGGGAGCCTGGACCCAGCTGGCTGCCCGGGGCCCTGAACTGCCAGGATCCTGATATTCCTGTTTCATGGCTCCCATTCTGGGGGATTTCTTAATGAAACAGGACTGTGCCCAAAGAACTCCTGAGAGGGGAAAGTTGCTTCAGGCACTCTTCTGTGGGGCTGCAGAGAACCGGGAATCTCCCAGGTGTTTGCCAGATCAAATTCATTAGTGCCGTATCTTCGTAATTTACCATGCTGCTCATGAAATATGCACACTTTGCAACAGCAATACAAAAGATAACATGGATAGAGATCCAACCCTGCTCCCAAATGCAAATTACACATAGAAACAGCCCATGAGACAATAAAAATACACCTACAGAAATGAATATGTGGATCCATTTAGTGCATAAAGAAAATGAATTTCACACAGTTCCTTTCCTGGTTTAGTCACTGACCCGGCAAATAGAGCAACTGCCCGTGTCACTGAAATGGACCAATGTTCTTCTTTTTGAGCCAACAAGGCAAAACACATCTGTGCCAAGGCTGGAGAGAGTTGCTTATTGCCCTCTGGTAACAATGAAAATTACAAAATAATGTGGCAAATCTTTACCCTGGTGAGACCTGCTTAGGCATAAATGGTTGGGCCTCTTCAGTGCCAGGATATTTCCCCTCCTCCTGAGTGAGCCGACAGCCTGGTTTGGAGACTTTGCTCTGTAAATGCCCTCCTTAGGTTATTACTCTTCAGCATTTCCAAATATTGAACGGATGGGACCATTTCAAACAGTTGCTGTTGGTTTGTGCTTGTAGGGAACTCTTTTCATAGGTTTTATGCTACAATATAATATTTTTAAATAAAAACAGAGTTTTAAACATAGCTTTACTTTTTCTTACAATGGAGTATAGTTAGGCCCTATTTCTGAAAGGCAGTGATAAACTCATTTTATTTACACTCTTAAGCCTATATTGCAAAGGTCTGGAATTGGTGGTTACCTATTAACTGCAATTGTTTGCCCTAAGTTTAAACAACGTCTGATTAACACACAACTGTAGCGCTACAAAAGTGTCACAACATTTTATTGGCACATACTTACTGCCCCATTAGTGTCATAAATTTTTTTTTCCCCCTTGCAATTCAAAAACTTTTCTAGGGCACTAGCAATCAACCAGTTGAACTGATAGAGAACCAGAAAGAATGACTGAATTCTCACTGGCTTAAGAATAACCATAAAAAACCCCAGACGTGCTATCAGGAGCCATTTTTCCTTAGATCTCTAAGGGTGTGTCTACACAGCAGTTAGACATCTGTGGTTGGCCCATGCCCTGTGGTTGGCTCTAGCTCCGGGGCTGTTTAATTGCAGTGTAGACTTCTGGACGCCAGCTGAGACCTGGGGGGCTGTGAGGTGGGAGAGTCCCAGAGCTCAGGCTGCAGGGAGCTTGGAAATCTACACAACTCTTAAACAGCCCCCAGGTTCAGTCAGGTGGTACAGGCCAGCTATAGATGTCTAACTATAGTGCAGGCACTAAGGCTATGCCAGTGGATAGCTGGATATTGGGTTGCATGTCTGAGAAGAGTATGTTCTCAAGTTGAGAAGGGTGAAGGCATGGGTTCCCAAAATATGGGCCACGGCCCCCCACTCCTGGGTGGTCCACTGGTGCAACTGCATGCTCCAGTCAAGCTCTTAATAAATGTTTAATACCGTGTGACTCATATAAGCTAAGTAAACGCTACATAAATGTCATGTTTTGAGCTGTATATGTTGGACAGAACATAGAAAAAACTTTTTCTTTCTTTCTTTCTTTCTTTCTTTCTTTCTTTCTTTCTTTCTTTCTTTCTTTCTTTCTTTCTTTCTTATTTTTTTTTAAAGAAGCTGCAACATGGCCAGTTTAATTCTTGTGAGTACAGCGGTGCATATTACTGCAAAGTGACCAAGTAACGTACACACAAGTCTGCCATTTACAACTGTAAAAAACAGCCAGCAGTATTTCAGTCTAATCGGGGGGATCACGTTTTTTTTTTGGAAAAGGTTTTGAGAAGAGTGCATGGGTGGAGAAGATCATCAAAGTCATGGACCAGCTACAGCAAAACGAAATGAGCCAGCCAATAACATAAAGTAAGTGTAAAAATGTAAGATGAGACATAGTTGAAGTTTGGAGTCTTCTTTATGGGGTCAGATGAGAACCCATTGCTTCAGTGTGTTATAAAGCAAAAGGAAACCTGCACATTGTTTAGTCACAGTGTTATAGTTTATATCGATTTAACAGTTAGGATTATTTTTCCTCCAGAATTGTGACTACTGGGCCACTGTGCCTATTGCAGCTGCACAGGCAGACCTCGGGGGAAAAGTTTGGGGACCCCTGGGTGAAGGGCGTAGGCCACCATGTAGAACAAGTGCATAAAATCGTTCATGATGAATTTCTTGTAGTGTTGAATTCAACTTTTATAAAACTATTAGTGGGCAAAATCCTGAACTTCAAGAATGAAAAACATTATTGACTTAAATACGAAAAGAAATGATTATCAAAGAGTTCAGGGCCTGCCTGGCAGGGCAGCTGAGGGGGAGGGGGGCAAAGAGGGCAGCTGCCCCAGGGCCCAGTGATTTAAAAGGGCCTGGGGCTCCCAGCCCCTGCCGCCGCCACAGCAGTAGCGGCAGTGACTGGAGCCCTGGGCCCTTTAACTCATAGCAGGAGCCCCAGGTGCTGCACGCTGGACGGTGCTGAAAGGCTGGCTGGGGGAGGCTAGCCCCCAGCCCCGCCACTTCTGCCTGAGGCCCCGCCCCTTCCAGCATACGTGGGGGAAGAGAAAGGCCGAGCCATGATGCCAACATCCCTCATTTTGTACCCTCAATGTGCCTGTATGTCACTTGCCCAGATATGTCTTGGTGAGCTTCGCTGTGTCACAATGATGGACTAACCCCCCATTTATATTTACATATCTGACGAGACATACAAGTGCATTGTCACTAACAATTTACAGCATGCGGTGTCATTAAGAGATTGCTGGCAATGTTCATTTTTAAATTTCTAACTATGAATGGGCTCCCCCATCAGTTCCTGCAACCCTGGCTGGCTGGCAGACCTCTGTGTGAATTAAGCAGCAGGCAGTCTGCCAGGGAACCTCCACCAAGTGTCTCTATTACCCTTTATGGTGCATCACAACCTAGCAGCAGTTATGTGGCCCCACCTTCCTGCTCCCTGGTTCAGCCTTTTATACTGCTGCTTTCTTCTCAGCGCTGAACTAGTCACCTCATCAGACCCCCTACAGGTGCCAGTGATCCCCTCTGTCCTTCCAAACCCAAACTACTCTGTCCCTCCTCCTCCAACTGCACCCGGTGCCCTGGGTGCGCTCAGTGACCAGGGTGCTGGCTTTCAAAGGGCTCAGCTTGTAGCTGCTAACAGCCCCATCACAAGGCCATGATTGTGTAGGTGACCATGCAGTGACAATAACACCAAATGTAAACTGTTACCTCGTTATTATATTCAGAACCCAGATCTGCCAGTATCTGCTCTGGACAGCAATGCTGATATATAATTTTCACATGTTCTCTTTCTACCTCATGTGCTGTCAAGTTGGAGCGCATTAAATCAGCCCTGGGCACTCTAAACTGGAGGTGTGCACACTGGCAAGGCACTTAGAGCACCCTGACACCACGGCTGGAGCACTCCTGGTAATCCACCTCAGCGAGAGGCGTAGAGCTTTCTGCGCCCGGGCCAAAGCGCCGCGGTTCCAGTGTGGATGCCCTGCTCTTTTGCTGCACTCTCATCGGCCTCCAGGACATGTCCTACAATGCCTGTTCTAGCCACTCTGGTCATCGGTTTGAACTCTACTGTCCTGGCCTCAGGTGATCAACTGTCAGACCTGCCCTTAAAATTCTCTGGGAATTTGGAAAGTCTCCTTCCTATTTATTCAGCAAGGCGTGGAGTGCTCTCTGCGCATCTTTCCAGGTGACCATGCCTCCACGTGCCAGGCGATCCCCAGCTGTTACCAGATGTGCCCGTTACTTTGGAGTATGCTCATTTATTAGGGTTACTTTTCGGGGGGGGAAGGGGGCAGGGTTCTGTAATTCTATCGATGTACTGCTTGTGTTTTCATATGGAGCTCTACTTCTCCTTTCGGCAAGTCCCCCCCCAATGGGGCGATCCTGCAGGACCTAGGTTCCCCAGGGCTGGGTTCCTCCAGCCCCAGAACCAGATGAACACACACACACATTAACAGAGCAAGTCTGAGTGGACCGGGTCAATCAGCACTTTCAAGCCAACCCCTTATATGCCACAGGTACCACACAGGAATAGAGTAAGCCTGAGCAGGCGGGGTCAAACAGCACTTCCAGGCTGCCACCCTTGTATGCCCCTGGACTCAATAGTCTGGATCGAGCAGCACTTCCCAGTTGCCACCCTCGTATGTCCCAGGTTCAGCACGTCCCTATCCCCACTTTCACGTTACAATTGTTCTGGTCGTAACCCACTTGATGAGCAAACCCCACAGGATTTTTGGGCGCTACAGAGATCTTTAGCTTAGATAAGAGAAGCGTTGCTGCAGAGTAAATGAGGAAGCTAAAAACACGAAAGAGTAAAGTTCAGAGAGAGAGAGAGAGAGAGGGAAGCAACCAGCTTAACCATAAAAGTTATTTATTGAATAATAGTGATAACTACACAAGGAGAGCCTAAACAAACAGAGTTTGGATCTATGCATCAGAACACTTACTTGAACATAGGTAGGAGGTTTTGTAGAGAAACAACAATGGTTCAAGGGAGAACACTAGATTTGTTTATCGGTAAACTGATGACTCAAGGTTTTCTTTAGGCTAGACCAGGGGTCTCAAACTCAAATTACCAGGAGGGCCACATGAAGACTAGTACATTGGCCCGAGGGCCACATCACTGACACCTCCCCCCCGCTGCCCCCACCCCGACTCCACCCCTTCCATGAGGCCCTGCTCCTGCCCCATCTCTTCCCACCCCTTCCACGCCCCCATTCCAACCCCTTCCCCAAAGTCCCCACCCCAACTCCGCCCCCTCCCTGCCCCTATTACAACCCCTTCCCCAAATCCCCGTCCTGCCCCGCCTCTTCTCCACCTCCTTCCCTGAGCACGTGACTCCCCGCTCCTCCCCCCTCCCTCCTGGAAAGGGCTAAGCGCCGCCAAACAGCTGTTTGGCGGCAGGAAGCACCTGGAGGTAGGTAGAGGAGTGGGGACATGGTGCGCTGGGGAGGTGGCGGGGGAGAGGAGCTTGGTGGCCACAGCAAATAGCTCCGTGGGCCACGTGTTTGAGACCCCTGGGCGAAACAATAGGAGCTGATCACTCTTGGCTATGGGTGGTGTTCCTTCCAGGGAACTCACAATGCAATTAGTCTCCTTCAGTATTTTGGACATCAGTCAAGGATTTATTACTAGAATTGGTCTGATAACTGCTGAGCTGGGTGTGTGCAGGCGTAGGTTCATTAACATTTGGAGCAGAGATCCCCCATGATGCCATGCTTCCCTGCTTTTCTGCTCCCAGAGTTCAGTGCGGTTCCTGCCTTGGAATCTCTGTTCTCCATTCTACGTGCTAATGGAGATGCCTCCCTGTCCCATCTCTGATGCAGATGAGGCTATGGGATTTGCCTTAATCTTGTCACCATTGTCAGGAGGGGTCTAGGTGTCTCCCACCACCCTTCACTGCTCTCTGCAAGTCTTTTCTCTGATTGATTTTGGTTCAAGCAGAGGCTGGAGGGGAGAGGTGGGTGTCCTTCGTGGGTCAGACAGGCAGGATACTCCCCAAGAACACAGAGCTGACTAGTATCACAGCATGGAGCAATGCCGAGGGCTAGACCTCTCAGCATTTGGGGAGAGGAGGCTATGCAGTCCCAGCTGCACTCCAGCCATAGGATTACGATACCTATGGACGATATCAAGGGCCATGACCGAAAGGGGCCATGACCAGGACGCAGTGCAGTGCAGTGTGAAATTGAAGGAGGTGCGGAATGCGTATCACAAGGCGCGGGAGGCAAACCACCACTCCAGTGCTGCCCCCACGACCTGCCGGTTCTACAAAGAGCTGGATGCAATACTTGGGGGTGACCCCACCTCCACTTCAAGGATCACCACGGACACTTCACAGGCCATGCCATCCTAGAGTGCAATGAGCCAGGAGGAGGAAATCGGGAGCGAGGGTGCTGAGGAGGAGTGGAGCCCAGAGACAGAGGATCAGCATCCATAGATGTATGCAGCCAGGAGCTGTTTTCAAGCCAAGAGGAAGCTAGCCAGTCGCAGCAGCTGGAACTTGGGGAATCGCAAAGATCAGAGGAGGCACCCTGGTAAGCGCCTTTGATTTTGGGAAGTGAGTTGTTGGGGAGAGGAGGGTTGGGGGGCAAGGAGAGTTGCAGAAAGCAGGTTTGGGTCTCTAGCAGCAGAACAGGGCATTGATGCACTCTCTCACATCTTGGTAATCGGCCTCACAGATTTCATTAAAGATCTCATGTAGTGTCATAAATATAAAGGGAAGGGTAAACCCCTTTAAAATCCCTCCTGGCCAGAGGAAAAATCCTCTCACCTGTAAAGGGTTAAGAAGCTTTAAAGGTAACCTCGCTGGCACCTGACCAAAATGACCAACGAGGAGACAAGATATTTTCAAAAGCTGGGAGGAAGGAGAGAAACAAAGGGTCTGGGTCTGTCTGTATGCTGCTTTTGCCGGGGACAGAACAGGAATGGAGTCTTTTTTAGTAAGTAATCTAGCTAGATTATGATTATGATTTCTTTAAATGGCTGAGAAAAGAACTGTGCTGAATAGAATGACTATCCCTGTCTGTGTGTCTTTTTTGTAACTTAAGGTTTTGCCTAGAGGGATTCTCTATGTTTTGAATCTAATTACCCTGTAAGGTATCTACCATCCTGATTTTACAGAGGGGATTTCTTTACTTCTATTAAAAGTCTTCTTGTAAGAAAACTGAATGCTTTTTCATTGTTCTCAGATCCCAGGGTTTGGGTCTGAGGTCACCTATGCAAATTGGTGAGGATTTTTACCAAACCTTCCCCAGGAAGTGGGGTGCAAGGGTTGGGAAGATTTTGGGGGGAAAGACGTGTCCAAACTACATTTCCCAGTAAACCCAGTTAAAGTTTGGTGGTGGCAGTGGAAATTCCAAAGGCAAAGGGTAAAATTAATTTGTACCTTGGGGAAGTTTTAACCTAAGCTGGTAAAAGTAAGCTTAGGAGGTTTTCATGCAGGTCCCCACATCTGTACCCTAGAGTTCAGAGTGGGGAAGGAACCTTGACAATTTGAAATAAATGTTGTAAGCAAGAGACTCCAAGGTGTTGATCTTGATATATCTGGAGCAATGGAACAACTGGACAAAGCAAATTGGATACTATTAATTTAGTATTTACTTTAATACTATTAATTTAGTATTTAGTAGTATAATTTACTACTATTGGATTCATTTGCAAATTGGATACTATTAATTTAGGCTTAAATAGAGACTGGGAGTGGCTAAGTCATTATGCAAGGTAGCCTGTTTCCTCTTGTTTTTTCCTAACCCCCCCCCCCCCAGATGTTCTGGTTTAACTTGGATTTAAACTTGGAGAGTGGTCAGTTTAGATGAGCTATTACCAGCAGGAGAGTGAGTTTGTGTGTGTATGGGGGTGGGGGGGATGTGAGAAAACCTGGATTTATGCAGGAAATAGCCCGACTTGATTATGTAAAGAGTTGTCACTTTGGATGGGCTAGCACCAGCAGGAGAGTGAATTTGTGTGGGGGGGTGGAGGGTGAGAAAACCTGGATTTGTGCTGGAAATGGCCCACCTGTTGATCACTTTAGATAAGCTATTACCAGCAGGACAGTGGGGTGGGAGGAGGTATTGTTTCATATTCTCTGTGTATATATAAAGTCTGCTGCAGTTTCCACGGTATGCATCTGATGAAGTGAGCTGTAGCTCACGAAAGCTCATGCTCAAATAAATTGGTTAGTCTCTAAGGTGCCACAAGTACTCCTTTTCTTTTTGCAAATACAGACTAATACAGCTGTTACTCTAAAACCAGCTCTTAGTAAGTTTAGCTCTTTTGTGATTTCAGCTTGTAGTAGGGGAGCCTCAGTTCTGGTGCACCATTAGCCCAAAGTGAATTCAGCTCAGCAGCCTGTAACTAGACTCCTAATGGAATCAAAATTAGCTCTGATATTCAACAGTGGAGAAAGGAGGAAGTGCAATTAGCATGTAAAGCCCTCACCAGGGGGCCCATGCCACCAGGTATTAATACCTGTTCCCAACTTCTCTCAATTCACAGAGAATTGGAACCCATGTCCCTTGCCTAGCGAGTGCTACTTAGTTGATGCCGAGTCCCTCCATCATAACAAAAGGCCAAGTGCAGGTCCACTGTCCTTGTTTCCCATAATCAGGGTAATAACAATTTATTCTTCCTGCCCCAGTAACAGAGACACTGGGGATCCCACAGCAGCCAAAGTGACCATTTGGTCAGCTATGGCCTCATTCTAGGCGGGGTGGGTGTGTCTATGCAAATGAGATCAGCCCCTGAAGTTCTTTTCCACAACTTGCCACCAGATGCCTACTTGCCACCCCACCACCAGATGTCAGGGTGGAGCTCATCCTGACTCTGCTTACATTTAAATCAGATTTTTGAGGAAAAAACCTATCTAAAGATAGTTTTAATTAAGACTATCATCTTCATCATGGAACAGGGATTATAAATTCTAATTCTATAGTATGAGTTGTCTCATACTATTGAGACAACTCATATATTCATGCCATGTTTAAGAAAAGTTTTGTAAATGAGTTCCAGTAGTTCATGGAGTAGGGCCCTAATCTTATGGGGTTCCACAGGCTTCTGTATAGATTATTTAGGTTAATCTTTCTATCTACCCAGTGGGGCTCAGTGCTCAGTCTAGAAGATACCATCAGAGATGCTTAGTTTTGCTGTTCTCAAACTGTGGATTTGTGTCTCCAGAGATAACATGCTTGTTAACAGCAAAAATGTTTTTAAATAAATAAATAATATATAGAGGTGAGAAATAACATACCTCAACTCTATTGTCCCTCTGCAAATTTGTGTACACAGAGTCAATCCCTTACCTCTCTTTAAAAGTGAAAAGTTTCAAAAAGTTCAATGAATAGAAGATTGTTGGGGGCAGAATAGATCTGGACAAGGAGAAGAAGTCTGGAGATAAATGTGAGAAGCGAGGGACATATGCTTTTTTGTTAAAATATTATGTTTGCTGTTGAAGAAAAAAATCAAGAATACTTAACGTTGTTGTTTTAGTTAAGTAAAACAATTTAAATGTCTGTCTAGTGATGTTCTCCTCCTAATACAGCCTGGCAAGAAAATCCTCCAAATATTAATGATTAACTTGTTGAACTGGAGATAGTTCACCTCCCAGTGACTTCATAAATATGTGCTTCAATTATCTTTAGTAAATGAAATAACCAAACAATCATTCATTTTCTGATATAGCTGTAAAACTCATCTGAAAAGTTTTCAAAATAGATCACGGTTTAAAAATGTATAGTGTGTACCTTCTAAAAATGAAACCTACATCTATCTCTGAGTTGTGAAAAATATGTATTAAGGTTATAACAACCAACAAGAATGCACTTTTATGTAGAAAACCATGATTAAATCGAGTCTTTCTGACCAGTGATTTAAATTGTGATTTAAATCAAATCCACCTTGCCCGCTGTGCTCTTGCCCCTGGCCTCTTCATTCCCCAGGGGGGCCCACCAATATGTTTGGCGCCGGGCCCACAAAAAGTTAAACCGGTCCTGCTTAGAGCTACTTCCAGTCACTGTAAACAGAGCACGGCAGGCACCACATCCACCAACGGATAAACAGATTTAAAATCCCTGCCACTGGGGAGAGAAGGGAGCAGGAGAGAATCCCAGGGACGAATGCGAGTTGTGTGGCTGGTGCCCAGCTAGACGGTGCTGTAAGGACTGAATAGAACAGAACAGAACATGGAGGAGCGGTGCTGTCTGGCTGCTAATGGGGCAGTTGGCCGGATCTTGACTGACTGGGTTAAACTCCCAACTACTCATTAAATGCTGATATAAAATCCCCTGCAGCCTGTGCCCCATTTCTCCAAAAGATTAAATAATTAACTCAACCCAGCTGCCAATCACTTGCCCCTTCCCCACTGCTGTCTCCCCCAACTCGCCAAAGGAGCTTCCTGCTCCATCCCGCTCCCTGCCCAGGCATCACCTACAGCACCATGTCAGTGGCCGGGCTGGGGCATGGGGGGGCAGGGTTAAGTGCAGATTTTCAGCCACTCTGTGCCCTGCCTGTGGGGAGCAGGGACCCAGTCACACACAGAGCATCCCCCCTTGGGGGAGGGGGGAGTGACCCCTCATCCTGCTGCATCTGGGACTAAAACCAGATCAGGTCTGGCCAAGTGTCCCACTAGCAGCTGGGAGACCCCGTTTCCAAATGGGGAAGGCTCCTGGCTCTGATGGTCACCACCGACAGGTCAATTCTAATGAGTGTAAAGGGAGAAACAATTTGATTCTGAGACATGAGGGGAAAGTTGGTCACTGGGGGGGTTTGAGCCCCTTTCCCTGCAGCCCCCCAACATGGAGAATGACTCAGGGCAACAGCTTCCCTCCAGAAAAGGAGAAGTTGCTGCACTTAAAATGTGAGGGGGGAAAACCCCAATCTGAGAGAGTTTTCTGTCAGTAACTCATAATTATATGGGAAAGAGCAAAGCCAGAGGAGATTTTATATCAACATTCAATTATTAAAGAGGAAAGGGTGGGGGTTTAATTGATGTAAAGGTGGAAACAATCTGATGCTCAGACATGAGGGGAAAGTTGGTCCTTTGGGGGTTAGCTCCCCTCCCCTGCACTGGGGTAATGACCGAGGGCAACAGTTTCCCTTCAGAACAAGATGTGGTGGCAGACAGGGACTGGGGAGCCCAGAGCCGGAGAGGATTTTACATCAGTATTTGAGAATTAGACAGAAAGTCTGAGGAGATCTTATATCAATCACCAGTAACGAGAGAGAAGGGGCCGAGCTGAAGGGTGTTTTACATCTAATTTGGGAATTCAATAGGAAATGGGGGAAATCTTTGGGGGTTTGGTCAATATTGGGTTATCAGAGAGAAAAGGTCGAAATCCAAGGGAACTTTCCATCCACACTCAGGGATGTGCTGCGTCCCTCGGCCCTGCCATTGATGCGGGCAGCAGGGAGCCACGCCGCGTTACCAGGGCAGGGGGGGCTGTAACCCCCTGACCATAAGGGGGGCGGTGACGCTTACTGGGGCCCAGCCAGGGCTGAAGTTTACATCCCCGCCATTGCTGCCCCCTGCCAGGTGACCCCCCACCCCTGAAGCAGGGAGGAGGCTGGAGGGACGGCGCTGAAGCAGCAGCTGCCTTGTGAGCGGGGAGCTCTGGGGGGTTCCTGACCCCAGAGCCCAGGTGCCAGGGAGGAGCCATCCCCTCCCTCGGGTGACAGCTGCCAGGAAGGAGAGGGCAGCGCGAGCCAGAGAGCAGGGACCGTCCAGCTCCCTGCACTGTGCGGCTGTTCGGCTGTTCCCAGGTCTCAGCTGGGAAACTCCCTAGAGCTGGTCCCCACAGGGCCTGGCCCAGCGTGGGGAAGGGAGGGATGGCCCCACGGGAGCTCAGCTGGCCCCTGCCACTCAGCTTCTAGCCTGGTCACTGACAGTCCCTCAGCCGCAGGACGAGTGGGAAGCCGAGAGCTAAGCTCGGGACCCTGCGTGAGGAGGATTCAGAGAAATCCTGGGAGTGGAAAGGCTGCGTCAGACCCAGCCGGCTCTGTGGGTCACCGGCCCCCTCAGATGAGACAGACCTCGGAGCACAGCGCCCCACCAGCCACAAGCGCCCCACCCACAGGGATTGGCCTGGGGCCTGACGTGTTACCGGGCTGGCTTAGCAGCTGGAGCAGGGACACTTTGCGGGGGCATGTTAGTGACCAAACAGACACCAGAGAGGTTACGGCAGCCTCGGGGGGTGGCCGCACAGAGACGGTTCAAACCCCAGCCCCCTCGGGTGTGTGTATTAGAGTCACTGGCTCTGTGCATGGGGCGTGTCTGCCATTGCTGGGGTTTCTGTCCAGCTGAGTGGGGCTGTGGGGCGGTGTGAGAATTGGGCACGTACCTAGGCAGTGAGCACAGTGTGGGGGGTGGCCCCCATTAGCTCCCAGGAGCCACTGCCCTTGGAGTAGCAAAGAGCCCGGCTCACCCATGGGGGGCGGGGGGAGTTCAGCAGGGAGACCCACCCTGGCAGCGGGACCCAGGACCCGAGAGGTAAAGCCCCCCGCACCCCCCACTCGCCAGCCTGTACCGGCCAGGTGCCAGGGGCTATGGGGAGCTGGGCTTCGCATGGCAGTTGGGAGGGGACAGCAGCGGGGGAGGGGCAGGTAACTGGCAGTTGGTCGCGGGATGGGGAGCTGGGCTGGGAGGGGGCAGCAACTGGGACGGGGGGCCTGGGGCTGAACTAGGGTTGCCAACTCTCCTGGACTGGGTGGACCGGACACTACTGACGCAAACAGGGACGCCGTCGCTGCAAAATGGCATCTGGTCTGTCCGGTCCGGGAGAGTTGGCAACCCTAGGCTGAACAGTTTCCTTTGGGGATATTTGAGAGTTAGGGGGGAAATGGGGCAGAACCTGATTGGGGGGTGGTCATAGATCAATATTCAATAATGTGAGAGAAAAGGGAAATCTAGGGGGATTTTTTTCTCCATATTTGATAATTAGAGACAAAAAGAGGCAAAATGGGAGATAATTTTCTTTTCAATAGTTCAAGTGACAAAACCTGAGGTGATTTTATTTCCAAGTGAGAGAAAATGGCAAAAACTCTAGGTGACGACACGTGTCCAGTAATTTATAAACTGGCCGTTCCTGAAGCTGAGCCGAAAAGGGGAGAATAACTAGGGGGCTGAGCCCCTTTGTGCATCTCTCAGGGCACAGGGGAGGCCTGACAAGTTCCTGGAGCTTTTCCATCCTGAAAAAAAGAACCATTCTGTCGTTTGTCTGTTTCCCTCCAGCAGCCTCCAGGCAGTGGAGCCTGGTCTTCCCTGCTGCTTCTGGGGCTGGTTGGGGACCCCCACTTATGTCAGAAGGTTTCTTATTGGAAATGGAGGGGCTGAATCTGGAACAAGCAGATCTTTTCCCCCAGGTGTTCTGCAGTTGAATAAGTGTCACAAAAACAAACAAATAAAAAAATCCGTTTGAACTGACAGAATGAAACTAACTCCCTCTCTCAGTCCATTTAAGGCCACGCGTTTAAAAGTATGTAGGCACCTAAAGATGCAGATAGATGCCTAGTGGGATTTTCAAAAGTGTCTGGGTGCCTAATGACCATTAATTTCTTATGTATTAACAAGCACCTATAACTGAGGGACCTTAGCGTTGTAGCAACCCCGGCAGTCTGTAGCAAAACTGCAATTGTCCCTGCCTCAGTTTCCCTTACCTGGTTCAGGGATTAAACCTAGATCTGTCAGTCTTTGGCTGTAACTCCAGTCCTCCGGCTGATTTACTTGAGTCTCTTTGCTTTCAAGCTGAAAGGAGTCTTGCCCCACCCTGAGTGCTCCTGGCTCCTTTAGTAGACCTTTGCTCAAGAGACCCAGAAGTTTGGGCCTTTGTCTCAGGGCCTCTCCTGACCCCTTTTCCGCTACTCCTCCTGTACAGATTTCTTCCCTTCTTACTTCAAAATACAGAAATACAGTAAATTACAGCAGGAACACAAAGGCAAAGTTCACTATTCCTGTTCCTGTTACCACCTCTGGTCAGGGTTCTCAGCAGTCTCTACCCACATCCGTTCCTAGGTGGTAGTGGGACCCAGGCCCATCCTCTCCTCTGGGTCCCAGCTCAGGGAGCCTGAGTGATGCAGTCAGGGACTGTATTTAAATCACCTCCTGTCTCAGGGCCTTGCACGCACCTCCTGCCTGGTAACCTTCTCTGGTTCTGGCAGAGAACTGCTTTCTGTGGGCAGGGCCGGATTAAGACCTTTAGAGGCCTTACGCACTGAAAAGATTATGGTGCCCCCCCATATGTAATTCAAAATAAAAACAATACCATATTGTAAAATAAAATTGTATTTTTCGAAATGACACAAAACTTACATGTATGCTGAATTTAAAATAGCTTCTTTCTAGATTTTCTGATTGCAAAATTCTGGATAAGCTCATCGAAGCTGACTCGATGAAGCATGTCCGCTTCCATACACAATCGGGAAAGTGAATCAAGTCTGTCCTGACATGTTGTTCTCTGAGGGTTTTTTATTCTTTTCAGCTGAGAAAAAGAGCTTTCTGCAGAGCAGTTAGTTATCATCAATGTTAGAAAAACACGTCGTGCGATCTCTACATTGGGAAATACACATTGTATTCCGTCTTTCAATATTGTGCCATGAAGATCAATGTGACTGAATTTCATTTTTCCTGCTTCATTAAACTTTGCATGCATATAACAGTGGAACTGCCGTACTTCTCCACAGAGATTCATGTTCAAGTCAACAGAGTATGAGTCAACTATCTCCTGGGAACCTTGTGAATATTGTTCATCAGATAAGTCCATAGCATTTAGAAAAGAAAATTTACTTGATACTTCTTTGTACACTTCACTTCTCCTCTTCATATGAGCTTCAAGTGTATCAATTATAGTGTAGTAAGTAGATACACGAAATTTGTCTCTAGAATTCAATGCTGTTTCTGTTGCACTGCTATAATTTGCTTGTTTTTTCCTGATTCGCTTGTGGGACTGGGCTTTTTGTAGTTAGTATCAGGCAAGATATCTTTTGATATGTCTTCAAATCTTTCAAAATCATTCCTCAAAGTGTATAAGTGGTCTGCTAATGATTGACAGAGGTCTGCACATGTTTTCAAATCCAATTCTTTTTCTTTGAGAGCTTGACTTGTATGGTAAAAATGTTGTAAAATTTCATTCATCATGGTCAACATGAATACAAACTCTAGTTCTTTCATCTTGTTCGCAATATTTCTGCCTCTCGTATAGTTTCTCCCTTTTGTGATTGGTCTTCAGCTATACTTTCTAATGCATCCACAGTCTTTGAGTAGGACTCCAGAATTGCACTTGCTGCCACTGCATGTGCCTCCCAGCAAGTATTAGAAAAAGATTTCAACACACCATCATTGCCCAAATATGTTTTAAGAATTGCCCATCAGTGTGTTGAGGCAGAGAAAAATGTATAAAGTAACTGGACTGTTGAGAAAAAAAACTTACTGCCACTGGACAACAATCAACAGCACCGCGGCCAACAAGATTGAGAGAGTGTGCAGCACATGGTATGAATATGGCATATTTGTTCTGTTCTAAAAGCTGCTTCTGCATTCCTTGATAACGCCCTGACATGTTGGCAGCGTTGTCATAAGATTGACCTCTGCACTTTGAGAAATCTATTTTGCAAACTTGGCACAGATAATGCAGTACTTGATTTGCCATTTCTTCACCAGTGTGGCTTTTCAAATTGAGGAATGTTATAAATTGTTCAACTGGTTTTCCATCTGTGGGAGACACATATCTTAGTACAATACTCAATTGATCAATATGTGAAAGATCAGGTGTAGAGTCGACAGATAACTGAAGTACCCAGCAGTACTTATTTCATCCACAATAGCTGAACGAACTTTGTCACTCATTAGACCAATGAGCTCATCACATACTGTCCTGGATAAGTATGATGGGTTACCTTTGCCAGTGTTCCCATATTTTGAGATATGGCCTGCTAAAAATGTGCCAGACTGAGCCACAAGTTCCAACAATCCCAAGAAATTTCCATTCTGCAATGATCCAAATGTGTCATTTGATCCCCGGAAAGGCAGACCATGTTCAGCTAATGTTTGAACAACTGCTATAACACGCTGCAAAACATGTTGCCAGTATTCACACTCCCCTTTAATTTGTTCTTCCAATTTTTGTGTCAATCCAAAGCCCTGTCTTTGATTTAAACATGTCAACATTGAATCTCTGTCAGTAGTGCTATTTTCATGTTGTTCAATTAAAACAGTATTCCACCAGTCACTAAATCCATCTGCCGCAAACCAGGATGTTGAAGGGTCATATACAAAAAGTTTGCAAACAAAACAGTACACAGACCGTATTGATGGTGAATACAGTAGCCATTCTCAAGTATATTTCTCACTATTCGCTTTCATGCTGAAAAATATTTTTTGTGGACAATATCTTGTTTGTTTGCCAGTGGTAAAAGTCCGACATGATTTCTCAAATGGCTCAGTGTGGTGTTGACAGTCATTTGGTCCACGATCTATCTAGTAAGCTACATCATCGGTTCTGAAATCAACCCACATCCCAGGATCTTTTCTCCTATTATTTACACCATGAGCAGATTCAGTCTCTGACACATCCACACCTTCTAGAACAATGTCTGTTTTACCACCAGGAGTAGGATGATCAGTTACAGTCTCTGACACATCCACATGTTCTGGAATGGTGTTTGTTTCACCAATAGAAGAAGGGCCAGTCTCTGAGTGTGTAGTGGAGTGTAAGGAAGTCTAACAAAGTTCTGATTTTTCCCATGATGACTACTTCAATGCTTTTTTTGAAATATCAAATATCAAATTTTTTCAAAAAAAAAAATCTAATTTTTTTTGATGCCCCCTGCTTTGCTGGTGCCCTAAGCACGTGCTTAGTCTGCCTGTTGGGTAAACCAGCCCTGTCTGTGGCCAGCTCCCTCCAGGCCTCTCCTTCCCTGGGTCTCCCTGTAGCTCCCCCAGGCAGATCCTGAGCAAAGCTGAGAGCTGGGTGAGGGCAGCAGCTTCACTGATGTTCACACAGCTCAGAGCCCTCCTGCAGGCACATGAACAACAAGGGGCAGATTCCCAGGGGCAGCGAGATCAAAGGCTCCTGGGGCCCTTTGTGCAGTTTTGCTTTCGTGCAGGCCCCAGCACTTTCCCCCAGGTCTCTCTCACCACCTAGAGCCTCCAGCTCAGGAGTTGGTGTCAGCAGAGCCAAGCACTGCCTGGGGGGCTGGTTCCAGCCACAGGAAACCCATCCTGGGCTGGGCACAGAAAGGGGCTTTAATGAAGGTCTCTCCTTGGCACAGACCCCCCTGGGGAGCAGCAGCTGATTAGCCTGGGATCCCAAATCACAATGAAGGCAGCAGCATCGTGTAACAGACTTTATCACTAACTCAGGGCTTGTCTACACTGGCAAGTTTTGTCACCAAAAACTGCCTTTTGGCAACAAAACAGCGAGAGCGTACAAACTGAAATGGGACTTTTGTCGGAAAAAACGCGCAGTTTGGCGACAAAAAACTTCAACCTCTGTGAGAGACTTTTGTCTTTTCCCCTCCCTTTATTGTCAACAAACAGCCAGGGTAGACAGCACGCCTTTTTTTGCTTTTATTGGCCTCCAGAAAGTGTTCCACAGTACCCATGCTGCCACTCTGTTCAGCAGTTTGAACTCCGCTGCCCTTTAGGCAATCCACCTTGCAAGCCCTGGGAATTTTAAATCCCATTTCCTGCTTGCTGGCTCAGTGTGAAGAGGTGTCCTGGTATCTTTCCAGGTGTTGCTGGCACAGAGTGCCCGAGGCAAGCAACAGCAGGGTTTGTTGCCCGGTGTGCGTCGCCCAATAATCACAACGGGGTGGAGAAGCAGAAAAGTTTATTTGAAGCTTCAAGTGGTACAGGGAGACATTAATCTCAAATCCTGCACACAGAGCAGGAAGTTACACAGACTTTTATACATCCTTTTTTTCAGCATACTTATCCAATAGCAAGCTGCCCTAAGTCTCCATATAGCCAGCCAATCTGGTATACCAGCTAATTCCCTTTTTCTTTGTAGCATCTGTTAAACTATATATGGAGTTGTTTTGTTCAGCATTGTTTTGCCATATCTGCCCTGTCTGACCTTGTTCGGTTTTGGACAGTCTGCACTTGCAACATATTGTTGCAAGATCCTCAGCATAACTGCTGCGAGTGCCTCCAGGTGGTGGTGGTGGGGGGGGGGGGGCAAGGTCACTTGGGCCTAGTGCGAGGGGGCTTCATCAACACTCGTGGTCTTCCATCCCCTCAAGTTACCTAGTGGCCATGCCCAGAGTCCTCAACACAGGTAAGCATGGCTGGCTATCGTACTGAACGCACTCCCACTTGGACCACCGTGGAGCTGTTGGATCTGATCAGTATATGGGGAGAGGAGTCTGTTTAGTCGCAGCTGAAAGTGACCCCGTAGGAACTGGGACACATATGGGCAAATTTCTTGAGGCTTGTGTGAAAAGGGCTATGATCATGACATGCAGCAGTGCAGAGCGAAGATAAAGGAGCTGAGGCAGGCCTACCATAAGGCGAGGGAGGCAAACCATCACTCCGGTGGTGCACCTAAGACCTGCCGCTTCTATAAGGAGCTGAATGCTATCCTTGGCAGTAACCCCACCTCCATCGCTGATAGCCCCGTGGATACTTTGGAGGCAGCAGAAAGAGGGGCTAACCTGCAGTCTGAAATTCTTGATGAAGAAGTGGAGCTAGAAGAGGATGAAGAGCGCCCAGCAGGATCTCCTGGTAGGGCAGGCAGCCAGGAACTTTTCTTCACTCCAGAAGTGCTCTCCGGGGAGCAGGAAGCAGATGAGACGCAGTGTAAGTTGCTGTGGCTTGTGTCAGGAATAGAAGAGTGGGAGGCAGGTTGTGTTTTTATGAGAGCTGGACATTGCCCTGTGTAGCTAATCTGCATGGCCAAGCAGGGTGTCAATGGACATCGAGATCTCCATGGAATTCTCCAGAGAGAGGCTCTGGAAAATTTCCAAGAGATACTTGTTAATCCTCTGCCGCAGATTCCAAGGGATTGCAGCCTTGTTAGTTCCTCCATTGTAGGAAACTGTCCCCTGCCATTTAGCAATCACTGGAGCTGGGACCAAAGTGGCACATAGCTGAGCTGCATATAAATCAGGGTGAAAGCTGCAGGAATGCAGTAGTTGTGCCCTAGTTTCCCTGATTACCTGCAGCAGTGAAATGTCAGCTAGAGATGTGCCCGCCTGTGGAAAAGTATTTGATAATTTTTAGAATGAGTTCCCTGGAAAGCTGCACTGCAAGCCGTGACTGTTTTGTCCATACGCACAACCACTCTCCCCCCGATCCCGACACTCACTGTGATTTGGGTGCTTGTGGAGCTGTGTGCCTGCCTAGAACCAGTGATAAAGTGATTGCTACTAGTTGCAAAAGGCCCTTATTACCAAAATGTTTCAATCATTTGCTGGAATGTAAAAACATAAGACCATAAGAACGGCCAGACTGGGTCAGACCAAAGGTCCATCTAGTCCAGTATCCTGTCTTCCAACAGTGGTCAGCACCAGGTACCCCAGAGGGAATGAACAGAACAGGTAAACCTCAAGTGATCCATCCCCTGTAACAATCCCTCTTCTATGTATTGTCCACAGCAGCCGAGACCTTGAGGAACACACCCTGCCGACTGGCTTCAGCAGATAAGGAAGAAGCCAAGATGCAACAAAGAAGATATGTTCAGAGAGGTGCTGCATCGCTTTGACTAGGGAACACAAGAGTGCTGGGAAGCCAAAAGGCAGGACAGAAAAGAGAATCAAGCAACTGAGTAGATGTTAAAATTAATGGAGGATCAGACAGAGATGTTCAAGCCTTTGATCCAGCTGCAGAATGAGCAGATCCGTGGTCAACCTCCACTGCAGCATGTGTACATGCACAATTCTTTGCCAACCCCACCCCCCCTACGCCCACACATTCCTTTTCACTTTATGGTGCTCCTCAGTTTCCCCATCACTCCACCCCTCTCACAGCTTGGACAATGATGGCTAGAGCTACACACAGTTGTGAGGTTTTACCCTTTTTAACAATAAATAAAGGCAAAGGTTTCTAATGGTACAATGTTTTTATTCTGTGTTCTACAAAATCATATAGCAATCAGTTCAGCATCAGGAACAGGCTTCTAAAGCATTTTCTTGCATGGATCTTGGGCCTCAAAATTTAACATGGATGCACCAGGGAAGCACCTCCAAAGCAGACATGTGTTAGTGCCCCTCATTGTCAAAGTGGTTCCTCAAAGCCTCTCTGATGTTAATAGCGGTCCTCTGGGTTCCTTTGACAGCCCTAGCATCCGGCTGTTCAAACTGTGCAGCCAAGTGCTCTGCCTTAGTGCTCCACAACTGAGCAAACATTTCACCCTTAGATTCACACAGCTTATGCAAAGTGCAGCACGCAGCTATGACCATGGGAATATTATCCTCGGTAAGGTCTAACCTGCCATTGAGACACCTCCAGCGAGCTTTCAAATGGCCAAAGGCACATTCAACTATCATGCTGCACCTGCTCAGCGTGTTATTATGCAACCCTTCTGGCCGTCAAAGTTGGCAGCAACAAGGGCTGGGTTCAGTATCTAGGGGTTCCGTTTCACTAACACAATGCAAAACCAGCTCGAGCCCCTGCCCAGTACCTGGGACAATTACATACTACCCCCCTGGGCACCTCTAAGAGCAACACTTCCCCTCTCGCAAGCACAGAGTCTGTGTGTAGCAAAAGCCTTTCAATAAAGGAGGGAAACAATCATAGAATCATAGAATATCAGGGTTGGAAGGGACCTCAGGAGGTCATCTAGTCCAACCCCCTGCTCAAAGCAGGACCGATCCCCAATTAAATCATCCCACCCAGGGCTTTGTCAAGCCTGACCTTAAAAACTTCTAAGGAAGGAGATTCCACCATCTCCCTAGGCAACGCATTCCAGTGTTTCACCACCCTCCTAGTGAAAAAGTTTTTCCTAATATCCAACCTAAATCTCCCCCACTGCAACTTGAGACCATTACTCCTTGTTCTGTCATCTGCTACCACTGAGAACAGTCTAGATCCATCTTCTTTGGAACCCCCTTTCAGGTAGTTGAAAGCAGCTATCAAATCCCCCCTCATTCTTCTCTTCTGTAGTCTAAACATCCCCAGTTCCCTCAGCCTCTCCTCATAAGTCATGTGTTCCAGTCCCCTAATCATTTTTGTTGCCCTCCGCTGGACTCTTTCCAATTTTGCCACATCCTTCTTGTAGTGTGGGGCCCAAAACTGGACACAGTACTCCAGATGAGGCCTCACCAGTGTCAAATAGAGGGGAACGATCACGTCCCTTGATCTGCTGGCAATGCCCCTATTTATACATCCCAAAATGCCATTGGCCTTCTTGGCAACAAGGGCACACTGTTGACTTCTATCCAGCTTCTCGTCCACTGTAGCTTCTCATCCCTTAGGTCCTTTTCTGCCGAACTGCTGCCGAGCCATTCAGTCCCTAGTCTGTAGCGGTGCATTGGATTCTTCCATCCTAAGTGCAGGACTCTGCACTTGTCCTTGTTGAACCTCATCAGATTATGCAGAACCAGTGCAGCATTATGTGGGGAACACTGCAAACAGGATTCATAACATAAACCATGAGCAAAAGACCCACCCCCAAGTAAGTTTGGCAGTGTCCTTTTCCGATGAAGTGAGCTGTAGCTCACGAAAGTTTATGCTCAAATAAATTTGTTAGTCTCTAAGGTACCACAAGTACTCCTTTTCTTTTTGCGAATACAGACTAACATGGCTGCTACTCTGAAACTTTTCCCTTTAGGGTCTTAAGTTCAGTAACCCAACAGTCACCCCACCCATGGTTTCTGTTCTTGGTCAGTGCAACCCCCAGAGTTCAGAAGTTCATCTGCATAGTTTACCTCCCAACCTGGGTGGAAGAGGACAGGAGGTATGGGTGAATTTTACATGCTCCACTGCTCAGGTCAACAGCCAATTGCCACACCTCTCCGTGGAGTTCTGCTGCAGTCTTCATCCCCAGCCTCGCCTCGCCTCCCTGACTACTCCTCTCTGCCAGCTGCTCACCAATATTATTTCAGCCCCCAGCCCCACTTAACACAGCTGTCAGTGATTCCTGCTTTTAGCAGAGGAACCTCAGTGCTGGCACTCTCAGAACCACTAGCCCAGAGCAGGTCTAAGGCTTAGACCTACAGATCAGGGATTTCAGCTCTACAGTATATAACAAGACTCCTAATGAAGTCAAAATTCACTCTGTAAACACAACCCTACACCTAACCTCTCTCAATTCACTAGGCTTTGGAACCCATGTCCTTTGCCCAGCAAGTGCTACTTAGTTGAGAGTGAGTCCCTCAGTCATAAAATGCCAAGTACAGTTCTACTGTCCTGGATTCACATAACCAGAATAACAACGCTTTATTACTCCTGCCCCAATAACAAAGAGACTGGGGATCCCACAGCAGCCAAAGTGATTATTTGAGCAAGCAGTCCCATCATGCTAGGCAGGATGGGTGTGCCCATACAGAAGAGATCAGCCCCTGAAGTCCTTTTCCACAGCTTACCACCAGATGTCAGGGTAGAGCTCATTCTGACTCTGCTTACAGTTAAAACGCTCCTTGCTGCTGCCAGGTGCCCTGTGTAAGGTTTCGTGAGCCAGGGCTGTAAGGGGTAAGCCGGGTCTCCCAGGATTACTATGGGCATTTCCACATCCCTCACTGTGATCTTGTGGTCTGAAAAGAAAGTCCACGCCTGCAGCTTTCTATACAGGCCACTGTTCCTGAAGATGTGTGTGTGTCATGCACCTTTCCAGACCAGCCTGCATTGATGTCTGTGAAACGTCCATGGTGATCTACAAGCGCCTGCCACACCACAGAGAAGTATCCCTTCCTATTGATGTACTCTGATGCAAGGTGGTCTGGTGCTAAAATTGGAATGTGTGTGCCGTCAATCGCCCCTCCACAGTTAGGGAAATCCATCTCTGCAAAGCCATCCACTATTTCATGCACATTTCCCAAAGTCACGGTCCTCTGTAGTAGGATGTGATTTATTGCCCTTCACACTTGAAGTAATACAGCCCCAGCAGTGGACTTCCCCATTCCAGATTGATTTGTGACTGACCAGTAGTAGTCTGGACTCGCCAGCTTCCACGCAGCAATTGCAACATGCTTCTCTACCGAAAGGGCAGCTCTCATTCTGGTGTCCTTGTGCCGCAGGTCAGGGGCCAGCTCAGCACATGGCTCCAGGAAGGTTGCTTTACGCACCCTAAAGTTCTGTACCCACTGGTCTTCATCCCACACCTGCATGACAATGCGATCCCACCAATCAGTGCTTGTTTTCCTCGCCCAAAAGCGAGGGTCTACCATATGCAGCTGCTCTGTGAATGGCAAAAGCACTACGTTGCTGCTGTCCATATCATGCAGAATGTCGGGCACCTGCGATTCCCCCTCTGTCAGTAACTTCGCGAGTAACTGTGCTGCCATGTGCGATGTCCTCACGACAATTAACAGCTCATAGAGAGACATGCAGGATCCATCCTCGCTCACTGCAGATGCTGTCGCGCGCTTGCAAAGACTGACCGTTGGAAAAACGGTGCGAAAGGAAGCTGGAAACCATTGGAGGGCTGGGACGCAAAGTAGTGCATGACGGGACATTTTGCACATCCCAGGATGCACCGTGCTCCATTTCCGCCTTCCCACAACACCTAGCAACAGACAGGAGCAGCAGGTTTGTATCATTTTTGGTGGTACTCCCGCCCCCACCACACCTGCCTAAAGCTCTGGGAGGGAGTTTATGTGTGGGAGAGGGTGTAGGATGCAGGCTCTGGGAGGGGGTTTGGGTGCTGGGTGCAGGCTCTGGGCTGGGACAGAGGGTTGGGGTGTGGGGCATGGTGCTGGGCCAGGGATGAGAAGTTCAGGGTGCAGCAGAAAGGCTGCCCCGGGGCTGGGGCAGGAGGCCAGAGAGGAGGACTTCCCCCAGCCCTCTCCCCACTGGCAACAGTGAGCTGTGGGGAGGGAGGGCCTCTCCCCACCCCAACACTCACCCAAGCCCCCCCAGGCTGCTGCTTAGGAGGTCCATCCAGGATAAGCCCCTCCCTCTTGGAGTCCCCTGCAGGGGGGGGTCTGCCATGCGCCTCCTCCTCTCCCCTTCCCGCTCCCCCCCCACAGCCGCAACAGCAGCCGCCTCCGCCTGCCCCCAGCACTGTTCCCTTGTAGCCAGCATCAGCCAGTGATGGAGCTCAGTGCAGAGCTGCAGCGGGCAGCCACCCGCTGCCCAGGGCAGGCAGGGACTCACGGGGGAGGCAGATGGGGCCAGGGGACATGCGGGGGAGGGGGTGCGCGTGGGTAGCAGGTGGAGCCAGGGGAGAGACCTGACCCCGAACATTGGTGGAGCTGGGTCCCTGGGCTCTGAGTTTGCTGGAGCCCGGGCACTAAGGGCCCATACAATTCGCCACCCCTAGCGACAATGGTGCCCCTAATGTGGACACGATCTGTCGACACAGGGAGCAAATGTAAACTCGCATTGGGGTCATTGCTTTTTGTCGATTTTTTCGTGTCGACATTAGTTTCATCGACCAAACTTGCCAATGGAGGCAGCAGCATCATGTAACAGGGTTTATCACTAACTCAGACCCAGGGGCCGCAGAGTTTCTAATTCCTGTTCTGTATTCTCCCCACTTCTCCCAGCACCAGCCACAAACGCTCTCAGCTGCTCCATCCCCTTCCCTCCATCCCAACCTCAGCTGCCGCCCTCACTGGGACAGGGGCTTTCAGAACCAGCCCCCAGCCAGCCCCAGGCTCTGCACAGACTGGGCGGGGGAGAGAGGAGCTGATGTTAACCCTTCGCTAGCCCTGGCTCTGTCTCCCCTGACCCCTAGGCTGTGACACTGGGGGTGACTCGCTGCAGCTCAGCACAGGCCCTGCTAGGAGCAGCAGGAAGGAAACGCCCCAGCTCCAGCCAAACAGGCTCCTCTCAGCGCAGGAAAGTGAAACGAACCCGCAGCGGCTGGGTCCAGGTGTGGCGGGGCCATGGCTGCCGGGAACCTAGCTGGGAGCTTCCAGGACGAAGTGACTTGCTCCATCTGCCTGGAGTATTTCACAGATCCGGTGACCATTGAGTGTGGGCACAACTTCTGCCGGGCCTGCATCAGCCAGTGCTGGGGGGAGCTGGAGCCAAACTTCTCCTGCCCCCAGTGCAGAGAAACCGCCCTGCAGAGAGACCTGCGTCCCCACGGGCAGCTGGGGAACCTGGCGGAGCTAGTGACACGCCTGAGGCTGCAGGCGGAGCCAGAGCCTGAGGGGCAGAGAGTGGGTGACAGGCACCAGGAGGCTCTGAAACTCTCCTGCGAGGAGGATCAAACCCCCCTTTGCTTGATGTGTGACCGATCCTGGGTGCACCGCACTCACACGGTGGTTCCCATGGAGGAGGCTACCCAGGAGCACAGGGTAGGGAACAGTTATCTGCATGGCTAGAAGTTACAGGGGCAGCTTCTCTGCAGCTACAGAGCCCCCCTGTGTGTCTGACCAGCCCTGGGTTACAGCCAGGGAGCTGCCTAATAACGGGATTGTTGTGCAGTGGGAATTTTTCATAATATTTTGGATGAATATTGTGTGTGCCTCAGTGTCCCCTATGTGGTGCATGTTTAACACCCACAGCTGTCGTCAGCTGGGATCAAAGAGGGGGACCTGTGGAGTTTAATGGACGAGCCTCTACTGCGTGAGCTAAAAGACCTGTTCTCCTCTCCAAGACTGTAGGAGGTTCACACATCTTTAGTTGGTCTAGGTGCTGCTGAAGGGGGACAGAGCACCACACCAAGCAGGCATGGGTTACACATGGCTAAGGCTATGAGTTTTTCACAGAGGTTGCAGAAGTCACGGAATCCGTGACTTCCAGAGACCTCTGTGACTTCAGCTCGTAGCTCCAAGCGAGCCCCCACAGCTGCCTAGCCACTGTGAGAGGTGTGGGGACCCCGCAGCTGAACTCCCCATGGACAGGTCACGGGCTTCTGTGAATTTTTCTTTATTGCCCGTGACCTGCCGTGACTTTTACTAAAAATATCCCGGACAAAATCTTAGCCTTACTCATGGTTAAGTAGGTGAGGGGAGGGGGGAAAGGTGTTACTTGTAGAGACCCAGAGATACAGGCATGAGGGACAGCTGGCTGCCTGGGGCCCCATGCCCATGGTGTGTCCCAGAACACAATGGCCATTCCAATTGCCTGGACATTTGGCACCAAACAATAAATGACCATGGATGGCCCACCCTCCATGGGAAGCCAGCCAAGTGTGCCCAGCTGGAGGACAAAGGACTGGGCTGGGGTTCTAAGTGTGGTCAGCTGGAGGCAGGAGAGGAGCTTGTGGGCTTGGACGACAGAGGGGACAGAGGGCTCTGGGACTGACCCAGATGGACCTTTCCGTTCTCTGTGTTCACTAAGCACTGTCTGTGCTGTGTTCCAGACATGTCAAAAAACAGGGAGAGTCAATTATTTTTTATTAAGGTCCAAATTTCTTGGTCAAGGCATAGTCAAGGTCCAGACTTCAGAGAAAATAATAAAAAATAATAACAATCATGATCATAATAAAATAATAAAAAGATTTCAGGATCTGCTCAAAAGCATCTGGTGGTCCAGATTTGGCCCGCGGTCTGCCTGTTGACTGCCCCTGTAATAACCCCCCCTGCTTTTACAATGCTAGCTGAGAGTCACTCCAGGGTAAGGAAGTGGGGGTACATGGCTCCCTTGGGGCCTACAAGTCTCCCTTGGGTGTCCAACTCAGGTGGACTTGCTGATTTGAAGCAGGGGTGCTGAAGGCTCTGAGATTCAGAGTCAGGAGGCGGTGAAGCCAAGTGACTTTCCTCATTGGAAAAAGTGTGACCTTAAGGGGGTTGCCACACCAAAGAGCTCCTCCCAGGGACTGTTCAAGAGCACCAGACCTATGGCAGGGAAACAGCCTGGAGATGATGGTGCTGGGACGGAGTGGGCCAGGGCCAGCAGCTCTGCCGGGGAGCTACCTTGGAGCTGAGGTCACTTTTTCAGAGGGTTGGAGAAGGGGGACCTGCTCCCACAGCCTCACTCTGCTCAGTGATGATGTTATCGCTGGACACAAACCAGTGACCCCAAACCAGCCCCCAGAGCCATTGTTTGTTTGCAGGAGCAAATCCTGACCCGCCAGCAGCATCTGTGGGAGGAGACAGAAGAGCTCCTGGGCCTGAAATCCGACTGGGACAAGGAGAGTGAGAGGCTCCTGGTAGGTGCCCTGCCCTGCCCGGACGCTTTGCACAGGGGTGTCAGCAACAGCAGCAGGGGGTCTCTGCGCTGCTTGGGGTCTGGGTCATTCAGAAGGTTAAAGGGTTTCCAGGGTCACTACAGGGAGACAGGTCAGGGTCATTTTAACCAGTGCAGGGCAGACTCTGCTCTCAGGTACCAGGTGTACATCAGGAGTGAGCCCACCGAAGTCAGTGGGGTCAGGGTCAGACTCCTCTGGGACTCTGATGTTAGTTCCCACTGGGGTCAATGGGTTTACACCAGGGTAGCTGGGAGCAGCCTCTGGCTCTGTCTCTCTAGCACGGGGGAGGGGGAAAGGGGGGGCAGAGGGAGAGGCCAGTAAAACACTGAATAGGCACAGATGTGGCAGGGGTCAGGGCAGAGCAGGGGGAGACTTTTGCTGATCACAGGGTTCAGAGTTCAGGAGTGTCAGACGTTCCAGTGATGCCATTGGGCAGTTTGGGAAGCACCATTTGCCACGGCCTGGTCTGCACTTCACTCTGGTGCTGGGACAGTGGTGGGGACGGGCTGGGGGCTGGTGATTTTGGGTCACATTTTTATACTAGCAAAAGCTCTAGTGTAGCCACAGTTACTCTGGCAAAGAGATTGAATGAAACGCTCTGTGGAGCCCGGACAAGGCTTTGTACCATTTCCCATGACACCCGCTCTCCCCGTGTCCCTGCCCTGCCCCTGCGTCTCTCTGTGCACCCCAGAGGCAGACGGAAGTGGAGCGGCCGCTGGTGGTGTCCAAGTGCGAGGGGCTGCACCAGTTTCTGGCTGAACAGGAGCGCCTCCTCCTAGCCTGGCTGGGAGAGCTGGACGAGGAGATTGGGAGGAGGAGGGAGGAAAATGCCACCCACCTGGGTGAGGATATTTCCCGGCTCAGCGCCCTGATCACGGAGCTGGAGGGGAAGCGTCAGCAGCCGGTGCTGGAATTGCTGCAGGTGAGACAGTGTCAGATGCACCCAGAGCCCAGTGCAGGGAGGGGACGGCCCCTGAGTCACTCGGGCTGACAGGGTAACTCAGTGCAGGGAGCACGGCCCGGGGCGTCTGCAGGGCCAGGGGCCCAGGGCTGCAGAGACGCAGGAGTTTGGGCTGTTGGGGAGGTGGAGGGAGGCTGGTGAAAGGCTGTTCCAGCCCCAGCCCTGGGGCTCAGTGCAGGGGGCCCAGCCGTCTCTGCAGGGCAGCTGGTGTGAACGGGGCTCTGCTCCCACTAGCACAGCCCTTCAAAGTCTCCACCCCACTGGGGGAGCAGCCTGTGGGGCCGGGGCTGGGGGAGCAGAGTGACCCGTCTGGGGCAGGGGGCCAGCTGGGCCATGGCCACTGACTCTCTGCTCTGTCTCTCCTTCCCCTCTAGGGTACGTCCAGGCTCCGTCTGCCCCTCACGCCCCGTTGTGCTGGGAAGAGACTCAGAGCCCCGGCTACAGACCCAGCCCCCAGCGGCCCACCCGTGGGACAGTCTCACCCTCTGGATGCAGCCCCCCTCCGTCCCCATCGCCCTGAGGCTGAAGCCACTGGGTCTGTGTGACCCACCCTGGGGAGGGGAGTGCCCCACAGCTCTGGGCTGCAGAACCCTCCCTGGGGGCCTGGCTGGCTCAGGGGATCATTAATGGGGCTGGGGGCCTGTCACTCCAAGGGCCCAGCTAGGACCTGGCCCCAGCTCTGTCATGGCCCAAAGCCTGTCCCGTGTGAAGGGGATGCTAGGGCCTGTGGGGAAAGAGCTGAGTGTCGCAGCCAGGCCCTAGTGGGGCAGTGTCTCGGTCCCAGAACCCCCACCCCATGGGGAATGACCAGGCCCTTTGGAGGCTGAGAGGAGAAGCTGAGGAGAAGCTGGGCCTGGAGAATGGGCCCCTCTCTCATCCCTGGGAGAAGCCCCTCCAGGCCCTTGTGGGGAACGTGGGGCTGGGCCTGGTGTGAGGGGAGCTGGGGCTGGCCCTGCCCAGGCTGGGTTTTCTCTCTGGATGGAGAGGCCGATCCTGGCAGATTGTGCAGGCAGTAAATTCCCTGGGAAATAGAGGTCATGGCCCCGTTAGCCCTGCCTGTGGCCCAGCTCCCACCCACTCCCCATCTGGCTCTGGAGGGCAGGAACTTAGGGCCGAGGAATGGGAGGAATAAACACGCTCGTGTCTCTGCAGGGATGAGAAGGCCATGTCTCCGCATCCGGTGCCCGAGTCCCCTGAGCTGGAAAAGAGAATCCTGGATTTCCCTCGAGAGAACAATCTCCAGGAGGCTGTGATGGGATTCCTGGGTAAGGGGCGCTGCTGGGGGCAGGGGGAGGGATTTGGCCCAGCAGGTTGGGTTATTATCAGTTCCTGTGTGCCCGTATTACTCGTGGATCAGAGCTTCATTCAGAGCACTGTGACTGCCCAGCCCAGAGAGGCCCAGATCCTGGGAGAGCCCTTGGGGTCCCAGCTTCCCTGGCTGCTTAGAGCAGAGCCCAAAGGGGAAGATTTCAGGAGAGCAGATAATTCATAATCATGAATCTGTGCGCCCAGTGCTGTCTCCTGCTCTCTCCCTGGCTATCTGAGCGCAGGGGCGGGTGCTCTTGGTTAACAGGAGACGTTATCACGGATTCTCAGCCTCCCTGACTGACACCAGCTGAGCCTCAGGGCCCTAGTGTTTAAGCACCTTGGGCCACACTTTCAATGGTATTTAGGTGTCTGGTGGGAACCTCCAAAGCACCTAACTCCTATGGACTTGCCTAACCTGCTTCAGCCCTTTTGAAAATCCCATTCAGTGTCTACCTGCATCTTTAGGTGCCTAAATATCTAGGAGAAGCTCCCTCCTCGTGCCTTGTGCCTTGGTCGCCAGCCTGTCCTGTGATGTTGTATCAGCTTGAAAGAGCTGTGACTCTAGTAGTGGTGAGACAGGGATTGTGACTAATTATTCTTTCTCTATCTCTCCTGCCAGAGGGGCTGGCTGCAGAGAGAGGTGAGACTCCCGGGTCTCTGTGCTAGGGCAGGGCACGACAGCTGCTGGGAGCTTGTTCCCCTGTATGGAGCAGCTCCCAGGCTGGGCGTGTGTGCACAGGGGAGAAACCCAGCACGGGAATGTGGGACAAAAAAGAGGAGGGGGAGTTGGAGCCTGTTGAGCCCTGGTCTGTTGTGAGATGGTGCAGAGCCGGGTGCTGTGGGGAGCAGGCCCATGTACGGACCTGGCTATAGCTGCTGCTGAACAGTCAGGTCTGTTTGTGTCAGGACTTTGGGTCTGCCCCACAGTCTCTGCAACGAACCCTGCTCTGGGTGACTCTGCTGTGTGAATTCTCACCTCTCTTTCTCTGCCAGTTGTTCCAGGACTCACAAGAGGATATGCAGGTAACTGAGGCCAATCCTGTATCAGTGACTCCAGCCCCCTCCCTTGGAAGAGGTTCCAGGCTGCTCCTGGCACCACCCCCAAATGATGCCTGAGACCTGGGTTCCCGGCTGGCTGGGCACAGGGTCTCCAGCAGGGCTGTAGGTGCTGGTACCGCGCTCGCTGCCAGAGCTCCCAGCCCCTGACCCAGCCTGGCCTATTGCCCCAGCGCTGACCCCTCCCCTGCAGGTGGGGACCCTGTCGCTCTGCCTGGCTGAGCCCCCCTCTCTGCTGCTGCCTCTGCTGCTGGGCTCGCAGGCTCAGTCCATGCCAGGACCCATGCGGCGCTGCTGGGGCTGCTCCTCCCTCGGCACCTGGATTCTCTGTGTCGGGGACAAATGGCCGGGTGAGTGGGCAGGGATCTGCTCAGAGACACATGCCCTGTGCTGCACCCAGAGGGCAGACACCAGCCAGGGCCGGGCAGCAAAGCACCACCGTGCTGGGATTAACCCTTTCCTTCCACCCACCCTACCAGCCCCAGTGCCACTCGACTGCCTGAACTCTGATCCCAAGGACCCGTGTCCTACAGCTTGGGGGAGTCGCTGGGTGAATGTGTGGGGCAGTAACCAGGGCTCCCTGCGTCCCAGGGTCCCCGTGTGCAATGGGGAAGGACCTGCGCTGTCACAGGCAGGCTGGGCCCTGACTCCCCTTAAAGGGCTGGCCCCCATGACCTCCCTTACCTGGTTCCCCAAAGCCGAACTCTACCTAAAGGCAGGATTGACCCTGGCTAACACTCGGTTATGTTCTGCAGCCAGGGGGCACTTCCTGCCCGACTGCCACAAGGAATCCTACAAGGCCCTTTTGACCATATTTTTATTCTCATCACTGAATTGTGAAAAAATGTAGAGACCGGGAGTTGTGTTCCCCACAGTCCTATGTCACTCATGTGATGGGCAAAATCCCCCCTAGTCTTCACCATGGCGTAGTTCAGAACAGCTTATACTCTGTAAGTCAGGCCCTCTGGCCGTAGCAGAGGTAGGCAATAGCATTGGGCTTCCACCGCTGCTGTCATGCTGCTGTGACAAATACGCACTGGCTACAGAGCTTCCCTCTCAGCCAGGTACACACCAGGTGTGTTCATCCCAAGGCCCTTCAATGCTCTGCCAGGTCTGGCTGGAGTCAGTTTAAATAAGGGCTGTTACACACAGCACCGCCTAGTGGCTGAACAGTAAAATACAGTTTAGTGTTCCATGACAAAAAGAAAAGGAGTACTTGTGGCACCTTAGAGACTAACCAATTTATTTGAGCATGAGCTTTCGTGAGCCACAGCCGAGCTGTGGCTCACGAAAGCTCATGCTCAAATAAATTGGTTAGTCTCTAAGGTGCCACAAGTACTCCTTTTCTTTTTGCGAATACAGACTAACACGGCTGTTCCTCTGAAACCTGTTCCATGACAGGTTTCAGAGTAACAGCCGTGTTAGTCTGTATTCGCAAAAAGAACGAAGAGTACTTGTGGCACCTTAGAGACTAACCAATTTATTTGAGCATAAGCTTTCGTGGGCTAGAACTCACTTCATCAGATGCATGGAGTGGAACATACAATAGGAAGATAGATAGATAGATAGATATAGATATACAGAGAACATGAAAAGATGGAGGTTGCCGTACCAATTCTAAGAGGTTAATCAGCTAAGGTGAGCTATTATCAGCAGGAGAAAAAAAACATTTTTAGTGATAATCAGGATGGCCTATTTCAAACAGTTGATAAGAAGGTGTGAGTAACAGTAGGGGGAACTTACATTGGGATGTAGATATCAGTTTGTGTAATGACCCAGCCACTCCCAGTCTTTATTCAAGCCTAATTTAATGGTATCTAGTTTGTCAATTAATTCCAGTTCAGCAGTTTCTCGTTGGAGTCTGTTTTTGAAGTTTTTTTGTTGAAGAATTGCCACTTTTAAGTCTGTTACTGAGTGACCAGAGAGACTGAAGTGTTCTCCGACTGGTTTTTGAATGTTATAATTCTTGACATCTGATTTGTGTCCATTTATTCTTTTGCATAGAGACTGTCCGGTTTGGCCAATGTACATGGCAGAGGGGCATTGCTGGCACATGATGGCATATATCATATTGGTAGATGTGCAAGTGAACGAGCCCCTGATGGTGTGGCTGATGTGATTAGGTCCTATGATGGTGTCCCCTGAATAGATATGTGGACAGAGTTGGCAACGGGCTTTGTTGCAAGGATAGGTTCCTGAGTTAGTGTTTTTGTTGTGTGGTGTGTGGTTGCTGGTGAGTATTTGCTTCAGGCTGGGGGGCTGTCTGTAAGCGAGGACTGGCCTATCTCCCAAGATCTGCGAGAGTGAGGGATCGTCCTTCAGGATAGGTTGTAGATCTTTGATGATGTGCTGGAGAGGTTTTAGTTGGGGGCTGAAGGTGATGGCTAGTGGCGTTCTGTTATTTTCTTTGTTGGGCCTGTCCTGTAGTAGGTGACTTCTGGGTACTCTTCTGGCTCTGTCAATCTGTT
Source organism: Caretta caretta (assembly GCF_965140235.1). Taxonomy (NCBI): domain Eukaryota; kingdom Metazoa; phylum Chordata; order Testudines; family Cheloniidae; genus Caretta; species Caretta caretta. Next base: position 81,146,370 of record NC_134216.1, read on the forward strand.
TCTTCACTTCAGCAGGTGGGTATTGTAGTTTTAAGAATGCTTGATAGAGATTTTATTGGTGTTTGTCTCTGTCTGAGGGATTGGAACAAATGTGGTTGTATCTTAGAGCTTGGCTGAACACAGTGGATCATGTGGTGTGTCCTGGATGGATGCTGGAGGCATGTAGGTAAGTATAGCAGTCAGTAGGTTTCACTTGGTATAGGGTGGTGTTTATGTGACCATCACTTATTAGCACCGTAGTGTCCAGGAAGTGGATCGCTTGTGTGGACTGGTCGAGGCTGAAGTTGATGGTGGGATGGAAATTGTTGAAATCCTGCTGGAATTCCTAAAGGGCTTCTTTTCCATGGGTCCAGATGATGAAGATGTCATCAATGTAGCGCAAGTAGAGTAGGGGCGTTAGGGGACGAGAGCTGAGGAAGCGTTGTTCTAAGTCAGCCATAAAAATGTTGGCATACTGTGGGGCCATGCGGGTACCCATAGCAGTGCCACTGATTTGAAGGTATATATTGTCCCCAAATGTGAAATAGTTGTTGGTGAGGACAAAGTCCAGCCACCAGGTTTGCTGTGACATTATTGGGGATACTGTATCTATGTCACTCATGCGACTGTATCCCCACGCTGATTCTGTAACTCTCCCCAGTGGACATGACTCTGGATCCAGACATGGCTCATCCCGACCTCGTCCTGTCTGAGGATCGGAAACGTGTGAGATGTGGAGATAAATGCCAGGATCTGCCCGGCAATCCTGAGAGATTTGATCCTTTGCCCAGTGTCCTGGGCACTGAGGGATTCACGGGCGGGTGGCGTCAATGGGAGGTGGAGGTGGGAGATAATCCTCACTGGATTCTGGGGGTTTGCAGGGAATCTGTGACCAGGAAAAAGTGGATTGTTGCATCACCTAGCAATGGATACTGGGCCGTGTGACTGAGGGATGGGGAATACAAGGGCCTCACCTCCCCCTTGACTCTGCTCCCCGTGAGTCTCAGACCCAGCCAGGTGGGGATTTTCCAGGACTCTGAGTGGGGCGAGGTCTCATTTTACAAAGTGACTGACAGGTCCCATCTCTTCACTTTCACTGACACCTTCTCCAGGACCCTTATTTCTATACTGGTCTCAATGCTGACAGTAAAAATGCGGCTCCCCTGATAATCAGCCCGGTCCCAGCTCAGGCTGGAGAGAATCTCAGTCCCTGACAGTGACCCTGCGGCAGAGACTGTCCCCTCTGAGTGCAGGCTAGCCCCCAGGCCTGTTCCCGTGGGGAGGGTGTAAAGGGCATCACCTGCCTCCCCCAACCTTCAGCTCCCAGCCCCAGGCCTGTGAGCTGTGAAAGGGGAGAGGGGGAGAGAAGGGGTGGAGGGAGCTAGCTGCTGGTCTGTGGGGTAAGGGGCTGTGGGTTGGGTGGGTGCAGTGTCAGAGGTGGATGCTGAAGGTGGGGAGGGAAGGGGAGATCCATGATCACAGGAGGAAGACTGGGAGGGAGATATAATGAGGGGGGAGGGGAGAGAGGCCCAAGGAGGAAGAGCCCCTGGCAAAATGACCCAGGGGGGAGAGGAGTCCAGTGAGTGTGATGGGGCCAGTGAGCGATGGGAATAGCCCGATACTTCCTGCCCCTTGGGGAGTCTCTGCCCATGGAGGGGGTGAAACAGCCACAGGGGCAGTGTGGGTGCAGGAGTGAGATCGCCGGGGCCCTGCTGTAGGGGTAGCTCTGCGCTGCAGACTCGGCTGTGGGGGGGGCAGGGCGGGGCAGGGGAGCTGGTCCCAGCGCGATGGAGGGAGGGGTGGGGAGAGCTGGGGAAGGGGATTCAGTGGCTGGCCAGGGGAAGGGGAGTGAGAGCCCAGCCCCAGGGCAGTATGAGCGAGGGGCCCAGGCTCAAATCTCCATTAAAGTTTGCCTTGTCTATGTAGCATCATTTGTACAGGCAGTTCTTGACTTTATGACATTCAACTTATGAAACACAGCACTTACGACATTCTGAATTGATCCCCTGAGTTGACTTATGAAGATTGGTTTAAACTTTACGATGTTTCAACTTACGACGCAATTTTCAGGAACCAATTGTGTCATTAATTATTATTAATTAAACTGTCAGACAGGTTTGTTCTGTTACAATGTACATGTGTCATAAACATCACAACTACGCACATGTGCAGCTGCTGTCTCTCTCTCTCTCCTTATTGTCTTGACTGGTTCCCTCTGGAAGCTAGGGCACATGCAGGACTCACACTGCACCTTTGCCAAGTAATAGGTGAAAAAAATGATAGGACAGAATTAATAAAGCAAAATATTTCAATAACTCACACAAGATAATAATATTCCTAGAACTTCTGCTACTATTAATTCATGTGATTTGCAGCTTTCTAGCTACATATAATCATTAATCAAGATATGACCCTCCCCCCTTTCTTGTTCTCCTTCTCACAATCAATTAACAAACCATGGTCCCCAACCTCAAATTCTGTTTTCCTATATATCGAAATCTCTTCTACCAGATCCTTTTGTGTTTGTTTTTCTTTAGAAATATTATTCACAGCCAATGTGCTGTCTGTGTCCACTGCTGATTTTAATGGGCTCTTTGTGTTCTTGGTTTTCAAGACACAACAAAAGTAATTTGGTAAAGAAACAGAGAAGGGGTGTGTGGGGTGGAAATGGGGCTTTTGTTGGTGTTCTCAGGATTCCGGTGGCAGGTAAGTCACAGACGGATGCTCTGGGTTGGCAGGTCAGCCATGGAAGCCATTACCCGGGGCTCAGGCTCCTCTTCCAGTCTGTGGTCTGGGATGTCATCTGGCTGGTCTGGTCCCTCTGCTCTCCAGTCTCCCTCAGGCTGGGCAGAGCTGGATGGGTCATCTTCTCTTACTGTGCTGGTGCCGTGTGGGCGGCTGATCTTAGGGTCAAATGGAAATCCAGGAGAGAGACAGGCCAGGAGGACAAATAGTGGGGGTAGAAGGAACACACAAGGGAAGGGGAGAGAGAGCAGGCTCTCACGTGTCTCCAGATGGCATGTCTGGTGTGACAGTGGTGGCTGGGTGTCCCCACTGATGTGCAGAGGTCTGGGCTTCCTGATGATGCGATGACTTTTGAGATCCCCGGGTGAAGGACAAAGTCCCTGGGGTGGTGGTGACAGTTGCCCCCCTCTGGGAATCCCGCAGTCCCCCCACATGTTCCTGCCCCACAAAGTATCTTTTGAAGGGCCCCTGAAAGAGGGTGATGGACAGAATTGTCCATCCTCTTATTCTTCTGTTCACCAATTAGGCCTCACTTCCAATTTTTGGCCCATTAAATTCTGGTTCCCCACTCTTTTTGTTTACTAGAGATGGTCTCAACACCATCCTTCAGGTGCATCAGAAAAGCCCTGCTTGTTTAGATTCATTTAGTTTTTCTGTTTTTCACTTTTACCGGTTTTTTATAAACAGTCTTATGTAACAGGCTGAGTTGGACTTTTGTTACCTTTTCCCTTTGGTGTTTATTATTGCAGGTGCCATAAACATACAGCTAAGGATAGCCTAAAATCCCTCCTTTACCTGTAAAGGGTTAAGAAACTCAGGTAACCTGGTTGGCACCTGACCAAAAGGACCAATGAGAGGAGAAGATACTTTCAAAATCTGTGGGGGCAGGGGGTTTGCTTTTGTTCTCTTTGTTGTTTGCTCTGGGGTCAGTGAGGAACCAGGACAGGGAAAATACATCTCCCTGAGCCATATCTGAATTAAGCATCTAATTTTACAGAAATAGTAAGTAATAGCAAGGAAATGCATTAGATTATCTTTTGTTTCAGCTTGTGAATTTTCCCTGTGCTAAGAGGGAGGTTTATCCCTGTTTTTGTAACTTTAAGTTTTGCCTAGAGGGGAATCCTCTGTGTTTTGAATCTGATTGCCCTGTGAGATTATCTCCCATTCTAATTTTACATAGGTGTTTCTTTTACTTTTCTTTTTAATAAAGTTCTGATTTCTTTAAGAATCTAATGGGTGCCGGCAACAGCTTTTGGCGTCTCAACGTGGGGCGACGACACTGCAATTTAGCCTTGCCTGGATCCCTTCCGGCGGTCGAGGATTGCAGCAACAACCAACACCCAGCGCGCACCGGTGAGTTCATCGGGGGCCTTGGAGGAGATGCAGTTTGATCGACACTGGCGGGCACAACGGTGCAACGCACCCACATAGTGGAGAAGCAGCTGTGGGCAACGGTGGGGAACCAATCCCTTGGATAAGGTAAGAACCTTTTGAAATCCGGTTTGTATGCTCTGTTGGAACCTGGGGACGCCCAGAGTTACCTTGTAGGTATGGGACAGGAACAGAGCACGGGAGGTAGGGTATGGTGCACACCCCTAGAGTGTATTTTAGTAAATTGGAAGGTATTTGGGTCAGATCCAATGACTAAGGGTAAATTGAAGCGATTTTGTACGGTTGACTGGCCTCAGTACCAATTAGAGGACCAGGAACAGTAGCCTCCCGGAGGATCACTAAATCATAATACAATCCTCCAGTTACTCCTGTTCTGTCAGTGAACGGGGAAGTGAAATGAGCATTCGTATGCTTACTTGTTTATGACCTTGTAGTCTCCTACTGATATTTTATGACGCTGTAATTTAATCCCGATTGGCCCGATAGCAATTAATGTCAGTCCCCAGACCCCCACCCCAAATGTAATGGCAGATCCGGTGTCTCCTTCGGCCCTTACACCCACACAGAGTGAGGCTCCTTCGGCCCCTACACCCACACAGAGTGTGTCCCCTTCGGCCCCTACACCCACACAGAGCAAGGCTCAGAGTAAGATTCCTAGTGAAGCTCATAGTGAGGTTCGAGCTCCATCTGCTGGACTATACCTGTTACTTACCGAGACTAAAATCACCCGTAATGCAATAGAAAGGACAAGCTCTTACCATGCAGGTCTATACTCATGCACCTTTTAATCCTATGGACCTGGCCGCTTTCAAAGCACAGGCTGGAGAATTTTCTATCAACCCAAGCAAGTTTGTATTGGTTTTTGAGGGATGTCTTAGTAGCTACAAGCCAGACTGGGATGATTGTAATGTCCTTCTGCCAACATTATTGACTGCGGTTGAACGAGAACAGGTCATAGCTAAAGCAAGGGAGGAAGCAAAGAGGCGATATGACCAGGACCGTAACAATATCCCGACCCCAGATTATCAGGTTCCTATAAAGAATCCTAGGTGGAACCCAAATGGCAATCAGGCTATGACCCACCTCACCTCCTATAAGGAGCTGCTACTGTATGGAGTCCGTCATGCAGCTGTCAGACAGAATAATTGGACTAAACCATATGAGGTAGCACAGGATCCAAAGGAAAGCCCTGGAGCCTTTTTACAGCGTATTCGAGACACGATCCGACAGTATACCAATTCAGATCCTAATGATCCACAAACTGAGGCAATTATTAAAGGAGTATTTACAAGCAGGGCAGCCCCCGACATTAAGAGAAAGCTACAGAAAAAGGAGGATTTGATGGGTATGACCATGGCACAGATTTTAGAAGCAGCAAATCGAGTGTATAGTTTAAGAGAAGTGGAGAAGGAGAAGAAGCAAGTGAGATTGATGGTAGCGGTGGTGCAGACAGGCACGAAGGGAAGTGAACGAGAAGGAAGGGGCCGTGGATGCGGACATCCAGGCCCGCGGGAGAGACGACTGGGGTGCAATCAGTGTGCCCTGTGTTGGCAAGAGGGACACTGGAAGAATGAGTGCCCAAACAAGAAGGAAAGGGGGGGTACCTCTATGATGGCGATAGAAGAACAGGAATAGGGGTGTCAGGGGAGACGGATCATCCTACCCCCGGAACCCCGAGTAAAAATGCGGGTGGGAAATGAAGAAATAGATTTTTTAGTAGACTCTGGAGCGGCGCGAACTGCTGTAAATCAACCCCTTCGGTTGCCAGTAGCAGACTCCCTCACTGTGACAGGAGCCACAGGCAAAGATACCAAGCAAAGCTCTTAGAGAACCCTGAGGTCACGCTGCAGCCTTGTCCATCCCTTAACCCTGCCACCCTCTTACCAGAAACTGAGAAACAGGAACATGACTGTTTGGAGATCATAGATGCCCAATATTCTAGCCGCCCGGACTTGAAGGATGTGCCCCTCCCAAATGCAGATTATGAGTGGTACACTGATGGCAGCAGCATGGTGATAAATGGGCAAAGAAGGGCGGGTTATGCTTTTGGGGTGCTGCATGCTCATGCTGGCCTGTGGAAGCAGAGGGGAATGCTGACAGCCCAAGGCTCCCCAGTCAAGTACGGGCCCCAAATTCTTCGGCTTCTAGAGGCAGTGCAACTCCCTTTGGAAGTGGCAGTGGTACACTGTAAGGCCCATCAGAGGGAGGATCAAAATGTGACCGGGGTAATGCCAGGGCATATAGAGAGGCGAAGCATGCTGCCACCCTGATGTCCCCTCAGACTGAGAACACCTATATGCATGCCCTTATCCCATCAGTGGGGGAGCTCCCAACCCCTCAGTATTCTGGGGAAGAGAAACAGCTAGCTGACAAACTTGGTCTCCAGGAAAAGGAGGGATGGCTTCATTCCCTGGAAGGGAAAGTCCTCTTACCAAAGGGCCTAATTCTGCCAGTATTACAGAAATTACATCAAACCACTCATGCTGGCAGGGAGGCACTTATCCAACTAATGGGAAAGTACTTCATTCAACCTCCAGACTCCAACCCCTGGCTGCCCAGGTACAAGCGGATTGCTTAGTTTGTCAAAAGAATAACCCCCAACCAGGACACCCAGTACCACCAGCGGCCCTGGAACCCACTCCAGGCCCCAGACGGGTGTGGCAAATAGACTTTACTGAGTTTCCCCAGACCCAAGGGTTCAAGTATCTCCTTGTTATAGTGAATAGATTCAGCGGATGGCCGGAAGCCTTTCCATGTCGCAATTGCACTGCCAGGACAGTGGCTCTCAAGTTTGTTAAAGAGATTATTGCTCGCTTTGGACTTCCCCAGTGGATGGAATCTGACTATGGAACACACTTCACGTCAAAAATCGTCCAAAGCACCTCAGACGCCTTACAGATTCCTGGAAACTCCGTACACCCTGGAGACCGCAAGCCAGTGGGGTAGTGGAGCGGACCAATCAGACCCTTAAGCGACATCTCTCGAAAGTATGCCAGGAGGCCTCCCTACGGTGGCCTGATGCCCTGCCCCTAGTTCTGCTCTGCATCCGTGCTCTCCCAAAGGGTAGATTAGGGCTCAGTCCCTTTGAAATTATGTTTGAAAGGGCATGGCCTATGAATGGTACACCGGTTGTGTCAGGGGGAGAGTGGGAATTGGGGAATGGGTTTTTGTCTCAGTATATGTGTTCCCTGTCTGCTGTTCTTTTGTCTCTTCACAGGTATACTAAGGATTCCCAGCCTCTACCCTTGGATTCGCCCATCCACTCCCTGCAGCCTGGTGATTCAGTGCGTGTACGTACCTGGAAAGACGAGCCCCTCCAGGAAAAGTGGAAGGGACCCTATACCGTCCTGCTGGTCTCCCACATGGCAGCAAAGGTCGAGGGACACAAGAATTGGATTCATTATACCCGGCTGAAAGCGGTGTCAACCCCCCCCCCCCCCGGCTGAAAGGTGGACCGTGCATTCAGCCCCCTCCACTGAGGATCTTGGACTAAAATTACTATTTAAACGGCAGCCCGCCGGGAAGGCAGGAAAATAGATGGGAGGGTATATTTTATTCCCCCTCTTGGCCATGTGCCTAACTGGTACTGCTGTTTCAGGCATTGTACCCGTAAATACCTGGCTGGCACTGGCCCAGAGTGCAGTGAACGCAACGTCATTCTCAGAGAACCTTATTCTCAGAGAGTGAGGCAGCAGCTCTGGCCTTTTCCTTAGTTGGTATCCCTGGGCTTGTGGTGCATAATTATCACGCAGTAGAGCACCTTGCCTGCACGGTGGCAAAGGCCATTAACTTAACCTCAACCGTCCTGGCCCAACTCTCACATGAGTTAGGAGAAGTACGTCAGGGTATGCTGCAGAACAGGCTGGCTGTGGACTATTTGCTTCTACGCCATGGTCACCTATGCCAGGAGTTTGCCGGCATGTGTTGCTTTAATATAACAGATGCAGGGCCATCTGTAGAAGCTGATTTACAATGCCTAAAGCAGCTGGTAAAGGGCATTCATTAGCAAACTAGGGAGGATTGGCTACGCTCTTTATTTTCTGGTTGGGGCCTTTCCCCATGGCTAAGTGGGTTCTTTAGCCTATTATTTAAGGGTTTTTTCCCCTGTATTAATCATGTTATGTTTACTGTGTTGTATGTGGTCCTGTGTAAAAATACTTATTTTGCATAGTTTTGAAAATTTTAATTTTATGCATAACCCGCTAGTAAGTAAATAAAGATGAGAAGACTCAAGCAATAGAAATGAGTATTCTCAAAGGAGGGAATTGTTGGAGACCCCAGGGCATGGCCACTAGTTAAGTCGAGGGGATGGAAGGCCATAAGGGTCGAGGAAGTCTCTTTGCTGAAGGCCTAAGGGCTTCGTCTCACCCCCCCCTTAATAGAATTCAGGCCTGGCTGGTTTGAGTAAGCTCTTTTGCTCTTAAAACAATGTTGCAGCCGTAGATAATGCCTCATAGTGTAAGGTTTGCTGACGCCAAGCTAAAGATAATAGGAGATAGTTACAAGGCCAGACAGAATGTGCTGGTTGTTTAAGTTGTTAGGAATGCTTGTTAGAGGTTGCAGGAAATACACATTGTTGTAACCCATATAAGGAAGGCAGAGTATTTGTGCAAAGTTTTAATTGGCTGATGTGTAGTGCAGTAGCATTAAGAAATATAAAAGTGTGTGTAAAGACCTGCTCTGGTGTGCAGGATTTGAGATTCTATTCTCCCTGTACCTTGTTTGCAGCTGCAAATAAACTTTTCTGCTTCTCCACCCCATTGTGATTATTGAGTGAAACACACCGGGTAACGAACCCCTGCTGTTGTTTTGCCTCTCGGCACTGGGTGCCGGCAACAGTTTCAGCTTGTGAATTTTTCCTGTGCTAAAAGGGAGGTTTATCCCTGTTTTTGTAACTTTAAGTTTTGCCTAGAGGGGAATCCTCTGTGTTTTGAATCTGATTGCCCTGTGAGATTATCTCCCATTCTAATTTTACATAGGTGTTTCTTTTACTTTTCTTTCTAATAAAGTTCTGTTTTCTTTAAGAATCTGATTGGAGGTTTTAGTGTCCCTAAAAACCCAAAGTTGGTCTGTGCTCATCTTGTTTATTCTCAAGCCTCCCCAGGAAAGGGGGTGTAGGGCTTGGGGGGATATTAGGTGGGAGATAGGGCTCCAAGTGGCCCGCCATAAATGTTTGAATCACTTGGTGGTGGCAGCGTTTACCTAATCCAAAGTACAAGGGAGAATTTGTGACTTGGGGAATTTTTAACCTAAACTGGTAAAAATAAGCTTAGGGGGTCTTTCATGCGGGTCCCCACATCTGTACCCTAAAGTTCAGAGTGGGGAGGGAACCCTGACAGCAGGTGATTAAATCATTTCAGAAACTTCCATCCACTTTCCCATAGTTAGGCCTACCTCAGTTGTGAGCCTAACAGGCCCCAATTATTACAACAACGTCACCTCATCCTTCTGTGTCTTGCTCATGGATCTACAGGATCTGTGCTGTGCCCCCACAGGAACCCTTTCTGTGTGGCAGACCCCCTGTCAGGGTTCCTTCCCCATTCTCAACTCTGGGGTACAGATGTGGGGACCTGCATGAAGGACCCCCTAAGCTTATTTTTATCAGCTTAGGTTAAAATCTTCCCCAAGGCACAAATTCCTTCCTTGCCTTAATATCGCTGCCACCATCAAGTGATTTAAACAAACATTCAGAGAGGGCCACTTGGAGCCTTACTTTCCCCAAATATCCCCCCAAGTCCCTACACCCCCTTTCCTGGGGAGGCTTGAGAATGATATCCTCACCAATTGGTATAGGTGAACACAGACCCAAACCCTTGGATCTTAAGAACAATGAAAAAATCAATCGGGTTCTTAAAAGAAGAATTTTAATTAAAGAAAAGGTAAAAGAATCACCTCTATAAAATCAGGATGGTAAGTACTTTACAGAATAACAAAAGACCCAAAAACACAGAGGATTTCCCCTCTAGGCAAAACTTAAAGTTATAAAAACAGGGATAAACCTCCCTCTTAGCACAGGGAAAATTCACAAGCTAAAACAAAAGAAAACCTAATGCATTTCTTTCCTATTACTTACTATTTCTGCAATACTAGATGCTTAGTTCAGATATAGCTTAGGGAGATGTATTTTTCCCTGCCCTGTTTCCTGGCTGGATCCGAGAGACACAGACAAAAAACCTTTCCCCACAGATTTGAAAGTATCTTCTCCCCTTATTGGTCCTTTTGGTCAGGTTCCAACCAGGTTATCTGAGCTTCTTAACCCTTTACAGGTAAAAGAGGAATTAACCCTTTACAGGGTAAAGAGGGATTTTATGCTACCCTTAGCTGTATGGTTATGACACCCCCAAAGGGGACTTACTCTTCCTTGAGGGTAGACCACATGGCCTCTGAGACTCAACCTCTGGCTCCAGCACTCCCATTTCATACCATGAGCTCTGCCCAGGGAGTCCAGCTGAGACAGGCTCCTCGTCAGAGGCTTGTGCACTCTACTGGGACCAGTGCCCCTCAGCAAGTATGGCAGCCCTTTCATCATGGAATAGGGTTTATTAGTCAAGCAAAGAGAGCAGCAGAATTCCTTAGGTTAGAGAGAAATAAAGGTTGAGAGACGTTGTCCACCTGGCCAAGCCAGTGCAATCACCAGCCAAACTGCTCTGGCCGCCACTTCTGTCTCTGTCAGGCCAAGGTGAGAGTCCTGTGTCTCTCCAGAGGCCAGCACTTAACCCCTCATGTGACACCTTTTCCTTTGCTCTCAGGCTGGGGCTTTGCTCTGCTTCTCTGCAGAGAAGTGGGGAAAAAATCTCCTTCCTCTTGGTCACTGATTGCTGGGTGTGAATGTTCTGGTCCCTGTGGCTCCACTGTCTTTTCGGGTTTTCCATGGACATGGTGGGCCTTGGCCAGCCCTTCACTGACCCATTCAGCCCGCTCCAGACAGCTAGGTGACACACACACCCCATGTCTCCTGTGCTGCTCCAGGAGCAGGTTAACCCCCCCGGGCAGCAGTGCAAAGTACAGAGGGAAACTGATACACATAGGCTTCATAAAAATATTACAGAAAATTCCCCTTTCATCACAGTCCTAAGGGGAGAGGAACAGAGCCCTCCCTGGATGGGACATGGCTTCTCATCCCAATCTCTATTTCCAACTCACCCCGCAGCAGCAGGAAGTTTGCAGAAGAGAAATGGCCGGTTGCTGTTATGGCAGCACTTTTATGGGAACAGGGAAATGAAATTAAACCTGTTATTCCTGGTTCACACAGTGGTGAGCAACAGAAAATCAGTCCAAGTGAATGAGAGGGAGCTGCCAAATGGCCTGTGTCATTTTCCACGTCTGCAGCAGCAGCTGCTCCGTGCAGAGCAGGGTGGGGAGGATACACCCTGACAGGCCTGGGCTGTTGTGCCTGTGGGCGGTCTCTCTCCCCAGGCCCCAAGGGAGATTGGCACCTTTGGGTGGAGATGACACAGCGCTGCTTTCTCCGGGGCATGCAGAGAGGCACCGAACTCGGGAGGAGCCGGGGGCTTGGCAGCTCCCAGGATCAGAGAGAGCCTGGGGAGACACAGAGCCCAGAGACAGAAAGGTGAGGAGCCCCACCATCTCTTCATTCAGGCCCTAAGCCAGGACAGAGTCCCAGACCCTGGAGACAGATTCAGGGTCCCGTGTGTCTCTGACTCTCCCCAGGATACAGAGCAATTTGTCTCCGTGCAGCTGGGGCAGAGCTGATGGGGGATCCCACTGCTGCCTGCATGCCCCGGAGAGGAAAGATCTCTTCTCTGGGGCAGGGCGCAGAGACAGCTGGGCTCACCAGCCCCCAGGCCCAGGGTAGGACAACAGCAGGGCAGGGCTCATCAGTAACTGGGGGCTGTATGTGGCTCAGCTTCAGGGCTTGTTTGGGGCCACCAGGATTTTTATCCCCAAGGTGAAGGGTTTGTGCAGACAGGGCTTCTCCTCTCGGGAACAGAAGCCCTCCAAACCTTCTCATGCCTGGGGTATCCGCAAAGAGGGACTGGAAACCTCCCTTCCCCTCCCTTCACATCACCTGTGGATCCAGGCAGATCTGGGAGCTGGGACTCTCCCTCCTAACTTATTGCTCCTGCTGCCCTTTTCGGTCTCTCCCCCTCCTTCACCTTTCCTCCCTCAGAGTGTTCACTCTCCTGCGTTCAGCAGCTCTGGGACTCGCAGCCCCCCCCCCCCCCCCCCCCCCCCGGTAACCGTGATTGTGTAATGCGGGTCCATTTGTGCAGAGTCACTTTTCTGCCCGGCCCCAGCCTTTTCCCCTGGGTCTCTCCCCTCACCTGCAGGCTCCGGGTGCGGGGCTGGTGCGGGCAGAGCCCGGGGCTGCCCCAGGGGCTGGCTCCAGCCCCCGCAGAATGTCCGCCTTTGGACGGAATTCTAAGTTTAAGTAGAAGGTCCAGGGAGGCTCAGGGCTGGTGCTGAAGGCCTGTTGTGGGCTGAGACAAGGAGGCAGCAGGATGCCCTCTCAGTGTTGTCCTAAGGGCAGCAACAGCAGCAGCCCCAAGAAAGGGACCCTGCCCCCATCCGAGCAGGGTTTGAGGGGCGGGCTGGGGTGTCCATGGGATCCCTGAGGCTGGGCCAACGGGCTGGATTCTGATCAATCCTGGCTCCTTCCACAACAGGAAATGGGAGCAGGAGGGGAGCAAATAGCCCAGATGGTGCCATGTCTCTACCGCTCAGCACAGATGCTCCCAGCTGCAGAGACCCTCTGTAACATCCCCCTCAGCACAGCACTGCCTGCTACTGCCTCCTCTCAGTCCCCAACACTCCCCTTTCTGCCCAGGATCCCCACTCTTCCCCCCAAGCATCACACTTCATCTCCTCTGCCCATCCTCACCCCTGCCGCCCCCTATGCCCTGAGCCCCACTAATGGGCAGGGTAGGGACAAGTGGTACCAGGGCCAGGTATAAATTTTTCTGGAAATTTCCATGGCAATCGATGGAGCAAGCAGCCCCCAATTCTCCTTTTGTTACACAGGCCTGAAGGCTCCTTAACCCCTTTGGAAATCTGGCCCATTGTGGGTAAAGCTGAGAGTAGCCAGACTGATCTGTCTGAGTCATCACATGTGGGGCAGGAGTTCACAACCCCCAATTCTCTCCTGGCACCTCAGCTGTGCTGAGAGGCCCCAGCTCCCATTGAAACTGAGGTGGATTGCAGGTTCGCAGCCTCTGAAAAATAAGGCCATGAACCATCCGTGGGAGCTGGGGGCCTCTGCCCGAGAACCTGCCCTTGCACCTCCACCACTCAGCTCTCCTGACAGCAGCTGTCAATGGCTCCCTGAGGGAGGGCAGGCACTGGCTTCTCTCTTGGGATTTATACTACAATTTCAGCTTAAGAAACTCTCCCTTGGTGATGCTGAGAATCCAGCCGACCCCATTGTAAGGGACCAGGACCTAGGCAGCCTTGCCTAGGCATCACTGATGGCCTGGGGTCTGCACATGAGTGACAGCAGACGCTGAGCAGGACTGAGAGGAAAGCAAGATCATGGACAGAGTCCGGCCAGGGTTGGAGACCTGAGATCACAGCCAGGCCACAGCGAGGAGGCAAGACTCAGGCTGCAATAGAGACCGGCAATCAGGAGACAAGGCAAAGTGTAGCAAGCCAAAGCCAGGGGTTTCCCAGACAACTTCCTGGGCAACGCCCAGGGTTAAATAGGGTGCTAGGCAAATCAGAGGGCAGCAGGATGCCGTCACGCCGGCTCCCTTGGGTGGTAATTTCTGAGGCACAATCGCATCACAGTGATCCCCAGCTGTGCCTCTGTAGATCCAGGCTCTAGGTCACAGGCCCTGACAACCACCAATACCTAATCTCTTCCTGTTTTATTACACCAATATAGATAAGGCTGAGATGAGCTTATTGTTTCATAGCTGGTCTTTGAAGTGCTCTAAAATCCACATGCTGGTTTGGGCTCTCTTGAAAGCTGCTGTGCCCTGTCGAGGTCTGTGGTCATGTTCTTGGTCCAAATTTAAGGTTATCTGAGCGAGGTGTTCCCAAGATACAGTCCCTCATGTTATCTGCACACTCTGGGGGCACCCACCTTTACCCTCTTCCTAGGGCTCAAGGCGTAACCCTGTTAACTTAGGCACCCACCTTCATCCTTCCCTGGGCTCAGGGTATAACCTCACACTCTGTGGGTTTCCAGGGTCTTTTACCAGCGAAAGAGCCTTACACAGTAATATCCTACTTAACCTCTCGTTATTAACAATCACCAAAACAGAATACACACACTAGGTATATATTGCTCACCACTCCCAATAGACGAACTTTTTCTGCCGGCCAATAAGAATCAGGTAACCTGGGAACTCCAGTTTCTGCACGATCTAGTCGGCAGGGTGTTGAGACCTGGCAGCTCTGCTCTGGGGCTGTGTCCTGGAGTTAGGTTCCAAAGAACTTTCTTTTGGACCCCAGTTTATATAGTGAAACTTGAGTCCTGCTTAGCTGTACCTTAACTAATCATTTACTAAAGTATTACAAAATAATTCTTTGATCAATCCTACCATATTGAGAAAAAATTCTCTACCCCACCACCTTAGCTCATTTACGAACTTGCAAAATTAGTAGTTATGTAATAGACATAAACAAGCAAAGAACCGAACAGAAACCATGCAGCTAAACAATAGAGAAGCAGGGACCATAACGGCAAAACAATAAAGAAATGGAGGTTTCACACCCACAACTGTTCATAAGTGATTCCTTGCCAGACAGGATGCTGTCAAACAAGGTTTTCTTTAAACGTCTTAAGATCTGTTTCTTTATCTGGTGACGGTGGGTGCTCTTAGGGCAGGATCACTTCCCTAACAGCCCAAAATCACATGTTTTAATGTAATTTAGATAGAATGTGAGGATGTGACTTCCTGCTTTCTCCTAATCTGGCTGCAAAAAAAGACCTCAGACCATACACCCGCTCCAAAAAAGGGACAGGGACATTTCCTGCTCGCTTCTTAGATTTTTGCACAAACCTACGGCTCTACCTTTGGCTCTGAACTGCCCCACGTGGATCTCAGCTGATCAGGATTGAGCACCCACGGCCCCTTTGGGGAAGCAATCCTGGAGTTGTTAGGAGGGGTTAGCGTTAGCTCCAATCGCCAGCTCCAGTCTGCCTGACACACTGGCTGCTGCTCTGTGGCCGACAAGTGTGTGTAGAAGCACAGCTGACATCGGTCACGGGGTAGCTCAAGGCACCGTGCTGTATAGACCAGAGACCAGAGGTGACAGTAAGCTGGTACGCCCTGGCTTCCCCAGGTGGCAATTTAAAGGGCCTGGGGCTTCCAGCAGCGGCTGGAGCCACAGGCCCTTTAAATAGCCCCTGGAGCCCTGCTGCCAGAGCCCTGGAGTAGCAGAGGCAGACCGGGGCGCCGGCAGCGGTTTAAAGGGCCCGGAGCAGGTGCAGCGGCCGAGCCCTGGGCCCTTTAAACTGCTGCTGTAGCCCCCAGCTGCCGCTGCTACCCTAGCGGAGGAGGGCACTTACTGGTACAGGGCAGGTCGGGGCTGCCTCTGACCCCCCGATTCTCGCCCCTTCCGCCCAAGGCCCAGCCCCTTCCGGGGGCCAGAGCCGGCCCCAACCCAGCCCGGTATCAGTAAGTCCTTATTTCTACTTTCATCCCTGCCAGAGACGGAGTTGGAGCCGGTCCCTTGACAGCGGTCTGAGGCTGTCTGACTGCTGGGCATGTTATTACTCAGTCTGCTCCAGGAAATGGGCGTTTCTTGGAAGTTTTGCCTCAAGAGCAGAGCTTTCGTCTCAAAGAGCCGATAGTTCCAAGTGCTGTAAATCCCCCTGCAGACTCAGATTACTTTAAATATTGTTGTGTCAGGTTAGGGCTGGGTTAGAGTGAGTGGTGCAAGTTGGAGTCATTTGGTCAAGGGGTTCCTCTGATATAGCTGCCCCCAACCCCAAAATAAAAAGTTAATGTTAACGAAGTGCAGTCAAATCCATCTCCATATGAGGCTCCAAAACCATACAGAAGGTCAATAATCATGTCTTACCTGTTCTCTTCTCTCCATCTCACCCCATTTCACTTTCCCACCTTCTGTGTGGCACCCCCCCTTCTCCCCCCCCCCTCCTGTTCTCACCTTATTCTGGGCATGTGAAGAGCTGATTCAGGCAGCAAGGGGACCGCCCATCAACAAGACACAGAAGACAGCCATGGCCTCAGCAGCGCCCATAGGGAAAGCGTTAGAAGAAGCCACTTGCTCCATCTGCCTGGAGTATCTGACGGTGCCAGTGACCATAGACTGTGGGCACAACTTCTGCCAAGCCTGCATCACCCAGTACTGTGAGCAAAGGAAGCCTGAATCAGGCACACAGTTCCCCTGTCCTGAGTGCCGAGCGCTGTTCCAGAAAGGGAATTTCAGGCCAAACAGGCAGCTGGCCAATATCGTAGAGAGCATCAAACCACTGAGGTTACAGCCTGAGAAAGCTCAGAATGAAAATCTGTGTGAGACACACAAGGAAAAACTCCAGCTTTTCTGTAAGAAGGACGGAAAAGCCATCTATGTGGTCCCCATAGAGGAAGTTGCCCAGGGTTATAAGGTAGGAATCACTGCTGCTCTTGCTGAAGGAACCCCTTAAATGCCCCATTGTGTTTCTCCAGAGCCAGCTGCTGGGAGGGGGGGAGTGGGAACTCACACGACTTAAGGGAGGTGGATCCAGGGATCCAGGTGCTGCCAGGCTGGGCAGTGAGGGGTCCGTCTGGCTCCATCTCTCTGCCAGGCAGGGCTTCCAATGCGAGGTGACCACAGCCACCTTATGGCATCTGAGTGGAGGCATCCAGGACTGGTGCTCTTCCCTCGTCAGTGTGTGGGTGAGGGCTGAGGGGTTGGCTCAGACTGTGGGTTTGGGGCTTGCTTGCAACTTTGCAACATCAGGAAGGAAAGGCCTTGGATTCTCCATTTTGCAGGCATCTCCCATGGAGACCCGGGCATATCCCATTGGGGCTTTACCCAGCATGGGTGTCTATGTGTGTTATGGGGTTGGGTGAGGGAGGGTTGTTTGAAGAGGGGCCCAAAGGGGAGGGGAAGTGGAGTGTGTGAGAGCAGGAGAGGGAGGTATGTCCAGTGTGGGACATTGGGAGCTGGCCTGAGATGAATGACATCCCCCAAACAAATGACACCTGTGAGATGAGGAAATGGGGAAAGGGGAATAGAGATGGGGCTGGATCCTGGGCCCCATGGTCTGTGCTTGGTGTTGCACCATAGACACATAGATCTTCCCCCCCACGCGAGGATTCCCCTGCCCTGGTTAGCGCTAGGGGCTGCAGGGCCTGGGCTGGACTCAGTGTCTTGGCACTTCAGCTAAACTCCTGCGTTCCAGAGGACTCTGAGTGCGACAGCCGGGTGGGGAAGAGTCTCCCCTGGGATCAGCGTCTCAGCCAGACCATGCCCCAGGCCCTGCAGTGCTGCCCCTGCTATCTCTGCCCAGGGCATTCTCCTGGCTTTGTTACTGAAATGTGCATTTCACACAGGACCAGATTGAGGCCACCCGAGGCCCAGGCTCCACACACTGTCACCGGGCCCTGCTATGACCCTGCCCCACTGGCAGTGGCTGTAAAAGGGACCATACACCCAAGGGCTGTCTGCTGCGGGTGGGACCTGCAAACTTCTTTGAACAGGCAGGGTGTGTGGCTGGGGGCTCCCTCCCCTTGGGGACACTGGGGACAGGAGCGGGGGGGTCCCCTCTCCCCTGAGAAAGAGAGATACAGGATCAGGGAATCCCATCTCCCTGCAGTACTGTCTCTCTTTTGGTGGGTGGAAGAGCTCTCCCCTTCCTGCCACACACAGCGTCCTCTGCGGGGTTACAGTTGGCAGGTTAACACCCCCTAGAGACACATGGCATTATCTTTCTGGTGACTGGCTCAGGCTCTCTGCAGACTCAGGCAGGTGTCACTGTGTCTGTCACACTCAGGGCATGTTTCAATATTTAATTTGCAACCCGGAGGGTTTGAATCATGCATTTTTAATGGATGCCAAGAGCCTGAGGTAATCACGACTCCAGTAGCTGGGGTCTAGACATGGTCCTATAGGGCCTCTGCTTTCACCAACCCTACCTCCTGCAGTCTTCACCCAACAGACAAGCAGACTAATGGATGTTTATCTCACACGGTGCCCCTGAAGGTGAAACTCCAGGAAGCCCTGGGCCCTCTGAGGCAGGCACTGGAGGAGGCCCTGGAGCTGACATCTAAAGAGCAGAAGAAATACATGAATTGGCAGGTGGGTGTCTGGGTTCATCCTTCCCTGAGCCCTTCCCCCTGCAGTGCTCCTGGGGATGCGGGGCTGTAAAGCTGCAGGCTGAGGTTATAACCTGCTCTGGCTGTTTGCCCTGGGACAGTGCAATGGTGCCAGGAGCAGGAAATGTCTCTGACGGGGATCCTAGTGCAGCAGCCCTGGTTGGAGGAGCAGTTCCTGGCCCATGGGTAGCAGCACAGACTCACCACAGGACTGTCCATACACCCAATCCCCACTCACTGCACCCCGACCTCTGCACCCCCCCCAACTCATCCTGCACCCACCCACCCACTGTCCAGTACACACAGACCCACTCGCTCCTCATGCAGCCAGAGCAACCAATTGGGGGGGGGGGGTTCAGACCCTTCTAAAGAGTGGGCAGGAGACACCCCTCGTTTGAGGGGAAATCCCCTCTGATTGGCTGCCTTTCCCCTTCCTGATAGTGAAGGGCAGCCAATCAGAGCTATGATGTATGTTGATGGACAGCCTGGTCCCTCAGCTTGTGTAGCAAGGAGAGCTCCTGCCCCTATTCCCGCATGCCTCCATATGCTGACCCCCACCCATGTACCACTGTCCCTGTGCTGAGCTTTATCCAGCACCCATGTACCACTGCCTCTGTGTGTGGACCCCTATCCCACTCCCCATGATTGATCCTATCCTCCCTCAGTCTGTTCCCCCCCCCCCCCCCGAGTCCCTGGTCCCAGCTCGCCCTTCTTACCACAGGGGTCTTCTTGGGACCTTCTGATTTCAGGGAGAGGCCAGATGCTCCCATCCCAGCTTCACTGTTCAAAGGGTCACCAAGGGTGGCCACTGCCTGCCCCCAATGCAGCAAGAGCACCAGGATCTACAGGAGAGGGACACGGCCCTCCCACCCTGCCCCTGAGACTCCCACCCCCAGATCAGGGGAGGGGGTGGGGGTGGAGATACAGGAGCAGCGATTGGGAGTGTGACCCAGGTACTTTTTCTCAGAAGGGCATTTTGCATTTCCCTTATGGTGATCCATTACTCTAAAGCCTCATATGGATACGTGATCATCGCAACCCAAGACTAGCAGCCCTGCTCACTAACCCCGAGGCAGACTCAGTTCAGTGTGTGCCCAGCTCTGGCTCCTGCGGTTTGTTCCTTCTCCATTTTTTACTAAAGGACAAAGTGGAGAATCGGAGACGGTCGATCACACGTGAATTTAAGAAACTGCACCAGCTTCTGAGTGAGGAAGAGCAGCTGCTCCTGCGGAGACTGGCGGAGGAGGAGAGGGAGAGTCTGCAGAGACTACAGCACAATATAACAAAGCTTTCAGAGCAGAGTGCTGCACTGATCAGTCTCATCACAGAGATGGAGGAGAAGCGTCAGCAACGGGCTGCTGAACTGCTGCAGGTGAGACTGTTAACAATCTCCCCATCCATCCTGTGGCCTTAAACTCTCTGGTCAGTGACTAGATCCCAGGAATTAGTGACCAATCCTATTTCCTGCGCCTGCTCTGACAGTTTCCCGACATGAACAGAAGCCCAGGCGTGACATCCTGTCGGTGCCGACACGTGCAGTCTATGTTGGAGAGAAACGCAGATACAGCAGGGGCTTTGCCTGTCGAACGGGTGGAGCAGAAGGAGCAAGGGGCTGATGTGGTCCCTGCTGAGCCAGCTGGAACTTGCCCCAATGCTGCTGATGAGCAGAGATTCTCAGTGGTGACAAGGGGGCGTCCAGAGGGGGGAAACACAAGACAAAGTGAACTCTCAAATTCATGAAATGAAAGGGCCAAGACTCTCATCACTGGCCATTGGTGCTGGGGGCCTCCATCTCTGGGTGCCAGCCTGGGATACCTGGGGGCTGATATTGGGAAGGGCTGAGCACCCACACAACAGCTGAAACAATGGGAGCTGCAGCTGCTCAGGGTGAGGATCTGGGCCCTGTCTCCTTAGATCTGCAGCAGGAAGCCGTACAGGTGTGAGGCTGGGAACAGTTTGGTGGAAAATCTGCAGGTAAGTGGCGGGACAGACAGAGGTGTGTTAGGGATTCTGCTGCTTTCCTTGTCCCAACACAGCTCCTTGTTCAATGTTCGCAGAATGTCACATCCCCCGAGTCTGTGCCATTGTCACATGACACTCAGCTCCTCTGAGAGTCAGAGCCAGGGTGACGGGGCACCTGAAATCGGTGATCACTGCTGAGTGTCCTGCAGAGAAGCGGCTGTGTTAAATATTGTGGATTCAATGTGGTAGAGAATGGAAAGTCTGCAGCCTTTTTTTGAAGGCTTTTGCACATGGTGTTAACCCCGCTCCCTGTCTTTCTGTCTCCTTTCAGGGTGTGAAAAGCACATTGATCAGGTCTGTGCCCATTTCCATTTCTCCTTCTGTTCCCATGAGCAATGTGGGTGCAGAGCAGATGAGTGATCATGGGACGTTTTCTTCACAGGAGTGAGCATGTGAAACTCCAGCCACCAGAAGCCGTTTCTCCTGCCCTGAAGAACGGGTATAAAATCTGCCTTGACATGAGGGAAATGCTGGCGAGATTCACTCGTGAGTGAGAGCTGCTGGCTGGGTTTCCTTTACATGTGGGTGGGGAGGAGAACTGGCATGTGTTGTGCATGGGGACAAATGGTGTAGGCCACATTGTGACCAGCAGGCTGGTGTGGCAGCAGCCCCAAAGCCAAGACCTGGCCTCCCTAAACTGGGAGAAATCCCCTTGCTAGGGTGTTGACAGTCATTCACTGCAAGTCACTGGGATCTGGGCTCCATTTCTTAGAGAGGTTTGAAGTAGAGCTGGGCAAAATGTTTTTAGTTAACTTGCCAGAAAATTATATTTCGGGTTGACTGAAACGATTTGTGAATTCATGCTGAGTTTTCTGAATAGTTTCAAATGAACTGAAAAAGGTGCTGTGGTGGGCTGCACTCCTGGGGTGGAGCCTGGAAGCTACTGGAACCACTGCCCTCCCCCGAACTATCCATCTGGGTTGGCCTCTCACACAGCTTTTGCTGATGGCACACAGCCAGCCCCTCCTGGCCCTGTTATCACCCAACATAACAGTAGGTGGCGCCACACCCCCAGCTGAGGTACCTGAGTGCTTTACCTAAGCCATGGAGGCACCAGCCAATTTCCAAGATCCCAAGTCCTGCCCTTCTGGAGTGTAAACCCAGAATTATACCATCTTGCACTGGAGAGGGATCTGTACAGTGCAAGCTCATTAATTATTCTGCTCCCTCCTCGCTGTAGGGAAGATATGCATCAGCCTTTGTTAACAGAGCTAAGATTCCCTAACACTTTACTCAAAAACTCACACTGGCTAACATAAAACAGATTTATTAATGACAGAAAGATAGATTTTAAGTGATTATAAGTGATTACCTAGCAAATAAACAAAAATGCAATCTAAGCCTAATATACCAGACAGGATTTAAATCAAACAGTGTCTCACCCTGTTAGCAAGTACAAGCAGTTTGTAGATGTTCTATACACAGGCAGGAATCCTCTCTTCCAGCCTAGGACCAGCACTTCCCCCAGGTCAGTCTTTGTTCCTTAGGTGTTTCCGAGTGTTGAGCTGTAGAGGGAGTGAGGCCCCTTGGTGAGATCACTTCCCCCTTTTATAGTTTCTTTCATATGTCAGGAACCCCTTTGTTCCAAGCCAAGTTCCCAGCCCAATTTGTGGAAAAATACAGGTACCCAAATGGAGTTCAGTAACATTCAGTCTAGTCACATGCCCTTGCATGCTTGATGAGTCATGGCAGCCATTATCCATAGGGTGGCTGAAGCGTCCCCAGGTGAAGACAAGCCTTTTCCATGGCTTGCTGTTTTCGCTGCTGAACCATTGGCACTGTCTAGCTTTTTCATTGTTGTACCTGAAAGGCTAGTTGTGGGTGTTACCCAGAGCACGCACATTTGAAATACAGATACATAGTCAATATTCATAACATGAGAGATAAAAATGTTACATGCACACAAATAGGTTAATCATATTCAGCAAATCATAACTTTTCCATATACACCTCACATGGCACATTTTGTACAAGATGTAGCATAAAGTGTAAAGGGGGACTGGCAGCCCATGCAGCTTATCCTAGATGGAGGAGGCAGTAAGTGGGGTAAAGGCCCCTCCCCTCCTCACTGCCCCAGCCTCATTAGCAACAGCCCCTGTTCCCCCAATGCCCAGTTACAGTTCCCAGCACCCCCCTCTACCCTGCCCAGTCATCCTTCCCATGCCCTGGGGGAGAGGCCGGGTTGAGCAAGGGAAGGGCCTGGTTGTGGGGTTTGCCTGGCTGGAAGGTGATGCCCATCGGGCCAGCATGGAGAGTCCCTGCTGCACCCCCTGGGGCAGGACTGCCCATCCAGTGTGTGTGGGGACAGCGCCGACCTATGCTTAGTAACAAACCAGCCACACATGGCCTCAAAGCAATAGAGCTTCCCTGGGGCCTGGCCCTTCCATTGCTCCCCTCTGCACCCTAGGCACCCACCTCTCTCCTCATTCCCTCTACCCCTCCCCTTCCCCCTGCCCCCTCCAATACCAGCCAGTCCCTTCCTCCTACACTGTGGCACTCTTACGCTCCCCCTTTCCTACTCCCTTTGACACTCCCAATGCCTGCTTTTCCTGCATTGGTTCCAGGGCCACCCCTCATCCTCCAATGCCTGCCCCTCCCCACACCCTTGGTTCCCCCAAGCCTGATCCTCCTCTTCTCTTTGCTTTCCCAGCCTAGTATCTGCCCTCTGGGGCCTGCCCCTCCCCTACCCCCACTGATATCTCCCCTTTGTCCTGCCCTTCCCCTCTAACCCCACTGACACACACACACATGCACTCACATGCCAGTATTCTCCTCAAGTTCTTTCCCGTGGGTGGACAAGGCCCTAACTCCCCTTTAAGGCAACAACACCCCGACACAGCGATTAACTGGGACACAGGTTAATTTCCCTTAGATCTTAGTGACCAGCCCCTGCCCTCAGCACTAACTCTGTGACTTTCTCCCCAGTGGACGTGACTCTGGATCCAGACACGGCTCATCCCAACCTTGTTCTGTCTCAGGATAGGAAACATGTGATACGCAAAACCAAACGACAAAATCTGCCCAATAATCCTGAGAGATTTGATCCCTGTGTCTTTGTCCTGGGTGCTGAGGGATTCACAGGAGGGAGGCATTACTGGGAGGTGGAGGTGGGAGACAAGACTGGATGGATTCTGGGGATTTGTAAGGAGTCTGTGAGCAGGAAGAGTCCAGATCACCTGTTGCCTAAAAATGGATACTGGACTATGTGTCTGAGAGATGGGGAATATGAGGCCCTCACCTTCCCCGCAATCCCCCTCCATGTGGGCATCAAGCCCAGCCAGGTTGGGATTTTCCTGGATTATAAGGCAGGCGAGGTCTCATTTTACAATGTGACTGACAGATCCCATCTCTTCACTTTCACTGACACCTTCTTTGGAACAGTCCGTCCTTTCTTCAGTCCCTGTGCCAATGCTGGAGGTAAAAGTGCAGCTCCCCTCATAATCTGCTCAGTCCCAGCTCAGGCCAGAGGGAATCCTGGTCCCTGAAGGTGACACCTAAGCTGGCCACTCACACATTGCCAGAATACCAGACTTCCTGACACTTCTGGAAACAGCCTGCTCCTGCCCCCCCCCCCGGTGTGATGGTGAAAAGGACATCAACTTCCCCCCACTTCCCACCTTCACCCCTCTCACTTTCCAGAACCCAGCCTCTGATGTGGGGAAGAGGAGATAGGGGTGCAGTCATGAGGGGATGGGGTGCAGGCTGCTGGGCTGTGTAGGATCCAGGGCAGGGAGGAGTTTGTAGAAGCAGGAATGGAAAAGCCCAGATCACAAGAGGCAGGCTGGGCGGAGGCGGTTGTAATGAGGGGGTAGGGGAGAGAGGCCCAAGGAGGAAGAGCCCCTGGCAGAAATGACAGAGGGGAGGAGAGGAGCCCAGTGAGTGCAATGGGGCCAGTGAGCGGCAGGTACATCCCAGCATTTCCTGGCCTGGGTGAGTCTCTGCCCATGGAGGGGAGTGAAGCGGCCACAGGGGTGGTGCGGGGGCAGGAGTGAGAGCGCCGGGGCTGTGCTATAGGGGCTGCTCTGCGCTGCAGACTCAGCAATGGGGGGGAGCTGGTCCCAGCGCGATGGAGGGAGGGGTGGGGAGAGCTGGGGAGGCGATTCGGTGGCTGGGCAGGGGAAGGAGAGTGAGAGCCCAGCCCCAGGGCGGTGTGAGCGAGGGCCCGGGCTGGGCGAATGGCACCCACTTGCTGGGAGGAGCAAGCTTTTTCCCCCCTTCCAATTTTTTGCTCCTCCTTTGTGCATTGTGACAAACGGCTCCCAGCACAGGGCAACACTGGCGAGAAATACTCAGATACCGCTAACGGGTTTCTGCTCCTCCCTTGTGCATTGTGACAAACGGCTCCCAGCACGGGGCAACACTGGAGAGAAATACTCAGATACCACCACTAATGGGTTTTTGCTGCCCCGTCACAGTTTGTTCCCCCCTTTACCCATCCCCTTGTCCAGGGGTTGCAGATTGTGATGGACAGGAATCATTCACTCCTGTCAGACTTTCTTCCCATGTAACAGCTCAATTTTAAATACTGAGAGAAAGAAAAAAAGAGATTTTTCTGATTTAGAAAATGCTGTGATTGTAACAAGGTGTATATACGAGAATATTTTAATTTACATTTCAACAGTATTTCAAAAACATGCCTCTAAACACACTCTTAGAAATGGAATTAGCACATATTGTTTGAATGTTCATTGACAAGTACATTAAAATTTAACTTCTCTAAATAGCTGATTTTTGTTGTTGTTTTAACTGTTATTTCAAGAAATCCCAAATATTTATTGTTACAAAATAATTATAAAACTGTCAGACCAGTTTATTCAATTCTACGTACAGCACAATGTTCACGGGTTATAAACATCACTACACACGCACTCAGGCAGCTCTTCCTTTCGCCCACCAGGGGCCGATGTGGCACGACCACAGCTGGCTGCTGTCATCAGAGCAGCCTCTGGTGGAGCCAGGCTCGGGGGCAGAGGGGGGCCACACAGGGCTGCTGAGGGGCCACAGGCTGGGGTTCAGAAGGGCTAGTTGTGGGGACAGACTGGGGCGTGGGCTCAGGAGCTAGTAGGATGACAGCACTGAGCTAGGGTCTGAGTGGGTGGGGGGCTCCACATGCGGATGGAGGGTAGGGTGAGTGACGGGGCACATGGGGATGGAGGGAAGGGTGAGTGACGGGACACATGAGGAGGGGGAACGGGATGCAGGGATGGGGCAGATGTGCCTGACTGAATGGGAGAGGCTCGGGGTCAGCCAGAGTCTGCAGGGGGGAGGTTCCCCAACTCCCTAACAATCCCTCCCCCCCAAAAGAAGCTGTTCCAGGCTTCTCCCACCCACACTCAACAACCCTCCAGATTCACTCCCAGGCTTCTTCCCTCTCCCTCAGCTCGTCCGTTACCCTGACTCCCGCAAGCCTTTGCATGGCTTCTGAGGGGTGCGGGAAATACGTTTCTGTATTGTAGTTTAAATGAATTAGTACTCAACTGTCATAAATATAAAGGGAAGGGTAAACCCCTTTAAAATCCCTCCTGGCCAGAGGAAAAATCCTCTCACCTGTAAAGGGTTAAGAAGCTAAAGGTAACCTCGCTGGCACCTGACCAAAATGACCAATGAGGAGACAAGATACTTTCAAAAGCTGGGAGGAGGGAGAAAAACAAAAGGTCTGTGTCTGTCTGTGTGATGCTTTTGCCGGAGACAGAACAGGAATGGAGTCTTAGAATATAGTAAGTAATCAAGCTAGGTATGTGTTAGATTATGATTTCTTTAAATGGCTGAGAAAATAGCTTTGCTGAATAGAATGAATATTCCTGTCTCTGTGTCTTTTTTGTAACTTAAGGTTATGCCCAGAGGGATTCTCTATGTTTAAATCTAATTACCCTGTAGGGTATCTACCATCCTGATTTTACAGAGGTGATTCCTTTTTTACTTCTATTAAAAGTCTTCTTGTAAGAAAACTGAATGATTTTTCATTGGTCTAAGATCCAAGGGTTTGGGTCTGTGGTCACCTATGCAAATTGGTGAGGATTTTTACCAAACCTTCCCCAGGAAGTGGGGTGCAAGGGTTGGGAGGATTTTGGGGGGAAAGACTTGTCCAAACTACGTTTTTTCAGGAACCCAGATAAAGTTTGGTGGTGGCAGCGGAAGTCCAAGGGCAAAGGGTAAAATTAGTTTGTACCTTGGGGAAGTTTTAACCTAAGCTGGTAAAAGTAAGCTTAGGAGGTTTTCATGCAGGTCCCCACATCTGTACCCTAGAGTTCAGAGTGGGGAAGAAACCTTGACATCAACATTCTGTACTAATACGCCTAGTAAAGAATCTATTAGTCAATAAAAAAATTGCTGAATCTTTTTATTTGTATTGTTACAGACATACTTGTTGACAGGTATTTTGAAATAAATTACCACTTATTTCTCCTGCTGCCTCCCCTTTTTCCTCCCCTTCCATCTCCTTCCCCCTCTGCCCAGGAGTCGGTCCCTGGGGGTGTTCGCTGTCCTGGAGGGGCCGTTGGTGCAGAGTCACTTTCCTGCCTGGCCCCAGACCTTTCCCCCGGGGCTCCCCTCACCTGCAGGCTCCGGCCTCGGGGCTGGTGCAGGCAGAGCCTGAGGCTTGGACAGACCCCACTGGGGAGCAGCAGTGGCTCGGCCCAGGCTCCCAGCTCACAATGGAGGCGGCTGGAGCAGCCTCTAACCCAGGCAGCTCATCCGCTGGAGGGAAGGGCCAGGGGAGACTCTGCAGGAAATTTCCCACGCTGTTGAGCTGTCACGGGGCAGGCTAGAGCGAGCGGGCCATGCCCAGTAACAGCTGCTGACGCTGCTGCTCTCACTTGCCATCAGACTCTCCTCCCAGCTGAGGGGTGCAGAGGGGCCTGGTTTGTAGCAGGGGGAGGAATGGGGAGAATCTGTGCAGGGACCAAAACATGGCCAGAGGCAGGTGGAACAGCTGGTGGTGGCAGGGGAAGGGAGAGAACCAGGGAGAAGGTGCAAGAAACCAGGTTAGTGTAGGGGGAGATGCGCTGCCAGACAGGGGCAGAGGGGGAAACACCGGGATAGGGAGGGGCAGAGGGGCTATGAGTTACTACAATGGGATGAGCCATCTGCTGTGGTTGCCAAAATAGGACATGGGGGCAGAGGCTGGTGTTCCTGGCTGGCCCATCGCAGCACCCCCCTCCCCAGGGCTGTGGTGTTAAAACACATTGCCCTATATGTCTTGTTACATAATAATTCATTGTCACTGTATGTGGGTGTGATCTGCTGTGCCGATGCCTGACAGTTACTCTGTTTCCTATAAGCCACTGTGAATGCAACTTCACTCCATTTTATTTGTTTATTTTTAATTCCTTTTTAAAAGCAGTGTTTTGGTTACTCCTGCTTTTCTTAGCACGCCTTGGTTAACACTATGCACATGGGTGTTGTGCTGCTTAGTGTGTGGTTTTAATAATAAATAATCACAGAAAATAGTAATGGATGTTACTATTAAGCAATCACTCCCCGTGTTTGTAGCAGAACAAGGTCCCTCACCAAAGGCTCTTACTTAAATTAAGTTGTCATGGGATAAGAGGGATGATCCTTTCATGGATTGAGAACTGGTTAAAAGACAGGGAACAAAGGGTTGGAATAAATAGTAAATTTTCAGAATGGAGAGGGGTAACTAGTGGTGTTCCCCAGGGGTCAGTCCTAGGACCAATCCTATTCAACGTATTCATAAATGATCTGGAGAAAGGGGTAAACAGTGAGGTGGCAAAGGTTGCAGAAGATACTGAACTGCTCAAGATAGTTAAGACCAAAGCAGACTGTGAAGAACTTCAAAAAGATCTCACAAAACTAAGTGATTGAGCAACAAAATGGCAAATGAAATGTAATGTGGATAAATGTAAAGTAATGCACATTGGAAAAAATAACCCCAACTATACATACAGTGGAAGGAAAAGGCCTGGGTAGAGACCGTCAAATCGTGGAAGTCAACGAATGGCTATGCAGGTGGTGTCGGAGAGAAGACTTTGGATTCTTTGACCATGAGATGGTGTTCCAAGAAGGAGGAGTGCTAGGCAGAGACAGGCTTCACCTAACAAAGAGAGGGAAGAGCATCTTCGCAAGCAGGCTGGCTAACCTAGTGAGGAGGGCTTTAAACTAGGTTCACCGGGAGAAGGAGACCGAAGTCCTGAGATAAGTGGGATACCGGGAGGAAGCACGAGCAGGAATGCGTGAGAGGGCAGGGCTCCTGCCTCATACTGAGAAAGAGAGACGATCAGCGAGTTATCTCAAGTGCCTATACACAAATGCACGAAGCCTGGGAAACAAGTAGGGAGAACTGGAAGACCTGGCACAGTCAAGGAATTAGGATGTGATTGGAATAACAGAGACTTGGTGGGATAACTCACATGACTGGAGTACTGTCATGGATGGATATAAACTGTTCAGGAGGGACAGGCAGGGCAGAAAAGGTGGGAGAGTTGCACTGTATGTAAGGGAGCAGTATGACTGCTCAGAGCTCAAGTACGAAACTGCAGAAAAACCTGAGAGTCTCTGGATTAAGTTTAGAAGTGTGAGCAACAAGGGTGATGTCATGGTGGGAGTCTGCTATAGACCACTGGACCAGGGGGATGAGGTGGATGAGGCTTTCTTCCAGCAACTCACGGAAGTTACTAGATCGCAGACCCTGGTTCTCATGGGAGACTTCAATCACCCTGATATCTGCTGGGAGAGCAATACAGCGGTGCACAGACAATCCAGAAAGTTTTTGGAAAGTGTAGGGGACAATTTCCTGGTGCAAGTGCTGGAGGAACCAACTGGGGCAGAGCTCTTCTTGACCTGCTGCTCACAAACCGGGAAGAATTAGTAGGGGAAGCTAAAGTGGATGGGAACCTGGGAGGCAGTGACCATGAGATGGTTGAGTTCAGGATCCTGACACAGGGAAGAAAGGAGAGCAGCAGAATACGGATCCTGGACTTCAGAAAAGCAGACTTTGACTCCCTCAGGGAACTGATGGGCAGGATCCCCTGGGAGAATAACATGAGGGGGAAAGGAGTCCAGGAGAGCTGGCTGTATTTTAAAGAATCCTTATTGAGGTTACAGGGACAAACCATCCCGATGTATAGAAAGAATAGTAAATATGGCAGGCGACCAGCTTGGCTTAACAGTGAAATCCTTGCTGATCTTAAACACAAAAAAGAAGCTTACAAGAAGTGGAAGATTGGACAAATGACCAGGGAAGAGTACAAAAATATTGCTTGGGCATGCAGGAGTGAAATCAGGAAGGCCAAATCACACCTGGAGTTGCAGCTAGCAAGAGATGTTAAGAGTAACAAGAAGGGTTTCTTCAGGTACATTAGCAACAAGAAGAAAGTCAAGGTAAGTGTGGGCCCCTTACTGAATGAGGGAGGCAACCTAGTGACAGAGGATGTGGAAAAAGCTAATGTACTCAACGCTTTTTTTGCCTCTGTCTTCACGAACAAGGTCAGCTCCCAGATTACTGCACTGGGCAGTGCAGCATGGGGAGGAGATGACCAGCCCTCTGTGGAGAAAGAAGTGCTTCGGTACTATTTAGAAAAGCTGGATGAGCACAAGTCCATGGGGCCGGATGCGCTGCATCCGAGAGTGCTAAAGGAGTTGGCGGACGTGATTGCAGAGCCATTGGCCATTATCTTTGAAAACTCATGGCGATCGGGGGAAGTCCTGGACGACTGGAAAAAGGCTAATGTAATGCCCATCTTTAAAAAAGGGAAGAAGGAGGATCCTGGGAACTACAGGCCAGTCAGCCTCACCTCAGTCCCTGGAAAAATCATGGAGCAGGTCCTCAAGGAATCAATTCTGAAGCACTTAGAGGAGAGGAAAGTGATCAGAAACAGTCAGCATGGATTCACCAAGGGAAAGTCATGCTGACTGATCTAATTGCCTTCTATGATGAGATAACTGGCTCTGTGGATGAGGGGAAAGCAGTGGACGTGTTGTTCCTTGACTTTAGCAAAGCTTTTGACACGGTCTCCCACAGTATTCTTGCCAGCAAGTTAAAAAAGTATGGGCTGAATGAATGGACTATAAGGTGGATAGAAAGTTGGCTAGATTGTCAGGCTCAAAGAATAGTGATCAATGGCTTGATGTCTAGTTGGCAGCCGGTATCAAGTGGAGTGCCCCAAGGGTTGGTCCTCAGGCCGGTTTTGTTCAATATCTTCATAAATGATCTGTAGGATGGTGTGGATTGCACCCTCAGCAAGTTTGCAGATGACACTAAACTGGGAGGAGAGGTAGACATGCTGGAGAGTAGGGATAGGATACAGAGGGCCCTAGACAAATTAGAGGATTGGGCCAAAAGAAATCTGATGAGGTTCAACAAGGACAAGTGCAGAGTCCTGCACTTAGGACGGAAGAATCCCATGCATCGCTACAGACTAGGGACCGAATGGCTAGGCAGCAGTTTGGCAGAAAAGGACGTAGGGGTTACAGTGGACGAGAAGCTGGATAGGAGTCAACAGTGTGCCCTTGTTGTCAAAAAGGCCAATGGCATTTTGGGATGTATATGTAGGGGCATTGCCAGGAGATCGAGGGACGTGATCGTTCCCCTCTATTTGACATTGGTGAGGCCTCATCTGGAGTACTGTGTCCAGTTTTGGGCCCCACACTACAAGAAGGATGTGGCAAAATTGGAAAGAGTCCAGAGGAGGGCAACAAAAATGATTAGGGGACTGGAACACAGGACTTATGAGGAGCGGCTGAGGGAACTGGGATTGTTTAGCCTGCGGAAGAGAAGAATGAGGGGGGATTTGATAGCTGCTTTCAACTACCTGAAAGGGGTTTCCAAGGAGGATAGATCTAGACTGTTCTCAGTGGTAGATGATGACAGAACAAGGAGTAATGGTCTCAAGTTGCAGTGGGGGAGGTTTAGGCTGGATATTAGGAAAAGCTTTTTCACTAGGAGGGTGGTGAAACACTGGAATGCATTACCTAGGGAGGTGGTGGAATCTCCTTCCTTAGAAGTTTTTAAGGTCAGGCTTGACAAAACCCTGGCTGGGATGATTTAGTTGGGGATTGGTCCTGCTTTGAGCAGGGGGTTGGACTAGATGACCTCCTGAGGTCCCTTCCAACCCTGATATTCTATGATTCTATGATGGGGGCTAATTTAGCTACAACAAATCGGGAGAAAGATTTTGGAGTCATCGTGGATAGTTCCCTGAAGATGTCCACGCAGTGTGCAGCGACAGTCAAAAAATCAAACGGGATGTTAGGAATCATTAAAAAAGGGATAAAGAATAAGATGGAGAATATCTTATCTATACACCAAGACAAGGAATACAGGGAACGAACTGGAAGCATTAGCACATTAGCTAAATTATGACTTAATTGGCATCACAGAGACATGGTGGGATAAATCTCATGTCTGGAATATCAGTAAAGAGGAGTACAGCTTGTTCAGGAAGGACAGGCGGGGGAAAAGGGATGTGGTGTTACGTTATACATCAAGAATCTATTCACTTGTTCTGAGGTCTAGAAGGAGATGAGAGGTAGCTCAGTTGAAAGTCTTTGTGTGTAAGGACCAAAGGCGCCGGAAAAGGGGAGGGGACAGCAGAGGCCTCCGCCATGTGTGTGTGGGGGGGAATGGCCCCCGCACTCCCCCACACTCATACACGCGTCGCCCCTGCCCACAGTGCCACTGGCAGGGTATGCGGAGGTACAGCCAGGGAGCACTGTGGAGAGTAGGCACTGCAGGAAGTACCACCCAAGAGACCCAGAGTGACAGTACCCTGCAGCCCTCAGGTTGGACAGGTGTCCCTACTTAATCCAGGAAGATATCTGGGCAACCATATAGATCTTGGTCTGCTACATCTCCTGATTCCAGCCTAACTTTGACCCTGACTCATGATCCTAACCCGATACTGCCTCTGGTCTCTGACCCAGCCTGACCCGGACTCTTTTTTATGAAACTTGGCTTTGTGATTCCTCTACCATTGACCCAGTGACTCTCTTCCCTGGTAGGCAGACCTCATTCCAGCTGTGATTTGTAGGCAAGACTGCCTAGGCTCTGATCCCTTACAATGGGTTAAGATAAAAGTGGGGGGGGGGGGAACAGAAGCTATGTCATGATAGGGGTCTATTAGTGACCCCCAAATCAGGAGAAGGAGGTAGGTGTGCCATTTCTAGAACAAATAACAGAAATATACAAAACATAAGACCTAGTAGTAATGAGAGGCTTTAGCAGATACCTGTTGGAAAAGAAATACAGCAAAACATAAATGGTTCCTATATGTTTTTGGAATGTATCCGGGAGAACCTTTTGTTTCTGAAGGTGAAGGAAGTAACCAAGGGAGTAGCCATTTTCAACATGATTCTGACTAATGGGGTGGAAGGAATTGGTCGTGAATCTGAAGGTTGGAGGCAGTTTGGGTGAAAGTGGCCCTGTAATGCCAGATGCCATGACTGGAAGGGAAGGAAGGAGTGAGAGTAGCAGAACAAGGACAATGACCTTTAACGAACTCAGCGAGCTGGCAGCTAAGATCCCACGGGAAGAAAATCTATGGGAAAAAGGAGTTCAGAAGAGCTGGCAGCGTGTCAAAGAGACACTGATAAAGGTCCAGCCCAACAGCAAGCTTTCCTGATATGAAGGACAGATAGGAAGAATAGTAAGAGGCCCATATGGCTCCATCAGGAGCTTTGTAATGACCTGCAAACCAAAAGGGAATCCTATAAAATGTGGAAACATGGACAAGTTGCTCGGAATGAGTCCAGATGACTAGCACAAGCACATAGGGACAAAATGAGAAAGGCGAAGTCAGAAAATTAGCTGCACCTAGCTAGGGACAGAAAAGGCAATAAGACGAGGTTCTGTAAATAGGTTAGGAGCAAGAGAAAGAGGAAGGAAAGTGCAGCCCCTTACTTAGCAAAGGAACAGGGCTAATAACTGACAACCTCAAGAAGGCTGAGTGTCAGGAATCAGACCCAGTCTCTGGGCAACCTAATGAGCACAGCTGGCCGGCAGTAGGCTGCTTGGCTGGCTACAGGACCGGATTGGTTGGAAGAGTCAGCAGAGCAGTTCTTAAGCCCAGCAGCAGCAGTTCAAAGGCTGGCAGTTCAAAGGCTGCTCAAAGCGTCACCCATGTCTGTGATAGCACCTGCCCCTGCCTTGGCCCCAGCCTTGCCCCTTATTTGCCTCATTCCAGCTAACCCAGTTCTGACTTCTCAACTCAGATTCCTGATCTCTGACATCAGCT
Organism: Caretta caretta; assembly: GCF_965140235.1. Classification (NCBI taxonomy): domain Eukaryota; kingdom Metazoa; phylum Chordata; order Testudines; family Cheloniidae; genus Caretta; species Caretta caretta. Next base: position 81,179,926 of record NC_134216.1, read on the forward strand.
CTGATCCCCGACTCTGGCATCAAGGCTCTGACTCCAGTTTTGACCATGGGCTCTGATGCCTGGTTACTGACCCCTGCTCTGACCTCTAGGCATGATTGCCCATTGTGACAGATTTCTGTTACCAATCTGCCTGAAGCATCAGGTGATCAGTCTAAGGCCACAGGATCATTAAGGGAGGAGATAACGGAACCCAGCAAGGGTCTACATTTTAAAGCTTTATTGATAAAATAATAAAATAACAGCGTAGAGTACTGGAAATGCTTCCATGTCACTCAAAGGAAGGAAGGAAGCGTTAGTGCTCCAAGCCCTAACCCACTTTCATAGAATCATAGAATCATAGAATATCAGGGTTGGAAGGGACCTCAGGAGGTCATCTAGTCCAACCCCCTGCTCAAAGCAGGACCAATCCCCAATTAAATCATACTCATAAATGCCCCACCCAAAGCTGGCCAAGCCTGGGTGTGACGTAAGAAGAATAGCGGGGGAAGGGTGGACAGGAGTGCTGTCCTGGGCCCAGGTCGTCCGAGGATCAGCTGTGATCTCCAAATTGCTCCAGCTCTCGGGAGGGTTTTAAGTCCTGGGCACCTTGGGAGGGGGGATGCTTCGTTCAGGGACCCCTGCTCCTGGTGCCCTCTGTGCCAGTCCAAACCTGCTTTTCATGGTGTCTTCAGCTTTCTCAAAACACCCTGGCTCCAGGGACGCAAGACTCAGCTCCCCCTCTTGCTGTCTTGCCGGTGTTTTCAAGCTTTGCAGTCTTAGACCTTGTTTTCTTCTTTGCTGGCCTCACTTGCCTCGTTTGTTATGGACTGGCTCTGCAGGTCTGTTAAGTTGAATCTCCCTTTCTCATGGCTGGTTGGTGAACTCCGGGCCCCCTCTTTCTTGGCAAGCAGCCGAAAGTCAGATGTGTGCCGTGGCCTTGAGCTGGCTGGAGTCAGCGTCTTATCTTCGGGCCTAGCATGAGCGTGGAGTTAACCCGTTCTCTGCTCTCTTCCCCCCACCCACCCACCCCCTGGCCTCTTGCAAGCTGCAGAGGAATCCTCCATTCCACACTCACTCAGACCTTTGACCCTTTCCAAAATATCCTGCAATGCTTGCAACAGCGTTAGCAATATACAAAGCCTATCTGCCTTCCCCAGGGGACCCTTTGAGGGAGGGGGCCATCGGGGTGTGACACCATGTCCCGGTCACTGACACTGAGGTGTTTAATGCCTATTTAGCTTCATTCTTCACTAAAAAAGTCAATTATGACCAGGTACTGAACACAATTCATATTCACAACAAGGGGGAAGGAGCCCAGCCAAAATAAGGAAAGAACAGGTTAAAGAATATTTAGGTAAGTTTGATGTACTCATGTTGGTGGAGCCTGATGAAATTCCCCTGAGGGCACTTAAGGAACTAGCTGACAGGCTGTCAGACCCGCTAACAGAGCCGTCCCATCCACGGGTCGGTTTGAGCAGGGGCGACTCTAGGCATACCTCCCAACATTTTTGAAAATTTAATTGGCTTTATTGCCCCCCCACCCCATGAATCACTTTACTGAGTGAAAGGTTTCAGAGTAGCAGCCGTGTTAGTCTGTATTTGCAAAAAGAAAAGGAGTACTTGTGGCACCTTAGAGACTAACAAATTTATTTGAGCACAAGCTTTCGTGAGCATCCAATGAAGTGAGTTGTAGCTTATGCTCAAATAAATTTGTTAGTCTCTAAGGTGCCACAAGTCCTCCTTTTCTTTTTACTGAATGAGCTTTACTGAGCTTTACTGCTTCCGGAGGATGTGGGGCCTGGGCGGCTTGGGGGCCAGCGGCAGTGTCCGGCCCTGCTCCACTCCACTCCGCTACGCCCCTCCTCACCAATTTCCGGTGTCACTCAGGAGAGAAAGGGGCACAGGCTTGGGGAAGGGGTGGAATGGGGGCAGAGCAGAGATGGGAAGAGGTGTGGTGGGGGTTTGGGAGAAGGGCCTGGGGTGGTGGTGGTGGGAGTTGTCCCGGGCCCTGCACCCCACCAGGGACGGCCCTGCCTCTCAGAACTCATGGAGGATGGATGTGGACCCTGGGACTGGAGAAAGGCAAACACTGTACCTGTCTTTAAAAAGGGGAACAAAGAGGACACAGGGAGCTATAGACCAGTCAGCCTAACTTCAGTTACTAGAATAAATATTTTAGAGCACTCTCCCATGCAGGACCATCCCTGCGGGGGTGCAGGGCCCACTAGGAGAACTAGGCGGTCGCCTAGGGCGCCAAGTGATTGGGGGCGGTGGAGCGGAGGTGAGCTGGGGCAGGGGGGCGCGGAGAAGGTCACCTGTAGCAAGTAACGGGGGGCGGCTCACAGGGCAACCGCTCCCCACCCCGGCTCCCGTCTGCTCCGGCTCCTCCCCTGAGCCCTGCCCTGCTCTGCCTCTCTCCCTCCTAGGCTTGCGCACCAAGCAGCTGATTGGCCCGCAAGCCTGGGAGGCGGGAGAAGCAGCAGCGGTGGCCTGCTCGAGGAGGAGGCGGAGCAGATGTGAGCTGGGGCGGGAGGTGCAGCACGCGGCTCCCCAGGCCGAGGGGAGGAGGGGAGCTGCCGGACGGCTCCCCGAGGGGGCGGTGGGGAGCTGCCGCAAGGGGGGTGCTTCAGGGCGGAGGGGGGTGCAAGGTAGAAGTTTCGCCTAGGGCTCCAAAACATCCTTGCACCGGCCCTGCCTACACTGGCACCCCCAGCAAACTACCCCTACCAGGCTAATTCCCTCCAGCTCAGGGCCCTGTGGGTTGGGTTGTTCCTTTAAGAGGAATTTCCTCTCTGCCCCACTCAGCCAGGGATGCAGACCGTTAGTTTCTGATGCTTTTTGTACTTTTGTTTTGCAGGGAGTGGAAGGGACAGGAGGGGAGAGTGCTCAGCTCAGTCAATTCAGCTACAAATGTAACAAAAAGAACCATGAAGAGTCTGGTCCCAACCACCCGGCTTTGTGACTCCCTGTGCAGAGTGGGGGCAGCAGCCTCGGTAAGTAAGAGGGGGATTTATGGTGCAAACTCTCCGTAAGGAACGGCCGCGGGTGTCAGAGACTCTGAGAGCCCCCTAACAAAGATGGACACGGGTTCAAAGCTTCTGTCCAAGATTCGGCAGGGAGGGGTGCTCTGGGCACTGGATCCGCTGCTACAGTGCTCGGTCTGAGACCTCACATACAGCACTGACCCTTCAGATGAGCTGTTGGCACCAACAGGCCGCACTGAAGGAATTCTTAGGAGAAACCGGTGCCTCCTGACTTTGAATGTAAATCTGGCTGTGGGAACAGTGCTGGGCTCATTGGCACTCATTGGTTCTGTTCAGTGATGTTAGATGTTGATTGGCCAGTAATCACCATGTGTAGTTTTCCTTATGTGATGTTGCGATGCGGGGGTTATTTGTTTGTGATTCTGCCCCCCTTCTTCCCCTTTATTATTAAGTCACTAAACTGAAGTTCCAGAGTGAGGGGATGAAAGATAAGATGAGCAAAACCTTTGTCAGTGTACCCCTATCAGCCCCTTGCCAGTCTGTGGGGCTGTTGCCCCGAGGGACGGCAGGTGCTGTTACTGCTGGCACTCATCCTATGGGTGTCTGCCAGGGCAGGGGGTGCTTCACCTGCCCCAGAGCCCTGTCAGTGGGAGTCACAAGGGGAGTGGTGGTGGTGGTGGTGGCGGCCTTGAGTCTGTGCCCTGGAGCCTTGGTCAGGCTCCCTTCCTGGCCAATGCTGGCCGCTCTGTGGAAAACACTGGCTGGCGGCTGTCCCAGTCTAGGGAAAGTCCCGGGCACAGTCTGGTTCACACTGACCACTGCACGGCCTGGCAGGAGCCGCACGGCTGGGTGCAGCGTGCCCTGAGTGACTAACACTAGTGCAATAAAAACAGCAGTGTAGCGGGGGGTTGCGTGGGCGGTGGCTCAAGCTAGCTGTCCAGGTACATACCTAAGGGGGTCCAGGCGGGGTTGTTCTCAGGCAGGTAACCCGAGCTGCTGCCCGGGTTACCCCAGCTACACTGCTAGTTTTAGTGTACTAGCTCGAGGAGACCTAGCATGTGTCTGTCTACACCCACGGAAAGCTCGCTCCCACCTGCAGTGCAGATGCACCCTGAGAGAGGTTTAAATGGTGCAGATCCCAGGGGGCAAAGAGCCGGGGTGACCCTGTTCTGAATTCATCCGACCTTTGCACCAAGGCTGGAGCCAATGAGGGTGGGTCACTGACATGTAAAATCACCAGGGCCAGAGACTCATCTGCTCATTGAGAGATCCCCAGAGAGCCTTCACCTGGGACAGGTGTGGTCAGGCGATGGAGCCACTTTTCCCCACAGCAATCAGTGGCCATTCATACCATGCTGGCTTGTTTTCCTTAATACGTCCCATTCTACAGTAGTGCCTAAATGCCCCAAGCGAAATACCCCATTGGGCCGGGCCCTGGACACACCAATAGTCAGGGACCATCCCTGCCCTGGAAAGTTCCTTACAATCTAATAGACCAGACAGCTCCACAACATCTGACCCTGCTCAGAGCCAGGCAGGCAAGACCTGTGGGGGAAATCCCTTCCCTTCTGGAGCATGGTTGGCTTGTTACTTCCTCCCCACTGCCCTGTGTCGCTGTCACCACGTCCCACTCACTCACTGTCTCGTTTGTTGTTTCTCCTGTTCCCCAGACCCAGCTACGATGATGGGGAAGGTTCCCTTGTTCTCTCCCGGCTCCACAGTGAGCTCCGCTCTGCCCGGCTACGTCGCTCTCTGCCTCGCTCTACAGGTTCACAGTCTGGTGTCAGGTAGGAGGTCCGGCCTTCTCGCTGGGTTTGCTGCTGTTCTATTGCTGGTCACTAACACCCATCTTACCTCACTGCCTTTTCTTATAAACCACATCTGCGCAACCTGCCAACAACCAGCAACGTGGAGCAACCACAGGGAACAGCTGGGTCGCCAGTAACCGTGTTTGCTACCTATATACAGTCTTGTTGTCAGGCCTAGCTATACGCATGCTGCTGCTCTGACTAGAAGCTTCTAAGACATAGAAAATGGTGACCATCATTGTAGGGCTCTCATACTATTTAAAGGGACACTACCCAATTCCTATAGATTATACAGCTGGACTGTGTAAGTCACAGAACAGACTCTTAAGCCACAAACAAATTATGAATCCCCGTCTCTCTGGTTATGAAATGAAAACCCACAAGTTATTCACATTGCACTAGGCACATCTAACTAGGGCCGAGAGCGAGACCTCATCTCACAATGGGGATGTGAGGATATTTACTGGTTTCTTCATTCTGTGCCCTTGGTGAAGACCTTATGTCCCACTCCACCCCGGGGCTGCTCCCACAACTACTCAGGCATTTTGGTTCCTCCTGCTGTGGTTTCCATCCTGCTAATTTAACCAGCTCTCGCTGCGTCTCTGCCCATAGACATGCCTCCCCCCCCCCCCCCCCTTTTCTGTGCAGTTCCACAATGGCTGGTTCTCTGCCTCCAGCACTTTTCTATCTGCCGCCTTCTCCCTCTCCATTATCTGACCTGTAACTTTACCTGCATAGTGATGACGATCAATTTTCATATCTTTACACCTTGCAGGCCCTTACACCATCCCTACACCAGTTGGAGAGGCCCTCACACTGGTGCAGCATGAAAAGTCCTTGGTGTATCAGAGAACCAGACCCCCCAGTATCCATTATACCCAAGGAGCCCTATTCAGAGATAATAGGGACAGTGTATAACATTCACATGTGAACTCTGGGTGACCGACATTGGAACCACATGCAATATTTTGGGGACTATCAAATTAACATGATGCATGTACTGTATATCTTTGTACCCCTTGATAAATAGTATCTATATGTAGTTTTGTGGGTTTAGGACTATAATCTCCTCCATCGGGGAGGGTGTGACGCTCTGTAACTCGGGGGAACACCAAGCACCCCATGTTCATCCTTGTAAAATGATTGTGTGGTATCCAATGCAAAGTTTGTCATGTTGGGTGTCTTCGGAAGGCTCAAGATGCACTGAGCATCCTTGTTACAGTTATGTTATATGTTATGTTAATGTTATAGTAATTGTTGTTACAAGTAACGTTCTAGTAATGTTATAGGTTATAATTTCATGTATGTAGTTATGAGGCTGAAAACATATTCTCCTGGCTTAAAATGAGCCCAGGCAAAAACTATCCAAGAGCAGAGGGGCAGTTCACACTTCATCAGGGCAAGTATGAAACAAACCCAGCCCAGCCTCACAGGAACAAAGGACACTGGCCTAGGCAGCAACAAAAGAATCTGTTGGACTCTCGAGTGAGTCACCCCTCCTTCCTTTGGTCAGTTTCGGACTGTGATGAGGTAATGCTTACCTGACTCTGAAGGGGTGCAGGGGACAAAGCCAAGAGGAAAAAAGAACAGGATAAACGGGAGAGACGTTTGCCATGCTCTCTCTCTTCCACCTACACCTACAGACACCACCACCAAGCGACTGAAGCGCTGATCAAAGGGGAGAGCCTGGCTGAAGAGCAACCAGCCAGCCTGTGGTGAGAAGCATCTAAGGGCATGGCTACACTTGCAAGTTAGAGTGCATTAAAGCAGCCCAGTGCACTCTAACTCACGACCCATCCACACTGGCAAGGCACTTAGAGTGCCTGGACTCTGCAGCTGGAGCGCTCCTGGTAATCCACCTCCACAGGAAGATTAATGCTTGCTGTGCCTCGGCTGAAATGCCCGGGCATCAGTGTGAACGAGGTGTTGCATTATTGCACTCTGATCAGCCTCCGGAAATGTCCCATAATCCCCTTCAGGCAAGTGGCCACTCTTCTCATTGTTTGGAATCGCTGCAGGAATGCGGATATGCCCTTTCAAAGCTCCATTTCTGACAGCCGGCTGCTTATAAAGCAACCATTACTGTGCAATGCTGTGTGTGTGTGTGTGTGAGAGAGAGAGGTGGGGGGAGGGGGGTCTGAACTTACAAGACAGCATGCCGATATGCTCTCAGCCCCCCAAAAACCCACTCTCTCTCTCCCCCCACATACACACAACACACTCCCTGCCACACTCCCCCCCCCATTTGAAAAGCACGTTGCAGTCACTTGCATGCTGGGATAGCTGCCCAGAATGCACCGCTCCCCATGCTGCTGCAAGTGCCGCAAATGTGGCCACGCCAGTGCGCTTGCAGCTGTCAGTGTGGACAGACTGCAGCGCTTTCCCTGCTGTGCTCTGTAAAGGCTGGTTTAACTCAAAGCACTCTACATCTGCAAGTGTAGTCATGCCCTACATTTGTAAGGGCATTGAAAGTGTTAAGATCAGCTTAGAATGCGTTTTGCTTTCATTTCATTTGACCAAATCTGACTTGTTATGCTTTGCCTTATAATCACTTAAAATTTATCTCCATAATTAATAAATCTGTTTGTTTATTCTACCTGAAGCAGTGTGTTTGGTTTGGAGTGTGTCAGAGACTCCCCTTGGAATAACAAGCCTGGTACATATCAATTTCTTTGTTAAATTGATGAACTCATATCAGCTTGCAGTGTCCAGTGGGTATAACTGGACGCTGGAAGATGGAGGTTCCTAGGGTTGTGTCTGGGACTGGAGATATTGGCTAGTGTCATTCAGTTGCACAATCCAAGGAGCAGATTACATGCCAGAGGCTATTGCACTAGGAGGGTGGTGAAGCACTGGAATGGGTTACCTAGGGAGGTGGCGGAATCTCCATCCTTAGAGGTTTTTAAGGCCTGGCTTGACAAACATAGTGTTTCCTAATATCCAACCTAGACCTCCCCCACAGCAACTTGAAACCATTGCTTCTTGTTCTGTCATATGCCACCACTGAGAACAGCCAAGCTCCATCCTCCAAGTGCTTCAAAATGGATTCTTTGAGGACCTGCTCCATGATTTTGCCAGGGACTGAGGTGAGGCTGACCGGTCTGTAGTTCCCTGGGTTCTTTTTCTTCCCTTTTTAAAATATGGGCACTATATTTGCCTTTTTCCAGTCATCTGGGACCTCCCCCGATTGCCATGAGATTTCAAAAATAATGGCCAATGGCTCTGCAATTACATCAGCCAACTCCCTCAGCACTCTCAGATGCATTAGATCTGGACCCATGTACTTGTGCATGTCCAGCTTTTTTAAATAGTCCTTAACCAGTTCTTTCACTACAGAGGGCTGCTCACTACCTCTCCATACTGTTCTGCCCAGTGCAGCAGTCTGGGAGCTGACTTGTCTGTGAAGACCAAGGCAAAAAAAAGCATTGAGTACTTCAGCTTTTTCCACATCATCTGTCACTAGGTTGCCTCCACTATTCAGTAGGGGTCCCACACTTTCCCTTGATCTGTTGAATATCCTGTTGAATTCTGTGTACCATCATTTCATGTGAAGTTATGAAGTATCGCTATAGGTTTGTTACTGAAATATGTGGTAAGTGGGAGACACCCAGAGCTAGCCTTTCAATGACAACAAAGGAGCAAGCGTCACTGGCCAGACAGGTGTTGATGGGCCATCAAGAAGAATCCACTCTCCCATAGGCTTCTCATAGAGGGCACGCATGCCACAGCGGCTACCAACCCCCACGTCACCTCAAGGATCTTTCTAGCATGTGGAGAGAAAATATAAGTGAGGGATGATGACATCCCAGCTGGGCCTCTCTGCTCCCCTCTCTGAACACCTCGAAGATTGACGGAAGACAGAGACTTTGAACTGGGGAGATTGGTCCCAGGCTGAAAGAGAATACAGCCTGTGTATTAAGAACTGTGAGCTGCCTGTAACATCAGTTAGGGTGAGAAACTACTTGATTCAAATCTTGCTTAGTCTGTACACTTTACACTGTGATTTTATTTTGTATGTAATTTACTCCGATCTCTCTGCCTGCTACTTATAATCACCTAAAATCTATCTTTCTGTAGTTCAGAGGTTCTCAAACTTCATTGAACCGTGACCCCCTTCTGACAACAAAAATTACTACATGACTCCTGGGGGGGGGGAACTGAAGTCTGCACACCACTGCCTTGGTGGGGGAGGGGGGCAAAGCTGAAGCCCAAGGGCTTCAGCCCCAAGTGCGTGATCTGTATCCTGAGCCTCGCCACCAAGGGCTGAAGCCCTTGGGCTTTGGCTTCAGCCCTGGATGGTGGGGCCTGGGCTTTGACTTCGACCCCAGGGCCCAGCAAGTCCAAAACAAGCCCTGGCAACCCCATTAAAAAGGGGTGATGACCCACTTTGGGGTTCCGACCCACAGTTTGAGAACCACTTCTGCAGTTAATATATCTGTTCTATATTTTACCTAAAATAATGTGATTTTAGTTGAAGAGCTTAGAGAATTTCAACCAAGGGCGTTGGAGCCTTCCCAAAAGTGGGAGGACCGGGGGCCCGCACCCCCTGAGGCCCCTCCCCTTCCCCCCAAGGGCCTGCCCCGCTGCTCCTCTTCCCCTGGAGTCCCCACCACTGGCCAATTCTGGAAGCTGCCAAAAGCAGCCTCTGCCCGTGTCCCTGCCCCCTGGATCTCCACTCAGTGCAGCTGGAGGGACCTAGGCTCACCAAAGCTGCCCACGCAGCTCTCCCCAACCTGGCTCCAGGGCAGGGTCTTGGAGCCACAGCTGAGCTATGATAAGAGCTGCGTAGGCAGCTGTGGGGAGCCACAGACTCTCCACATGCCTGCAGAGACTCCCCATGTGGCAGACTCTCCACATGCCTGCAGTGTGTGTGTGTGGGGGCACAGAGAGCAGCCCCAGGCCCATGTCCCCATCCTCCAGGTCCCAGTTCCAGGTTATACTCTGGGGATCCTATCACAACCACCCAGAGGGGAAACTGCTTAAAGTAATTCAGACCAGCTCCCAGAAGTTGAAGAGAACAATTTTTGGTTAAATCCTTTATTTAAACTGAGAAGAGACCTGGGATTTTGGGCTACCACTGACATCACCTGTTAAGCAAGAGGGATACCATTATAGACATTTTTAAAGAGTCCCATGTGCCAGGTGAGAATCATTTGGTATAAGCATAATGTGTTCAGACCTTTGATTTACGATACATTTTCTCTGTCAGGCTTTTGCTCTGCTTTGGAAGTGCGATTGATTACTGGTAACCGCTCACACATGCTGTTTGTAGCTCTGGAAGAGAAGGCAAAATGCAGGTGCTGGACTTTTCTCAGGCCTGCTGGGAAAACCACGGTGAATTGCTGGGAGCTGTAAAACCTCAGTGTGGTGAGAGAAGGACATGGATCCCTGCCCAGAGAGAGGTGATGGCTGAAGGCTTGAGACCTAAGGGGACATTCCTTGAGCAGACCCAGAGGAAGTCAGAGGCCAAACCTGTGACTCTCTACACTCACAGACATGTCGAGAGCGCTGCCTGGGTACATGGTGTTCACTGCTAATGCAGGGTACTCTCTTACTGTATATCTTACTGCTGAATTAATGCCACCTCCAGCCTCTCGCCTATTTCATTTCCTTTTTCCATTGTACATTTCACAGCACAGTTCACAGTGATTGGACCTGACCATCCAGTCACTGCCTCCCTAGGGGATGAGGCCGTCCTGTCCTGCCACCTCTCCCCCAGGATGAGCGCTGAGAACATGGAGCTGAGAAAGTTCAGATCCCCGTACTCTGTACCGTGATGGGCAGGATCAGTATGGAGAGCAGATGCCGGAATATCGAGGAAGAACTGAGCTCTTGAGCGATGACATCACCAATGGGAGAGTTTCCCTGAGAATATACAATATCCGACTCTCCGACAAGGGACAGTACACGTGCTTTTTTCAGTCCCGTGTCACTTATGAAGAAGCTTTATTGGAACTGCAGGTGGCAGGTCAGTAACTTGTGATACTTTGACGTCTTCAACAGGGTAATAAGTGGAGTCAGAGGGGCCATTGTGAGATGACACCTGATTTATCTCATTTTAGTGGGGCAGCAGCTCTGCTCTGGTTGAGGTTTATTCTAGTTGACTGTTAACAGCTGTTTTTCCTAAGAGCTCTAAAATCCAGAACCACACTCAGGGTTGTCTTGAAAATTGCTGTGGCTCACTGGACTCTGGGGTAGTGTTAGAGAGCTAAATTTAGGGTCATTAGAGCCAGGGATTAATGAGACACACAGACACCAATAAAAGGTCACGTGATACTAACAGATAGTTATTAGAACGTTTTTGTGCACATCAGGGTGCCAGACGATGGCTCTGATCCTCCCCTCACTGATGTCACCAGTGGGGATTGATCTTGGCTGGTGTCTGGCACCCACAGAGTAACAGTGGTTGATACAGAGAGTCCTGTAGCCCAGGCCTGGTCTAAGAGTGGGAGAGCTGAGGAATTCTCCACGAGGACAGGTGAAGGCAGGAGGTCTGACCCCTGAAAGTGCTGCCAGACAGACCAGCCAAGGGGCAGGTGTAGCTAATTCTGTGACCGTGACAGGAGGCTTAGGTCAGGTGCCGCGAACACCAGACTGCTGACAGTCCCCGTGGCAAGAAGACGCCTCTGGGCAGTTCTGCTGACACAGTCTACCTCAGCACTGAAATAAGACACGTATGTGATCCCTCAAGGTACACACACCTCTCCTCTTATCACAGTGACAGCTCTGCCAGCCTGCTCGAATGAATCCCTCCCCCAGTCAGTATGGCGACTCTGAACACGGGGAAGGCAGTGGGAGTGCAGGCAGATAGATGCTGGAATCCAAATCCGAGAAACACAACACCAGCAACGGCACCTTCCCTAGCCCTTCCTCATGCCTGTGTATGATGGCACCACCCTTATTGAACTGTTTCCAGCACCTGTTGCCAGCCCAGGAGGCAGAGATCAGGGGGCACGGCTGGGGTGGTGGGTGCTGTTACTTTGTATCTCTTGCATTTCAGAAACTTAAGTTTAGCTGCTCTCTGCATTTTGGAAAGGGACAAGGGACTGCTGGGCAGCCTTAATTCTGCACTGACAAGTATTTTGTGGAGCACAGCAGGGTAATTCCCTTCCACCATAAGGGCACCTGTTCCAACCCCCCCACCCCCCGTCCCCCAGAGTAAATGCACACACCCCAGAATAGTACCACAAATATAGGAAAGGGAAATATTGACTTACAGAAGGATGAAGGTAGACAAACAACAGGGAGAACATAGTGGGAACAGGAAAACGGGGTTCGAGCCAACACGGGCCCAGTGGTACCACAATACGAGAGGGCAGACACACAGCACTGCAGCTACAGTCAGAGTTCAGGGATCCTGGGCAGAGATCCAGTGCAGCTTTGAGTCTTGGGTGCTCCTGGTCGTCTTCGGCGCCAGTGAACTTTCCCCAACAAACCCCTTCAGTGCCCTCTTTTGCTGCTCTCTGCAAACCCCACAGAGCGACAACCTCCCCATTTAACTGGCTACAGCCCCCTCCTTATTCCCACTGCAAAGTCACCAGCACCAGTAAGGGGTGACATATTCTTCCTAAAAGGGGCGGGGGCCACGAGGCCCCATCCCCTCTGTGGCCCTGAATCATAGAATCATAGAATATCAGGGTTGGAAGGGACCTCAGGAGGTCATCTAGTCCAACCCCCTGCTCAAAGCAGGACCAATCCCCAACTAAATCATCCCAGCCAGGTCTTTGTCAAGCCTGACCTTAAAAACTTCTAAGGAAGGAGATTCCGCCACCTCCCTAGGTAACGCATTCCAGTGTTACACCACCCTCCTAGTGAAAAAGTTTTTCCTAATATCCAACCTAAACCTCCCCCACTGCAACTTGAGACCATTACTCCTTGTTCTGTCATCTGCTACCACTGAGAACAGTCTAGAGCCATCCTCTTTGGAACCCCCTCTCAGATAGTTGAAAGCAGCTATCAAATCCCCCCTCATTCTTCTCTTCTGTAGTCTAAACATCCCCAGTTCCCTCAGCCTCTCCTCATAAGTCATGTGTTCCAGTCCCCTAATCATTTTTGTTGCCCTCCGCTGGACTCTTTCCAATTTTTCCACATCTTTCCTGTAGTGTGGGGCCCAAAACTGGACACAGTACTCTAGATGAGGCTTCACCAGTGTCAAATAGAGGGGAACGATCACGTCTCTCGATCCGCTGGCAATGCCCCTACTTACACATCCCAAAATGCCATTGGCCTTCTTGGCAACAAGGGCACACTGTTGACTCATATCCAGCTTCTCGTCCACTGTAACCCCTAGGTCCTTTTCTGCAGAACTGCTGCCGAGCCATTCGGTCCCTAGTCTGTAGCGGTGCATTGGATTCTTCCGTCCTAAGTGCAGGACTCTGCACTTGTCCTTGTTAAACCTCATCAGATTTCTTTTGGCCCAATCCTCCAATTTGTCTAGGGCCCTCTGTATCCTATCCCTACCCTCCAGCATATTTACCTCTCCTCCCAGTTTAGTGTCATCTGCAAACTTGCTGAGGGTGCAATCCACACCATCCTACAGATCATTTATGAAGATATTGAACAAAACCGGCCTGAGGACCGACCCTTGGGGCACTCCACTTGATACCAGCTGCCAACTAGACATGCAGCCATTGATCACTACCCGTTGAACCCGACAATCTAGCCAGCTTTCTATCCACCTTGTAGTCCATTCATCCAGCCCATACTTCTTTAACTTGCTGGCAAGAATACTGTGGGAGACCGTGTCAAAAGCTTTGCTAAAGTCAAGGAACAACACGTTCACTGCTTTCCCTTCATCCACAGAGCCAGTTATCTCGTCATAGAAGGCAATTAGATTAGTCAGGCATGACTTGCCCTTGGTGAATCCATGCTGACTGTTCCTGATCACTTTCCTCTCCTCTAAGTGCTTCAGAATTGATTCCTTGAGGACCTGCTCCATGATTTTTCCAGGGACTGAGGTGAGGCTGACTGGCCTGTAGTTCCCTGCCCCTACCCCTTCTCTCCCCCTCAAGGCCTCGGTCCCTGGCCAAGCTGGAAGCCAGAAGCTGGGCTGGGGAGCCTGGGCTCCTCCATCTGCCAGGGGTGGGGGGGCCTGAGAGCAGCCCCCTGCCCATGTCCCTGCCTCCCTGGCCCCCACCCAGTGCAGGTGGTGGGTGTGTGTCTCCCCAGAGCAGGCTGGGCTCCAGCTTCTGGCCTGACTGGGGAGCATGGCCTCGGGAGGAAGGGGAGGGGCACGGGTTCTGCCCATACTGAAAAGTGGATGGGCCAGGCCCCCTGGAGAATGCCAGAAGTGGGTAGCAGAAAATTTGGTACCTCTGAAAGCCAGGAAATACACTGAGCAAAACAAAACCACAAACACTAGATAATGGAGGCCAAGGCAACTTGAACTCCCTTAGAATGACGATTTTTATTTGTGTATTATTTAAGGCTTGTCTACATGTACATGTGCACTGGTTTCAGTGAACTAGTGCAAACCTCTGTGTGGATACTTACATGGGTTTAGAAATGACTTATACTGATTTAGCTTAAGTGAATTTCTTCTTGATTTAAGAGTGTCCACACAGGAATTTGCACTTGATTAACTAAATCAGTTTAATTAAACTGGAGCAAGAAAAAGCCCTGACATTAACATTAATTTTACTGTGTATCAAATCGGAAGCTGACCAGATTAACTTACCTAACGCACTCGTGGTCTCCCATTCAATTATTAGTTTGAGAGGAAATGGCTTTTGATAATGCTGTAATAAATCTTTTGGCTCATTACTGGGCACTGTAGGATTATCACAAGTACATTTATTTCTTCTGTAGGTTTGGGTTCTGCTCCTGACATCTCTGTGGAGGGACATCAGGATGGAGGGATCCAGGTGGTGTGTTGATCATCCGGATGGTATCCACAGCCTGAGGCTCAGTGGAGAGATCTCCAGGGGCAGCTCTTACCATCAGCTTCTGAAAACATATCCCAAGAGGCCGGTGGCCTGTTTCAAACAGAGATTGCCATTGTTCTAACAAAAGAGTCCAACCAGAAAGTGTCCTGCTGTGTCAGGAACCCCCGACTCAACCAGGAGAGAGAGTCAGCGATTTCCATAGCAGGTCAGTGCCCGTCCGTGCCGCACATGGGTAGACAGAGACGCTGCAGACGTGGGCAGAGACTATTTATCATTGTGTCTCCTGTGTATTGGCCTGGGCCTTCAACATGCTGAGTACTTCTTAGTTACTTCTGAGCAACCTTACTTCTCTTTGGATATGCCTACACTGCAATTCAAAATCCACTGGTGGATCATGCCAGCTGACTCAGGCTTGCAGGGCTTGGACTAAGGGCATTTTAAATTGCAGTGTAGACATTTGGGCTTGTGCTGGAGACTAAGCTGTAGGACCCTTCAAGGTGGAAGTTGTGCCTGCTGCCTTAGGGAGCAGCCCCTCTCTGTTTTGGGTTCTTGTGTTTAAAGGTTTTGGATTCTAAGAAACAAAGTCATGTTACACTTCAAGCAAAAGTATTTTTGTTAGTATTTGACGTGTGTGTGTGTGTGTGTGTGTGTTGTGAACATCACAGTTCTCAATGGGGGTGATGGAGAAAATTCTTATTTAAAAAAAAAAAAGGCTCGAGAGATGATCCTGACAATTACAGGCTGGTGAGCCTGACTTCAGTACCAGACAAATAGGTGGAAACTCTAGTAAAGAACAGAATTACCAGGCACATAGGTGAACATGATTTATTGGGGGAAAGTCAACGCGGCATTTGTAGAGGGAAATCGCGCTTTGCTAATCTACTAAAGTTCTTTGAGGGGGTCAAAAAAAGTGGAGAAGAGTGATCCACTGGATGTAGTGTACCTAGACCAGGGGTCTCAAACTCAAATGACCACGAGGGCCACATGAGGACTAGTGCATTGGCCTGAGGGCCACATCACTGACACACCCCCTTGCTGCCCCTGGCCCCGCCCCCACTCCACCCCTTCCATGAGGCCCCGCCCCTGCCTCGCCTCTTCCCACCCCTTCCCTGCCCCGCCCTCATTCCAACCCCTTCCCCGAAGTCCCCACCCCAACTCCGCCCCCTCCCTGCCCTCAGGGGGTGCAGGAGGGGTGCAGGGTGTGGTGGGGGCTCAGGGCAGGGAGTTGAGATGCAGGGTAGGCAGGGGGCTCAAGGCAGGGAGTTGGGGTACGGGGTGGCAGAGGGTTGGGGTGCAGGCAGGGGGATCAGGGTAGGGAGTTGGGGTGCAGCAGGGGGTTGGGGAAGACAGGGGGCTCAGGGCACGGGGTTGGGGTGCAGGAGGGGGCTTAGGGCAGGGGGTTGGGCTGCAGGAAGGGTGTGGGATGCAGCAGGGGGCTCAGGGCAGGGAGTTGGGGTGCAGCAAGGGATTGGGGTGCAGGCAGGGGGCTCAGGGCAGGGGGTACAGGGTGCAGGAGGGAGTGCGGGGTGTGGCAGAGGGTTGGGGTGCAGGCAGGGGGATCAGGGCAGGGAGTTGGGGTGCAGCAGGGGGTTGGGGGCAGGCAGGGGGCTCAGGGCACAGGGTTGGGGTGCAGGAGGGGGCTTAGGGCAGGGAGTTGGGCTGCAGGAAGGCTGTGGGATGCGGCAGGGGGCTCAGGGCAGGGAGTTGGGGTGCAGCAAGCGGTTGGGGTGCAGGCAGGGGGCTCAGGGCAGGGGGTTGGGGTGCAGGAGGGGTGCGGGGTGCGGCAGGGGGTTGGGGTGCAGAGTGCAGGAGAGGTTAGGGGTGCAGGCTCCGGCCCGGCGCCACTTGCCTAGAGTGGCTCCGGGGTGGCAGCGGCATGCACTGGGGCCAGGGCAGGCTCCCTGTCTGTCTGCCCTGGCCCTGGCCCCACCCCGCCCCATGCCGCTCCCCTCCGGGAAGCAGCCAGAACCATGTCCCTGCAGCCCGGGGGGGGCGGGGTGGGGGAGGCGAGGGCACAGAGCTCCGTGTGCTGCCTTGCTGCTCCTCCAGGTACCTCTCCCAAAGCTCCCATTGGCTGCGGTTCCCCGTTCCCGGCCAATGGGAGCTGTCGGAGGCGGAGCCTGGAAGCCAGGGCAACGCATGGGGCCCTCTGCCCCTCCCTGCTGCTGGGGCCAGGGACATGAGCCGCTTCCCAGGCAGCCGAGGAGGCAGCGCGGGGGCTCCAGCGGGCCCTGCTGGCGCAGCCTCAGAGACCGGGCGGGGAGGGGCAGGCATGGGCGCCTGCGGGTTCACCGGCGGGGGGAGGGCGCTGTACCTATGTGCGTCCCAACAAGCAAGAGAGAAAGACGTCCCTCTGGCGTGTAAGGGTCGGGCTTTTTATTATGCAGGAGGCAGGCTAGAGGCACAAATGTAGCAGCCTGCCTGAGTTAATTGATCTCATTCTCTGAGGCACAAATGTAGCACCCTGAATGTGTAGTAAAGTTGTTAAAGTTGCTGTAGGCCTATTGTTCCTATTGTTAGTTAACTGGTCCCATTTTCAGTCAATTCCCCCAGGAGTATAAAACCTGTGAAACTTTTCAGGCCCCTACATTGCCAGAGTGACATAAAGAAGTCTTCCTACTTATAAATGACAGGAAGGGAATCCTGGTTTTAGGAAGATCTATGTATTGTCTCACTTTTTTCTTGTGCCAAAGTGGCACAATGGGGTTAGATTACAGCTCAGGATTTATTGTATTTACCCATTAAAAAAAAAAAGACTGTGAGGGCAGATAAAACATTCACCAAGCAGTCAATAAAATGTCAGGACAATCAGAACCAAGCACTTCCCAAAGTACCATGCCAGGTCCAGGACAATAATTAGCAAAACTGTATGACCTTCATGTGTGAAAGTCTGAGCAATTTAAAAAGACATTCTACTTTTTTTCTTTTTGTTTTTTTGCTGTTTAGTGTTCTGTAATGTAATTTAAATGAAAATCCAGGATGATAACTGGAATGGAGGGTATTAGTTATCAAGTGTTTGTAACTTCATTTTCATGTGTTTAGGAAATGCTGAATACTTATTGTGACTTCTTTCTGTATTGTAGTTTAAATAACTTACTAAAACAATTGAAACTGGTGTGATTATATTGCACAAATAAAATATGCAGAATTTGGGGGCACAGAATATTGAATTTTTTGGTGCAGAATCCCCCCAGGAGTAATAATAGGATAATACATATATATAAATCCATGATAGGCCCACACCTTGAGTACTGTGTGTAGATATCCCATCTCAAAAAAGATATATTAGAAATTAAAAAGGTATAGAGAAGAGCAAAAAAATTATTACACGTATGAAAGGCTTAAGGGTATGGAACAACTGGGACTGTTCAGTTTGGAAATGAGACAACTAAGAGGGGATATGATAGCACTCTATAACATTTTGACTAGTATGGAGAAAGTGAATAAGGAAATGTTATTTACCGCTTCACATAACCCAAGAACCAGGAATGAAATTAATAGGCAGCAGGTTTAAAAAAAACAAAAGGAAGTATTTCTTCACACAACGCACAGTCAATCTGTGAAACTCGTTGCCAGGGGAAGTTGTGAAGGCCAAATCTATAATGGGATTAAAAAAAAAGAACTAGATAAACTCATGGAAGATAGGTCCATCAATGGCTATCAGCCAAGATGGGCAGGGATGCAGTCCCATGCTCTGGGTGTCCCTAAAACTAGCTGCCAGAAGCTGGGAATAGGTGACAGGGAATGGCTCACTGAATGATTGCCCTGTTCTGTTCATTTCTTCTGGGGCAGCTGGCATTGGCCACTGTCAGAAGACAGGATACTGGGCTACATGGAACATTTGTTTGACTCAGTCTGGCTGTTCTAATATTCTTATGTACATACTTGTTCCCAAGTCAATAACAGTTTCTCTTGCAGAGCAGTTTTTCCTGAGAGTCAGTCCCTGGAGGGTGGCTCTGGGGGTGATCCTGGTCTCCTGGCTGTTCTCATTGCCCTGGCCAGTTACTGCTTCTGGAGGCAACACAGAGAGAAAGGTAAAGTGACAAGAGGGGAGAAAATGAATAAATCAATTAATTTATAATGTATCCGAAACCCCCAGAAGGAGATGTTTATTTTATGTGCTCGGACGTGCCAGGATAGAAATGAGGCTTGGGTACCTGCAAGCCCCCTATGCTAGAAGAGGGTGCTCTGGAGATGACATCACTACAACACTCTTGCAGAACTAGCCCCGAGTTACATTATCCAGAGCAGCCCAGGATCAGGAGGATGTCAGTGATGCCGAAAGTCACCTTAGCTCTTATGGGCTCTGAGGCTGCAGGTTCCCAGCACAGAATCTCATTGTGAAAATTTAGATCATTTGAAGCAAAATTATGTGGCTTTTTTTTTTTTAAACTAGAGGGTCTCCTACTTCATTGATTATGTAGGCTGAGTCCCTCCCCCCACACTCTGGTCAGAACCCTGTTGATTTTCTTGAAAATCAGAAAACAGGATAAGAAATGGTTACATGCTTTAACTGTGGTGCTTCGAGGCGCGATTCACGCCATATATTCCACCTAGTCACGTGTGGGACAAGCACATCAAAGCTGGGGAATTTTGCCTAGTAGTACTCATAGAGGGGCAGCACTTGTGTTTTATGGTGATGGCCCCTCCCCTGGCTAAGTGAGGCAATGCCGCCCTGCTCCCCCTCGGTTCCTTCACACCAAGCATCCAGATACTGGACTCTGATGCAAAGGAGATGGGAAGTGGGTCATGGAGTATGCCTGCATCCCATCTCAAAGAATCACAGTTACAGTAAGTAACCAGTTTTTCTTCTTCAAGTAGAATCAGCCAAGTATTCCACTTAGGTGACTCACAAGCAGGACCTACCCCCCTACCCCCCACCCAAGAGGCAAGGCTTGGAGTCTACCTAAACAAGGATTTCAGGACCACCCTACCAAAGCTTGCATCTGCCCTGGATGATGCAGTAATGGCATAATGGTTCGTGACCGTATATATTGATGACCACATAGCAGCCCTGCACATGTCCAATATTGAGGCAATACTGAGGAACACTATTGATGCTGCTTGTGCTCTTGTAGAATGAGCTCGCACCTGCAGAGGAGGTGAGGCCAAAGCGATTTCATCTGCAGTCTTCATACACAATGTTTTCCATTTAGAGATCGTCTGTGAAGAGGCTGCCTGACCCTTCATACAATCTGCATATGACACAGACCAGGCAAAGCACAAAGGTTTAGTCCTGTTCAGATAGAAGGCTAGACATAGCCTGACATCTAAAGTATGGAGACGCTGCTCTTCTGGAGATGAATGCGGTTTAGGGAAGAACACAGATAAATGCACTGCCTGATTCAAATGAAACTGAGAAACTACTTTGGACAGAAATATTGGGTGGGGTTGTAAAGTCACTTTGTCTGTGGAGAACTAGGTATAAGAAAGCTCTGCTGTCAGAGCCTACAATTCACAGACTCGCCTTGCATATTTCATTGCTACCAGGAAGGCAGTCTTTTGACACAACAGCAGAAAGGGACAAGATATCAGGGGCTCAAACAGAGGTCCCATTAAAGCTGCTAGGACTGTGTTCAGGTACCACACAGGAAGTGGCTCTCAGACTGGAGGACAGATGGATGAATAAGCCCATGGCATTAGAGAAGAGTGATCTTCTGTGAATGGAGGATGAAACACTGATATCGCCACTTTGTGCACTCTCAATGAGCTAAGCGCAAGGCTGGATGACTAAAGGTGCAACAAAAGCTCCGAGATGTCCTGGATAGAAGCCAGCATCAGTTGGATTCCGTGGGTCAACAACTGCACCAAAAAACACGTCCATTTCACTGACTAGGCCATTCTGGTAGAAGGCTTTTTACTGTTGAGTAGGCCACTGAACAATACTCTTCCTCCCCATTCAACCATGAAGCAGCCACACTGTGAGATGCAGAGAGCTGAGCATGGGATGCAAGGAGTGACTATGCTTCTTTGAGAGTAGCTTGGGATGGAGAGGAAAGGGTACCAGAGAGGCTGAATTGGTAACATGAGAAGGTCAGAGAACCAGCACTGCCTCGGCCATGCCAGGGAAATTTGAATGAGCTTGCCATGATCCGCTCTCAGCTTGAGGATGACCTGTATGATGATTAGGATTGGAGGAAAAGCATACAGGAGAGCTGACTGCTGGCTGAGGTGGAAGATGTCAGACAGGGAGCCCAGACTCAGACACCCCCCCCAACCCCCAAGAGTAGACAGCATTTTCTGTTATCCCTTGTGGTGAACAGGTCAATTGTTGGAATGCCCCACACTGCAAAAACGACTCTCAGATTGCAAGGCTTCAGAGACCACTAGTGGTTTAAGGGAAAATTCCTGCTGTGATGTCTGCAAAATGATTCTGAACCCTGGGTAAGTGATCAGCCATTGGAGTGATATGCTCATAGATGCAGAACTGCTACAACCTGATCTCCTCAAGGCAGAGCATACTGGAGCGTGCTCCCCTCTGCCTGTTCACATCATAGAGTGTTGTTGGTAAGTATATGAATTATTGACCTACTGATGTGGGGGGGAATCTGTGTTCTACTTGAACAAAAAGAAAAGGAGTACTTGTGGCACCTTAGAGACTAACCAATTTATTTGAGCATGAGCTTTCGTGAGCTACAGCTCACTTCATCGGATGCATACCGTGGAAACTGCAGCAGACTTTATATATACACAGAGAATATGAAACAATACCTCCTCCCACCCCACTGTCCTGCTGGTAATAGCTTATCTAAAGTGATCATCAGGTTGGGCCATTTCCAGCACAAATCCAGGTTTTGTCACCCTCCACCCCCCCACACACAAATTCACTCTCCTGCTGGTGATAGCCCATCCAAAGTGACAACTCTTTACACAATGTGCATGATAATCAAGTTGGGCCATTTCCTGCACAAATCCAGGTTCTCTCACCCCCTCACCCCCCTCCCAAAAACCACACACACAAACTCACTCTCCTGCTGGTAATAGCTCATCCAAACTGACCACTCTCCAAGTTTAAATCCAAGTTAAACCAGAACATCTTGGGGGGGGGGGGAGGAAAAAACAAGAGGAAACAGGCTACCTTGCATAATGACTTAGCCACTCCCAGTCTCTATTTAAGCCTAAATTAATAGTATCCAATTTGCAAATGACAGGTTTCAGAGGAACAGCCGTGTTAGTCTGTATTCGCAAAAAGAAAAGGAGTACTTGTGGCACCTTAGAGACTAACCAATTTATTTGAGCATGAGCTTTCGTGAGCTACAGCTCACTTCATCAGATGTATACCGTGGAAACTGCAGCAGGCTTTATATATACACAGAGAATATGAAACAATACCCCCTCCCACCCCACTGTCCTGCTGGTAATAGCTTATCTAAAGTGATCAACAGGTGGGCCATTTCCAGCACAAATCCAGGTTTTCTCACCCTCCACCCCCCCCACACAAATTCACTCTCCTGCTGGTGCTAGCCCATCCAAAGTGACAACTCTTTACATAATCAAGTCGGGCTATTTCCTGCATAAATCCAGGTTTTCTCACATCCCCCCAACCCCCATACACACACAAACTCACTCTCCTGCTGGTAATAGCTCTTCTAAACTGACCACTCTCCAAGTTTAAATCCAAGTTAAACCAGAACATCTGGGGGGGGCGGGGGGGGAGGAAAAAACAAGAGGAAACAGGCTACCTTGCATAATGACTTAGCCACTCCCAGTCTCTATTTAAGCCTAAATTAATAGTATCCAATTTGCAAATGAATTCCAATTCAGCAGTTTCTCGCTGGAGTCTGGATTTGAAGTTTTTTTGTTTTAAGATAGCGACCTTCATGTCTGTGATTGCGTGACCAGAGAGATTGAAGTGTTCTCCGACTGGTTTATGAATGTTATAATTCTTGACATCTGATTTGTGTCCATTTATTCTTTTACGTAGAGACTGTCCAGTTTGACCAATGTACATGGCAGAGGGGCATTGCTGGCACATGATGGCATATATCACATTGGTGGATGTGCAGGTGAACGAGCCTCTGATAGTGTGGCTGATGTTATTAGGCCCTGTGATGGTGTCCCCTGAATAGATATGTGGGCACAATTGGCAACGGGCTTTGTTGCAAGGATAGGTTCCTGGGTTAGTGGTTCTGTTGTGTGGTATGTGGTTGTTGGTGAGTATTTGCTTCAGGTTGCGGGGCTGTCTGTAGGCAAGGACTGGCCTGTCTCCCAAGACTTGTGAGAGTGTTGGGTCATCCTTTAGGATAGGTTGTAGATCCTTAATAATGCGTTGGAGGGGTTTTAGTTGGGGGCTGAAGGTGACCGCTAGTGGCGTTCTGTTATTTTCTTCGTTAGGCCTGTCCTGTAGTAGGTAACTTCTGGGAACTCTTCTGGCTCTATCAATCTGTTTCTTTACTTCTGCAGGTGGGTATTGTAGTTGTAAGAAAGCTTGACAGAGATCTTGTAGGTGTTTGTCTCTGTCTGAGGGGTTGGAGCAAATGCGGTTGTATCGCAGAGCTTGGCTGTAGACGATGGATCGTGTGGTGTGGTCAGGGTGAAAGCTGGAGGCATGCAGGTAGGAATAGCGGTCAGTAGGTTTCCGGTATAGGGTGGTGTTTATGTGGCCATTGTTTATTAGCACTGTAGTGTCCAGGAAGTGGATCTCTTGTGTGGACTGGACCAGGCTGAGGTTGGTGGTGGGATGGAAATTGTTGAAATCATGGTGGAATTCCTCAAGGGCTTCTTTTCCATGGGTCCAGATGATTAAGATGTCATCAATATAGCGCAAGTAGAGTAGGGGCTTTAGGGGACGAGAGCTGAGGAAGCGTTGTTCTAAATCAGCCATAAAAATGTTGGCATACTGTGGGGCCATGCGGGTACCCATAGCAGTGCCGCTGATCTGAAGGTATACATTGTCCCCAAATGTGAAATAGTTATGGGTAAGGACAAAGTCACAAAGTTCAGCCACCAGGTTAGCCGTGACATTATCGGGGATAGTGTTCTTGACGGCTTGTAGTCCATCTTTGTGTGGAATGTTGGTGTAGAGGGCTTCTACATCCATAGTAGCCAGGATGGTGTTATCAGGAAGATCACCGATGGATTGAAGTTTCCTCAGGAAGTCAGTGGTGTCTCGAAGGTAGCTGGGAGTGCTGGTAGCGTAGGGCCTGAGGAGGGAGTCTACATAGCCAGACAATCCTGCTGTCAGGGTGCCAATGCCTGAAATGATGGGGCGCCCAGGATTTCCAGGTTTATGGATCTTGGGTAGTAGATAGAATATCCCAGGTCGGGGTTCCAGGGGTGTGTCTGTGCGGATTTGATCTTGTGCTTTTTCAGGAAGTTTCTTGAGCAAATGCTGTAGTTGCTTTTGGTAACTCTCAGTGGGATCACAGGGTAATGGCTTGTAGAAACTCGTGTTGGAGAGCTGCCGAGCAGCCTCTTGTTCATATTCCGACCTATTCATGATGACAACAGCACCTCCTTTGTCAGCCTTTTTGATTATGATGTCAGAGTTGTTTCTGAGGCTGTGGATGGCATTGCGTTCCGCATGGCTGAGGTTATGGGGCAAGTGATGCTGCTTTTCCACAATTTCAGCCCGTGCACGTCGGCGGAAGCACTCTATGTAGAAGTCCAGTCTGCTGTTTCGACCTTCAGGAGGAGTCCATCTAGAATCCCTCTTTCTGTAGTGTTGGTAGGGAGACCTCTGTGGATTAGTATGTTGTTCAGAGGTATTTTGGAAATATTCCTTGAGTCGGAGACGTCGAAAATAGGATTCTAGGTCACCACAGAACTGTATCATGTTCGTGGGGGTGGAGGGGCAGAAGGAGAGGCCCCGAGATAGAACAGCTGCTTCTGCTGGGCTGAGAGTATAGTTGGATAGGTTAACAATATTGCTAGGTGGGTTGAGGGAACCATTGCTGTGGCCCCTTGTAGCATGTAATAGTTTAGAAAGTTTAGTGTCCTTTTTCTTTTGTAGAGAAGCAAAGTGTGCGTTGTAAATGGCTTGTCTAGTTTTAGTAAAATCCAGCCACGAGGAAGTTTGTGTGGAAGGTTGGTTTTTTATGAGAGTATCCATGTTTGAGAGCTCATTCTTAATCTTTCCCTGTTTGCTGTAGAGGATCTTGATCAGGTGATTCCGCAGTTTCTTTGAGAGCGTGTGGCACAAGCTGTCAGCATAGTCTGTGTGGTATGTAGATTGTAATGGATTTTTTACCTTTTGGTACCAAAAGGACTGAAGGTAAAAAATCCAGTACAATCTACATACCACACAGACTATGCTGACAGCTTGTGCCACACGCTCTCAAAGAAACTGCAGAATCACCTGATCAAGATCCTCTACAGCAAACAGGGAAAGATTAAGAATGAGCTCTCAAACATGGATACTCTCATAAAAAACCAACCTTCCACACAAACTTCCTCGTGGCTGGATTTTACTAAAACTAGACAAGCCATTTACAACGCACACTTTGCTTCTCTACAAAAGAAAAGGGACACTAAACTTTCTAAACTACTACATGCTACAAGGGGCCACAGCAATGGTTCCCTCAACCCACCTAGCAATATTGTTAACCTATCCAACTATACTCTCAGCCCAGCAGAAGCAGCTGTTCTATCTCGGGGCCTCTCCTTCTGCCCCTCCACCCCCACGAACATGATACAGTTCTGTGGTGACCTAGAATCCTATTTTCGACATCTCCGACTCAAGGAATATTTCCAAAATACCTCTGAACAACATACTAATCCACAGAGGTCTCCCTACCAACACTACAGAAAGAGGGATTCTAGATGGACTCCTCCTGAAGGTCGAAACAGCAGACTGGACTTCTACATAGAGTGCTTCCGCCGACGTGCACGGGCTGAAATTGTGGAAAAGCAGCATCACTTGCCCCATAACCTCAGCCATGCGGAACGCAATGCCATCCACAGCCTCAGAAACAACTCTGACATCATAATCAAAAAGGCTGACAAAGGAGGTGCTGTTGTCATCATGAATAGGTCGGAATATGAACAAGAGGCTGCTCGGCAGCTCTCCAACACGAGTTTCTACAAGCCATTACCCTGTGATCCCACTGAGAGTTACCAAAAGCAACTACAGCATTTGCTCAAGAAACTTCCTGAAAAAGCACAAGATCAAATCCGCACAGACACACCCCTGGAACCCCGACCTGGGATATTCTATCTACTACCCAAGATCCATAAACCTGGAAATCCTGGGCGCCCCATCATTTCAGGCATTGGCACCCTGACAGCAGGATTGTCTGGCTATGTAGACTCCCTCCTCAGGCCCTACGCTACCAGCACTCCCAGCTACCTTCGAGACACCACTGACTTCCTGAGGAAACTTCAATCCATCGGTGATCTTCCTGATAACACCATCCTGGCTACTATGGATGTAGAAGCCCTCTACTCCAACATTCCACACAAAGATGGACTACAAGCCGTCAAGAACACTATCCCCGATAATGTCACGGCTAACCTGGTGGCTGAACTTTGTGACTTTGTCCTTACCCATAACTATTTCACATTTGGGGACAATGTATACCTTCAGATCAGCGGCACTGCTATGGGTACCCGCATGGCCCCACAGTATGCCAACATTTTTATGGCTGATTTAGAACAACGCTTCCTCAGCTCTCGTCCCCTAAAGCCCCTACTCTACTTGCGCTATATTGATGACATCTTAATCATCTGGACCCATGGAAAAGAAGCCCTTGAGGAATTCCACCATGATTTCAACAATTTCCATCCCACCACCAACCTCAGCCTGGTCCAGTCCACACAAGAGATCCACTTCCTGGACACTACAGTGCTAATAAACAATGGCCACATAAACACCACCCTATACCGGAAACCTACTGACCGCTATTCCTACCTGCATGCCTCCAGCTTTCACCCTGACCACACCACACGATCCATCGTCTACAGCCAAGCTCTGCGATACAACCGCATTTGCTCCAACCCCTCAGACAGAGACAAACACCTACAAGATCTCTGTCAAGCTTTCTTACAACTACAATACCCACCTGCAGAAGTAAAGAAACAGATTGATAGAGCCAGAAGAGTTCCCAGAAGTTACCTACTACAGGACAGGCCTAACGAAGAAAATAACAGAACGCCACTAGCGGTCACCTTCAGCCCCCAACTAAAACCCCTCCAACGCATTATTAAGGATCTACAACCTATCCTAAAGGATGACCCAACACTCTCACAAGTCTTGGGAGACAGGCCAGTCCTTGCCTACAGACAGCCCCGCAACCTGAAGCAAATACTCACCAACAACCACATACCACACAACAGAACCACTAACCCAGGAACCTATCCTTGCAACAAAGCCCGTTGCCAATTGTGCCCACATATCTATTCAGGGGACACCATCACAGGGCCTAATAACATCAGCCACACTATCAGAGGCTCGTTCACCTGCACATCCACCAATGTGATATATGCCATCATGTGCCAGCAATGCCCCTCTGCCATGTACATTGGTCAAACTGGACAGTCTCTACGTAAAAGAATAAATGGACACAAATCAGATGTCAAGAATTATAACATTCATAAACCAGTCGGAGAACACTTCAATCTCTCTGGTCACGCAATCACAGACATGAAGGTCGCTATCTTAAAACAAAAAAACTTCAAATCCAGACTCCAGCGAGAAACTGCTGAATTGGAATTCATTTGCAAATTGGATACTATTAATTTAGGCTTAAATAGAGACTGGGAGTGGCTAAGTCATTATGCAAGGTAGCCTGTTTCCTCTTGTTTTTTCCTCCCCCCCCGCCCCCCCCAGATGTTCTGGTTTAACTTGGATTTAAACTTGGAGAGTGGTCAGTTTAGAAGAGCTATTACCAGCAGGAGAGTGAGTTTGTGTGTGTATGGGGGTTGAGGGGATGTGAGAAAACCTGGATTTATGCAGGAAATAGCCCGACTTGATTATGTAAAGAGTTGTCACTTTGGATGGGCTAGCACCAGCAGGAGAGTGAATTTGTGTGGGGGGGGTGGAGGGTGAGAAAACCTGGATTTGTGCTGGAAATGGCCCACCTGTTGATCACTTTAGATAAGCTATTACCAGCAGGACAGTGGGGTGGGAGGGGGTATTGTTTCATATTCTCTATGTATATATAAAGCCTGCTGCAGTTTCCACGGTATACATCTGATGAAGTGAGCTGTAGCTCACGAAAGCTCATGCTCAAATAAATTGGTTAGTCTCTAAGGTGCCACAAGTACTCCTTTTCTTTTTGCGAATACAGACTAACACGGCTGTTCCTCTGAAACCTGTCATTTGCAAATTGGATACTATTAATTTAGGCTTAAATAGAGACTGGGAGTGGCTAAGTCATTATGCAAGGTAGCCTGTTTCCTCTTGTTTTTTCCTCCCCCCCCCCCCAAGATGTTCTGGTTTAACTTGGATTTAAACTTGGAGAGTGGTCAGTTTGGATGAGCTATTACCAGCAGGAGAGTGAGTTTGTGTGTGTATGGGGGTGGGGGGGATGTGAGAAAACCTGGATTTGTGCTGGAAATGGCCCACCTTAATTATCATGCACATTGTAGGGAGAATGGTCACTTTGGATGAGCTATTACCAGCAGGATAGTGAGTTTGTGTGTGTGGTTTTTGGGAGGGGGGTGAGGGGGTGAGAGAACCTGGATTTGTGCAGGAAATGGCCCAACTTGATTATCATGCACATTGTGTAAAGAGTTGTCACTTTGGATGGGCTATCACCAGCAGGAGAGTGAATTTGTGTGTGGGGGGGTGGAGGGTGACAAAACCTGGATTTGTGCTGGAAATGGCCCAACCTGATGATCACTTTAGATAAGCTATTACCAGCAGGACAGTGGGGTGGGAGGAGGTATTGTTTCATATTCTCTGTGTATATATAAAGTCTGCTGCAGTTTCCACGGTATGCATCCGATGAAGTGAGCTGTAGCTCACGAAAGCTCATGCTCAAATAAATTGGTTAGTCTCTAAGGTGCCACAAGTACTCCTTTTCTTTTTGTTCAAGTAGAACACAGATTCCCCCCCACATCAGTAGGTCAATAATTCATATACTTACCAACAACACTCTATGATGTGAACAGGCAGAGGGGAGCACGCTCCAGTATGCTCTGCCTTGAGGAGATCAGGTTGTAGCAGTTCTGCATCTATGAGCATATCACTCCAATGGCTGATCACTTACCCAGGGTTCAGAATCATTTTGCAGACATCACAGCAGGAATTTTCCCTTAAACCACTAGTGGTCTCTGAAGCCTTGCAATCTGAGAGTCGTTTTTGCAGTGTGGGGCATTCCAACAATTGACCTGTTCACCACAAGGGATAACAGAAAATGCTGTCTACTCTTGGGGGTTGGGGGGGGTGTCTGAGTCTGGGCTCCCTGTCTGACATCTTCCACCTCAGCCAGCAGTCAGCTCTCCTGTATGCTTTTCCTCCAATCCTAATCATCATACAGGTCATCCTCAAGCTGAGAGCGGATCATGGCAAGCTCATTCAAATTTCCCTGGCATGGCCGAGGCAGTGCTGGTTCTCTGACCTTCTCATGTTACCAATTCAGCCTCTCTGGTACCCTTTCCTCTCCATCCCAAGCTACTCTCAAAGAAGCATAGTCACTCCTTGCATCCCATGCTCAGCTCTCTGCATCTCACAGTGTGGCTGCTTCATGGTTGAATGGGGAGGAAGAGTATTGTTCAGTGGCCTACTCAACAGTAAAAAGCCTTCTACCAGAATGGCCTAGTCAGTGAAATGGACGTGTTTTTTGGTGCAGTTGTTGACCCACGGAATCCAACTGATGCTGGCTTCTATCCAGGACATCTCGGAGCTTTTGTTGCACCTTTAGTCATCCAGCCTTGCGCTTAGCTCATTGAGAGTGCACAAAGTGGCGATATCAGTGTTTCATCCTCCATTCACAGAAGATCACTCTTCTCTAATGCCATGGGCTTATTCATCCATCTGTCCTCCGGTCTGAGAGCCACTTCCTGTGTGGTACCTGAACACAGTCCTAGCAGCTTTAATGGGACCTCCTGTGTGTATGGGGGTGGGGGGGATGTGAGAAAACCTGGATTTGTGCTGGAAATGGCCCACCTTAATTATCATGCACATTGTAGGGAGAATGGTCACTTTGGATGAGCTATTACCAGCAGGATAGTGAGTTTGTGTGTGTGGTTTTTGGGAGGGGGGTGAGGGGGTGAGAGAACCTGGATTTGTGCAGGAAATGGCCCAACTTGATTATCATGCACATTGTGTAAAGAGTTGTCACTTTGGATGGGCTATCACCAGCAGGAGAGTGAATTTGTGTGTGGGGGGGTGGAGGGTGACAAAACCTGGATTTGTGCTGGAAATGGCCCAACCTGATGATCACTTTAGATAAGCTATTACCAGCAGGACAGTGGGGTGGGAGGAGGTATTGTTTCATATTCTCTGTGTATATATAAAGTCTGCTGCAGTTTCCACGGTATGCATCCGATGAAGTGAGCTGTAGCTCATGAAAGCTCATGCTCAAATAAATTGGTTAGTCTCTAAGTGCCACAAGTACTCCTTTTCTTTTTGCGAATACAGACTAACACGGCTGTTACTCTGAAACCTACTTGAACAAGAAACTCGATTTCCACTAAAATTAGGCTTTACCAGTTTTCTGATTTTTACCATAATCATTAGGGCTCTTCCCATTAATGCCTAGAGCACACCTGGAAATGTTGGAATTGATCAAATATCGTTTTCAAAAGCTATTGAATTACAGACAAAGAAATAGAAATGCCATTGAGTTTAGTGTAGGACCTTGCTTCACTCAGCCACCAATAGTGGATTTTCATAAGACTGCCTTAAGTTCAAGATAGCCACATTTATTTGGAGATTATCATCTAGATAGCTGTTACAGGAACAGGCCTTTAAATGTATATTCACTAGAGCCCCTGTTCAAAAAGGTGGTTAAGCACATGTTGAACTACAAGTAAATCTATCCCTGCTCAGAATGTGCAGAGTGTTTAGCTGCATCAGGCTCTAAACCAGATGCTTTTAAGAACACAGAAATTGCCAGAGTAAATCAGACTGGAGGCTGTCTAGTCTGGGATCCTGTCTCTGACAGTAGCCACAGTTTCTCATCCATGATTGTATTTTAGTCTCTCGTACCATGATGACTGGGTTTCCTTATAATCTTTTGTGAGGAACTTTGTCAAAGACTGTTTGGAAGTCCACATAAATTACCACCTCACCTCACCTCCCTTGTCTCTCGTATATCCTAAACCCAACATGGCTACAACAACATTGCAAAGATATAAACCCATTCCAGAGGGTTCTCCTTTGACCGCTATTTTATTGGCATGCTCAAAGAATTCAGATAGATTTAATGAGATATCATTTTCCTTTGCAGAACCTCGGCTGGTTAGACTTTAGAATGTCATGCCCATATCGTTTTTAGAATTCAAATTTAGTTATTGATTCAATCAGTTTACCAGGTATTGAAGAAAGGCTCTCTGGGCTGTAATTCTGTATTTCTTCTTTTCCAATATCCTTTGTTGCTCAGGGGGTGCTGGTGCCTGGTTGCTGACATAGGCTCCAGACTGAGTCTAAGGATTTTAATTTCTTTCTTTAAGGTCTTTTTCACTCACTTCCCTTCTGCAAGGTAATGTGACACTGATTCATTTCTCTCTGTTTTATTTTCAGACAAACTCCAGGCTGAGATCAGTAAGTTCCATTCCCCGCAGTATGTCCCCTGTGTGACATTGTCTCCTGCTCAGTGTGTCTGTGTCCAGGGGTGTTCTCACCCCTCTGCGTGTGGTTGCAGAGTGGAGAAGCGCCCGGCCCTACACAAGTACTGTACATACCGCTGGCATTGAATCCATGGTGAGACCTACCTTCCTCTGGGAACTCTCTGCTCCTTTCCCTGCACAGAGCATTTCCCTGTGACATTCAGTCGGCTGGAAATAGCAATGTCACTGGGGGCTGATGGAAAGGGGCAGACAACACCCAGGTTTATTGCAGAGCAGGGAGATGTTCCCTTTGGGAAAGGGCTGATGGGTGAGGCAATGCTGCCCCCTGGTGTCCCCTTTTCAGGGTGGTACCTGGGTTCTGCAGGATGGGCATTATCTGTCCATCACTGGCACTGAACGGCTCAGCTCTCTCTTCCCAGCAGCAGGATTTCCGTGCTCAGACTGGGCTTTAGCCACAGTTTTCTTCTAGTGGAACATGCCCAGGGAAGAGCTGTTCAGTGTCTCCCTGGCTCTGGGGTGAGGCAGGCCCTGTCCCCACTGCAAGGGCAGACAGGTTTTTATAACCAGCTTGTGACACTCCCCTGACCCAGTTGCCACAAAGCAGCTTTTCTGCCTCCCAGCAGTGGCTGAGCAGTGTGTGTGTGTTTGCACCCAGCCTGACTGTGGGTAGCTCCAGCAGGAATTAGAGAGCCCACTGGACGTGCACGCACATTGCAGCGCCGCTAGCCAAGGGTGAAAGTGGGACTTACCAGTGCTCCCTGCACAGGGCCCAGTGTCCTTACCAAGGGGGGGCGGTTCTGCCCCCTGGAAGGGGCAGGGCCTTGGGGGCAGAAAGGTCAGGGCTGGGAAACTCCGCCCCTTCCCCTAAGCCCCCACCCCTGTTCTGTCACTAACGTAGCAGCTCCTTGCATGTCAAAGTATCCCACTACACTGAGCTGGAAGGGAGGGGGGGTGTCCATTATAGTTACCATTAGGGAGCACAGGCATCGGCTTCCTCCTTGCCCTGGGGGTGCTCAAGCCCCACTTCGCCCCATGCCCTGCCCCCACTCCATCCCTTCCCCCATCTCCCAGCCCCGCCGGTCGTCTTCCTGCCAAGTTCCACCTCCTCCGCTGAGCATGCCCCATCCCCGCTCCTCCCACCAGGGCCTCTTGCACGCTGCAGAACCGCTGATTGCAGCGGCCAGGAGGTGCTGCGGGGAGGGGGAGGAGTTGATCATCAGGGCCACTGGCAGGTGGGAGGTGCTGGGCGGGGGAGCTGACTGCCAGCCCTGGAGCACCCACGGAGTCGGGCTCTATGTTAGGGGGTCTGTGACAACCTACAGAGGGTACAATCTAGACTAGTGAGTAGCTGTGCCCCCCCCCCTTTACACTGCTTTGCTGCTATAGCATCCAGTCAGGATTGTTCACAAAGAGCTTGGTGTGTGTGTACCTGCCGTCGGCCAGTCACACCGAGGCTCTTACCAGCCTGAATTATACCACAGTGTAATCTCAGCACACTCCGAGGCCCACATTTTTCCCCCGGAAATGTAGGTCTTCTCCTGGACAATACAAGCATGCCCATTTAAAGTCTGTCAATTTATTAATAGAAATGATATGCACGAATCTGGTTATCCCAAATGGAGTTTCCAAAAATCTTCAATTCAAACACATGGGATTAGATAAAACAAATTTGGCACAACAAAATCGATTTAACTTTTATTCAATTAACGAAGAGGCATAAATGGTTACAAGAAAAATAAAGGTAAAACACAACTCGTGCCCAACATAAAAAACTTCATTGCATCGCAACCCCCTTCTGACAACAAAAATTGCTACACGACCCGAAGACATGGGAACAAAGCCTGAGCCCGCCCAAACCCCACCACCTTGGGTGGGGAAGCCAAAGCCTTCCTGAGCTCCACTCCTCGGAAGCAGGAAGCAAAGCTGAAGCCCAAGGGCTTCAGACCCAAGCAGGGGGCCTGTAACCTGAGCCCCACAGCCCAAGGCTGAAGCCCTCAGGCTTTGGCCCTGGGGCGTGGGGCTCAAGCTTCAGCCCCGGGCCCAAGCAAGTCTAAGCCATCCCTGGTGACCCCACTAAAATAGGGTTGAGACCCACTTTGGGGTCCCAACCCACAGTCTGAGAACCTCTGAGATAGGAAGTCTCGGAACAGACTCTCTCCTCTGTTGAACCTGCTCCACTATGGATTGAATAACTAAAGGTCATTGGGCACAGGTGCTGACTTTCTTCTTTCTGGGTGGGTGCTCCACCCCCACTCCAAGGCCCTGCTCACACTCTGCCCCTTCCCCCAAGGCCCCGCCCTTGCTCCATCTCTTCCTGCCCCCACTCTGCCCCACACCAGCACCTCCTGCCCACTGCCAAACAGCTGGGCCCACCAAAGAGCTGATTGGAGGATGGCTGGTGGGCACCCACTGTTTTGTTTCTGAGGGTGCTCTAGCCCTGGAGCACCCACGGAGTCGGCACCTGTGATTGGGTCAGAGAGAGCAAGTATGCAGCTGACTTTACAGCTGGGGGGTTAGAGCACGGGAAGCCAGGGTCCCGTCCCTGCACCAATGGACCTTTATTTATCCACCATGGAAAATCCTCAGCAGGAGAGAGTGCGGGAGCCCCCCACCTCAGCCTTGCCTAGTGGTCAAAGCGCTCTCCTGAGACTGGCAGAGCCCTGTTTCAGTTTAAGCTCCCCCTCTGCCTGAGGGGAGCAGGAACTGGGAGTCCCCCCATCCTAGGGGAATGCTCTAGCCACTGGGTTAAAATGTATGAGGGAAGCCCTCCCCAGCCAGATGCTGTGTGACCTCGCCTGAGGGACCCGGTCTGAGAGAGAGCCCCTGAGCCCGCCTACCAAACTAGGCTGGGATGGCTGGACCCCGATCTTCCCCCAGTCTGTGGATCACGCTGGGGCTCAGGCAGGGGAATAGGCGTCCACGCGCCTAGAGGGAGGCAGCCATGGTCATGGCTGGAGGGAGAAACACAGGCACGGAGGGAACTTTTACTGCACAAACTTTGGCGCCAAGTGAGTTTTGACACCTCCGGGGTCAGCAGGAAGTTTATGCATCACGGTGGAGCTGAAACCAGGGACTTAGTGACTCAGGAGCCCACCTCCCATTGATGGTCATTGGGATCTGTGCCCCTCAGACACAGGTGAAGATCCCACCTCTGTCTGTGCAGGGGCCGGCACAACGGGGAATTGGCCTGAGTGGCCTCGAGGCCTCACTGTAGTGTCCCCCTGGCACCCACCCCTTCCCGCAGCTCCCACAGTGCCTGCCTATCCCATTCCCTCGCTGCCCTACCCCAGCCTGAGCACCTTCCCTCTGCCCCGGCACCTGCCCTTTCCCTCCCCTGCAGCCTGCCCTCCTCTCTCTGCCTCCCTAGCACCTGTCCCCTTCCTCTGCTTGTGCCAGCCCTTCCCCCTCACTACCCATCTCCTCCCAGCTCCATGGCACCTGCCCCTCATCCCTGGTCCTCTGCTCTAACCCACCCTTCCCCTGCCGCCACTCCAGCCCACTCCCATTTCTTTCCCTGTGACCCCACCCCTGTTCCCCCCCCACACACATCACCCTAGCAACCACCCCACCCCTCACCTTTTGCACCCTGGTACATGCCCCCCGCCTGGTGCCCTGCTCCATCCACAGGCACCCACCCTTTCTTCCCGCTCTGATTCCTTGGTGCCTGCCTTGCCTCTCCTCCTACTCCCTAGAGCTTCCCCCCCCCCAAGCATTAACTGAGCTCCTGACTCCCCTTAAGGGTGAAGAACCCCAAATCACAGTGATTAATGGGCATGTGGGTGAATTTCCCTTTGATCCCAGTGACCAGCCCCTGCCCCCAGCACTGACTCTAATTCTCTCCCCAGTGGATGAGACTCTGGATCCAAACACGGTTCATCCCAACCTTATCCTGTCTGAGGATCAGAAAACTGACATACGATGATAGATGACAGGATCGACCTGACAATCCTGAGAGATTCAATACTTATCCCACTGTCCTGGGCACAAATGGATTAACAGGTGGGAGGTTTTACTGGGAGGTGGAGGTGGGAGACAAAATAAATTGGACTGTGGGGGTTTGTAAGGAATCTGTGATCAGGACAGGGAAGGTCAGACTCACTCCTGGGAATGGATACTGGGCTGTGTGGCTGAGGGATGGGAAATACGAGGCCTACACCTCCTCCCCCAAGATCCCCCTCCCCACAGGCATCACACCCAGCCAGGTGGGGATTTTCCTGGACTATGAGGCAGGTGAGGTCTCATTTTACAATGTTACTGACAGGTCCCATCTGTTCACTTTCACCGACACCTTCTCAGAGACGCTCCATTCTTATTTCTATCCTGGTTACAAAGAGGAGGGTAAAAATGCAACTCCCCTGACAATCTGCCCTGTCACAGCTCAGGCTGGAGGGAATCTCTGTCCCTGACAGTGACCCTGCAGCAGAAACTGTCCCCTCCCAGTGCTGACCAGCCCTGTTCCCACGGGGTTGGTACAAAGGGTATCACCTGCTCCCCCCACCCCCCATTATGCTTAGAAAATGAAAAACAGCAGGATTTTATTTAGGGGATAAGGCAATACACTGTGTTTTTGTGAATATAAAAAGAATTAGAGTAAGAAGTAAGTTATAGTTATAACATTTTATTTATATACACACATACATATATACACATACACACAAGTTTTGCAAGGTTTTTGTTATATAGTTACCAGCTTTAGAGTTGCTTGTGCCAAGTCACTGGCCAGGTGGCCTGGACATGAGGATGGAGCTGAGTTTTGTCAGATGCGCATTTGATGCTTTTGGAGGGTGGTTGCAGAACTAGACAAAGTTTTTAGGGTTTGTATTCATAGGGATTTATTTTTTATAAAAATTTATGGGGCTTGCTTTGTTATGCTGCTCTCATGTTTGAAGTGTTGTTTTCATGTTTGAAGTGATAATTAATTATGCATATGGTACGGCAATGATGGTTTGTTGTTATTTTGTGTTTTGGCCCCCTGTTCTTGGGGTGGTTAGGGGTGGATTCTGGGGTGCCCTCAGGCTTCTTATTGGGCTATTTTACGCAACACATTTTTCAGCCAAATGGTCCTGGGTAGTTTTTTTTATTTCAAGGCTGGCACCTTAACCTTTTATTACTTATTTAAACATTCAAACATACATCTGCAATCACGCCCTATTTTACTTAACTATTTAAATCATTGGGGCATGACAGACTCAAGGAGCATGGCTTGTTTAGCCTAAGCTAAAGCGGCTGAGGGGAAGATAGGATTGCTCTCTATAAGTTCATCAGAGGGATAAATACCAGGGAGGGAAAGGAATTATTTAAGCTAAGTACCAATGTGGACACAAGAACAAATGGATATAAACTGGCCATCAGGAAGTTTAGACTTCAAATTAGACGAAGGTTTCTAACCATCAGAGGAGTGAAGTTCTGGAATAGCCTTCCAAGGGAAGCAGTGGGGGCGAAAAACCTATCTGGCTTCAAGATTAAGCTTGATAAATTTATGGAGGAGATGGTATAACATGATTTTGGCAATTAATTATATTTAACTATTCATGGTAAATGTGCCCAATGGCCTCTGATGGGATGTTAGATGGGGTGGGATCTGAGTTACTACAGAGAATTCTTTCCTGGGTATCTGGCTGGTGAACCCACATGCTCAGGGTTCAGCTGATCACCATATTTGGTGTTGGGAAGGAATTTTCCTCCAGGGCAGATTGGAAGAGGCCCTGGGGGTTTTTTGCCTTACTCTGCAGCGCGGGGCACAGGTCACTTGCTGGAGGATTCTCTGCACCTTGAAGTCTTTAAACCATGATTTGAGGACTTCAATAGTTCAGACATAGGCGAGAGGTTTATTGCAGGAGTGGGAAGGTGAGATTCTGTGGCCTGCGTTGTGCAGGAGGTCAGACTAGATGATCATAATGGTCCCTTCTGACCTTAATGTCAGAGTCTATGACTCCAATGAATTTGTTTATACCACTTGCTACACACGAAAAGAAAACAAGATAAAAAATGCAAAGGGTAGGAGTCAACAAATCTTATTGCTGTGTTCCAGAAAACAGTTGTGACCGCTGTTTTTAGTTTGTTTTATTACTTTGAGAACAGACCCTCAATTCCCATCACCAGGCCTGTGAGCTGGTAGAGAGGAGAGGGGCAGAAAAGGGGGTGCAGGGATGTGTGGGTGCAATATCAGGCGTGGAGGGCAGTACAGCCCAGCAGCCAGACTCTGGAGTTCTGCACCCTTTTTGCAGCGTAGCGGGGCCCAATGGCCAGTGGTGATACAACTGCTCCCCCATGCAGGAGTATGTGGCCTAACAGCCAGCACCCAAGGGGCCACTGGCCCAGGTAGAGGGGACCCAACCCAGTGCCCTATTAGTGGCAGAGCAGGTCATCACTCGCTCAGAGGGGAGACCCACCAAAACACCCTGAGCTTACCTCAGTAGGAGATACCACTCCACCTCCTCTGGGCCACTTCCTACTGCAGCCTCGAGTGTCTGTCCAGGAGGCGTTGGGGGTCTACAGGTTCCGTAGTGCAGGTTGCTCCCTGGGCAGCTGGGACCCCAGGCTGTCTTCCAAGTCTCCTCAGGCAAAGGCAGCCTTCAGCTGGAGCTCCTAACACAGATCCTTCCCTAACTGAGCTGGGCTGCTCTCTTTTATACTGCGGCACCTGGAGCATGCGGAGTGGCTCCCTCAGCCCACAATGTAGGGTTAACCCCTTCCCACCCAG
This sequence comes from Caretta caretta, assembly GCF_965140235.1. Classification (NCBI taxonomy): domain Eukaryota; kingdom Metazoa; phylum Chordata; order Testudines; family Cheloniidae; genus Caretta; species Caretta caretta. The sequence goes on from NC_134216.1 coordinate 81,217,958, forward strand.
TGCGCCCCATCACAGGGATGTAATGAGAGGCGGAGGGGAGAGAGACCACAAGGAGGAAGAGTCTGTGGCAGAAATGACAGGGGAAGGAGACCCCAGTGTGAGGAGGAGGAGCTCAGGGGAGCAGGAGGATCCTGGGGAAGGTAAGAGTTGGCAGAAGGGAGGGAGCCAGGAGCACGAAATGCTGGAGCCAAAGAAGGGAGGGATGGGTCCTCCTAGCACTCTGTCTCTTGTTCCTGCAGGAGCCACTGAGCACACGGTGGCTGCCAACACCCTCAGAGCGCGGCCGGGTGCTGCAGTGTAGACAGGACTAACCTCGGTCTCATCTGTGCCTGAGCTGCGCTGCCCCGGGAGGCACCTGCAGGGCTCTGTATGACTCAGGGGAAGATGAACATAGATCAGAACCATGTTCCATTGCAAACCCCACCCAGTGTTAGCCAGGACGGTGCAGTGACCAGATTCCAAGATGTTTGGTTTGATGGTGGAGAGGACAGGCCCATGTGGGGGGGGGGGGGGGGAGAAGCATTGGAGGGAAAACAATTCCTGGGAGTCATGGTGAAAAGACAGCTGCCAGTGAGGCAAGGAGCTATCCAGCAGAGAGAGAGAGAATAGAAAGAAGGGAGTTATAATGGGATGGTGGTATACAGAAACACCAGGGCCAAAATGTTTCAAAAGTGCCCTAGGAGCTCTCTGATACTAATTGACAAAGCCACCATACTGTAACTCAGATCAGGGCTGACTCATTCACTACCCCCACCACACAGTTGTCTTCATATATATCTAAAAGGTGTCATGTAAGGTGTCATATATAAACTGGTGACACACTGGTCCCCAAAATCATTGGATGATGTCTGTGTGGGCTGTGTACAAAGAGTTATACATGAGTGCTGGAAATATGTTCTTAATGTGTTTGGGAGGCAGTGCATAAAGCCAGCCAGCCCTAGCCAAAGGAATAGAGGTAGAGAACAACAAAAATACATTTACATATAAGGTAAACAAAGCAAACCAACAAGCTTCCGAGGAAAGAGCTTAGTGAGCATGCCGCGGGACAGAGTCTGCACCCCCAGGAAGTCTTCCTGGCTCTTCAGAAAATTCAATAGACTTCCAGGACATACCCATCACTTAAGGAGCAAAGGAAACAGCACCCTCTGAGTCTGTGAAAACTGGATGCCTTGGTCTGGATGGCCAGTGATGCTGGTAACTTGATGTCCGTGAAAAAACTGCTTAGCCAAAGATTGTAACAGGCTGGTATGAGCTCTAGCTCTTTGGAGGCAACGAACTTAATAACTTTTGCAAATGTACAGTGAGAGGGACTGGATGCTGCAGAGAAATGTCTCTGGGGAACTCAGGAGCTGGAGTTCACTGACTGTTACCTGCAAGCTATGGTAAAGACTGGCAGAGTCTCGAGGAGTTTGCTGGTGAATTGAACAGAAAGATGTGGCAGGGAGCTGACACAGTCTAATCTCCAGTAAAGCTCATTCTTTCTAAAACAGAGGGGTAACACTTTGGTTTACAGTTCTGGGTGTCCAGAACAGAACTTTACACCGCTCTCACATAGGTTTGATTTCTCTCTCAGGAGATGTGGAGGGAGGTGCTTCTGTAGGTGGGGGCTCAGGGAGACCTGTTTATTGCTGGGAGACAGGCCCCACACCCAAGTGATCCCTCCTCCCTCCCTCTTGCTCCAAGGAGGCCCCCCCATTTCAGTCTCACCTTGTGCTCTGTTACATCCCCACAGTGTTTAAGGTTGTGAAAAGTGAGGAAAAGTGGGTTTTGCACTTCACCTACCTGATGGGGATGACTGTGACTGTGAAGGAGTGGGAAGGGACTTGGAGGATTCTCAGGTCCCCTCGGGGCCATTAACTGCATTATACAACTTCCAAAGGAACGGCAAGCCCAGGCCCCCAGTAAGTGTAATGGGGCCAGAAAGCTCCTTCCGCTCCAGGGCGACATGGGGGAGGAGGGGCAGCGCCAGAAAATGGGAGGGGCCAGCAGGGGCCACCACCGGGGCAAAGGGCCCTGTGGGTCCCCCCCGTGTGTTGCCCCTGATGGCGTTAACCCCTGGCATTTCATTGATCCAATAAAGATGTCATTGACAGCCACATTATTTTGTGCTTCCTGTTCTTCTGGCTGTAATTTCTGGCCCAGTTGCCCACCAAAGAGCAGAACTGGGATGAAAAGGGGACAGATTTAGTTGTCGGACCCTCCCCTGCCATCTCCCATAGCCCCAGTGGGGAGGTCAGTGGCAGAGAGGTCACCATAGACCAGAAACAACTGTGGGGAGTTTTTAAAATCAATATTGAATACCTAACTAGAAGGGGCTGGTTTCCCCCAGCCCTGCCATTGACATGGGCAGCAGGGAGCCCTGGGTGACACCATGTTAACAGGGGCAGGGAGAGCGGATGGAGCCAGGCGGTCCCTTGGCAGCAGGAAGGCACAGCAGTGGGGAAAGGGCTGGGGGCAGCTGAAGACAGGGAGCTGGGTTGGGCTGGGGGAGGGGAGCCAGGAGCTAGGACTGGGCAAATTGGGGCCGGGCAGTCTCAGTGGGGGATGTGGCTCTTTCCTTCCTCTCCAGTGACCCAGCCGTGCCCTGTCGCTGGCACAGAATGGCCACCACATTCCTACCCAGGCCCTGGTTGTTTCTGAGAGCTGTGGGAAGCGACCTCCCCCCCACCCCAGGGTCATTTGTCCTGTGGTGACAGAGGGGAGGGAAGCATGAACAGCTGGGACAGGAGCTTGTGGCCACTCTGGGTCCTGCCCATGGGAACAGGGTCAGTTAAGCAGAGAGCAGCCCTCTAACTTCCCACTTTTCTGCCCCATCTGGGGCAGTAAAACAGCCTGTCAGGGTCTGGCCAGCTCTGCTGTTAGCAGCTGGGCGACACCGTTCCCCAAACAGGGGCAGGCTCCTGGCTCTGAAGTTCATTAACTACAGGGTGAGTCACATTCTTCAGCAACATGTCGATTTTACTGTGTGTAAAGGAAGGAACAATTCAACTCTGAGATGTGAGGGGGAAAGTTGATCACTTGGGGGGTTTGACCTCCTCCCACTGCACTCCCCCCCCACAAAGAAAATTACTCAGAGTAACAGCTTCCCTCAAAAAACAAGTTGCTGCAAATAAAGAAGTGAGGAAAAAATTGAAATCGGAGAGGATTTTATATCAAAACCTGGAAGTGATATTGGAAAGAGAAAGCCTGAGGAGATTTGATATCAATGTTCAATTATTAAAGAGGAAAGGGTGGGGGTTTAATTGATGTGAAGGGGAAAACAACTGGATTCTCAGACATGAGGGGAAAGTTTGTCCTTTGGGCGTTTAGCTCCCCCACCCCTAACTGGGGTAGTGACTCGGAACAACAGTTTCCCTCCAGAACAAGACACTGGGGAGGCCAAAGCCGGAAAGGATTTTCCATCAGTATTTGAGAATTAGACAGAAAGTGACACAATCTGAGGAGATTTTATATCAATCACGAGTAACGAGAGAGAAAGTACAGCGTTGAAGGGGATTTTGTATGTAATTTGGTAATTAAATGGAAAATGGGAGAAATCATGGGATTTTCTTCAGTATTTGGTTTTTAAAGAGAAAAGGGCAAAATCCAAGGGATTTTTCATCAATATTTAATAAATCACTGGAAAGTGTTACTCCTCCCGAGCCCTGCCATTGACACAGGCAGAGGGTGACACTGCATTGGGTCAGCACTGGGCACATGGGCGCATACACCGGTGAAACTTATGTGGCTCAGAGCATTGTTTTTTTCACACCATTAAGCGACAAAAGTTTTTCCGCCGTTAGTGCTGGTGTAGACATGGCCTGAGTTCAGTGCGCGAAGGGTCCAGAAGCCCCACCTGACACCTGGTGGTGAGGTGTAGCAAGTTGTGGAAAAGAACTTCAGGGGCTGATCTCATTTGCATAGGCACACCCACCCCGCTTAGAATGAGGCCATAGCTGCCCAAATGGTCACTTTGGCTGCTGTGGGATCTCCAGTGTCTCTGTTATTGGGGCAGGAAGAATAAATTGTTATTACCCTGATTATGGGAACTGTGCTTGGAACTGCACTTGGCCTTTTGTTATGATGGAGGGACTCACCATCAACTAAGTAGCACTTGCTGGGCAAGGGTCATGGGTTCCAAAACTCTGTGAATGGAGTGAGGCTGGGAACAGGTATTAATACTTGATGGTATGGGCCCTCTGGTGAGGGCCTTACATGCTAATTGCACTTCCTCCTCTCCCTACTGTGGAATATCAGAGCTAATTTTGATTCTATTAAGAGTCTAGTTACAGGCTGCTGAGGTGAATTCACTTTGGGCTAATAGTGCACCAGCACTGTAGCTCCCCTACTACAAGCTGAAATCACTGAGTGTTATGTTAAGGAGTTGGGGAGCCTGAAGCTATATGGTAGAGCTGTTTGCAGTACGGTGAGCAGAGTGGCTGGCAGAGCAGTTTGTGGGGCAGCGAGTGGAGCAGAGCAGCTGGCGGAGTGGATCCCTATGGAGAGGTGGGGCCATCAGTGTTGAACCACATAAGGTAGTTTATGTATTTATTCATTTATTTGCCTAGGTTTTTTTCCTGTTGATGTTCTGTGAATAAATGTTGCACCAGTGAGCTGCCATAGAAAAAGTTTAAAACCGATCAGTCGGTATATATTTTTATTCTTCTTTTGGGGATAACAGAGATAAAGCGCACATTTAAGTGCATATTGTTAAAAAAATAAATATGCCTTCCCACAAGATCTGCCCCCCTCCCAGTTTTCTGTCTAGCCCACCTCAGCCCCTCCACCGAGAAGAGGCTGGAGCCACTGAGTTGCCAAATCCTCCCCAGAGAAACGCTGTCCAATCAGGGACAGCAACTTCATCCCCTAACCCAACCAACCTCCCCACCCCTCAGTACCCCCCTGTATAGACATGACCTCCCATTTCAGCAGCACTGGGCTGTGGCTGAATCAGGTCAATGCCCTTCCCACAGACATGAGACACCCCTCCACCCACTCCCAGCTCATAGCTCTCTGCATACAGACCCGGCCTGGTTGGAGCGTTTCACTGACTGTCATTCATACTTGTTTTATATACCATTGTATTGGGAATGTTTGGAGTGTGAGAGCCGCATTCCTCACTTCTCAAAGCCCACCAGCCTGCACCCCCAAGCACCCCTGCAGTTTACATCCCCCATCCCTTTCTCTGCCCCTCTCATCTCCCCCTAGCTCACAGGCCTGGTGCTGGGAACTGAGATCTGGGGAACAGGCCTGGGGGCTGGTCAGTGCTGAGAGTGGACAGTGTCACTGTCAAGGACAGAGATTCCCTCCGGCCTGAGCTGGGACCAGGCAGATTATCAGGGGAGCCGCGTTTGTACCCCCAGCACTGACACCAGGATGGAAATAAGGGCAGAGTGTCCCGGAGAAGGAGCCAGTGAAAGTGAAGAGATGGGACCTGTCAGTCACACTGTAAAATGAGACCTCGCCCCGCTCAAAGTCCAGGAAAATCCCCACCCAGCTGAGCCTCACGCTCACGGGGAGGGGGTTGAGGGGAAGGTGTGGGCCTTGTATCCCCATCCTATGACTACACGACCCAGTATCCATTCCCAGGTGAGAGTGTGACATGCCTCTTCCTGCTCACAGATTCCCTACAAACCCCCAGGTCCCAGGCAGTCTTGTCTCCCACCTGCACCTCCTAGTAACAAGGGCCGGCTCTAGGTTTTTTGCTGCCCCAAGCAAAAAATCTGCCGCCCCAAGCTTCGAGAGCGCAACTGCCCCAGCAAAAAAAAGAAAAAAGGGTGGCTGGACGCCGCCCCTGGAATTGTGCCACCCCAAGCACGTGCCTGCTTTGCTGGTGCCTAGAGCCGGTCCTACCAGTAATGCCTCCTGCCCGGGAGCCCCTCAGCGCCCAGGACAGCAAAATAAGTATCAAATCTCTCAGGCCTTGTCTACACTACAAAATTAGGTCGAATTTATAGAAGTCAGTTTTGTAGAAAGTATTTTTATACAGTCGATTGTGTGTGTCCCCACACAAATGCTCTAAGTGCATGTAGTCGGCGGAGTGTGTCCACAGTACCGAGGCAACCGTCGACTTCTGGAGCGTTGCACTGTGGGTGGCTATCCCACAGTTCCCGCAGTCTCTGCCACCCATTGGAATTCTGGGTAGAAATCCCAGTGCCTGATGGGGCTAAAACATTGTCACGAGTGGTTCTGGGTACATATTGTCAGGCCCCCCTTCCCTCCCTCCCTCCCTCCATGAAAGCAATGGCAGACAATCGTTTCACGCTTTTTTTCCTGGGTTACTCGTGCAGACGCCACACCACGGCAAGCATGGAGCCCGCTCAGCTCACCATCACCGTATGTCTCCTGGGTGCTGGCAGACGTGGTACTGCATTGCTACACAGCAGCAGCTTATTGCCTTTTGGCAGCAGACAGTGCAGTATGACTGGTAGCCATTGTCGAGGGTGCTCTTTTAACTGACCTCGATGAGGTCAGGGGCACCTGGGCAAACATGGGAGTGACTCAGCCAGATCATTACCCTTTTAAGTTTCGTCTCATGGTGATTCACTGGAATGCGTTACCTAGGGAGGTGAAACACTGGAATGCGTTACCTAGGGAGGTGGTAGAATCTCCTTCCTTAGAGGTTTTTAAGGTCAGGCTTGACAAAGCCCTGGCTGGGATGATTTAACTGGGAATTGGTCCTGCTTCGAGCAGGGGGTTGGACTAGATGACCTTCTGGGGTCCCTTCCAACCCTTATATTCTATGATTCTATGATTCAGTCCTGCCAACAGTCCTACTGCACCGTCTTTTAATGAGCAGCCAGGAGACGACGATGGCCAGCAGTCATACTGCCCCATCTTCTGCTGAGCACCCAGGAGATGATGATGATGGCGGGTAGCGGTTGTACTGCACAGTCTGCTGCTAGCACGATATATAAAGATCAATTAAGTGGATCAAAACAAAAAATAGACCAGATTTGTCTTGTATTCATTTTCTCCTCCCTCCCTCTGTGAAATCAATGGCCTGCTAAACCCAGTTTCGAGTTCTATCCTTGAGGTTTTGAGTTCTATCCTTGAGGGGGCCATTCTGTTTCTTGCAAAGCCACCCTCTTTGTTGATTTTAATTCCCTGTAAGCCAACTCTGTAAGCCATATTGTCGGTCGCCCCTCCCTCCATCAGAGCAACGGCAAACAATTGTTTCACGCCCTTTTCCCTGGATTGCCTGAGCAGGAGCAGACGCCATAGCACAGCAAGCATGGAGCCTGTTCAGCTCACCGCAGCAGTTATGACCATTGTAAACACTTCACACATTATCGTGCAGTTTATGCAGAACCAGCACCTGAAAAACCAGACAAGGAGGCGACGGAAGTGCGGTGATGAGGACATGAACACACTTTTCTCTAAAACCGCGTTCCCCCGCAATTTGGAGATCATGGTGTTAATGGGGCAGGCTCATACCATGGAATGACGATTCTGGGCCTGGGAAACAAGCACAGAGTGGTGGGACCGTATAGTGTTGCAGGTCTGGGATGATTCCCAGTGGCTCCGAAATTTTTGCATGCGTAAGGGCACTTTCATGGAACTTTGTGACTTGCTTTCCCCTGCCCTGAAGCACAAGAATACCAAGATGAGAGCAGCCCTCACAGTTCACAAGCGAGTGGCAATAGCCCTGTGGAAGCTTGCAATGCCAAACAGCTACCAGTCAGTCTGTAATCAATTTGGAGTAGGCAAATCTACTGTGGGGGTTGCTGTGATGCAAGTAGCCAATGCAATCACTGAGCTGCTGCTATCAAAGGTAGTGACTCTGGGAAATGTGCAGGTCATACTAGATGGCTTTGCTGCAATGGGATTCCCTAACTGTGGTGAGGCTATAGACGGAACCCATATCCCTATCTTGGCACCGGAGCACCAGGGCAGCTAGTACATAAACCACCAGGGGTACTTTTCAATAGTGCTGCAAGCACTGGTGGATCACAAGGGACGTTTCACCACCAACAACGTGGGATGGCCGGGAAAGGTTCATGATGCTCGCATCTTCAGGAACTCTGGTCTGTTTAAATGGCTGCAGGAAGGGATTTACTTCCCAGACCAGAAAATAAGTGTTGGGGATGTTGAAATGCCTATAGTTATCCTTGGGGACCCAGCCTACCCCTTAATGCCATGGCTCATGAAGCTGTACACAGGCACCCTGGACAGTAATAAGGAGCTGTTCAACTATAGGCTGAGCAAGTGCAGAATGGTGATAGAGTGTGCATTTGGACGTTTAAAGGGTCGCTGGTGCAGTTTACTGACTCGGTTAGACCTCAGTGAAACCAATATTCCCATTGTTATTGCTGCTTGCTGTGTGCTCCACAATCTCTGTGAGAGTAAGGGGGAGACGTTTATGGTGGGGTGGGACGTTGATGCAAATCACCTGGCCGCTGAATACGCGCAGCCAGACACCAGGGCAGTTAGAAGACCACAGCAGGAAGCGCTGCTCATCAGAGAAGCTTTGAAAACCAGTTTCATGACTGGCCAGGGTACTGTGTGACACTTCTGTTTGTTTCTCCTTGATGAAAACCCGCCCCCTTGGTTGCCTCTAAATTCCCTGTAAGCCACCCACCCTCCCCACTTCGATCACAGCTTGCTTGCAAAGGAAATAAAGTCACTATCATTTAAAAAACATGTATTCTTTATTAATTGATTATAAAAATAGGGAGATAACTCACAAGGTAACCTGGGTGGAGTGTGGGAGGAGGGGAGGAGGGAAGGCAAAGGCCTTTTTAAAACTTCTTGAATGCCAGCCTTCTGTTGCTTGGGCTGTCCACTGGGGTGGAGTGGTTGAGTGCCCGGAGCCTCCCTATCCCCCCCACCCCCCCCGCGTTCTTGGGCGTCTGGATGAGGAGGCTATGGAACTTGGGGAGGAGGGAGGGCAGTTAAGCAGGCACTGCAGTGGCAGTCTGTGATCCTGCTGCTGTTCATGAACCTCCACCAGACGCTGGAGCATGTCCATTTGTTCCCGCAGTAGCCCCAACATTGCCTCATGCCTCCTCTGATCATCCTGCCACCACCTCTCCTCACGTTCATCAGACACTGTCCTATACTCTACTATTGTGTCCCTCCACACAGCTCTGTCAGTGCCAGGTGACTGCATGAGCTCAGAGAACATGTCATCGCGCATGCGTTTTTTTCACCGCCTTATCTGAGATAGCCTTTGGGACAGAGGAGGGAGTCTTGAAACATTTGCAGCTACTGGAGGAAAAAAAGGGAGTGAGTATTTAGAAAGATACATTTTACAGAACAATGGCTATACTCTTTCACGGTGAACAACACTAGTCACATTACATAGCACCTGTGATTTTGGTACAAGGTCGCATTTTGCATCTTATATTGAGTGCCTGCGGCTTTGGTGTTAGAGATCACACATGCAGTGCCGGGCAACAGAATTCAGCTTGCAGGCAACCATGGTAAGCCATAGTCTTTCGGCTTCTGCAACCTTCATAACAGCAGCGCCCTCCTTTCCCATAACAAGCAAAGCCCGTCGAGCTGGCCATTTAGTGCTGCGGTTTTCCTGTTAACATGCAGCAGCAGAAACCAAACTAACCCCCTCCCCACATCCAATTCTCTGGGATGATTGCTTTACCCCTCCCCCCACCGCCTGGCTGGTATCAGGGAACATCCCTGCGAGCCAAAAGCGAACAGCTCAGCGCCAGTGTCCCCCTATCCCCTCTCACCATGTGACTAACTGCAGGGAGGATTTCTTTTCAGCCACAGGCAAACAGCCCAGTAGGAACGGGCACCTCTAAATGTTCCCTTAATTAAATTCCCCTATTTCAACCAGGTTACCATGAACGATATCACTCTCCTGAGGATAACAGAGAGATAAAGAACGGATGTTGCTTGAATGCCAGCAAACACCAGGACCATATGCTGCCAGGCTTTGTCATGCAATCATACCAGATTACTTGCTACTAGCATGGCATGGTAAAGTGTCCTACCATGGAGGACGGAATAAGGCTGCTCTCCCCAGAAACCTTCTGCAAAGGCTTTTAGAGTACCTCCAGGAGACCTTCATGGAGATGTCCCTGGAGGATTTCTGCTCCATCCCCAGACACGTTAACAGACTTTTCCAGTAGCAGTACTGGCCATGAATGTATCCCAAGTCCTCAGGGCTACTTAATCAATAAAAACTGCTTGCTTTTATAACTTGTATTATATTTTAAAAGGTACACTCACCAGAGGTCCATTCTCCGGCTTCTTTGGGTTGGAAGGGTATTTCAGTCAGGGTGATAAAAAGATCCTGGCTGTCGGGGAGAATGGTGTGCTGTGTGCTCTCCCCAAGCTCGTCCTCCTCCTCCTCCTCATCTTCCCCATCTGCAAAATCACCAGGCATGGCAGAGAGTACCCCATCACTGGAGTCCACAGACAGGGGTAGGGTAGTGGTGGCGCTCCTCCCCCGCCTCAGAATTGCATGCAGCTCAGCGTAGAAGCGGCAAGTCTGGGGCTCTGTCCCAGAGCATCCGTTTGATTCTTTGGTTTTCTGGTATGCTTGTCTGAGCTCCTTAAGTTTCACGCGGCACTGTGTTGCATCCCTGATGTAGCCTCTGTCCCTCATGGCCTCTGAGATTTTTTGAAATTTTTTGGCATTTCATCTTTTAGAACATAGTTCTGATGGCATGGATTCCTCTCCCCATACAGCGATCAGATCCAGTACCTCCTGTTTGGTCCATGCTGGAGGTCCTTTTCAATTCTGGGACTGCATGGTTACCTGTGCTGATGAGCTCGCCTGGCTAAACAGGAAATGAGATTCAGAAGTTCCCGGGGTTTTTCCTGTACACCTGGCCAGTGCATCCGAGTTCAGAGTGCTGTCCAGAGCAGTCGCAATGGTGCACTGTAGGACAGCTCCTGGAGGCCAATACCTTTGAATTGCATCCACACTAACCCTAATTCGAAATGGTGATGTCGATTTCAGCACTAATCCCCTCATTGGGGAGGAGTACAGAAATCGGTTTTAAGATCCCTTTATGTTGAAAAAATGGCTTCGTTGTGTGGACGGGTGTAGAGTTAATTCGGATTTAACACTGCTAAATCCGACATAAACTCGTAGTGTAGACCAGGCCTCAGGCTTGTCAGGCAGATCCTGGCTTGGGTCTCCATGTCTCACAAGTTTCCAATCCTCAGACAGGACAAGGTTGGGATGAGCTGTGTCTGGATCCAGAGTCACATCCACTGGGGAGAGAGTCACAGAGTTAGAACCGGGGGCAGGGGCTGGTCACTGGGATCTAAGGGAAATTAACTTGCGTCCCCATTAATCAGAGTGTTGTGGGTTGTTGCCCTTTCAAGGCAGTCAGGGCCCAGTCTACCCATGAAGAGAGATGTTGAGGGGAATGCTGGGTGTCAGTATGGTGACGGGTTGATGCTGAGGAGGTGGGGGAAGAGGCGGGGCAGGTCCTGGGGTGATGGAAGTGAGGTCAGTGGCAGGGAAAGAAGGGTGGGAAACAGAGGGGGCAGGGAGTAGCTGGCCCCAGGAGGGAAGAAGGGTGGGCACTGGGCGCAGAAGAAGTGCGGGGGGGCAGGGTGGACAGGCACTAGGAGAACGGGGGGTGAAGAGAGGAGTGGATGCCAGGAGGGCAGAGGGAGTGGCACTGTGAGGGGAGGGGAAGGTACCAATGGGGCAGAGGGGAGGGGAGGGTACCAATGGGGCAGAGGGGAGGGGAGGAAGGGGCAGACCCTGGGGAAGGGACAGTTGTTTGGTGGCTGGAGGGCAGGGAGAGGGGAGAAGCAGTTATCAGGGGGCAGAAGGGATGAGATGGGGAGTGGAATCTAGGAGCACAGGCAGAGGGGACGGGAGGGGGAGGTGCCAGGAAGGCAGAGGCAGGTGAGAGGCCTGGGCCCATGGGGCCAGAGTGGAGGGGCAGGGGCCCAGCGGGGGAGGATAGAGGCAAGGGCCAGGTGGCACTGTTGAGTCGCAGGCACCCGGGAGGCGGAGGGGTATGAGGGGAGGGGCGGACCCGATGGAATCTCTGTTGCTTTGGAGGGGGCATTTCCCCACTTCCTGCCCCCTCCATCTGGGAGAAGCTGCCCCAGGGGCCAGTCCCAGTTCACACCCGCACAGCAAGTCTGCACTAGGGATTTCCACCGGGGCAGCTACATCGATGCAAGGAAACACCCGCAGACACAGCCTGAGACACTGCGGTGCCAGAAGGCGTAACCCCTCCCCTCACTGGGGTTATGGGTCAGTAATTACAGGGTCACTGGAGCTGGGGAGCTGTCATCTCTGGGCTCCCAGGTGGGGCCTGACCCACTGGGCTGCAGAGTCCTTCTCACTCCCACGGTCTGGCCCAGGGCCCATGGCCGTGTTTAGACACAGGGGGCGTCTTCAGCAGGAGAGATTGAGGGAGCTCCACATCAGACACCCAGAGCCTAATGGTTCCAGGCCTCACCTGAGGGGGGTGGGGGGAGACCCACATTCCAATTCCTGCCCCACATCACATAGGGGGATTGAAGCTGGGGCCACCAGCTGAGGGCCCAGCCATTGAGCTAAAGGCGAGAAGGGAAGCACCTTTTTCTGTTCTGTGAAACTAGCCAGCAAACTCGACATGGATTCATGAATAGTTTCAGTCGAACTGAAATATAATTTAATTAATAAATTAAATAATTAATTTAAATATTAATAAGTTAAATAAATAAACTATTTGTCCAAAACATTCCTCCCAGCTCCATTTTAAACCTGTCTGAGCAACTTAGGAGCCCAAATCCCAGTGACTTGCAGTTGAGTGACTGTCAACATCCCCAGCAACGCACAGTGACGGGCAGGCCAGGCTCAGGACATCAGCTATGAAACACTCTAGAACTGCCATTAAATTTGCCCTTGGTAGAAAAATTCTGCCTCCTCCCACTCACCCCCTAGCTCCTGATCTCACCCGCACAAATCAGGCTGCAAATGGAGACTAGGCTCCAGCCTGAACTCTCTGCCCAGAGCGATTTGTCCCATAGACTCTGCGAGCAGCACAGACCCTCTGCAGCTGCACCGGGCATCTCCCAGAGCAGATAATGGTCACAGAGACCATCTCAGAGCCCCAAGGGCTCAGGTGTCTCCATCTAACGACTGCGCCAGCCACCCCCCTCGCTCTCACTAACCAGCCCTGGGTCAGACATGCTGGGAACTTTCATACCAAGACTCGAGAGACCCTTTGTGCCTGATTGCACAGCCCATGGCAGCGAGTCTCAGAGCCCAGGCTGACAGGCTCTTGCTATGGCACTAAAAATAGCCATGCACACATTCGGGCTCAGGTTTTCTTTCATTTAATGTCTCACAACATTCTCTGGTGAACCCCCCTCCTCAGGTTTCAAAGCCTGAGCCCCAGCCCAAGTTGCATCATCTACCAAGGTGGTTTTAGCATCATACTGTAATATCCGGGAGCCTGAGTATGCCAACCCAACTCTGAGACTCACTGCCATGGGCCATGTAGATGAACCCTTTGTGTTTAAAACGTGAGACTTTTCCCAAAGCCAGAAACACATTTTTCTCCCTGGCCCAGCCAGATAGGCCTGAAATGTCCAAAGTTTTCTCCCCAGGCTGAAGGGAGCTAAGGAGACACTATAGGAGGGAAGCAGTTTACGTCACAAGCAGAGAGGGGATGATCATTAGCAGGAAGCACAGGGCTGGCCTTACCGCGAGGCGAACTGAGGCGGCCACCTCAGGTGCCAGACTGGGGGGGAGGGCACCGCTAGGACCCAGAGTGTAGAAAATGGTGTCTGCAGCTGGTGCATCTGTATTCTCTCTGCTTGAGATGCACAGAGAGGGTGGAGTGCTGTGCTGGAGGAAGGAGAGCACAAGAGACATGACAGGCAGGCAGGAGACAAGCAGAGAGGGAATAACAGAAAGCAGCAGGAGCTGCAGGGAGAGAGAGGAGGAGGAGCCTTTTATGTACCCCTCGAGCAACCCCAGGAACCTGGGCTGATTAACCCCGGCTTCTCAGGGAGCTTCCTGTTTCCTGCTGCTTCCCTGAACCCACTTGAGGAGAACAGGCCATCAGCTGAAGTAGTAGGAGCCAGTTAGGCCCTTAAGACGCTGACATCTTCCCTCACTCAGGCCCTGCTACCAGCCTGCTTATTTGTCCCCTTCAATTGAGTGTTGAGAGCCACTATAGCTGGCACAGAACAGCAATCATGAATGAAAGAAGAAAACGCCCCTCTGGGGCAGCATTCAGAAAAAAGAAAGAAAGCAAAGGAAGCTTTTCTATCTAAGCAGGAAGAAGCTCTCCTGAGATACATAGACACTCCGGCCCCAGTGAGGATGTGAGTGGTGAGGAGATGCCTGATCTTCCACTTAGTCAGAGTGCAGGTGACCTATCAGCTACTGCAGCATCCATATCTCCATCTCAAGTGGATGTAGCCCTGCACATTCCTGAAGAAAAGTGTAGATCAGAGAAGAGTGTGGTGGAGGCACAAGAAACAGCTGCTGCTGAGTTTAGTTCCTTGAGTCCAGAGGATCCAGGACTGTGGACCCACTTGAGCAGTAGCCTGAGGGACTTCCTTGTACTGCGTGGGCCACAGCAAGTGAGAAACTTCATGTTCCCCAAAGACAATGAAAATAGAAGTTTCCATCCAACTCATTACTGGCCTGAAATGGTGACAAAGTGAAGAGGCCATGGCTTATGTACTCAAAAACCCAGAATGCTGCATACTGTTTTTGTTGCAAACTCTTCCAGTCTAATGTTCTAGCCACATTGGGTTCTACAGGAACAAAGGACTGGAAAAATCTGGCTAGAAATCTGGCATGCCATGAGAAGGCAGCAAATCACCAGAGAGCATTCCATAGGTGGAAAGAGCTTGAGATGAGATTAAGGTTAAAGGCCACCACAGATGATCAGCATCAAGAGAAGATTGCATCCGAGTCTCTTTGCTGACAAAATGTTCTGAAAAGGCTCATTGCCATTGCGAGAATGCTTGCTCCCCAAAACCTAGCACTGCGTGGCACTTCAGATCCGCTGTATGTGCCAAACAATGGAAACTTCCTTAAAATTGTGGAGCTGATGGCTGAGTTTGATGCTGTACTCCAGGAGCATCTAAGAAGAGTCACTACCCAAGAAATGTACACACACCATTACTTTGGAAAAACAATTCAAAATGAGATCAGTTACTGGCAAGAAAAGTCAAACAGAAGATTGTGGCAGATCTGAAGTCAACAAGATATTACTCTGTTATTCTGGACTGCACACCTGCCATCAGCCATACGGAACAAATTACTTTAATGGGGCGTTTTGTAACAACAACAGAAAATGAAAATGTCCCTGCAATGGTGACTGTCAGAGAGCATTTTCTAGAATTTATTGACATTGATGATACTACAGCAGCTGGTATGACAAATGTGCTTCTTAAAAAGCTGGAAGTTATGGGAATTGCGATAGCTGACATGCAGGGCCAGCCCACAACACTTTGGCACCTGAGGCGGGGAGCTCAAATGACGCCCCCATGCCCCCTCGCTTGGGCCAAAACTTTGAAAGGTCCACCATCTCTGTGCATCTAGCGCAGAGAGAATACATATGCACCAGCAGCAGACACAATTTTCTACACTCTGGGCCCCCCACCCCCACCCTGGCACCTGAGGCGGCCACCTCAGTTCGCCTCATAGTAAGGCCATCCCTGCTGACATGAGAAGTCAGGGCTACGATAATGGTGCCAACATGAGAGGAAAGAACAGAGCAGTGCAGACATGGATCCGAGAGTTAAACCCTCAAGCTTTTTTGTCCCATGCAGTTCTCATTCATTGAACTTGGTGGTCAGTGATGCAGCATCAGCTTCTAATGAGGCTGCTGAATTTTTTAATGTAATTCAAAGCATCTATGTATTTTTCTTTGCCTCAACTCATCGATGGCAAATTTTGAAGCAACATCTAGGAACATCCTCTCTGACACTGAAACCACTGAGTGCCACACGATGGGAAAGTCGAGTGGAGGCAATAAAACCTAACAAACACCAAATTGGGAAGATAGATGATGCCATAGTTGCCATTATGGAGGATAATGCTATGACAGGAACTGTTCATGGGAGAACAGTGGCAGAGGGAAATGGAATCACCAGAAACATACATCACTTCAAATTTCTGTGTGGCTTAGTGTTGTGGCATGACATTCTGTTTGAAATAAATGTTGTAAGCAAGAGACTCCAGGGTGTTGATCTTGATATAGCTGGAGCAATGGAACAACTGGACAAAGCAAAGTCATACCTACAATCTTACCGGTCAGATGAGGGATTTCAAAATGTTCTGGAGAGTCCACAGAAGTTGGCAGAGGAACTTCACACTGAAGCTATTTTCCCACCCATTCAAGAATACAAGAGTCACCGAAGAAGAAGACATTTTGATTACGAGGCATGGGATAATCCCATAAGAGACCCCAAACAACAATTCAAAGTTGAATTCTTTAACCAGGTGCTAGACTGTGCAATACAGTCAGTTGAAGAATGTTTCATGCAGCTCAAGGAACACAGCAGTATATTTGGGATGTTGTATGATATTCCAAAACTCCTCACTATACCTGAAGAAGACCTACGCCAGCAATGCAGGGCACTAGAGACAATGTTGACACATGATGACATGCACGATATTGATGCAAGTGATTTAGGTGATGAACTGAAAGTCCTTTCAAGATACATTTCAGCAGGATCAACTCCAAAGGCTGTTCTGGAATATATGTACACAAATAAGACGACCACCCTCTTTCCAAATGCTTTTGTTGCTCTGCGCATACTTCTAACACTTCCTGTAACAGTTGCCAGTGGAGAACACAGCTTCGCCAAGCTGAAGTTAATAAAAACACATCTACGCTCCACAATGACACAGGAGAGGCTGGTTGGCCTTGCAACCAGCTCAATAGAGTATGAGCTGGCCCAGACTGTGGACCTTCAGCAGGAAGCAGTTCAAATCTTTGCAACCAAGAAGGCACGGAAAGCACCATTTTGATTATTCAAACAGATAAAAATGCCAGTGTTTACTATGCAGACAAGAAAAGTTATCTTTGCTGTTCAGGCGTTTGAAAATTAAGTGTTACTTAACATTTTTGAACAAGGCATTTTAAGTTGCTAGTTCTTCTTTATTGGGGTAGGTGGCAGAGAAGTACCATGACAAGAGTAGAACAGGAAGAAGGCAGATTTGAGACCTTTCAAAGCTTTGGCCCAAGTGAGGGGGCATGGGGGTGTCATTTGAGCTCCGGGCCTCAGGTGCCAAAATGTTGTGGGCTGGCCCTGACTCCAGGACTAAACCCACCAGGCATTTCTAACCTCCTCTCCCAATAACGGAGTCTATGAACCAAATGCTAGAAAAGAGCAGAATCAAAGGAGTTGCTCTGGGGGATTCCCCCAGACACTGTTCCCAGGGCAGCACATCCCCCCCCCCCCCCAGCAGCTTGGGGACCAGGCAAAGGCAGGAACTGGCTTTTCCACTCTCTGCTCCTTACCTTGTACCCAAGAAACTCAATCTGCCCAGGCATGTTGCAGTGAATGAGGCTGGGCAGGCATGGAAGCCAGGAACCTACCTCCCTCCTTAATGCTCTCTCAGTTTCTCTCTCTCTCTCTGTAACCCTTCTGCCCGTCAGAGTTGGCAGCAACAAGGGCCGGGTTCAATATCTAGGGGATTCATTCCAATAACACAATGCAAACTGGCTTGAGCCCCCACCCAGTGACCTGGGACAAATATATACCACCCCCGCTGGGCGCCTCCAAGAGGCAATACTTCCCCTCTCGCAAGCACAGAGTCTGAGTGTGGCAAAAAGCCTTTTAATAACAGAGAGAAACAATGTGGCATTATGTTGGGGAAACACCACCAACAGGATTCATAACACTACCCATGAGCAAAAAACCCACCCCAAGCAAATTGGGGCATGCCCCTTTCCCTTTGGTTCTTGAGTCCAGCAACCCCAAATCACCCAAAGTCCCAAAAGTCCAATGACCCAAAAGTCTCTGTCCCTGGTCAGGGCAGCCCCAGAGTTCGAAAGTTTATCTGCAGAGCTTTACCTCCCAACCTGGGTGGAGACGGGACGGGGGTAAGAGGCACCTTACATGATCTGAAGCTGACTGTCCCACAGCTCCATAGGCCTTCGCTTCGCTCCGCCAGCCGCCCCACGGCCCACAAGCAGCTCCCGCGGTCCCACGAACTGCTCCACCAGCCGGTCCACAAACTGCTCCGCGTCCCACCAGCAGCTCCCGCCATCCTACAAACTGCTCCACCAGCCTGTCCACAAGGCACTCCAGCCATCCTGCAAACTGCTCCACAATATATCTTCAGGCTCCCCCACTACTTAACACAACTCTCAGTGATTTCAGCTCTTAGGTGAATTCAGCTTGTAGTAGGGGAGCCTCAATGCTGGTGCACCATTAGCCCAAAGTGAGCTTAGCAGCCTGTAACTAGACTCCTAATAGAATCAAAATTAGACCTGATATTTTACAGTGGAGAAAGTGCAATTAGTATGTAAGGCCCTCACCAAGGGGCCCATACCACTAAGTATTAATACTTACCCACAGCCTCTCTCAATTCACAGAGTTTTAAAACCCATGACCCTTGCCTAGCGAGTGCTACTTAGTTGATGGTGAGTCCCTCCATCATAACAAAAGGCCAAGTACAGTTCCAAGCACAGTTCCCATAATCAGGGTAATAACAATTTATTCTTCCTGCCCCAATAACAGAGACACTGGGGATCCCACAGCAGCCAAAGTGACCATTTGGGCAGCTATGGCCTCATTCTAGGCGGGGTGGGTGTGTCTATGCAAATGAGATCAGCCCCTGAAGTTCTTTTCCACAACTTGCCACAACTCACCACCAGATGTCAGGGTGGAGCTCATCCTGACACTGCTTACATCTGTCTATCTCCTTCCCTTTGCGGGGGTGAGGAATACCACGCACTGGGGGCTGACATACTTAGGGTATGTCTACACTACGGAATAAGGTCGAATTTATAGAAGTCGGTTTTTTAGAAATCGGTTTTATATATTCGAGTGTGTGTGTCCCCACAGAAAATGCTCTAAGTGCATTAAGTGCATTAACTCGGCGGAGTGCTTCCACAGTACCGAGGCTAGAGTCGACTTCCGGAGCGTTGCACTGTGGATAGCTATCCCACAGTTCCCGCAGTCTCCGCTGCCCATTGGAATTCTGGGTTGAGATCCCAATGCCTGATGGGGCTAAAACATTGTCGCGGGTGGTTCTGGGTACATATCGTCAGGCCCCCGTTCCCTCCCTCCCTCCGTGAAAGCAAGGGCAGACAATTGTTTCGCGCCTTTTTTCCTGAGTTACCTGTGCAGACGCCATACCACGGCAAGCATGGAGCCCGCTCAGGTAACTGTCACCGTATGTCTCCTGGGTACTGGCAGACACAGTACTGCATTGCTATACAGTAGCAGCAACCCCTTGCCTTGTGGCAGCAGATGGTACAGTATGACTGGTAGCCGTCATTGTCATGTCCGAGGTGCTCCTGGCCACGTCGGCTGGGAGCGCCTGGACAGACATGGGCGCAGGGACTAAATTTGGAGTGACTTGACCAGGTCATTCTCTTTAGTCCTGCAGTCAGTCCTATTGAACCGTCTTATGGTGAGCAGGCAGGCGATACGGATTGCTTGCAGTCGTACTGTACCATCTTCTGCCGGGCAGGCAAGAGATGAGGATGGCTAGCAGTCGTACTGTACCATCTTCTGCCGAGCAGCCATGAGATGTGGATGGCATGCAGTCCTTCTGCACCGTCTGCTGCCAGCCAAAGATGTAAAAGATAGATGGAGTGGATCAAAACAAGAAGTAGACCAGATTTGTTCTGTATTCATTTGCTTCCCTCCCTCCCCCATCTAGGGGACTCATTCTTCTAGGTCACACTGCAGTCACTCACAGAGAAGGTGCAGCGAGGTAAATCTAGCCATGTATCAATCAGAGGCCAGGCTAACCTCCTCGTTCCAATAAGAACAATAACTTAGGTGCACCATTTCTTATTGGAACCCTCCGTGAAGTCCTGCCTGAAATACTCATTGATGTAAAGCCACCCCCTTTGTTGATTTTAGCTCCCTGAAGCCAACCCTGTAAGCCGTGTCGTCAGTCACCCCTCCCTCCGTCAGAGCAACGGCAGACAATCGTTCCGCGCCTTTTTTCTGTGCGGACGCCATACCAAGGCAAGCATGGAGGCCGCTCAGCTCACTTTGGCAAGTAGGAGCACATTAAACACCACATGCATTATCCAGCAGTATATGCAGCACCAGAACCGGGCAAAGCAATACCGGGCGAGGAGGCGACGTCAGCGCGGTCACGTGA
Organism: Caretta caretta; assembly: GCF_965140235.1. NCBI lineage: Eukaryota > Metazoa > Chordata > Testudines > Cheloniidae > Caretta > Caretta caretta. The sequence continues at coordinate 81,238,182 of NC_134216.1, forward strand.
GTGATCAGGACATAGACACAGATTTCTCTGAAAGCATGGGCCCTGCCAATGCATTCATCATGGTGCTAATGGGGCAGGTTCATGCTGTGGAACGCCGATTCTGGGCTCGGGAAACAAGCACAGACTGGTGGGACCGCATAGTGTTGCAGGTCTGGGATGATTCCCAGTGGCTGCAAAACTTTCGCATGCGTAAAGGCACTTTCATGGAACTTTGTGACTTGCTTTCCCCTGCCCTGAGGCGCATGAATACCAAGATGAGAGCAGCCCTCACAGTTGAGAAGCGAGTGGCGTTAGCCCTGTGGAAGCTTGCAACGCCAGACAGCTGCCGGTCAGTTGGGAATCAATTTGGAGTGGGCAAATCTACTGTTGGGGCTGCTGTGATGCAAGTACCCCACGCAATCAAAGATCTGCTGATATCAAGGGTAGTGACCCTGGGAAATGTGCAGGTCATAGCGGATGGCTTTGCTGCAATGGGATTCCCTAACTGTGGTGGGGCCATAGACGGAACCCATATCCCTATCTTGGCACCGGAGCACCAAGCCGCCGAGTACATAAACCGCAAGGGGTACTTTTCGATAGTGCTGCAAGCTCTGGTGGATCACAAGGGACGTTTCACCAACATCAACATGGGATGGCCGGGAAAGGTACATGACGCTCGCATCTTCAGGAACTCTGGTCTGTTTCAAAAGCTGCAGGAAGGGACTTTATTCCCAGACCAGAAAATAACTGTTGGGGATGTTGAAATGCCTATATGTATCCTTGGGGACCCAGCCTACCCCTTAATGCCATGGCTCATGAAGCCGTACACAGGCAGCCTGGACAGTAGTCAGGAGCTGTTCAACTACAGGCTGAGCAAGTGCAGAATGGTGGTAGAATGTGCATTTGGACGTTTAAAGGCGCGCTAGCGCAGTTTACTGACTCGCTTAGACCTCAGCGAAACCAATATTCCCACTGTTATTACTGCTTGCTGTGTGCTCAACAATACCTGTGAGAGTAAGGGGGAGACGTTTATGGCGGGGTGGGAGGTTGAGGCAAATCGCCTGGCTGCTGGTTACGCGCAGCCAGACACCAGGGCAGTTAGAAGAGCACAGGAGGGCGCGGTATGCATCAGAGAAGCTTTGAAAACCAGTTTCATGACTGGCCAGGCTACGGTGTGAAAGTTCTGTTTGTTTCTCCTTGATGAAACCCCCTGCCCCTTGGTTCACTCTACTTCCCTGTAAGCTAACCACCCGCCCCTCCTCCCTTCAATCACCGCTTGCAGAGGCAATAAAGTCATTGTTGCTTCACATTCATGCATTCTTTATTCATTCATCACACAAATAGGGGGATGACTACCAAGGTAGCCCAGGAGGGGTGGTGGAGGAGGGAAGGAAAATGCCACACAGCACTTTAAAAGTTTACAACTTTAAAATTTATTGAATGACAGCCTTCTTTTTTTGGGGCAATCCTCTGTGGTGGAGTGGCTGGTTGGCCGGAGGCCCCCCCACCGCGTTCTTGGGCGTCTGGGTGTGGAGGCTATGGAACTTGGGGAGGAGGGCGGTTGGTTACAGAGGGGCTGCAGTGGCGGTCTGTACTCCAGCTGCCTTTCCTGCAGCTCAACCATACACTGGAGCATACTGGTTTGGTCCTCCAGCAGCCTCAGCATTGAATCCTGCCTCCTCTCATCATGCTGCCGCCACATTGAGCTTCAGCCCTCTCTTCAGCCTGCCACCTCTCCTCCCGGTCATTTTGTGCTTTCCTGCACTCTGACATTATTTGCCTCCACGCATTCATCTGTGCTCTGTCTGTGTGGGAGGACAGCATGAGCTCGGAGAACATTTCATCGCGAGTGCATTCTTTTTTCTTTCTAAGCTTCACTAGTCTCTGGGAAGAAGAAGATCCTGTGATCATTGAAACACATGCAGCTGGTGGAGAAAAAAAAAGGGACAGCGGTATTTAAAAAGACACATTTTATAAAACAGTGGCTACACTCTTTCAGGGTAAAGCTTGCTGTTAACATTACATACATAGCACATGTGCTTTCGTTACAAGGTCGCATTTTGCCTCCCCCCACCGCTTGGCTAGCCCCTCAACCCTCCCCCCTCCCCGTGGCTAACAGCGGGGAACATTTCAGTTTAGCCACAGGCAAACAGCCCAGCAGGAACAGGCTCCTCTGAGTGTCCCCTGAAGAAAAGCACTCTATTTCAACCAGGTGACCATGAATTATATCTCACTCTCCTGAGGATAACACAGAGAGATAAAAAACGGATGTTGTTTGAATGCCAGCAAACATACACTGCAATGCTTTGTTCTACAATGATTCCCGAGTACGTGTTACTGGCCTGGAGTGGTAAAGTGTCCTACCATGAAGGATGCAATAAGGCTGCCCTCCCCAGAAACCTTTTGCAAAGGCTTTGGGAGTACATCCAGGAGAACCACGAATGCCAGGGGAAAGTAATCCTTTCACATGCTTGCTTTTAAACCATGTATAAAAGTATTTTAAAAGGTACACTCACCAGAGGTCCCTTCTCCGCCTGCTGGGTCCAGGAGGCAGCCTCGGGTGGGTTCGGGGGGTACTGGCTCCAGGTCCAGGGTGAGAAACAGTTCCTGGCTGTCGGGAAAACCGGTTTCTCCGCTTGCTTGCTGTGAGCTATCTACAACCTCATCATCATCTTCTTCGTCCCCAAAACCTGCTTCCATATTGCCTCCATCTCCATTGAAGGAGTCAAATAACACGGCTGGGGTAGTGGTGGCTGAACCCCCTAAAATGGCATGCAGCTCATCATAGAAGCGGCATGTTTGGGGCTCTGACCCGGAGTGGCCGTTCGCCTCTCTGGTTTTCTGGTAGGCTTGCCTCAGCTCCTTCAGTTTCACGTGGCACTGCTTTGGGTCCCTGTTATGGCCTCTGTCCTTCATGCCCTGGGAGATTTTGACAAAGGTTTTGGCATTTCGAAAACTGGAACGGAGTTCTGATAGCACGGATTCCTCTCCCCAAACAGCGATCAGTTCCCGTACCTCCCGTTCGGTCCATGCTGGAGCTCTTTTGCGATTCTGGGACTCCATCATGGTCACCTCTGCTGATGAGCTCTGCATGGTCACCTGCAGCTTGTCACGCTGGCCAAACAGGAAATGAGATTCAAAAGTTCACGGTTCTTTTCCTGTCTACCTGGCCAGTGCATCTGAGTTGAGAGTGCTGTCCAGAGCGGTCACAATGGAGCACTCTGGGATAGCTCCCGGAGGCCAATACCGTCGAATTGTGTCCACAGTACCCCAAATTCGAGCCGGCAAGGCCGATTTAAGCGCTAATCCACTTGTCAGGGGTGGAGTAAGGAAATCGATTTTAAGAGCCCTTTAAGTCGAAATAAAGGGCTTCATCGTGTGGACGGGTGCAGGTTTACATTGATTTAATGCTGCTAAATTCGACCTAAAGTCCTAGTGTAGACCAGGGCTTAGATTTATTCATTCAAACCCTTAATTGAACCAAAAGCATGACCTAGTGTTTACAGTTACTATAAAAGCAATGAATGACATATACAGAGAAAGACATTGGCCAGTTACCTTCTCCTGGGGCACAGGTGGGTCACAATGGATTTCTCCTGCAAGTCTCCAACTCCACCCTTCCACTCTAGTATAGTCGTACCTTTCCACACTATGACCATCTAATAACCTATACGCCTGTACATACTTCAATTGACATAGCTTTTGCTCTCCATGCTATTTTCATGCCACTGTGTCACCTTACTCCATAAAGAGATACTCCTGATAGGGAATTGGTCAGTACCTTTTGTGTATTAAGAGTTTACTGATTATCTTCCTCTTAGCTCTGCCTTTCAGCGCTGTACAAAACATCCTCTCAACCCCACACAGCAGCTATAAGCCTAATTTAAGCAAGTCCACATAAGGATGAATTTTGCAATGCGACACATCAAGCAAAAACTAGGCCACAGTCAGTTACCTTAGCATAACATTACCCTGGCCTGGGTACATGACCCATGCATCTGATATTTCCAACACCTCTGTAGCTGGGAAACACTGTCACTGTGCCATTCCCAGGGGTGTTCACTCTCTCATAGTGGGATCAGCTTCTGCAGGCGCAAACGGGAGCAAGAACCTGTGCGTGGCACTGTAGAGAGGTTAGCCGGGGCTCACCAATCTCAGGGGCGGCAGGGCCCCCACTGCCTCACTAAGTTCGGGAAGAGATCTAGCAGGGAATTAGTCCGGCCGCAGGAGTCTTCCTCCGCAGTCTTTGTGAGGGCAGAAACAACATAGTTAGTCGTCAGCCCAGGCCCTAGGTCAGGGCAGGGCAATGGTGACTCAGGTGCTCAGGCAGAAGCAAACACAGGTAAATAGCACACCCAGGCTTCAGGCTCCAAGCGGCCTGGGAGAGGGGGAGATGGCCACCTGCGAGGTGGGTGGCAGGGGGGACGCAGGCCCTCCCACTCCACTGCGTCCCAGCCCGGGGCCCTAGCAGCGGTAGAAGACCCGCTGCTGGGTCAGTGGGGATCCTGGCCGCAACACACTGACATGGGCTCTGGCACTGCTGCAGCCAGACTAGGGTCGGCTGCCCCCAGGCTACTTCCAGACTCCCCCTCTGGAGGTACCTGGGTCGGGATGGTGTCCCCAGGGGCATCCAGCACCCTGGGTTCCTCCGGGTAGCTGGCGTGGGGCAGGCCCGGCCAGCCCTTGGGTCCACCGCTGCGGCTTCCCAACTGGGAGCTAGGCCAAAGGTGTCTGGTCTCGCCGGCGGCTGCTCTCCCAGTGAGCTCTGGGGTCCGGCCTTTATACTTCCAGTGCCACGCCTGACCCTCTGGGGGCGGGCTCAGAGCTCCAGGCTCCGCCCACTCTGGTGTCCAGAGGGGCTTGTCTCTCTCCGGGGTGGCGGGGACCCACACCGCCTCACTACAGGCAGTTTGACAGCAGCTGCTCTGGGATTCACAACCCCCTGGGGAGCAGAGGTGGGAGCGTAGAGGGGTTGTTTATGAAGAGAGTCACTTTCCTGTCTGTCCCCAGCACTTTTACCCAGCTCCCTCTCAATCACCAGGAGTGTCTGGCTCAGGAGTTTATGTGGGCAGAGCCCGGGGCTGCCTAGGGCAGGGCTGGCACCTCGAAGGGATGGAGGGATATCACTCCAGCGGGGTGAGGACACACCGACAGCTCCCCTCCAGTAACAGGAGAAATGGCCGATGATAAAAGGGATGGGAAACTCCCCAGCTGTGAAGGGATTTTATACTAATACTTGAACCTTAACTGGAAATTGGGAAAATCTGAGGAGAGTTTCTATTAGTGACTGATGGTTAGAGAAAAGGGACAAAAACTCAGAGGGAATTTTCTATCTAATTTGGAAATCAGATGGAAAATAGAGAAAATCAGAGGAATTTTGGATCAACAGAGAGAAAAAGAGAAAAATCTGCGGTCATAAATAACTGGAAAATGCTGGTTGCCCCAGTGCCCTGCCATTAACCAAGGTAGCAGAGAGCCCTGGGCAATGCCAAGTTAATAGGGGCAGTGAGTGGAGGATGGAGCTGGAAGATCCCATGGCATTTGGGAGAGGGCAGCAGCAGGGAAGAGGCAGGTGACTGACATGGTTTGGGGGAGCTGGGTTGGCACGGGGAGGGGAAGAAGCAACTGGAATGGGGCAAACTGGGGCTGGGCAGTTGTCCATCAGAGACATTGCTCTTCCTTCTGTCGAAGATATATATTAGTATTTAATAGCTAGAGGGAAAAGGGGATATATCGGGATTTTATTTCAAAATGCAAGAATTAGAGAGGAAACAGCAAAATCTGCAGTTGGAGATAAATGTCGAGTCCTTGAAAAATGGCCCTTCCTTAAAGGTGACTTGATGAGCAAAGAAAAGATCATTGTTGTGGGCTGACAAATTTACCCTACATGTGAGTTCAACTGTAAAAAGTATGTAAAAGCTCATAAAATGTCACAATAACTTATACTAACAAATGTCTATAGAAAAGAGAATTAAAGAGAGATGGAAAGTGTGAATTAGTCCAGACAAAAAAGCCTACGGATGTAACTCAAGGACTGTATTAAAATCATGCCTGATAAACAAGAAAACCTGGAAATCATTAAACCAAAATGGGTGTGTAGGAAATTGGTGGACAAAATAATGAGGGATGGGCTATTCTAGCCAATCACTCCCATCCCATTTTGGGTCTTTAAAAAGACTTTGAAGGGGAAATACAGAAAAACAGACGGTGGAACAAGCTTCCCCATCACGACTGACACCCCAACTCTTTCCTGGGACCCCGGCTTTCATAATCCTGATCCTGCGATGTCCTGACCAGGCCAGGCCGGAGAGAGGGATCCATATGACTTCACCACCCCTACGAGCTCAATCCTAAACACCACCTAAAATGAAACCGGAGCAGACTTTAACAGCAGCAGCAGCAACAGCTCCAATCCATGTCAACTAACTTCTTTTTTCCCCCAAAGGACAATTATTATCAACCATCTTTGATACTATACTTCTAAACTCTCTCTAGCTCAAGGGAAACGGAACAGGGAATGTTGTTAAAATGAAAGCCTTATTGAACACTTTACATTTCAAATGCTTTAACTGTTTATCCTTCTTTTCTTTATATTTAGTAAAAGGTTTAAAGGATTTTTAATTGTGTGTTTGCCATGGTACTAAGCAGGCTGAGGTCTCTGTATGCCAAACCCCGAACCTTCTTTAACACTGTTTAATGTTGGACAGTGACTAGGTTACGTTAACATTGGTCCACATATCCATCTAAATGAATAAAACAGGTCTGCTTCCTTTTGTGCTTCTTTAAGGCACACAGAATGGGCCTGAAAGCTTCTTGGTAGATCTCCCCCCCACCCCACCCCCAAGCAAAATTATTATTTTATTTTTTTCGTCCAAAAATATCTTCACTCCCGTATTGTTGCTGTGGCTGATTTGGGCAACTCCCCTGTTTATTGGGAGTTTTCTCAGATTCTCTGCAAAGATGGAGGTGCCGAATATTGAACTAACAGATCTCTTCCACCCAGTGTTCGGGGTTAAATATATTGCAAAAGCAAAACCAATTTAAAAAATGTTATAACTGGCTGACTAAAAATCACTTCATCTTTCAATCAAGGCTTAGGTACATAGTATAAGAGAAGACTGAGGGGGGACATGATGACAGTTTTCAAGTACATAAAAGGTTGTTATGAGGAGGAGAGAGAAAAATTGTTCTCTTTCACCACTGAGGATAAAGCAAGAAGCAATGGGCTTAAACTGCAGCAAGGGTAGTTTAGGTTGGACATTTGGAAAAACTTCCTGTCAGGGTGGTTAAGCACTGGAATAAATTGCCGAGGGATGTTGTGGAATCTCCATCACTGGAGATTTTTAAGAGCAGGTTAGACAAACATCTGTCAGGGATGGTCTAGATAATACTTAGTCCTGCCATGAGTGCAGGGGACTGGACTAGATGACCTCTCGAGGTCCCTTCCAGGCCTATGATTCTATGATAGTCATTGGTGCTAAAAATCCTGGACAGGATAAAGCTACTAGTTCACCAGTTGTCCATTAGCATTCTTAACACCAGAATTTTTAGTTAGTAAAAGAATAAAAAAGCTCCCAGGCCTTTTTGTTTATTGATCACAAAGAAACACTGGTCAGAAAACTCGTTATTTTCCTCTTTTTAGGTCACCTTTAAAAATTCTGGGTGCATCACCTCATTTCCTCATCTAAACTAAAGATCAGGGCCTGTCAGGATTAGGCTGAAGGCAACATGATGTTGGCAAAGGTCTGTGCCCCAGAAAGCTCTTCTCATATCTTTCTGCCACGAGTAAATGACACTAATAAATAACATGCTGATGGGAAGGGAAGAGTCCTCACATGTGGGCGAAATTTCAGTCATAGAGCCATAGGCGTGTGCACGGTGTGTGCTGGGTGTGCCCAGTCACACCCTAATCAGGGCCAGCCCAAGCGCAAAAAAAAAAGGGCAGCCGGACTGCCGGAGATGGGGGGCGTGGAGGTCCAGGACAGGGGGGACCCTGGCCCAGCCTCTCTTATCCGCCCCGCTCTCCCCTGCAGGGGCAGAAGCTTGGTGGGGCTGCGCCCCGGGCTCTGTCCTGCTGCTCCGTGGCAGCTGGCAGCCAAGTTCCCACCTCGTCCCCCAGCACGCTGCGGACTCGCCCCTCCTCCGCCCCCTGCCCCGGTCCGCGGTCCGCAGGGTAGAGAGAGGGGGACATGGGGAAGAGATGGGGGCAGGGCCTTGGGGAAGGGGGTGGAATCGGAGTATACCCTCTCCAGCTCCCTGCTGTGAACTGCTCAGGGCAGGGGGCTGGGAGCACCCCCACGGTCCCAGCCCACGTCCGCAGCCCTGACTCCTGCAGCCCCCTCACATGCACCAGCCCTCTGCCCTGACCACTGCACCCCACACACACTCCCAGCCCTCTGCCCTGACCCCTGCACCCCCCTCACACACATCCAGCCCTCTGCCATGACCCCTGCACCCCCCCACATACCAGCCCCCTGCCCTGACCCCAGCACCCCCCTCACACACATCCAGCCCTCTGCCATGACCCTTGCACCCCCCCCACAACCCCAGCCCTGACTCCAGCACCCCCCACACCCCATGCCCTGACTCTTGCACCTCCCACATTCCCACCTGCACCCCTCGCACCAAATGGGAACTTCCCAGGTAAGCACTCCACACCCAAACCTCCTGCCCCAACCCTGAGCCCCTTCACTCATTCTAGCTCCTGGCCAGACCCTACACCCCAACCTCCAGCCTGCTCCTTCACCCCCAGCCCTGTGCTCAGTGCACTCCCACCCTCAGCTCAGTGCAGAGAGAGAGGAAGAGAATGGGCTAGAACCAGGGAGAAGGTAGGTACCCACTCTATGTGGGCACGAGTGGGGGGGATCCTGTTTACCCCCTCCCCAGCCCTGCTGCACTTGCAGTTTACCCCCAGCCCTTCCCTTGCTCCAGGGACCACCCTAGCTCGAGCCCCATTGTGCTTTTGCCCTCAGCCACTGCCTTGCTCCAGTCAGCAGGGACTAATCCTCCCCCCATGCCCCACTGTGCTCCTCTTGCCCCTGGCCCCTGCCTTACTCCAGCTGGTGACCAATCCTTCCCCCCCATCCCCACTATGCCCAGCTGTTAGGGTGGATAAAAATCAATGACTTTTAAAAAAAAATCAAAAATATCGGATTTGTTTTATTTAAATTGAATTTTTGAGGAAAAAACATATCTAAAGATAGTTTTAATTAAGATACATTATATCTCATCATGGAATAGGGATTATAAATTCTAATTCTATAGTATGAGACAATATATTAATGTAATGTTTAAGAAAAGTTTTGTAAATGTGTTCTAATAGTTCATGCATTAGGGACCCAATTTTATGGGGTTCCACAGGCTTCTGTATAGATTATTTAGGTTAATCTTTCTATCTACCCAATGGGACTCAGTGCTCAGTCTAGAAGATACCATCAGACAGGCTTAGTTTTGGAGTTGTATTATGTTGTATTATGCAATAAGCACCAAACTGCGTAATATAGATGTTGTAGAAATGTATAGAAAGCCTGCGTTCGCTCACCGCATGCGTCCCCACTACTGCGGCGCCGCATTACCATTGGTCCTCCCCTCCCCCTCTGACTACTATTCTAGAAAACTCTTTGACCTATATATGCAGCCGCGTCAGGCGTGCCCAGCGCAGTGTCTACAGTGTTTATAATCTTTGTCGCGTGTACTCTACTGAAATAGCATAACAAGCTCGTGGCTTTATGTTTCAATTAAATCATATGATACCCTCCTCTTAATTTTAAAGTATGGATCGGTTCGTTGTTAATATAAGAAAAGGAGCAGACAAACTGAATTATAATGGATGTACTGATAGTAGTGCAAATACCTCGGACTCCTCGGTTAAGAACTTACATGAAGAGAACGCCGCCACCAGTTCCAGTGCGTGCACTAAACTGAGTAATGACCAACAGAAACAGACTTAGTTCAGGTTAGTGTAGTTCCTATTCAAAGCCCTCAAACATTCCATCTGATGAGCCGGTCTGTGATATTCCAAAATATAACGCCAGTCTCGATTATCTAGAGGTCCTTATCAGCCTAGATTGAGTATGTTTCCCAGAAGTAAAATAGGGAATAAACAAAGAAGTTTTTATTCCGAATGATATGAAAAGTGTAGGTGGTTAGAATATAGCCCATCAAAGGATGCAGCATTTTGCTTTTACTTCCGTTTCGTCTCCTCTAATGATGCAGCAAACAAAGGTCACACTGATCAGCATTTATTGATAAGGGGTTCAGAAACTGGCATAGGGCTAACGAATGTTTTAAAAACCACCAACTGTCAAAATCTCATGTGTTGAGCTGTTCTTCATGGTCAAGTTTTAATGAAGGGAAACCTACTGATGTATTGTTGGATGAGGGCAAGCAGGCTTATCTGTCTAAACAAGAAGAACGGTGCCATAACCAAAGTGTAATGGAGCGACTGACTGACATTGTTCTGTGTTTGGTGAAAGGTGGAAGACCATTCAGGGGTCACAATGAAAAAGCTGACAGTTTTGATAAAGGTTTATTTCTAAATCTTGTCAATATGCTCCAAAAATATGATCCTGTAATGGCAAAGCATGTCCAACAATCTCCTCGAAACGCTACCTCTCTGAGTAATCGCATCCAGAATGATTTAATTGTAGCCTTGCACAATGTTGTGCAACAAAAGATTGTGTCTTCACTAAATGGAAAAATGGTCTCAATAATTGTCAACGACACTACTGACTGCGGACACCATGAACAGATGTCTATATAAGACAAAGCCTCAAATATCAGGACTGTCCCTATAAAATCAGGACATCCAGTCACCCTAGGCGAGCCATGTGCATTGGCTGCAGAAATAGGTTGTGATAGGCAGAGGGGCTCCCCCACATCTCACAGGACCATACATCTCAGTGCCCGCTCCCCAGGGCTGTGTTCTTACAGGCACATCCTGCTGCCAAGACACGGCAGCGCTTCCCCCGCTGATATAGTGTACTGAGCTGCTAACAGACGCTTGATTCAGTGAACTATTTTACATCCCCACCCCCCCAAATTATAATGTTCATACAGGTTTTTAGTGTTTAAAAGCATCCCTTCTCAGTTTTTATGTCTACATTAAGCCTCATAGCAGGTCATCCATTTGTTTTAGCCGCTGCTCTGATTGCTTGGATTGGATGGCCTTCCTGAAATCCCTTGTAAGTGCAATTTCACTCTTTAAAGTTATTTACTTTTTAAAATATTATTTTGATTATTCTTAGTCCTTCATCATTTCCCTTCATTAACACTGTGTGGTTTAATTTATATTTTTAATAACTGAACATTTTAATAGTTACTAGTAGCTTCAGCAATCACATCTCCCAGTGTTTCTAGTATGCCACTTTCTTTGCAATATTAATATTTAATTCTAATTTTTTGTTCTTTGTTCATTTTTTTAATTCAAAAGCATATTCCTTGGGATCACATGACATCAAGGCAGACTGAGTTCCTGGCTAGATGTCAAAACTTCTTCAAGTTCCCTTTGATCTGCCAATGGGGAATACCTTTGTCAGCTGTTCTTTTGACTCTCTATACATACCCCCTAGAGTTTTCACATATCACCACTTGTGTGTAGAACTTGGTTCCCAAATATTTACTATAAGCCAGATTTTTAAAGGGTGAAAGCACCTAGTTGCTTTTGAAAATCCCACTAGACTAGCCTTAGACTAGCCCTCAGATGTTAAATGAGCCATTATTATTCATGGCTTGACAACTCTTGATACTGATTGTGTGGCAAAAACTATTCTTACCTGAATAGTAATCCCTTCTATAAGCAATGAAGTGGTGGCACTCTTGTCCCATTAGAATGAACTAATTGATCCGCATTTTTGGTGCTTTAACTGTAAAAATTTCTCTTTGATTGCAGCCTCTACCCGTCGCTAATCACACATAATATAAACCTTATCTTGTAGTAACGATGTGCTCTAGGAAAATTTAACTTGCAAACACAGCGTTGCCTCTTACACTTTTCTTACATTATGATGGTACTATTAATGAGTCAGTGATTGCAAAAAGAAAAGGAGTACTTGTGGCACCTTAGAGACTAACCAATTTATTTGAGCATGAGCTTTCGTGAGCTACAGCTCACACCACAAAGGTCACCGTCAGAGAGGCTGTAAGTAACAAAAATATCTTCAGCTCACTTAAAGCATTGTGATGTCGTGGCTCAGCACACGTGTAGAGTGCAGGGCTGACCACCTGGCCCAGAAATTGGGGGTGGCTGCAGTTACTAGACATGCTCTGTATCTGTTCCTGAACCGTGTTGACTCTGCTGCCCAAACCTGACATCACAGTTAATAGTCAGGAATCCCAGAGATGTGACCATAGCCAGAGGCGGCTTCAGATTGATAGGGGCCATGGGCACAAAGAACATTTGGACCCCCCACACTCCCTGCTCCGCCACGGGTCCCCTCTCCTTGCCCCTGGGGCCCTACCCCACAGGCAGGCCAGGCTGGAAGCTGGAGCCAGGCTGTGGTAAGAGCTGCCCAGACAGATTGGGCTGCTGCGGGAAGCCCCGGACCTTCCACCTGCCCTGGGCGGTGCGCCCCGGGGGGCAAGAACATTGGCTGGGGGCTGCTCTCAGGCCCCCCCTGGTCCTGGCCCAGGGCAGGTGGAGAGTCCAGGGCTCTCTGGACGGCTCTTACTGTCCACAGCCTAGGGTGACCATACATCCTATTTTGACCAGGACAGTCCCCTTTTTAAGTGCTGCCCCAGACGTCCCAACTTTTTTGGCAAGTGATCCCAAATTGTCCCATTTGCTCCTGTCAACTGATCACTTGCTGGCAAAAGCAAACAGGAAAAATGCCTGCTTTTTCCAAAAAGAGGTTTGGGGAGGGAAACAATGGGGGGGAGGGAGGCTGGGCCAGCTCCGCTTGGGGGGCAGGTCTCAGGCCAGCTCCACGCGGGGGCAGGGCCAAGGGTGCTCAGGCGAGTGGCTTGGCCAGCTCCATGTGTGTGGGGCAGGAGAATATGCCCACCCAACTACAGGGGGGGCTCCAGCTTCCAGCCTGGCCAGCGGCCGGGGCCTCAGGGGAAAGAGGAGGAGCAGGGGACGGGTCCAGAGTTCCGGCACTCATGCGGGGTGGGGGAGCCCAAATCAGCCGGGGCCCCTGGGCATGGGCCCCATGGGCCCCTGCAGTAATCCACCACTGACTATAGCTGGAAAACTGGCAGACCAGTATGTGGCTAGTCATCCCGGATTTGGGAGAAAATCTAATAGAGATGGAATGGGATCAGAGGACAGGGATCAGGACCATGCTGAGCCCCACAACCAGGGGGCAGGGAAACCACCTCCCAGAAGCCCTGGGGTGGGTGAGGAGAAGCAGTGTGCCATTTGTGGCCAGCAGGGTCACTGCCTGAGAATGCCAACGACGCCCACTGAGCTGCAGAGCCGTGCTGGAAAAGCCGGCTGCACCCCCACGTCACAGAGGTAACTGTGTGACTGAACTGCCGAGGGAGAGCGTCTCGCAGCCAGTTTGCCAAAGGCACATAAGGTTCATGCTGACTCACTCACACCCCACACCGCTGGGTTCGTGTCATGCTGCACCCTCCTGGGTGCTGAGCTAGCAGATCACCAGTGGGAATGGAAGGTGGTGGTTAATGGGGAGAGGTTCAGTGGGTGGAGAGACTGCTAAGACTATAGATAAGTGAAACCCCATCAGATGCCCCCCAGGATACCAAATGTGGGTTAAGGTTCCTGATGCAAAATCCTTCATGCTGCCTATGTCACACATACAGCCCTAGGAAGGGCCAGGAGTGCAGGCTGTCGGTGTGTTGTCTGATATTCCATGTTCTTTGTTTTGGAGGAATGACCTTAGGGCTCTGAATGCAGAAGGGCTGAATCAGCCCCTCGGTAGCCTCAGACAGGCAAAAAGGGTATGTGAGCAAAGCTGCAGATAGAATAGCTGAGGGGGAGTCACATTTGCCCAGCCAGACTCCCAGAGGGGTCAGGTGACACCCCCAGCTTTGCAGGCAAATGCCTGAGGAGGAAGGCAGTGACAGGGTGCACCCTAGAATAATAGAATATCGGGGTTGGAAGGGACCTCAGGAGGTCATCTAGTCTAACCCCCTGCTCAAAGCAGGACCAATCCCCAACTAAATCATCCCAACCAGGGTTTTGTCAAGCCTGACCTTAAAAACCTCTAAGGAAGGAGATTCCACCACCTCCCTAGGTAATACATTCCAGTGCTTCACCACCCTCCTAGTGAAAAAGTTTTTCCTAATATCCAACCTAAACCTCCCCCATTGCAACTTGAGACTATTACTCCTTGTTCTGTCATCTGCTACCACTGAGAACAGTCTAGATCCATCCTCTTTGGGACCCCCTTTCAGGTAATGGAAAGCAGCTATCAAATCCCCGCTCATTCTTCTCTTCTGCAGACTAAATAATCCAAGTTCCCTCAGCCTCTCCTCATAAGTCGTGTGCTCCAGCCCCCTAATCATTTTTGTTGCCCTCTGCTGAACTCTTTCCAATTTTTCCACATCCTTCTTGTAGTGTGGGGCCCAAAACTGGGCACAGTACTCCAGATGAGGCCTCACCAATGCTGAATAGAGGAGAATGATCACGTCCCTCGATCTGCTGGCAATTCCCCTACTTATACAGCCCAAAATGCCTTTAGCCTTCTTGTCAACAAGAGCACACTGTTGACTCCTATCCAGCTTCTCGTCCACTGTAATCCTCAGGTCCCTTTCTGCAGAACTGCTGGCTAGCCACTCGGTCCCTAGTCTGTAGCAGTGCATGGGATTCTTCCATCCTAAATTCAGGACTCTGCACTTGTCCTTGTTGAACCTCATCAAATTTCTTTTGGCCCAATCCTCTAATTTGTCTAGGGCCCTCTGTATCCTATCCCTACTCTCCAGCATATCTACCTCTCCTCCCAGTTTAGTGTCATCTGCAAACTTGCTGAGGGTGCAGTCCACGCCATCCTCCAGATCATTAATGAAGATATTGAACAAAACCAGCCCCAGGACCGACCCTTGGGGCACTCCGCTTGATACCGGCTGTCAACTAGACATGGAGCCATTCATCACTACTCGTTGAGCCTGACGATCTAGCCATCGTTCTATCCACCTTGTAGTCCATTCATCCAGCCCATACTTCTTTAACTTGCTGGCAAGAATACTGTGGAAGACTGTATAAAAAGCTTTGCTAAAGTCAAATAATAACACGTCCACTGCCTTCCCCTTATCCACAGAGCCAGTTATCTCGTCATAGAAGGCAATTAGGTTAGTCAGGCATGACTTGCCCTTGGTGAATCCATGTTGACTGTTCCTGATCACTTTCCCCTCCTTTAAGTGCTTCAGAATTGATTCCTTGTGGATCTGCTCCATGATTTTTCCAGAAGGAACAGGGCCTACTGACTGAAAGGGAAATCTGCTTGTCCCTAATGCACAGATAAGGGAATTAAGCTCTCTGCTAACCCATCAGAGGGATACAGGGGCCATACAGACCATGACGTTGTCACAAGTAGGGACATGGAGGCAGCTGCGGAAGCTGTTCATTCTCTCTGGGGCACCTGGCACTGGCCACTGTCGGAAGACAGGATACTGGGCTAGATGGACCTTTGCTCTGACCCAGTCTGGCCGCTGTTATGTTCTTATGTTATGGCACACACCCCAGGGCCAGATTTAAGGGCAGGTGACCCAGGCAACCACCAGGCTCAGGGGGGCACCGGGCTCAGGGTGCTGTTTTTGTTGTTAGTGACAAAAGGGAAAATAGAATGTCTGAAGTAAAATGTTTCCAGTATTTCATATGTGGATTCATTTTTCACTAACTTCCTATAATGTTCTGGAGCTTTGTAGAATCGCTTGGAACTTTCCAGACTTTCTGAGAACTACATTTTCGTCGAAGCTCCTAAAACATTGCCCGCCATGCCCTCGCAGGTGGATAAGGGGCAGGGTGTCACCAGTCAATCAGTGAGATATAAGAACCAGGTGAAGTGAAGTAAGAGCCCAGCTGTAATATTGTGAACCTTGTTTTATTGTGTAATTGTGAAAGTGTACTTGTGTTTTAAGACTTGAAGGGTGTAAGTAGCTACAGGTCATACTTCCCTGGTCCAGCACCCTCGGAACTCGACTGGTCCCAAACCAGGGAATTTACCGGACCAGGGGAGGTCAGGTCAATGCCGGCCCCTCTGCTGCTGCTGGCTGTGGGTTTCCACTCCAGCGGCAGCAGAAAAGCTGGCATTGACTGAGCAGGGACAGCTACAGAGCCCCGCAGCCAGCAACGGAGCCCAGGGGCCGGGACAGCTCCCAGCTGCCTGCCGCTGGGCTGCGCTCCTGGCCCCCGGCCGCAGGACTTCACAGCTGTCCCGCATCTTCCCCCAAGTGTCCCCCAGTCCCTGCTCCTCCCCCTCCCTCCCTGAGCTTGAACACCGCAAATCAGCTGTTTGCGGTGCTCCAGAAGCTCTGGGAGGGTGGGGGAGGAGTTACTGAGCCTGGGGCCCCCAGCTTTTCCCCATGAGTGCTCCAGAGGGAGAACCAGCTTTCAAGTTTACACCCAAAAGGTTAAAATGACTCAGGGCCTTCTTCCTGGTCCAGCAAATGGACAGGACCCTGGTCCCCTAAGGGCCCCAGTCCTTAGGGGAGGAGTGGAAGGACTTGGCCGGCTGAGGCCTCATAAGACAGTGGCCTTGCTTGGAGCTGAAGCTCTGATGAGCTTGAACCAGAAGGAAACCCCTAGAGTGGGCTGGTGCCTGGTAAGCTTATTAACAGGTATGTAGGTTCTTGTGTTGTTTTTAATATGTCATCTTTTTACCTTATGAATGATGTGGACTTGCTTAGAAAGAGCTGAGTGGTAACTTTACACCTGTAGCAATTATTCTGTAGCCGTCTCAGAAGTGAAAGCAAGCAGGTGTCCTAGGACAGCCTGTCTGTACTGGGAATTACAGTGAGTGCCAGGAATTCGGCAGCCTAGACACACCCTGATCAGAAGGAAGAGGGACATGGGTCTCCACCCAACAGAGGCAATGACTGGGGGGAGCTGGAGAATGGCTGCTCTTGCAGCATCAGTGAGAGGAGATACAGGTGTGGTTGCTCTGAACGGTGACACCTATTTCTGTGAGAGGGGTTGGGCTCAGGACACACCGCTCTCATCAGCATCTCCCCAGGAGGTGTCATGGACTCACAGGATTGGTGCTATGGCCCCAGCTTTGGAATAGTCTCTAAGAGGACCCAGTTCAGTGTTCCAGACCCCCTCGGGGTCTCACTCCTCCTCCAGGATAAGTCACGCAGCCTCACCACCTCCTAACACTGAGCCTCTGAGCTCCAGCACTCCTGCCTCACAGCAGGGGCTTTGTTCAGCGAGTACAACTGAGATAGACTCCTGTTGAACACTTGTCCACTCTTCAGGGAGTAATGCACTTCATCCAGCATTTGCAGTGACAGTCCAAATAACATTGCCCAAACAACCGGCTTTTTTAGTCAATTGGACACAGCATAGCAAGTCCTTAGGTTATCATAGAGAAATGAAAAGCAAAGCATAGGCCAGGCTGGTCAGCCCAGAACCCAGCCAAGCTGTTCTGAATCCCCTTGTTCAAGCACTATCTGCCTCCCCATCTGACCTCCTTGGTCAAACCCCCCAACTCCTTCCAGCAGCCAACTCTTATTCTCCCACCTCACACCTTTCCAGTCCTTTGTTCTCCATCTGGGGAATATTTGCTTGGCTTCCCCGCGGAGAGGTGAGGGGGCTCCATCTGCCTCTGGGTGGTTGGGTGCTGGGTGTCAATGTCCAGGTAACTGGGTTTGCTATTGTCTAATAGGTTTCTCCTTATCCAGACAGCCATCCAGACAGCAAGATGACATTCATGCCTATGCCTTTTAGCCTGCTCTGAGAGCAAACAGTCCTTTTTCACCCACTAGGTAACAATGCATCACATAGGGGAAACTGAGGCACACATAGGCTTCAGAAAAATATTACAGAAAATTTCCACTTTGCTACTGGAGGCTCCTGGCCTAGCATGCTGGTTTTTGTGGATCCCGTTCTTAGGTGTCAAGTTTCAGAGGGGTAGCTGTGTTAGTCTGTTTCAGGAAAAACAATGAGGAGTCCTGTGGCACCTTAAAGACTAACAAATTTGGGGATAAACTTTTGTAGGCTACAACCCATCTGATATGCATCTAAAGAAGTGGGTTGTAGCCCACGAAAGCTTATGCTCAAGTACATTTGTTAGTCTCTAAGGTGCCACAGGACTCCTCATTGTTCTCAGTTGTCTCTCCCCCTGTGCATTGTATGGGGAGCCCAGGCACCTAGCTCAGGCCTTACGGAGCACAGTGTTGTTCCAGTGATTTTCTACAAGTCTAACAATTAGGCATTGCAATACTTAAGTCCCCTTGTGGCTCTGGGCCCCAGCCCCCAGTTCTGTGGAGAACTGGCCCTGTTGGATAATAGAGGGTAAAGGCCGGAGGAGGATGTCTGTTGGCACAGCTAGCATTGTTCAGAGAGGTGCTGTTTCTACACCTATGGAAGAACTCCTTCAGTTGGTGCAGCTGCATCTACCCGTGGGGCCTGTGCCAGCAGAGAGTGTGTAGTGTAGACATAGTCTGAGTGAGAGATGCGATGCTCACATGCACCATTGTTCCCTAGGTAATGCTAGCAGACCCCGGTCACTGGCGGGCAGGATTGAACCTGGGAACCTCTCGAGCTAAATGCATGAACCTCTGTTGCATGAGCTAAAAGCCACATGGCTGTTAACTAGGCTGTAGCAGACTCATTAGTCTCTAAGCGGGCTCAGTTCCACACCATGGGACAGAGCACCACACCCTGGAGGTGTGTGATTACACATTAGAGAGTTTGAAGAGCAGGTTAGACAAACACCTGTCAGGGATGTTCTAGATGGTGCTGATTCAGCCATGAGTGCAGGGGACTGGACTTGATGACCTCTCGAGGTCCCTTCCAGTCCTATGATTCACCTGTACAGCATCCTCACCCAGAGCAGATGCAACACCTGGCTGGAGCTGAGGAGAGGTCAAGCTGCAGGAACTGGCTAACATGCGGATGGGAGGTGGCTCTTTGTCCCTAGTGACTCTTCCCAAGTCAGCCCACAGCAGCAGGGAGTTGGCAGAAGGGAAATGGATGGTTGCTGTCAGAGCAGCACATTTCTGGGAACAGGAAAGTGAAACTAAACCTGTTACTCCTGGGTCACATGGGGGCAAGCCAGAAAATGGGGCCAAGTAAACATAAGGGAGCTGCCAAATGGTCTGAGTCATGGTAAGTCATCAGTGGATGTGTGGGGGGAGGACACACCCTGACTGGGTCGGGTTCTTGTGATGCGTGGCAGGGGATCTTTCTATCCACAGGCCCCAAGGGTGGGTGGAGCCTTTGGGTGCAGATATAATACTCACTCCAGGGCAAACAGAGAGGCACCGAGCCCGGGGGAAGCACAGAAGACCTGCCAGCTCCCAGGGATAGACAGAGCCTGGGGAGACACCGAGCCCAGAGATGGACGGTAAGGCCTGATGACTCCATCCCCACCATCTCTCCATTCAGGCCCTGAGTCGGGACAGAGCCCCAGCTCTGGGGAGACAGATTCAGGGTCCCTTGTGTCTCTGACTCTACCCAAGATAAAGAGCGATTTGTCTCTGTGCTGATGGGGCAGGGCTGATGCGCACCCCCTGCCCTGTCTCCAGCCAACCCCTGCCACACCCCCCTGCCCAAAGCTAGCCAGCTCCACACCCCCCGTCTCCAGCCAACCCCTGCCGCACCCCCCTGCAGCCCCGCCTGAAGCCAGCCAGCCCCACACCCCCTGTCTCCAGCCAGCCCCGCACCACCCTGCCCTGCCTGCAGCCAGCCCCTACCTCCAGTCAGCCCCTGCCCTGCCTCCAGCCAACTCCGCACCCTCCTGTCTCCAGCCAGCTCCGCACCCCCTGCCTCCAGCTAGCCCTGCCCATGCCCCTGTCTGCAGCTGGCCCCACGTCCACTGGTGCCCTGCAGTTCCCAGGGCAGTAACCCTGCACACCTGCTTCAATGAGGGTGGCAGGGAGCAGCTGGGACCCACACTTGTGCACACCCTAGGGTGACTAGACAGCAAGTGTGAAAAATCGGGATGGGGGTGGGGGGTAATAGGAGCCTATATAAGAAAAAGACCCAAAATCGGGACTGTCCCTATAAAATCGGGACATCTGGTCACCCAAGCACGCCCCCAGGGAGTGGCAGGGACCCACACATGTGAAACGGAGCTCATTTCTAGTTCAGGCCCATCTTTTTAAAAAAGAACTTTAGGCAGGGTTAAAACACACCCGTATTTTCCCGGGCAGGTGAGGCTTTTTGGTTCTTAAATCGCCGTCCGGGAAAATACGGATGTATGGTAACCCTGTTGGTACAAAAAATACATACTGGGGCACATCCCTTAAATCAGAACTTTTTATAGGGAACCGGTTGTTAAGATTTTGGCAGCTCATCACTGGCTGGGACCCTCCCCCCACCCCACTTATTGCTCCTGCTGCCCCTTCCAGTCTCTCCCCCTGTCTCCCTCCTGCTCCCTCTCTGCTCCCCTCTGGCTGGGAGACTTGGTCCTTAGCCCGGCCTGGGGCATTCGCTCTCCCAGAGCTGGCTCGGCTCCTGCAGGCACTGGAGGGGAAGAGCCTGGGGGGGTCTGGGAGGGCAGGAGCTCTGAGACTGGCAGCTCCTCCGGGAGCAGAGCTGGGGCAGGGAGAGGCTGCTGGTGCAGTCACTTTCCTGCGTGGCCCCAGCCCTTTCCCCCGGGGCTCTCCCCTCACCTGCTGGCTCCGGCTCCGGGGCAACCTGGGCTCCGGGCCTCTCCCAGCTCCAGCAAGGGGTTGGGGCAGCACAGGCTGGGGACTTCCATCCTTCCTGCCCTGTTCCAGCTGGGGCTCAGGAATTCCACACACCCGCACCCCAACGGCGGGACAGCCCAGGCTGGGGACTGACTGTCTTCCACCCCAGACGAGGCAGCCCGGGATCGGGACTTCTGCCCTGCCCTGCAGCCCTGTCCTCCTGGGGCCCCAAGCTCCTACTGCGGCCCCACGGGCTTCCTCCTGCAGCGTCTCCTGGGGGCTTCCGCTCCTGCCGGCTGCAGCCAGGGCAGCGTGGGCTCAGGAATTCCCCCTCCCCACAGCCGAGGCAGCCCAGGGGCTACTGGGGATTGAGGAGGGACAGCAGGGTCCCATCACTGTTGTGCTGTTTGGGCAGCAGCAGCAGCCCTGAGAGGGGGATCCTACACGCCAGAGCAGGGTTCGAGGGGAGAGCATTCCCTCGTGCCGAGTGCCACAGGCTGACTGTGCCTTGTGTGAAGAAATACTTCCTGTTGTTTGTTTCAAACCTGCTGCCTAGTAACTTCATGGGATGCCCCCTGGTTCTTGAGTTATGTGAGGGGGTAAATAACATGTCATTCCCATAACTCCCAGTTATGAGTTGGTAGCTCTGTATCGTAGCTCCGCTTAGTCGCCCCTTTCCTAAGATGAACAGTCCCAGTCTTTTTAATCGCTTCTTGTTTGGAAGCTGTTTCATCCCCTTCATCGTTCTTGTTGCCCTTCTCTGTACTTTTTCCAATTCTAATATATCTTTTTTTGAGATGGGATGAGAACTGCACACAATATTCAAAATGTGGACGTATCATGGATTTATGTAGTGGCATTATGATATTTTTTGCCTTATTATCTATCCTTTTCCCAATCATTCCTTCCATTCTGTTCGCTTTTTTGACTGCTTCTGTCCATTGAGCAGATGGTTTCAGAGAATGATCCACAATGATTCCAAGATCTCTTTCTTGAGTGGTAACAGCTAATTTAGATGCCCATAATTTTGGATAGATAGTTGTGATTATTTTTTTACCAATGTGCATTACTTTGCATTTATCAACACTGAATTTCATGTGCCATTTTGTTGCCCACTCACCCAGCCACTGGCTACTGGCTATAGAGATACTCCTCCCTCAGTGCCATGAGCCCCACTCTTTCCTTCTATTTACAGCCCCCCTTTTTTACACTTGAATTCCCAGTCCTTGGTCTTCTGGACATCTGCAATGTATGCCAGTCCGTTTCCTCAAGAGAAGCAGTGCCCCCCAGTTTGCTGGTTTCACCTGTATTTAATTCTCTGCTTAGCACAAGTTACTTAGACGTGTCTACAGTAAAAATAAATTGAAGTTTATTTAACAGAGCTTGAGACAGAGATTCTAATGAAAGGTGGTATACGGATTTGGAAACACAGTTACAGGTTAAAGAAAAACATGTCTCCTAGGCAGTCTCCTAGGCTGTACTCATTTACAAGTTACTTCCTGTCTAATAAAGTATTTCTCATCCAACGGTGTACCTGTCCAGTTTCAAAAACTGGGATGCTCTTTTCATGAGACACGTCTGCTGACAGAGTCTCTCCTCCAGAATGGATAACATCTTGTGTCCTTTCCTATTCTGTTATACAGGCAGGCCTTGAATTTACGACGTTCGAGTTATGACAAACGGCACTTACGCCGTTTATAAAACTGACACCCTGTTTTGACTTTCTGACATGGTTTTGGCTTTCCGGCACCTGAGAGGACGCAACCCAAAGCCAGCGAACAAGTTCATACGTTCACAGTGACGTTCTGTGCCGCCCATCTCCCTAACTCAAGGTGCTCAATTGCTGTTCCGACGCCATTTTTACGTGGTGGATCTTCGCACTTCCGAACTTTTTCTTAAAATTTAGTGTTTCTTTGCCCATAATAATGGCAGAAAAGCGAAAATCTGGTGAAAGTGGTGTTTCTTCTTCTACGAAACATAGAAGAAGTTTGAATACAAAAATTGAAATAATTGAGAGGTCCGAAAGAGGTGAGACGCCAACTGAAATCAGCAGAGTTTTGGGGATCCCCCGATCAACTATCGCAACCATCCTGCAAAAGAAGGAATGGATTCAGAAACGTGTTAAGGGCTCGGCTCCTATGCAATCAACTGTGATAACTAAGCAGCATGTTGGACTTATTGCCCAGGTTGAGAGATTGTTAATCATTTGGCTGGAGGATCAATATGAACGCTGTGCTCCGGTGAGTTCAGGCAGAATTCGGGAAAAGGCTGGGAGTCTTTATGACGATCTAAAGAAACAACTGGGGGAGAGTTCTGACGCTGAGCCTTTTAATGCAAATGGGGAATGGTTGATGCGGTTTAAAGCCAGAGCCAATCTGCATAACATGAAGGTCTCAGATGAAGCTGTCAGTGCAGATGAGCAGGCAGCTCGTGTTTTTCCTAAGACATTGGCTGAGATCATTGAAAAGGGTGGGTATTGTGCTCAACAAGTTTTTAATGTTGACGAAACTAGGCTCTTTTGGAAAAAAATGCCATCAAGAACCAACATTGCCAAAGAGGAGAAATCCATGCCAGGGTACAAAGCTGCTAAAGATAGGATCACTCTTTTGTTCGGTGCAAATGCTGCAGGTGACTTTAAACTTAAACCTTTGCTTGTGTACCGTTCGGAAAACCCCAGGGCTTTCCACAGATATTCCAAAGCATTCCTCCCAGTGATATGGAAATCCAATCCTAAGGCACAGGTCAATAAAGACATTTTTGAGGATTGGTTTAATTATCATTTTGTGCCAAGTGTCAGGGATTATTGCAGCAAAAACAATCTTGCATTTAAAGCATTGTTAATCCTCGACAATGCTCCTGGTCATCCAACCAGCCTTGGTGACATGCATCCTGACATCCAAGTGGTGTTTCTGCCCCCAAACACCACTTCCTTGTTGCAACCCATGGAACAGGGGGTAATTGCATCCTTCAAGGCCTACTATCTCAGGAGCACATTTGCTCAGGCCATCTGGGAAACTGAGAAGCAAGGTGGACCAACTCTGAAGGAATTCTGGAAGAGCTTCAACATTTGCCATGCAGTTAAGAACATTGATGAGGCATGGAATGAAATCAAACAACCCGATTTGAATGGTGTTTGGAAAAAATTGTGTCCTGATTTTGTGTCTGACTTCAAAGGCTTTACTGGCACTGTTAAAAAGGTGACCAAAAATGTTGTTGAAATGGGCAAAGACCTGCACTTAGACATTGCACCAAAGGATGTTGAGGAGTTGCTGGCATCACATTCTGAAGAATTAACTAATGAGGACCTCATTGAATGGGAACAGCAAAAAGTGGCAGAGGAGCAAGAAGATGCACCCACTGTTCAAGAGACTCCTCCTCGTAAAGTCTTGACAATAAAAGTGTTGGCTGAGGCATTTCAACATTTGGAAGCTGCCATGTCCCTGTTTGAGGAGCATGACCCTAACATTGAACGCAGTGCACCTGTGAATAGGGACATATACAACACGTACAGCTGCTACAGAGAAATTTACAAGGAAAAGAAGAGAACATCTGCCCAAACTTCCGTGGGTACTTCCTTATGTTCTTCCAAATCACCTGAAAAACTCCTGAAAGCCCTATCCAATTAGACCCACCTGTGAGCTCAGAAGAACGTGTCCCATCTCCTTTTTCATCCCTTCAGTAGGTTTCTTAGATCAGCAATGCCCAGGAATGATGAAGACAAGTTATGTTAAAAAAATTTTAAGGCTTTAAAATTTGTCTATGCTTTTTAGATCATTTGTGGGTAGGGGTAATGTACAGTGTACAGTACTGTACAGGTACTATATTTTTTATGTATTCTTAGTGTCTGATTCTTTTATGTCAGCATGATTGCTCTCTTCAATATGAATACATTAATGGAGCTATATTACTCGTCTGTAATTGATTGAGTATAAAAATATGGGTGAAAATAGTATATCGGACCTTGGTTTAGAAATCAATCCCCCATTTTTAACATTGTTCCAATGGGAAAATTGATTCCAAGTTACGACATTTCAACTTAAGATGTGATTTAGGAACCAATTGTGTCATAAGTCCGAAGACTGCCTATACAATTACAGTCTATTGTCTCTTCCCCCAGGGGCCCCTATTCAGAGACTTTTCTTGGGGTTCTTTTGTCTTAGTAAATGCTCAAGCCTGCTTCTGGTCCAGACAGTAAACACAGGGCTTGGGCTGGGTTCCGGATGTCCATTGTTCTCAATGTTGCTTGAGTCAGTCCTGGGTCTCTCACCCCCACCCCCAGATGAGATCTTTCACCTCCAACAGTTTTGGACACTATACCCCACATGTTACATGTTAATAACTGTGACAATCAGTTAGACATTAGCTTCAGCAGAGACCACTCATGACACCTTTCAGTGAGATAGTGAGAAGACGGTTGGATGCAGGTGTAATTAGTCATTTCCCCAGCTCACCAGCAGATGTCAGCAGAGAGCTCCTACCTATTTGTTTGCATATATTATTTCTATGTCTGGATTTAGGAAAATAAGGTATAAACTTGTTTCAGAGTAACAGCCGTGTTAGTCTGTATTCGCAAAAAGAAAAGGAGTACTTGTGGCACCTTAGAGACTAACCAATTTATTTGAGCATGAGCTTTCGTGAGCTACTCAAATAAATACATCTGATGAAGTGAGCTGTAGCTCACGAAAGCTCATGCTCAAATAAATTGGTTAGTCTCTAAGGTGCCACAAGTACTCCTTTTCTTTTTGCGAATACAGACTAACACGGCTGTTCCTCTGAAACCTGTCAAATAAATTGGTTAGTCTCTAAGGTGCCACAAGTACTCCTTTTCTTTTTGCGTATAAACTTGTATTACTGATGTAGTGATATTAAGTGGCAGCCATTAAGGGTGCTTCAGAAACAATGAGTTGTGAATGGCCTTGTTTACCTACAAGCCTTCCTGTGTGCTTGGGGGCCAGCCCAGGAAGATTGGTGGCTAGGGTCTTACAGAGACATGTGACCATGTCACCTGATACTGGAATCCATCTTAAATCTGGTATTTTTCCAGATGGGAATGGCTAGGGGGTCAAACCAAACAAAGGTTTCCCGCCTTGGGGAAATCCTACATAAGGCGGAGGAAGTAAACAATGATTGTCTTCAGCTGGCTTAAGAGATGGCCTCCCCACCCCAAAGAGATACCTGAAAGCACCTGGAAACAAATGGACTGTAACCACAGGGGTGGGAGAGATTGGCTGGACCCAGGCCACAAAATACATCTTTGGCCTGAGAAGGA
Organism: Caretta caretta; assembly: GCF_965140235.1. Classification (NCBI taxonomy): domain Eukaryota; kingdom Metazoa; phylum Chordata; order Testudines; family Cheloniidae; genus Caretta; species Caretta caretta. The sequence goes on from NC_134216.1 coordinate 81,264,184, forward strand.
CTTTTCCTGAAATAACATCTAGGGTGAGAAGCTATTATTTGTAACCACTTTCTTAGTATATTAAGCTGAGCCTTCCGTGTTAGTTTTATTTTACTTAGTAACTCACTTTGTTCGGTCTGTAATCTTCTTATATTTACTTAAATCCTACCTTTTATTCTTAATAAAATTACTTTTATTTATTAATAAACCCAAATGTAAGGAATTGTTACCGGGGGGGTGGGAAGAAGCTGTGCATATCTCTCTTTCAGTGTTAAAGAGGGTGGACATTTATAAACTTACCCTGCATAAGCTTTATGCAGAGCAAGATGGATTTATCTGGGGTTCAGACTCCCAGAAAGGCTGTGTGCTAAGCACTGGACAAGTCCCTATTAACTGAGAAGCCCCAGGGCTGAGTGTGTCTCTGTGTCTGTGCTGGAGCTAAACTGGAGTGTCTAGCTCTGCAAGACAGAGCTGAGGGGTGCCCATTCTGGCAGGGGGGTTATTCTCAGCGGTGTTCCAGCGCATTAAGTTACAGTCTCAAGGGGTTTCTGTGACCAAACGCATCACAACCATGATCAAGTCACCTCTCGATTTTCTTTTTGGTAAATTTACCATGTTAAGCTCATTAAGTCTTTCACGATCAGCTTTTTCCTCAAGCCCTTGAATAATTTCTATGGCTCTTTTCTGCATCGTCTCCAAGTTTTTCAACATCCTTTTTAAAATGTGGACACCAGAGCCACATGCAGTATTCCAGTACTGGTCTCACCAACACCATATTCAGAGGTGAAATCACCACCTTGCTCCTGCTCACTTCTCCCCTGTCTATACATCCACGGATGACATCAGCCCTTTTACCCACAGCATCACCCCAGGAGTGGAGCTGTGCCCCCTCACTCAGGGTATCCCTTCCCAGGGGAACCCCAATCCCCTAAACCCACCTTGCCTCAGTGGCTACTGCCAGTCTTCATCTAGCCCCCTCTCACTGGAGCAAACTGCAGTCTGTAATGGCCACTCATCATTGGCAAGGGGGTTGGACCTGCTGCCTTTCCCTGCAGCCCCAATACCTCCCCTGGCCTTTAGCCGGGACTCGCCTGCCCTTCCCCAGCACAGCACAGCTCTGCTCGATGTACCCTGTACCATAGCCGCCAACTCCGTGGGTGCTCCGGGGCTGGAGAAAAATTAATGGGTGCTCTGCACCTACTGGCAGCCAAGCTTCCCTCCATAGGATTGGAAGGAACCTCAGGAGGTCATCTAGTCCAACCCCCTGTTTTTTGCCCCAGATCCCTAAATGGCCCCCTCAAGGATTGAACTCACAACCCTGAGTTTAGCAGGCCAATGCTCAAACCACTGAGCTATCCCTCCCCCTGAGTGCCATGCCTTTGCTCCTCCACCTACTTCCCAGTGCTTGCCGCCACCAAACAGCTGTAGCAAGTTCCGGCAGGAAGTGGGGAGGAGGCAGGGCCAGGGCGGGGATTTGGGGAAGGAGTCGAATAGGGGCAGGGAGGGGGAGGAGTTGGGGTGGGGACTTTGGGGAAGGGGTTGGAATGGGGGCAGGGCAGGGGTGGAGTCAGGGTAGGGCCAGGGGCAGAGGGGGGTCGAGCACCCACCAGCGCCATTAGAAGTTGGTGCCTTTGCCCTGTACTCCCAGGCAGCTAGGCCCTTCTCACTCCAGGGCTAGAGTGAGCCTGACCCAGCTCCTCACTTAGCCCTTATATCGGGGCCAGCTGTGGCCTGATCCGGTGTGGCCACAGCTGTGGCTGCCTTTCCAATCAGCCTACTTCAGCTGCCTTTTACCGTTTTCCTAGGAGCTGGGTAACAGCCCTGCGACTCCCCATCAGTGTAAATCTCTCTCCACTCAGCCTCAGGACTCTCTGTTTTGGACATTGCTAACTTTCACCCAGTGCAGAGGGCACCGGATCTGAGCAGGCTCAGGGAACTCTGGCCCTGGGATGAGTGACACCCTACAGTGATGGGCATCCATGAGGTGCAGAAGTGGGGGATGGGGCATAGAGAAGGGGCCAGAGTTTGGGCCCCTCAGTGGCTTCTTGGTGTAGCTCCATAAACACACAGATCTGCCCTATCCTGATGCCTCCCCCACCAGGGGAGCGCTAGGGGCTGCAGGGCCAGGGCTGGACTCAGTGTTTTAACATTTCAGCTAAACTGCTGCATTCTGCAGGGCTCTGAAAGCAGCAGCCTTGTGGGGACAAGTCTCCCCCAGGATCAGCATCTCAGCCAGACGATGCCTGAGGCCCTGCAGCGCTGACCCTGCTGCCTCTACCCGGGGCATTCTCCTGGTTTTGTTATTACAGGTTTCAGAGTAACAGCCGTGTTAGTCTGTTTTCGCAAAAAGAAAAGGAGTACTTGTGGCACCTTAGAGACTAACCAATTTATTTGAGCATGAGCTTTCGTGAGCTACAGCTCACTTCATCGGATGCTATGAAGTGAGCTGTAGCTCACGAACGCTTATGCTCAAATAAATTGGTTAGTCTCTAAGGTGCCACAAGTACTCCTTTTCTTTTTGTTATTACAATGTGCGTTGCACACAGGGCTGGACTGAGGCCACCCAGGGCCCAGGCTCCACACCCTGACACAGGATCCTGTTGTGAACCTGCCCCATTGGCTGTGAAAGGGGTCACCCACCCAAGGGCTGTCTGCTGGGGGTGGGGCCTGCAAACCTCCTTGGCAGACAGGGGGAACAGCTGGGGGCTCCCTCTCTTTGGGAACACTGAGGGCAGGAGGAGGGGGGTCCCTCTCCTCGGAGAGAGAGAGAGACAGGATCAGGGAGCCCCCTTCCCCACTGTACTGACCCAGGAACTGGAGTGTCTCTGCTTGGGTTGGGGGACAGAGCCACTCAGCTCTCCTCTTCCTGCCACACACACAGCCTTCTGCTAGGGTGCAGTTGGCAAAGCAGGTTAACACCCTATATGGACACATGACAATTACCTGTCAGGGCAATCGGCTTAGACTCTCTTCAGACTCAGGCAGGTGTCACAGCATCTGCCACACAGGGACATGTTTTCAGTATTTTCTTTGCAACCCTAATAGTTGAAACATGCTTTTCTTTCCCATGGAAGCCAAGATCCTGATGTAATCACATGTTTTCAATCGCCAGGGCTAGACATGGTCCTATAGGGCCTCTGCTTCATCTGGCCCTGCCTCCTGCTGTCCCCACCAATCAGACATGAAGACTAATGGCTGTTTATCACACACATAATGCCCCTGCAGGTGAAACTCCAGGAAGCCCTGGGCCCCCTGAGGAAGGAGCTGGAAGAGGCCCTAGAGCTGATGTCTAAAGAGCAGAAGAAATCCATGAATTGGCAGGTGAGTGTCTGGGTTTATCCTTCCTGGAGCCCTTCTCCCTGCAGCGTTCCTGGGGATGCAGAGCCGTAAAGCTTCAGGCTGAGGTTATAACCTGCTCTGGCTGTTTGCCCCGGGATGGTGCCATGGTTCCTAGAGCAGGAATCGTGTCTGGTGGGGATCCCAGTGCAGCAGCCCTGGGGGGAGGGACAGTTCCTGGCCCGGGGGTAGTGACACAGACTCACCCCAGGGCTCTCCATACACCCAATCCCCACTCACTGCACAGCCACTGTCGCTGCACCCCGACCTCTGCACCCACCCCCGCGTACTGCACACACCCCACCCAGAGACAGTTCACGCTGCACCCACCCACCCACTGTCCTGTACACACGAACAGAAGCCCTCGTCCTGTCAACGCCAACACACGCACTCTGTGTTAGAGGGAAGCTGCCCCTGACATGCTAAATGTTGTGGATTCAGTGTGGTAGAGAATGGAAAGTCACTCAGTGGTTTTGCATGTGATGTTAATCCAGCTCCCTGTCTCTCTGTCTCCTTTCAGGGTGTGAAAAGTGCATTGATCAGGTCTGTGCCCATTTCCATTTCTCCTTCTGTTCCCATGAGCGATGTGGGTGCAGAGCAGATAAGTGATGATGGGACGTTTTCTTCACAGGACGGAGCATGTGACACTCCAGCCACCAGAAGCCGTTTCTCCTGCCCTGAAGAACGGGTATAAAATCTGCTTTGACATGAGGGAAATGCTGGCGAGATTCACCCGTGAGTGAGAGCTGCCGGCTGGGTTTCCTTTATAGGGAGGAGAATTGACTTGTGTTATGGATGGGGATAAATGGTGAGGGGGCCATATTGCGACTGGCAGCCTGGTACAGCAGCAGCCCCCACACCAAGGCCGGCTGAGCTCTCTGAGCTGGAGGAGGGGGATCAGGAGGTCTCCCTGCTCCACTCTGCCCTGCTGCTCGGCCGTGTTTGACTGGAGGACAAGCTGGTGGCTGCGCCTGTGCTTGGAGCCTGGCGTGTTTAGACATTTGGGGGCCGGGGGGAGGCTCCGAGACTCTCAGCGCTGACTGAGCTCTGCCCCAGGGACGTCCACGCTCTAGGGTTTGTCTGTACTCCACTTGAATTATCCCAGCATTGTTACAGTGGTACTGCCCTGTGATGGGAAGGGGAATAGGCTGTACTGGTGTAAGGCATCTTTATCCTGGTGTCACTGTGTCCACCCGAGGGGCTGCACTGGTTCATCCATATCGGTAAAACTTCATCCCCCAACTGACATGGTGACTCTGGCACAAAATCTGACCCGTTGTGTCCCAGGCCTTGAGAGACTCACTAGCTGCTCCAGGCTGGCCAGGCCCAGGGGCTCCAGCAGGACCGTAGGTGAGGGGGGCGTGGAGGGGCTGCTGCCTTTCTGCCTGGCTGAGCCCCCCTCTCTGCCGCTGCCTCTGGTGCTGCGCTCGCAGGCTCAGCCCGTGCCAGGGCCCATGCGGCACCAGGAGGCTCTCAAGCTGCTTTGTGAAGAGGATCAAACCCCCATCAGTGTGGTGTGTGACAGATCCCGGGCGCACCGAGCTCGCACTGTGGTTGCCATAGAGGAAGCTGCCCAGGAGTACAAGGTAGGGAATTGCTGTCCAATCTAATGGGTAATAACTTTGGATTTTAATTACAGGTTAATGTTGGCAGAAATTGCCTGACACAGGTGTAATTTGTCACTCAGCTGTGTGTAGCCTTCGTTGTTATATCAGAAGCTGTACAAATTAATGATACTCCAGCCTGGTCAGAAAGGCAACAGAAGCAGATTTTAAATTCGGCTGATGTGGGAAAGTTTTCTCTGAGCAGCTGAATCCTTTTCGAAGCCAGCTCCCACCAGTGAAATATGGGAACTCTCTCAGACCAGAAGCTGTGAAATGAGGAGTGAGGTTTGATTCACAAGAGCTGCAGGCCAATCTATGTGAGAGTGCTGCCCTCAGGCTGGAGAAGGGGTGGGGTGGGTGTTACAAACTGTGGCTGTTATTATTGATTCATCACAGATTTTATTATTGTGATTTGCTTCCCAGCAGCCTCTACGATCTACCCCAGATGAGATCTAACCTCGACTGTGGGGGGCCCAGCACAAAACCCAGTGAGGGACAATCCCTGGCCAGAGCCATTTACAGTCTGACAGGACAAAACAGACAAAGGGTGGAAGGGGAAACAGAGGCACAGTGAGGGGAAGTATCAGAGGGGTAGCCGTGTTAGTCTGGATCTGTAAAAGCAGCAAAGAGTCCTGTGGCACCTTATAGACTAACAGACGTATTGGAGCATAAGCTTTCGTGGATGAATACCCACTTTGTCGGATACATGAGGGGAAGTGACTTGTCCAAGGTCCCTCAGCATGTCAGTGGCAGAGCTGGGTATAAAACCCTGGTTTTCCGAGGTTCAGGCTAGTGTCCTAACCACTAGGCTATCTAGTAGGACCTACAGTCATCTCAAATCTTGTGTTCTGGGTGGAAAACCAACCCCTACAAACACACGGTCAACCCTCAAAATCAAACCACCAAATCATTTCTGTTTGTCAGGAAAAGATCCAGGCCCGTTTGAAGTCTCTGAGGGAAGAGAGAGAAAAGCTCCTGCGATTGAAAGTAAATGGAGAGAAAAGAAGCCAGGAGTATCTAGTAGGTGCCCATTGTTTTTCACCTGCTGGGACATGGAGAGGGGAGGTTTGTTGGTAGATTTCTGTGTGGTGTGGGGAATGTGGGCTTGTGTATGTTTCTCTATGATCATGGGATACTCTGTGTGTGTGTGTGTACACACATGTGCATCACATATGTTCTCTCCTTGGAGGAGGACAACAGCATCTTCTGCAGCATCTAAAATGCATTTTAATTAACAAGTTAATTACTGTCCCCTGTGGCTTTCACAAAACTTCTTCCAAACTGCACTGACTATATCCCAGCAGTGCTGTGTGCCGGCGTCTGCCGTCATTTCTTGTATTTTTCTAATCATTTAATCATTTCTTTATTTTTTCTCCCTGATAATTCTATCAGTGTAGAGCTGAGTTCTGTTACCTGTTGCTCTGGATCTGGCATCTCAGGGTACGCCCACACAGCCAGCAGCAGTGAGCCTCCAGGTCCTGCTCAGCAGAGCTGGACTCATGAGACTCGCAGTAAAGCACTAAAAATAACTCTGTAGACAGCACTTTTAAACTGCAGCTCGGGTGGGAGCTCAGGCTCTGAAGTCCACCCCCTTCCCTCCCTAGGCTTCAGAGCCCAAGCTCCAGCCCCAGGCCCAATGTCTACACAGCTGTTGTTAGTGCGGTAGCGCGAGCCCCAAGAGCCTGAGTCTGTTGCCCTGGTCTCTGAGGCTCACTGCTGTGGGCTGTGTAGACGGACCCTCAGAGGCCACTGGGAACACAGTGTCGGAGCCATGTCTGACATGGAGACATCCCTTTAAGGGATATTGGGGCCAAATGGGAAGCTGTAGGAAAATCCTCTCCCTTGGAATCCCAAGGGATACTCAAGTGTCAGGATGTGAAGAATCGCAGATTTCAAACCCCAAACCACAGGTCCCAGACTGTCACTGCATCCTATCGGCTCTCCGGAGCCAGCAGGGGAGGGGCTAGTGGAACTCTGGCCCACCAGAGGATCCACCTGCGAAGCTCCTGATTGGAGCAGGCATTCGAATACATGACTTACGCCAGCAGGCATCACAGGAACTTGCCCACGCTACTGAGTGCACTCTAGATCGGCTGCTAGCCTGGACCCGGACAGTGGCTTGGCCCTGGCTCAGTTTGACCTGCAGTACTGCTGTCTGACTCCGGCCTGACCCGTCGCATGGCTGTCTGACTCCTTACCCTCGCGTGACTCCTGACACTGATTCTGGCTCAGCCTTTGGCATGACTCCTGATCTTGACCCTGACCCCAACCCTTGGTGAGATCCTGACTCTGACTCCAGGTTTTAGTTCCTGGCTTCCAATTCCAGTTTTGACCACTAGACCTGACTGCTTGTGCCCTGGTCCCTACACAGATGTCTTAGAGATTGTAAAGGAATTCTCTCTTGTAAGACTCTATTAAAGGCTCTCTGGCGCCATCCATGTTCCTGACCAGCCCTTTCCTTATGTCTTATAGATCCAGACACAGGCCGAGAGGCAGAAGATTTTGTCTGAATTTCAGCAACTGCTGCAGTTCCTGGAGGAACAAGAGCGACTCCTGCTGGCCCGGCTGGAGAAGCTGGAAAAGGAGATTCCGAAGATACAGAATGACAATGCCAGTAAACTCTCTGAGGAGATTTCCTGTCTCAGCAACCTGATCAGTGAGATGGAGGGGAACGGTCAGGAGCCAGCGAGTGAATTCCTGCAGGTGAGACTGAGTTAGAAACATCCCAGATCCTCACACAGCAAAGGGAGGGCTCCTGAATCATAAATACCTGGAGTCCAGCAGTCAGAGAACTCAGTGTAACTTGGTGTGTGCATTCCTGAGATGTGAATGACTATTGTTCTTTGAAGAGTTACAGACACATTGATATTAGAGCAGGGAAAGCCCCATTAGCTCAGGGAATCCATGGGCCTGGAGCCAGGTCAGGGGCTCTTTTCCCCATATTTGCAAAATCCCTTCCCTAGGATCTCGTGTGTGTGCCAGATAGGACTGAGATTATTTTCTCTCTCTCCTCTAGGATCTCAGAAGCACCTTGAGCAGGTACGTGTCTCTCTCTCACTCCCCCTCACACATCACAATGCTGGCTTGGAGATGATGTTAGCACCACATCTCCCCAGGGCTCTTCAGCGAAATGTGTGGGGCAGGGTCACATTTTGGATATAAATCTCTCTGATCAACTTTATCCTAAGGTTCTCGCCCTGGTACAGAAGACTCTGGAATTACCTATTGAACGGGAAAGATTAACCTAAATGATATTCTAGAGATGTCACATCCCTGGGGGACTGACTGCTTCAGGATTGTGGGGATGGAATATGGGCCTGTCACTGCTGGGGCACTGGTTACCATTCAGCCTGGGGCAACAGTGATCAAGAGTCTTTCCCACCTGAGGGTTGTTTGGAGACCTGTGTGGAATGAGCTGGGGAGGGGGGAGTTGATGTATCAGCATAGTTCCTAGTGGATAGATTTCTACAGCATTCCACATGAGAACTTTATATCCCTCAGAGAATAGAGGCCAAGGAGTGAATTGGCCATGGAGACTCATTTCCCCTTTTATCCCTGGAGCTGGTCTCTCCAGGCCATAGTTGTAGAATATCAATGGGACTTTCCACCTGCTCTGAGGCTGGAAGAAGCAGAGGGATTCTAACTCCAGGCCCATTAGAGCAGCAACTTTCACAAACAACAGATTATGCTGTGTCACTAAATGAAAAATAAGAATGTGAAATTTTCTCTTCAGGTGTGAGAAGGGGAAGTTCCAGCAGCCAATGGAGATTTCTCCCAGCAAACTGTTCCTCTAATGGAGAATCTGAGGAAGTTCAAGGGTACTGAGAAGGGCTCTACAAGGGGAAATTGGGATGAGCCTCTGAGACTGTGGGAAGAGGTGGGCTCTGTCCAGTTGGTTCATCGTTATGTGACATCTCTATTGAATGAAAGGTGGAAAGTAGGGATATTGAGCAGGTGTAACAGGGGCCCAGGTGTCGGGATGTCTCACATTAATTCATGACTTACCAGAGGCCACGACATCAAGGCCCAAATTTAGCAAAATGGCCTAATTTTGGGTCCCTGATTTTCTCTCCCAGTTACAGAACTTGCAAAGCCCCTAGGGGTCAGAGAAATGGGTGCTAGTCTGGCTGGATCTCAGGACTTCCCCAGCCTGTGCCAAGGTCTGCACAGGCCTCTGCAGCTACTGAATAGGGGAGTCACAAACTGCCCCCTCTGTCCCTTTGCCAGTTCAGAGTGAATCTGGCCCATTGAGCCGACCCTCTCCCAGCTCGAATTTCCACACTTATAAAATGATTTTATTATTTGTATTTCAGTGTAAGGAGGATGAGGGCCTCATTGTGCTGAGCTCTGTAGAGATGCTGAGTGAATAGACCCAAGGGGTTTACAGTTAAGAGCCCTGACCCTGCAAACTCTTAACATCCCTTTAGTGGCACAAAGTGTGTAAAGTTATAGTCACACTAAAGTCTTTGTAGGATCTGGCTCCAGTTTCAAAAGCTGGGATGCTCTTTTCATGAGACACTTCTGCTGACAGAGTCTCTCCTCTAGAATGGAAAACATCTCGTGTCCTTTCCTATTCTGTTATACAGGCAGGCCTTGAATTTACGACGTTCGAGTTATGACAAACGGCACTTACGCCGTTTATGAAACTGACACCCTGTTTCGACTTTCCAACATCGTTTTTGAATGCCCGGAGCCGGAACCAGCAGGTGAGGGGAGAGCCCCGGGGGAAAGGGCTGGGGCCGTGCAGGAAAGTGACTGCACCAGCAGCCCCTCCCTGCCCCAGCTCTGCTCCCGGGGCAGCTGACAGTCTCAGAGCTGGACATTCGCTCTCTTATCTCCCCCCCAGCCCCCATTTTTCATTCTTTCTTTCTTTCCTTCCTCCTCCTCCTATCAGTAATAGCCAGTAACTGAAAATAAAGTGAGGGACCTTGATTGTTCTTGTCGTCAAACTTATTTTTCCATAGACCACTTGAAAATCGCTGGGGGTCTCGGTGGACCACGTAATGATCTTTCCAAATATTGTTTGTACCGTTAGCTAACTATTGTAAAGCGCTTTGGATAAGAGTGTTTAAAAGAAATGTAAAAAAACATTGGGGTGCAGGGTCTGGGAGGGAGTTAGGGTGCAGGAGCAGGCTGGGGGTTGGGGCAGGAGGCTGGGGTGTGGAGTGCTTACCTGGGACAGCTTCCATTTGATGTGAGGGGTGCAAGTGGGGATGTGGGCGGGTGCAGGATTCAGGAAGGACAGGGGGCTGGGGGGTGTGAGGGGGTGCGGGAGTCAGGGCTGGGTGTGTGTGAGGGGGTACAGGAGTCATGGCTGGGGGTGTGGGGGCTTGCAGGAGTCAGGGAGGGCAGGGGGCTGGGGATGTGTGAGGGGGTTCAGGAGTCAGGGCTGGGGGTGCAGAGTTTGGGAGGGAGTTAGGGTGCAGGAGCAGGCTGGGGTTTGGGGTGCAGGGTCTGGCCAGGAGTTAGGATGCAGGAGGGGGCTCAGGGTTGGGACAGGAGGTTGGGGTGTGGAGCGCTTATCTGGGGCAGCTCCCATTTGGTGCAAGGGGTGCAGGTGGGAATGTGTGGGGGTGGTGCAGGAACTCCCGTTTGGTGCTCAGGGTGGGAGGTGCAGGAGTCAGGGCAGGGGGCTGGGGGTGTGGACTGGGGTCGTGGGGGTGCTCCCTCCCTGAGCGGCTCACGGCAGGGGGCTGGAGGGGGTATGTGTAGGGGGAGTGCAGAGGCCTTGCCTTTGCTCCGCCCCAGCCCAATTCCACCCCTTTCCCCAAGGCCCCACCCCCGCCTCTTCTCTGCCTCCTCCCCCGAGTGCGCTGCGGCCCAGCTCCTCCCTCTTCCTCCCAGAGCACTGCAAACAGCTGTTCGGTGGCAGGGGAAGCACGGGGGGCAGGGCGGAAATGTGGTGTGCTGAGGCCCAGACCCCTAGGCCTCACTGACAAATGCATGGCTGGATACCAGTTTGGGTCACCTGAGTGTTAGTACTGGATTGCTAAGTAGAGATTCATGCCCCTTTGCAGCCCAGATTTAGCCATCTATGTGTGAGAGGTGGGAAAGGCTTAGGACACCCTTCTCCCTTTGTCAGCTTCTCCCTTGACTGGCTTAGATGGCTCCCTGCCTACTGAATTGGCTTTTGTGAATCACATTGCGAGGTACCTTCAATGCCCATGCATTGTACAGGGAGTTTAGGCCCCTAACTCTGCTTTGTGGATCACAGTGTTGTTCCTGTGATTTTCTAACTGCCTAAAAACTAGACCCTGTGATGCTCAGCATTGCCGTGCTTAAGTCCCTCCCTGGATTGCACCTCTCCGCAGAGCACAGCTAAGCAATTCCTGGGCAAGAGACCGAGCACGGGCTGGACAATAACATACCACAGTAAAACCCAAACTCTCCCAATATTCCTTGTGGGTGCTGGGGAGATACAACCAGGTCAGGAAGCAAATCCCAACAACTGCAGCTGGGACATGAAAGTGGAATGAACAGGAAGAATGGTTTGTAATGCTTTATTTACAGTAAGTAACTGGAAAGCAGGAAAGTCCAGGGCCGGAGGTACTGCAGGTCAAACTGAGCCAGGAACTATGCCAGGGCCAAGCCACTGTCCGGGTCCAGGCTAGCAGCCGATCTAGAGTGCACTCAGTAGCGTGGGCAAGTTCCTGTGATGCCTGCTGGCGTAAGTCATGTATTCGAATGCCTGCTCCAATCAGGAGCTTCGCAGGTGGATCCTCTGGTGGGCCAGAGTTCCACTAGCCCCTCCCCTGCTGGCTCCGGAGAGCCGATAGGATGCAGTGACAGTCTGGGACCTGTGGTTTGGGGTTTGAAATCTGCGATTCTTCACATCCTGACACTTGAGTATCCCTTGGGATTCCAAGGGAGAGGATTTTCCTACAGCTTCCCATTTGGCCCCAATATCCCTTAAAGGGATGTCTCCATGTCAGACATGGCTCCGACACTGTGTTCCCAGTGGCCTCTGAGGGTCCGTCTACACAGCCCACAGCAGTGAGCCTCAGAGACCAGGGCAACAGACTCAGGCTCTTGGGGCTCGCGCTACCGCACTAACAACAGCTGTGTAGACATTGGGCCTGGGGCTGGAGCTTGGGCTCTGAAGCCTAGGGAGGGAAGGGGGTGGACTTCAGAGCCTGAGCTCCCACCCGAGCTGCAGTTTAAAAGTGCTGTCTACAGAGTTATTTTTAGTGCTTTACTGCGAGTCTCATGAGTCCAGCTCTGCTGAGCAGGACCTGGAGGCTCACTGCTGCTGGCTGTGTGGGCGTACCCTGAGATGCCAGATCCAGAGCAACAGGTAACAGAACTCAGCTCTACACTGATAGAATTATCAGGGAGAAAAAATAAAGAAATGATTAAATGATTAGAAAAATACAAGAAATGACGGCAGACGCCGGCACACAGCACTGCTGGGATATAGTCAGTGCAGTTTGGAAGAAGTTTTGTGAAAGCCACAGGGGACAGTAATTAACTTGTTAATTAAAATGCATTTTAGATGCTGCAGAAGATGCTGTTGTCCTCCTCCAAGGAGAGAACATATGTGATGCACATGTGTGTACACACACACACACAGAGTATCCCATGATCATAGAGAAACATACACAAGCCCACATTCCCCACACCACACAGAAATCTACCAACAAACCTCCCCTCTCCATGTCCCAGCAGGTGAAAAACAATGGGCACCTACTAGATACTCCTGGCTTCTTTTCTCTCCATTTACTTTCAATCGCAGGAGCTTTTCTCTCTCTTCCCTCAGAGACTTCAAACGGGCCTGGATCTTTTCCTGACAAACAGAAATGATTTGGTGGTTTGATTTTGAGGGTTGACCGTGTGTTTGTAGGGGTTGGTTTTCCACCCAGAACACAAGATTTGAGATGACTGTAGGTCCTACTAGATAGCCTAGTGGTTAGGACACTAGCCTGAACCTCGGAAAACCAGGGTTTTATACCCAGCTCTGCCACTGACATGCTGAGGGACCTTGGACAAGTCACTTCCCCTCATGTATCCGACAAAGTGGGTATTCATCCACGAAAGCTTATGCTCCAATACGTCTGTTAGTCTATAAGGTGCCACAGGACTCTTTGCTGCTTTTACAGATCCAGACTAACACGGCTACCCCTCTGATACTTCCCCTCACTGTGCCTCTGTTTCCCCTTCCACCCTTTGTCTGTTTTGTCCTGTCAGACTGTAAATGGCTCTGGCCAGGGATTGTCCCTCACTGGGTTTTGTGCTGGGCCCCCCACAGTCGAGGTTAGATCTCATCTGGGGTAGATCGTAGAGGCTGCTGGGAAGCAAATCACAATAATAAAATCTGTGATGAATCAATAATAACAGCCACAGTTTGTAACACCCACCCCACCCCTTCTCCAGCCTGAGGGCAGCACTCTCACATAGATTGGCCTGCAGCTCTTGTGAATCAAACCTCACTCCTCATTTCACAGCTTCTGGTCTGAGAGAGTTCCCATATTTCACTGGTGGGAGCTGGCTTCGAAAAGGATTCAGCTGCTCAGAGAAAACTTTCCCACATCAGCCAAATTTAAAATCTGCTTCTGTTGCCTTTCTGACCAGGCTGGAGTATCATTAATTTGTACAGCTTCTGATATAACAACGAAGGCTACACACAGCTGAGTGACAAATTACACCTGTGTCAGGCAATTTCTGCCAACATTAACCTGTAATTAAAATCCAAAGTTATTACCCATTAGATTGGACAGCAATTCCCTACCTTGTACTCCTGGGCAGCTTCCTCTATGGCAACCACAGTGCGAGCTCGGTGCGCCCGGGATCTGTCACACACCACACTGATGGGGGTTTGATCCTCTTCACAAAGCAGCTTGAGAGCCTCCTGGTGCCGCATGGGCCCTGGCACGGGCTGAGCCTGCGAGCGCAGCACCAGAGACACATTGTGAAGAGAGTGGTCACTTTGGATGGGCTATCACCAGCAGGAGAGTGAGTTTGTGTGTGTGGCGGGGGGAGGGTGAGAAAACCTGGATTTGTGCTGGAAATGGCCCAACTTGATGATCACTTTAGATAAGCTATTACCAGCAGGACAGTGGGGTGGGAGGAGGTATTGTTTCATGGTCTCTGTGTGTATATAATGTCTTCTGCAGTTTCCACGGTGTGCATCCGATGAAGTGAGCCGTAGCTCACGAAAGCTCATGCTCAAATAAATTGGTTAGTCTCTAAGGTGCCACAAGTCCTCCTTTTCTTTTTGCAAATACAGACTAACACGGCTGTTACTCTGAAACCTGTCATTATGCAAGGGTTAGCTGTGTTAGTCTCTTTCAGCAAATTCCCCTGACACTGTCCCCCCAGCAGCACATTCCCCCAACAGCGTGGGCACCAGGCAGAGCCAAGACCTGGCTTTTGCTCTCCCTGCCTCTCCCCAGGAAATGGAGGGGTTTTTTACTATAGCCAGCCCTAGTCAGGGCACTGAGAGAATTTCTCTCCTATGTGGAGGACTCTCTGATGGCCAATGTGGTGTTAGCTCCAACTGCAGCATTTCCCATGCTAGGAACATCTGAGGGGCTCTTCCCTGTGTGGGTTTTCCCATGCTTAATAACGCTTGAGCACTGACTGAAACTGTTCCCACAGTCCAAGCATTTAAAGGGTTTCTACCCCATATGTGTTTTCTAATGTAACGGGCTGATGGTGCACTGAAACTTTTCCCACAATAAAAGCACTTATATGGCCTCTCTCCTGTGTGGATTCTCCCATGCTTTATAAAGCCAGACTGCTGAACAAAGCTTTTCCCACTGTCCAAGCATTTATAGGGTTTCTTTTCTTTGTGAATTGTCTGCTGGGCTGTGGTTTCCTGGGGACACATTCAGTGTCCTCCTGTCCCACATTCAGTGGATTCATACACTTTCTTCCATGGGCTGTTTCCCAGTTTCTCTCTGACCTGTGCTGATTACGCCAGGCTTTTCTCTGTTCCAAGCACTGGGAAAAAATACTGTCCAGCTCTTCACCATCCCCTGCAGTTCCACTTGGTCAGGACCTTTCTGCTGTGGATTCCTGTCCTCATTCTCATGTCACCTGCTGCAGGAGAGAGAGAGAATCCAGGCAGGAGTCAGTTCCTGGGCTGATAGAAAGGGCACAAAGGGGAGTAGCAAAGAGGGAAAACACAACACAGTAACTGTGGGGAAGACTGAGAAATTGGATTCTGTCTCCACACCCCATCCAAACACTCCCAGGGAAGTGAAGTCAGGGAGAAAACTCCAGACAGTGAACAGGCTGGGTGGGAAGCCACGAGTGATATCTGCCATGATGATACGATACCTGCTGACCACAGCCTGAGCTGGGTGAAATGACACAGAACTGAGGCGGGCTCACACCACATTTTGGGGATTTTCAGATTTTTCCTTCATTTGCCAGATGGAATCAGTGTCACTGACACTGATTCCTCACCTGTGCAGGTGCCTCTTGGGATGTTGCTTTCCTCAGAGGCCTGGAGATCTGGGACCCACGGCTCTTCCCCTGCTTCCAGCTGGTCAATCAGGGCAGGTTGGGACTGGGGACTCCTGCTCAGAGAGTGAAATCAAGCATGAGCAGAATGCACTGAGGATTCAGGCAGTATTTGTCACAAGTTGAGTTAAAACTGACCCTATGATTTCCTGGGGGGTTGTGGGATGTGAACAGATGGGAACATGGTCACTGAGCCCCCTTGGGAGAGGCTGATGTCTGGAGGAGGGGGAGTCCTCATACCCTCACTAGGAATTTTCAGGGTCTGTGGGCTCTGGGGGATTTGCTGAGGCACACACAGCTCTGGTGTTCAACCCCTGCTTATGTCTGAAGCCCCAGAGCCCTCCCCACACATGGAGCTAGTCCCATGAAGGGATGTGCACAGAGATCCTGCGTTTGAGTGAGAATTAATGTAGAGAGGATAATACACTGCTCCTGCCCCCGTGATAACTGGAGGGATGGGGATGAATTAGCATGTCCATTACGTTCATGACTCTCCTATTGCATTGGAGGGCATTTGGAGGTGAATGCCTCTCTCACGCTGGCAGGGTGGACTGTGTGAACCATTTCCTTGGCATCTAACTGACCAGGAAAGAACCTGACCAGCTGCAGAAATGCAGGCCCCATGGCTTCACATAGCTGAGGGGACAGTCTCATATTTCTCCTGCATGACATCCCTGTAGAGGGCTCTCTGAGAGGGGTCCAGCAGAGCCCCCCGCCCCATGGTGAAATACACAGCCACCTCCTCAAAGGTCACCGGCATCTGAAACAACAGGTGCCCCCCACTCAGTGCCTGCTGCCCCTGCCACAATCCCACTATTCATGGGGGAAGAAACACAACACTAGGACAGGTCTGGGAGGCCAGAGGAGCAGAATCCCACCCCACCCTGCTCAGAGTGGCCAGGAGGCTGCAGGGAACAGAGAGAAGGGGAGAGCTCCTTGTCCCTCCCAGCAGGAGGAGTGCGGGGTCTTCCCATTTACCATCCAACTAATAGGAACAGGCGGAGGTGGGAAGCAGGGCTCTGGGCAGGGAATAAGGACAGGAATCCCAGCATCTCCCTTTTTTATTTCACTGCAGTCTCTGCTTAGGGGGTTCAGGCGCCAGCACTTTGCTCTGTTTTCCCAGCCTTGTCCAGGGGGTTATTTCCTGTTTCAGAAATGGGGGAATGTTCACACTCCCAATGGGTCTGTTCATAAATCAGGCCCTAGGCTGAGCATGTCCCAGCAGGTTTATCACACCCTGTCCCCCCCATCTCACCCTGAGTGTTTCCTGCCTCTCCCCCTCAATCCCCTACCTGAGCTGGATCCACCACAGCCATTTCCCTGCCCCAGCCCCTAGGAAGATGGGAGAGTTTGGAGCAAAACGGGGTCGTTATTCTGCAGCCTGTCAGGGTGAGAAGGGAAATTTGGGAGATTTCTGAATTAGCATTAGTCCATTTCATAGAATCATAGAATATCAGGGTTGGAAGGGACCCCAGAAGGTCATCTAGTCCAACCCCCTGCTTGAAGCAGGACCAATTCCCAGTTAAATCATCCCAGCCAGGGCTTTGTCAAGCCTGACCTTAAAAACCTCTAAGGAAGGAGATTCTACCACCTCCCTAGGTAACGCATTCCAGTGTTTCACCACCCTCCTACTGAAAAAGTTTTTCCTAATATCCAATCTAAACCTCCCCCACTGCAACTTGAGACCATTACTCCTCGTTCTGTCATCTGCTACCATTGAGAACAGTCTAGAGCCATCCTCTTTGGAACCCCCTTTCAGGTAGTTGAAAGCAGCTATCAAATCCCCCCTCATTCTTCTCTTCTGCAGGCTAAACAATCCCAGCTCCCTCAGCCTCTCCTCATAAGTCATGTGTTCCAGACCCCTAATCATTTTTGTTGCCCTTCGCTGGACTCTCTCCAATTTATCCACATCCTTCTTGTAGTGTGGGGCCCAAAACTGGACACAGTACTCCAGATGAGGCCTCACCAATGTCAAATAGAGGGGAACGATCACGTCCCTCGATCTGCTCGCTATGCCCCTACTTATACATCCCAAAATGCCATTGGCCTTCTTGGGATGTATAAGTACATCCCAAGAAGTTTCCCTGTAGCCCAGCTCTGCTCCCCTGAGCCCCAGAATTCTCCCCCTGGTACCTGTGTGTTTCCCCAGTCTCCCTCCAGCAGCCCCACATCCCCGTGGCCCCCTCCCACCCGCTGCAACCCTGTTCCTCCCCTCTTCCACATCCCTGTTCACCCCCCTCCAGTCCCCTCCCACATCCCTGTTCCCCCCTCAATGCCCTCTGGCTCTCACATCCCCTGCCCATCTTCAACCCCCTTCAGGTGTAGTGTATTAAACTGCTCCCCATAGGAAAGTGTCATTACCTGGCAGCGGGGCTCGGACATCCGTTCCCCTGCCTGGGGTCATGCAGTAATTTTATTGTCAGAAGGGGGTCGCAGTTTGAGAACTACTCCTCTAGTCTAACCCCCAGCCAAAATGCAGGGTTTGTTGCGTCTGAGACAGATGGCTACCCAGCCCCCCTTTTGAAAACCTCCACGAAGAAGCCTCCGTGACCTCCTCTGTTCCACTGTCCTACTGCTTGTGAGTGAGGAAGTTTCTCCTGGGATTGACTCTAGATCTGCAGTTTGAACCCACTGCCTCTTGTCAATGTTGCTTGGAGCAGATGAAGGCCTTGGCTGTGCACTGCAGGGCCCTGGATTGGAGCCTGGAGCTGATGTGGATAGGTTGATTTTATAGAACTGCCTTCAGTTCCCCTCCAAGTCAGGTTTGTGGGTTTTTTTGCCAGTTTGCTGCCTTCGTCAATTGTCAGCTTCTAGGCATTGACTAAAGTGTTCTTGAACATCACTCAATTCTCATTCACATTTGTTCCATTTAAATTCTTCTTCTGAGCTCATTCAGCTCAATTCATTTTCCGCTTTATGAAACTGCCCTTTAAAGCACAAAATATACATGTATATTACTCACCTGGACTCTGTTCTGTGTTTGCATATAACAATGTGTTCAAGTCACAATGACTTTTAGTCAAACTACCACTGATGTTTAGTTCTCTGATCAATTCTTTCTCCGTCAGGAAGAGGTCTCATATAGCATTTGTGTGGGATGCAGCAATTTTTGAGCCAGGAAATTGTCCTCTGTGATATTTAGAAATCCCCCAAGGGGATCTGACTCCAGCAGTCTCCAGCATGTGTCACTCAGAATGAGGGGTGAAAGTAAGTCGAGGGACTTACCTATATGCTGGGGCCAGCTCTGGCCCCCAGAAGGGGCGGGACTGAGGGGGTCAGAGCCAGCCCCAGCCCACCCTGTAAGGTAAGTGCCCCACCCTTCCTCCTCCCTCTCCCCCCCCTCCCCTCCCCTCCCCTCGTGGCAGCAGCAGCAGCCAGGGGCTCCCCTGTTTCTACCGCAGGTCCTTTAATTAGCCACCAGAGCCCTGGGGAAGCGGCTGGGCTCCAGCTGCCCCTGCCGCCCTAGTCCTTCAGATAGCAGCTGGAGCCCCGGCCCTTTAAATAGCCCCCAGAGGGGGCTATTTAAAGGGCCTGCAGCTCCCCTGCTTCTACTGCCCCGGCCCTTTAACTAGCCCCCCGGAGCCCCGCAGCCACTAGCCCAGGGATCCAGCAGCAGGTCTCTGGAGGCAATTTAAATTGCCCCCTGGGGAAACCGGGCTGCCCCAGTAGGGTGCACCAGCTCTTGCCGCTTTCATCTCTGCTCAGAGTGAAGTACCCCCATCACACAGCTTTTATTCTGGCTACTCCAAGAGGCGCGCACCCTGTTCCCTGGATTGCATATTGACAGGTTTCAGAGTAGCAGCCGTGTTAGTCTGTATCCGCAAAAAGCATCCGATGAAGCGAGCTGTAGCTCACGAAAGCTTCTGCTCAAATAAATTGGTTAGTCTCTAAGGTGCCACGAGTCCTCCTTCTTTTTGCTGTTCCCTAGATCCTCCCCTCTGCCCCCGCCGCCCTGTTTTATCCGCCTCCGACCAGGGCTTGGGCCCCCGCCCATCTCTCCGCCCCATCCGCCCCGCCCTGTGGCTGCTGCAGGAAGCGGGAGGGGCTGGCGAGTGAGGGCAGCGCAGGGGGGCAGCGGCTTCAGCAGCTGTTACTGAGCCTCCGCCACCCCCTCCGCAGCCAGACTAACCGATCCCAGGGAGCGGGGCCGGGCTTCCAGCTTCCGGGCTTCCCCTCTCGTCTCTCCGCAGAGCTGGGGATGGACTTCCCGGGTCACACGCTGCCGCCGCCGCCGCCTCCATTGTGAGCCGAGCGTGGACCGAGCCTGCAGGTGAGGGGGCCCCTGGGGAAAGCGCGGGGGCCGGGCAGGGAAGTGACTCTGCCCCGAAGGCCCCTCCCCGCCCTAGCTCTGCTCCCGGGGGGTGCAAGTCCCATAGCTGCTGCCCCCCACCCCCGGACCCTCCTGGGCTCTGCCCCCCTGCGCCTGCAGGAGCCGAGCCGGCCCCGGGAGAGCGACCGCCCCGAGCCGGGCCAGGGCCCGAGTCTCCCAGCCCGAGGGGGCAGGAGGGAGCCAGGGGCAGCAGGAGCAATGGGGGGAGGGAGGTTCCCGGCTCCCAGCCCCATTCCCTGCAGCCCCCCGCCCCGGGGCAGTGACTGTCCTGGGGAGAAGGGGAGGGGCAGGGAGAGAAAAAGCTAGTTCGTGCCTCCGCCTGGTCCCCGCGCTGCTCGGGGGACGCGCTGCCCTGGGGACAGGGTCAGGGGGGTCCCCCAAAGAGGCATCTTTGATTATGCTCTTTGGCTGCACAATTTCATTCTAAAGGGACCTTTTCAGTTACTTACAAACTGCTGAAAGTCACTAGATGCACCTTTGGTCTGAGCCAGTCTGGCAGCAGTCCCTATGTTCATCTTTAGGATAGAAAGTCTCTGTCCAGAGTGAATTTGTAATGGAAACAGATTAAAAAGCACCACTTAGCCTCATTTTGAGCAAGGGGAAAATGACCCTTTTACCATTATTTTTAAAAAGTGTTATCAACTTTTGGACTAATTGGGTAGCAGAAGGATTTAGGCTGGTAACTTTATGTTTGATGCAGAGAGAATTCCTAGGTCAGACATGCTTGTCTCTCAGCTCCGGTTAAAAATGACCTGTGATGTGTGTGTTTTCTGAGGGCTCAATAGCTCTCCATTCTTCACACACACTGATTTCTTTTTCCATTTGGTAAGTTTTGTTTATTAACTTAGGATCTGATTTTGCCAACACTTCCACACATGCTTGTCTTTAGCCATCTGAGCGGCATTACTGAGTTTATTAAATCTCTGTTACTGACCAGATCTAAAAATGTCTCACAGATTTACCCCCAGTGGCAGGGCAGAGTCTGTGCTATAATCAAATGACCAAGGCCAGGAATTTTAATTACAGGACCCTAAAAGTACATTTCCAAATCCATATTCAGGCAGCGGAATAAGTGGCCTGGTATCAATAGCTCTGGACACTCAGAACTGAACCCCAGTGTTGCAGGCTCAACGTTTTTGAAACTCAGGCCACTTATTGAGATAACTGAATGTTGGGCCCTAACTTCATGTTGCTCATTTGTTTGCTTGAGCCCCAAGTAGGAATTCCCATTTCCAGACCTGACATGATCTCCTGGCTGGAGTGAAGGGAGGAGCTGTGGGTCCCCAGTCTCCACGGAGAGGGGGAAAGAGAGATAGTGAGATGTGCCTGCAGAGGTAAGGAATGGGCAAAAGTGGCTCCGAAATCGTGTTTTACATTCTCATGGCAAATGCCACTCTTGAGTTTTTATCAATCCTGTGTGCCCATGTGGAAACAAACTCTCCTAACTATCCAGATTGGAATTAGGTGGCATAATTGGTTCCCTCCTTTCTGTCTCTGGGGAAGGATTTGGGGGCAGTTGTTTGGTGTGTTTCCCCTTTACCACTCCCCTTTTGGTTTGTCCCCTTTTTTCTGCAGCACAGGGTGTGACTCTGAACTGGATTATCTCTCTGTCTCTGGGACGGTGAGTGAGACCAAGGAGGAGAATCCTCAGCTGGGAGTCTTGGAGCAGGGGGAACCACACAGGACAGTTTGGGGAGATCCTAGGAGACTCAGCCCAGGCCATACGGGCACCCGGGAAAAGAGCCAGGGCAGAGACAGCGTGAATCAGCTCACCGGAGCAGAGGGGTTGGAAAAATCAAAGAAACTGCCCAGCAGAGAATCCCCCTGGAGACAGACCCAGTATGTTTGGTGACTGTGGGAACAGCTTCCCTGGGAGTTCAGCCCGTATTACTCCGCAGACAATCCACATGGGAGAAAAACGCTATAGATGTGCTGAGTGTGGGAAAAGCTTTTCTCAGAGTACTACTCTCATTAACCATCAGAGACTCCACACAGGAGAGAAGCCCTATATGTGCCCCACATGTGGGATCAGCTTTGTTCAGCTCTCACAAGTTGTTAGACACCAGAGAATCCACACGGGAGAAAAGCCCTATACATGCCTGACCTGTGGGAAAAGCTTCAGTGATAAATCACATTTCAATGAACACCAGAAGATCCACACAGGAGAAAAACCCTATACATGTCTGACCTGTGGGAAAAGCTTCCGATACAGTTCAGCTCTTACTACACATCAGAGAAAACACACTGGAGAGAAACCTTATAAATGTCCCGAGTGCCAAAAATCCTTCAGTGACAGTTCAATCTTTAGCAGGCATCGGAGGGTACACACAAGAGAGAAGCCCTTCAAATGCTGTGATTGTGGGAAAAGCTTTGGGGAGAGCTCAGACCTTCTTGTACATCAGAGAGTACACACGGGAGAGAAACCCTATAAATGCCTTGAGTGTGGGACAAGTTTCAGGGTACCGTCAGCACTTATTGTACATCAGAGAGTACACACGGGAGAGAGGCCCTATAAGTGCCTGACCTGTGGGAAAACATACCGGTGTAGCTCTCACCTTACTAAACATCAGAGAATCCACACAGGCAAGCAATCCTTGAAGTGCCCTGAATAGGGAAGGGCCAAGTGAATAACGTCTTTGCCAGTTCCCAAGAACCTCAGAGCGTCAGGCCAGGCTGGAGTGGCCGTGTAATGGGGATATGCAATGGATATAAAGCAGAGAATAAAATCCCATTCCTGGAACAGAGTCATGCAGAGCAGGAGGCTGGGATAAGATTCCCACATTGTGATGGGATTTGATTATGATTTTTCAAGACTCTCTGAATGTCCTCTGATGAACTCCTACATTTAAGTTAATTCCCCACAGGAGAGTTGGCAACCGTACCAGAGTGCTGGGCAATTCCCTGAGCTGAGCTCTCCTACAGAGAGCTTATCACAGACTCTGAGTGTTTCTATAGCTGGGCGTGTCCCTACCTGTGTGGCTGGAAAGAGGGCTTTGAGAGCCTGACCCAGCAGCACAGAGTGTGGGGGGGGCAGGCTAGGGGGACAGGCACACTCAGTGGGACCCCAACACATCCAGTGGCACCCTGGGAATGGGGGCCCAACCCGTCAGAGCACTGCACACACTTCTCCCCCAGGAAAGGAAAAG